>NW_026294551.1:62672028-63307862 GCF_007827085.1 Peromyscus californicus insignis
AGCAGCCAGCTTTTCTGCATACCCATGCCCACTCTGCTCCTCTCTGCTTATATGAAACTAGCTTTCTTTGGTGCCCCAGGGTTCCCATCCATGAGGTTTGAGCTTAGTTCCTATTAACTGACCCTTCTGTGTCTTTATCAAAATGAATTGTACCACCTGGTTCTGTGGTGATCCATTTGGGTAAAGAATCCATTCCAGGAGGTGGCTGGGCTCCCGAAGCATCAGCAGGTGTTTGGTCCTTGACCAGGAACCAGGGTCTTGGTGGATCTGTCACTGAACTTCTAGCACAGCACTTGTGTCCAGTGGCTATAGATCCCATTATTATTACAGATCTGCTTTTGAGTAGCACTAACATGGCCGCAAATTTGGACCTGTCAGGTATTTGGGAGCCAGAGGATAGCAGATTCCTATACCAGAATTCCCCAGAGGGCATGTGGAAACATGGCCAGGCCCCACCCCAGAGGTTCTGCTTGTCCTCATATGGGATTTATCTGAGGAGGTATCCTGGTAATGAGCTTCCAAAGTGAGGCTAGTGCTGATGCTTCTGGCCCCAAGGCTGCTCTCTGAGAACTACTGCTTTATGGGACAAGACTTGGGATGCTGGGTTGGTGGTGGGAAGTTTTTGCTGTTGCCCTTTGGATCTTCCTTTAATGTCCCTCAATGAAGAATTGTACTTTTTTATTAATGAAGGTGATTTTTACAATGAATTAGCTACAGGGTGGAAGAGCCAGAGACATTAGTGGAACTTCAAAAGAACGAATGGGATCCAATCATAGAATGGGCTAAGGAAAGGTAAGGTGTGCAGCTCCGCATGGAACATTGAGTAGGCCTGGTATTGGGTTGGGTGCTGGGGTCAGGGCCGCACAGCACACCTGAAATCTCAGGCTGGCTTCCTGAGCCAGAACTCTCCTGAGCTTGGACTCCTTCAGGTGTTGAGAGGTAGTGGTTACCTTGGAAAACATGTTCCTCAAATTCATTTAGGCCATTATGCCCTGAATACCTGCCACTGTAGTATACCATGACTAATGTAGGGGCAGCTTTGTGTCCCCAAGAAGCACCAAAGGCCCCAGGCCTCTTATCCCCAAGCCAGTCTCTGAGTGTTGGTTTCCTTGACTTGAAATGGGTTAATCCTGCCAGCCAGGCTGGTGGGAGGAATAAGCCAGCAGAGTGCTTAGTATTCTATGCAGCAGAGGTAACAACTCAAATTTTGACTTTTTTTTTTAAATCTTCTTCATTATTCCTGCACTGTTAAGTAAAACTTAGTCTATAAGATACACATGTGCATGAACAAGTCAGGATATTTCCTGCAGTGTTGTAAATACTACCTTGTGGATGTGTGGTTTCTAGGGATTGGTGATACTCAGCATTTTCTTTAACAGAAGACTCTTGTGAGTATAGAATTGAACAGATATTGATAAGGTGGCAAAATAAATTCAGTGTCAATTCTTTCCAAGTGAAATGTGGAAGGGATGACTCCCATGGCACTGCCTTGTCGGCAGGGTTTTCTGACAAATGCCAAGATGGTTTTTCTTCTGTCATAACAATTTTCACATAAATTATCACTTGCTACACATCTCCTACTCACAACGACCCGGGCATCTTGTGGGGCTATTTTTACTTATTTGTTTGTTTTGGTTCTTTGAGATATGGTCTCATGTAGTCCTGGCTAGCCTCAAACCCACTGGGTAGGCACCACTAGCCTTCCACTCCTGATCCTCCTGCCTCTGCTTTCTGAGTGCTGTGATTAGTGGTGTGCACCTCCATGTACCGCCACCCTGGGATTTGAAAGGAAAAGCACATATGCCATATTCTTTTTTTTTTTTTTTTTTTAAGTCAAAAGCTGGACTGCTCTGCTCTTAAGAGGCAGAGTGCCAAAGACATGCGATGCCTTTTCCCTTTAGATACGGCGTGGAGATCGGCTCCTCCACCAGCATAATGGGACCCAGCATACCTTCCCAGACCCGAGAGGTGCTTATCAGCCACTTGTCCTCTTACAACATGTGGGCCCTACAAGGTACAAGTTGGGCTTCTGTGGGCCTTGAGGGTTGGGTACATATTGACACATCCTTCCTGAGTGCTCTGAGCATGGAGACTGAGTAGTTCTGATGCCTAGCCCTTTTACTCAGCATTCCAGGGTCATACACCCTCCAGGAAAAGTCTCAACTTTGTGTATCATTAGTTTGGACCCTATGCCCATCTGTAAACCAATCACTGAGTGAGGCTTGGGGCATACTCTTAATTGACCAGGTTCAGGTCAGATGCCTATCCAGGAAAAGACAGGTGGATCACCCCAAGAAAGGAATAATGTTCTGGCAGAAAAGTGTGCCAAGCCTCAGGTGGGTCCCAGGATGGTGCACTCTACCCCCATTCCATGAGGGAACAGGAACTGATGGGCAGTGGGCTGTACTAACTTGGCTTGTGTCCCCCACACCCCAGGGATTGAGTTTGTAGTGGCCCAGCTCAAGTCCATGTTGCTGACCTTGGGCCTGATGGACCTGCGCCTGACTGTCGAGCAGGCTGTGCTTCTGTCACGCCTGGAGGAGGAGTACCAGGTAAGGATCTCATCTCAGATCCCACCTCACCCACCCCGTTCTGGTTCAGACTCCCTGAGCTTTATTACTTTGTACATATAAAAAGTAAAACTAAGGAACAATAAAGGTATAAGAGTTGCTGGGGCTAGGGGTGTGGCTCAGTGGTAGAGCACTAGCCTAGGATGCTCTGGGCCCTGGGTTCCATCATCAGCACCACACACACATGCCCATGCATTGGAAAGGTTCAGAATTGCTCAGCACTCTCCTTGCCCCCAGGTCCTCTTCAACAGCTTGATGGAGTTGGGTAGGAGTTCTACTTCCTCCATCTTACATAAGGATAAACTAGGGTACTAGATGGCACTTTGGGAGAATGTTCCACTGGGGTTGGCACCCATGTCTGGGTGACTGGGGCTAAGGCCTCCACAGGCTCCTGGACTGATAAGGTATTTGGGCCTCATCTGCCCCGTATTTGTGCTCCTAAGGCGGTAGGAGTTGACACCCTGATGTTACTCCTGGCTGGCCGAGGAGACAAGGAGTAGCTGCTGCTCACACACACATTTGATGTAGGAGGCAGACAAACTAAGGTTTTTCTGTTGTTGTTTGCATTTTTGTTTTTGGTTTCAGTTTTTGCTTTGTTTTGTTGAGAGAGGGTCCCATGTAGTCCAGACTAGCCTTGAGCTCATTGTGTATCTGAGCCTTACTATGAACTTCTGATCCTCCAGCCTCTACTTCCCAAGTGCTGGGGTTATGGATATATGTCACAGTGGCTGGCTTGTTTACTTTTTTTTTTTTTTTGGCTTTTTCAGACTGGTCTGAAACTAAGTATGTAGACTAGCCTGGCCTGGGCCATATGGAGATGTTCTTGTCCTTTCTTCTGAATGCTGCTGCATCCCAGATGTGTGCCACTTACCATGCCTGGCTTTTGTTTGCATTTTTATTTCTATTTCTCTCTCTCTCTCTCTCTCTCTCTCTCTCTCGGGTGTGTGTGTGTGTGTGTGTGTGTGTGTGTGTGTGTGTGTGTGTGTGTGTTCACATTTGTGTAGGGGCACCTTCTGGTGGAGGCTGACATGAGGTATCTTCTTCAACTCTTCTCTACCTTAATATTGAGGCAGGGTCTCTTGCTTGAACCCAGGGCTCACCAGTTTGGCTTCTGTAGTTAGCCAGTTGCTCTAGAGAATCCTTGTCTCTGCCTCTGGCGAGCTAGGATTACAGGTGGGCTGCCACCCACTTGGCTTCTATGCGGGTGCTGGGATCTGAACTCAGAGCTTCCTCCCTGTGCAGCAAGTGCTGAGCCATCTCCCCAGCCCCTTGTTTGCATCTTTAACCCTGAGGACTTAGTGTTCCTTGTGGTCCTGCGGGTTGCTACTACTCCAGCCTCAGAAGGTTAATGTTATTAGGAGTTGGTTCCTATATGATTGAAAGCCTTTTTTGGAATAGTTAATCTTCTGCTTGGAAAAATGCCATAGGCAAATTTCTATACAGCAGAGGAGAGCCATCCATTGATGTCAGCCATTCTGTGGGAAGGGCTGATGTCAGCTATTAGGACCATAGGGCTGGTATAAGACCAGGAAATCTGGCTGCTGGCTTGGACTCTGCTTTTGGCTATGGGACTCAAGCCAGGCTACCTTCTGAACTTTGGATTTGATCCCACATGAAATGAGGGATGACCTGAAATGAAGGTGAAAATTATCTCAGATGATGTATTTCAAGACCAAGGCACCAGTAATGCAGGTAGCTTGTGTGACCTGAAAGATTTTGTATTCCTGGGTGATCAGGCCAGGCCTACTGGACTCCTGTCACTCATGTCTGGACAGCCACAGTGTGCCCGGATCTCCTCCCTCTTGTTAACAGTTCTGAGGGTCTTCATCTGGCTTCCAGTATGCTGCACAGAGTCACTGCTATTCTACTGCTCCTGAGGGGTCTGAACCAAGTTGCCTGTGGCCTGGCTTCATTTACTGCACTGCCATGGTAGTGCTTACAGCCCTGAAGGACAATGAGGTACCACTCATAGAGGATGGCAGTTTGCAGGCTGCTTCATGCTGGCTTCCTGGTCTCAAGTGTGAAATAAAGGCTCCATTAGAGGAGACACAGTGTGTTCCAGTGTCTGCCCATTTAGCAGTGGGCAGCCCCTATCTGGGATATACTCTGCCCAGACTCTCTAAGCCCCAGACAGCAAATGAGCCTGCTCCAGCTTCCTGAATGTTGTTATCAGATGACCCACATGGGTCTTAAGTGTTTGATAGGGTCATGGCTCATGACCCTTAGCCCAGTGATGGGACTGGAATGTGATTCAGGTCACCAGGCAAGGCTGCTCACCCAGAAGCTTGTTTTTCCCTCTCCTTAGATCCAGAAGTGGGGCAACATTGAGTGGGCCCATGACTATGAGCTCCAGGAGCTGCGGGCTCGCACTGCTGCTGGAACCCTTTTTGTCCACCTCTGCTCGGAAAGCTCTACGGTCAAGCACAAGCTCCTACAAGAGTGAGGCCTGGGCTGCAAATGCTGGCTGAGAGGGACTGCACGGACACAGGTGCTCTGATCTGGGCTCCCCTGGCTACTGACTCTCTGGACCTGTGGGGTACCCAGTGTGTACCTGGGTCTTCCCCGGCCTTTGTGGCTTGGCCTTATCCAGAAGCACCCTGTGATGCCCTGGAGATGCAATGTGCCTGTCTTGAGGTCAGACAGCTTCCAACCCCTGAGGCACCTTTGGCCTGGCCAGGAACGAGGGAGGCATAGAGACTTTCTCTGGACCCTGATTTTATTAAATATTTTTTCATCCTGTAAATATATCAAGCCTCATTCTCATGTGAGTCTCAGCATTTCTCCATTCTTGTTTTATCTGAACTTTGTCACCATTTTTACACGTGCATTAACCAACGGCTGGGAACCTCACGGCGGGAGGGAGGCAGGAAATAAGCACATCACCACACCACCTTTTCATCTTCAGCCCTCAGCCTGAAGACCTTTTCCCCTGGCTTTCCACCAGGTGATCTTTTGAAAGTAAGTCTTTGGTCTAAGCTGCTTGGTTACTGTTTGTTCTTTCTATCCTAAAAAAAAAAAAAAAAAAAAAAAGATTTACTCTTAAAAATATAAGCTGTTTCTGGGATGAATGCAAAGGTGGCCCTGCCCTGGTTACTCAGATGCAGTGCTATGATCTGGATCTGGGGTGTCCTCCTGTTGTGGAATTATGTCCTCTGGGTATGCCATGGCCATTGGTTTCTTAAAATCAGGGCAGCTGTAATACCCAGATACAGAATTGGGTTCATTAATATCCCTCATGGATGATGGGAGAGTTCATCTACTAAATAAGTAGTTAACAATTGCTAGAGGAAGTGGACCTGCAGGTAACCCTAATATTCTCATGGTTCTCCAGATTAGACTGGGTGGAATTGTTTCTTTAGTTTGTCATTATCTGGAGTGAGTAGTAGACTCCTCAGAAAGTCACATATACCTGGTGCCCAGATAAGGACACAACAGAACCAAATATGAGCCTGGAAGGAGCATCTGCAGCTGAGGCTGAGCCATCTGAGGGTGGAGATCAGTACTTGTGTGGCAGACAAGTGAGGCATTTTTTCTTAATTAAATCATTTGTGGTGGAGGATCCACTTCTAATCCTGATCATTGAAGTGGGAAGATCTACCTTTAGTCTGGGCCACACCTTCTGCTGGCAGCCTATGTAAAGGACATGGAAGAAGGAAGCTCTCTCTCTCTCTGCCTGCTTGCTCTTGCTGGCAAGTCCATTCCTTCACTGGCATTAGAGCCTACTTCTTCAGGATTCCAGCAAATGCTGAATGGATTCTTAGACCTTCCATTGGTAGACAGCCTGTAAAACATTCTAATACAACGAGCTCAGCAAGATTCCTGTCAATGTAGAACTTTAATTAAAAACGGCCAAGTCAGAACTCACAAGCCTCTAAAAGACACTAATGCTTGATCAACAGATCTTAGGAGAAATGGCCAAGCAGCATAGATTTAAAAAAAAAGGGTTAAGCTTATCCCCCTCTCCCATCCTCAGAAGAAGCTGTATACATTTCTTTCCTATAAGAAAGTATATTGGGCCGGGCAGTGGTGGCGCACGCCTTTAATCCCAGCACTCGGGAGGCAGAGCCAGGCGGATCTCTGTGAGTTCGAGGCCAGCCTGGGCTACCAAGTGAGTTCCAGGAGAGGCGCAAAGCTACACAGAGAAACCCTGTCTCGAAAAACGGGAAAAAAAAAAAAAAAAGAAAAAAAGAAAGTATATTGGGTATGGAGATAGTTGCCCTGCCCTTGAGTAGCCAGGTGTGGCTAAGGGGTGGGAGAAGCCACAGGTGTGCTGGCTAAAAGCCTGTTAACCTGGGGAGGGAATTGAGAAGCTGGGATAATAGAGGAGCATGGCCCTGCTCGCCTTGGCCCTCTGAGCTCACTAGTTTGGAGAGATGTGTATGGGGCCCAGGCTGAGGAGACATGAAGGCTTACAGAACATCTGGATGGCAGAGAGCTAAGTAACACCGTGCCCCCACCACACCACTGTATAACCTTGCTCCTTTGGGGAAATTACATAAACAGTGGGACCCTTTCATGTTCTTTTGGACCTGCTAAAATTTTTTTAGTGTCCTTAGCTGCTGAATCCCTAGTCCAGTTGGGACTTGTTTGGAACAGATGCTGGTGTGCCTTCAGAGAACCTGCCCACTCTATAAAAAGGATCCATCACATAATGTTAATTTCTGACAGGCTCTCAGATTTAGAAATGTATCTGAAGGACATGCAAATATACTCAGAGAAGCAAGGATGAAAAATCAACCCACACAGGGGCCAGGGGCCAAGCAACAGCTGTGAACATCTTGGAGAATTTTATAGCTAGGTAAGACACAGGTGCCACTTGATTGAGGTGCCAAGGTGATTGAGAAATTCCTACAACAGCCTGTGTCTAAAAAACCAGGAGTGTCACCAGGCATGGCACACGCCTTTAATCCCAGCACTTGGGAGACAGAGGCAAGCAGATCTCTGAGGTCTTCTGGTCTACAGAATGAGTTCCAGGACGGCCAGGGCTACTACATAGTGAGACCCTGTCTAAAAAAAAAATCATGAGTGTTGACTCAGAAGGTGCCTGCAAGAGTAGGAAAAGACACACCCAGAACACATAATTTGGTTGTTGAATGAAGATTCCAGTGCTGGGGTGGGCTGCCTCCCTGAGCTGGGGGTGGGGGTGGGGGTTCCTCGGGTACACACACACTACACACAGTTCCACTGCTGTTGGTTGCAGACCAGAACTAGAAGCTCCCTCCCTACTGCCTGTGCTGGGAGGTTGGAGGACACTGTGCAGGCTGCCAGGGGAGAATGCTTACCATTGATCCTGCTCAGCTGTGGACCTCATGTGTCACGCTGTCAGCATGCTGTGCAGGATTCAGCCACTGTGCCATAGTCACGTGATAGATGGTTAAAAAAACTGTGTTCCATTTGGATTTAAGACCTGGTTCACAGTGGGGACCCATGTCAGACCCAAAATCTGTGGCAGAGGAGGACGTGGGTTTTAGTGAGAAGCTATTGCTGTCTTGTTGAATGATCTACTGTCAGATTGTGTCCCCCCTCGACCTTGCTCTTGCTTCCTACCCCTCCCCCCTGTTTGAGACAGCATCTCTACCCCAGGCTTGTCTTAAACTCACTGTATGGTTGAAGGTGACCTGGGATTACAGGTGTGTGCTCCAGTCTGATTTTCAAATTGGTTTCTAATTTCTGTGCTTATACCTAGAGATTTTTGCTGCGGTTGGCCCTGGCTAACAATGCTTTTTGTATTAGAGAATGGTGGTTGTTGCAGAGACACAGCTGGTCAAACCGCTGGGAATGAGGGGGTATCGAGGTGTAGCAGCCAGAGCTCAGCCCTGAATGGAAGAAAATAATCATACCTCTCTAGCAGTCACGCTCACCGAGGTACAAGGAGCACTATAGAAGAAGCAATGAAAAGAATGCCAGAGCCGAGCCACAGGCAAGTGTAGAGTGAAAATCTGTGCCTTAGGTGTGGCATGGCCATTGCTATCTGGAAACCAGAGCAGCTGTGATTACCTGCATGAGGCCCTCACAAGATTGGCCCAATAATACTCCCTCATGGGAGGAGGAGGGAACCTGTAAGGCCGTGTCCTCCCCAGGGATATGTAAGTAGCTACCAATTGCTAGAGGCGCGTGGGGGGGGGGGGGGGGGGGACGGGGGACGGGGGACGGGGGACGGGGACGGGGACTGCCTGCCAATTGCCCATGTTCCTGTAAGTAATCCTAATTAAGCCCATTGGTCATTATGCTAGACTTGGGTGGAATTGTTTCTTTGGTCTGTTGTTGCCTACCTGAGGTAAGTAGAAATAAACTCCCCAGGAGAAGTCACTCATTTTCCATAAAAGCCCCATGTGTCAAAGACCAGCCCCTGGGTTTTCTGATTGGGTGGCAGAGCCTCATGGGAGCTCTTTAGGTCATTGAAGATGTGCTATCAAATGGGGTTCTTGAGACCGCATCCTTCCTCTTCCTTTCTTTCCCTTTTTCCTCAACTCTGTGTGCCTGCTATGATGATGCCTACTGATCATGGACTGGACTCTGCAACTAAGATTCAAAATAAACCTTTTCTCTCCATCAGTTGATTGTGTATGGTGTTTGTCACAGTGACGGGAAGCTAACAATGCGTGTTCCCTTTCCTCTTCCAATGGGAGTCCTGAGAGTACTCTCCACACGGCCACCTCCACAGTCTTAGCAGCAGGCTCTGCTTCCTGTTGCTGTGCTTAGTGGAAGGACAATGGACCTGGATAACCAGCCTGAGTCCCTAACTTGGGATCATGCAGCCAAGTTCTGAGCTAAAGGCAGCTGTGGCCTCTGCCTTCAAGAGCAGCTCAGGCCTCAGTGTTGCGGCGGGGGCTTCAGCCTCTCACTTCTCTGGTCATCAGCACCCAGAGTAGGGAAAGATGCTGCCTGCAGCCTACCCTGGCCATGCCTCATGAAGAGCATCAGCACTAGCACGGTTAGTGTTCTGCCGTAACCACACCTCCAACTGACAGCCAGCCACCCAGAGATGTTTGTGTGGTTCAGGATTGCTCATACATGATCATTGCCATGATCTCCTGCTAAGAGAATACTAACACCAGACGTTTATTTTTCTTTATATTGAGAAACAGTACCAAGGGTGTTGGGGTAGGTGTGAACTAAGGAATTCCCATAACTCTCAGGGGCTGGGTCCATCCCCTAACGGGGATCTCTGGCTGACACCTAGTCTATAATGTCACCACATTCCAGGTTGTCCAGTTCACTCTGCATGTGGTCGACGTATTGATTGATCTCCTTCACTCGCTTACGGTTCCTCATGATCTCATCTTTGTGAATCTGGGGAATGGAAGGAAAGCCAGGTGCTCAGTGTATATGACAGCTAACATAAATGAGTAAACTGAGGCCGGAGAGAGGGAAGGAAGATGTTTACCTCAGAGCCCCACCCACAACATGCACCACTGGTCTCTCTGAGTCAGGAGTTACAGATACAGTAAAGTACATGGGTTCAAGAGTGTGACTAAGCTACACTATCTTCACGGCAGAATTCTACAATCCTTAATTCTTTCCTGTACTTCGTTTCTGATAGAAAACAGCACCCTGATTAGTAGCTAGCCTGCTAGGTGGCTCGGCATTCGTTACTCACCTTGTCTAACAGTTGTGCACACCAAGAGTTGATTCCAGTCACCAGCTCGTCCTCTCGGTTGTCAATCTTCAGGAGGTGAATGTCATGTGATGCCCCAACAGCATTAACAATTGTGTCTTTGTCAACAAAAAGCTGGAAAGTGAGAAGGTCCAAATGAGATCGTGTGTGTCATGCCCTGAGCACAAAGTGAGGGAGCTGAATAGAAGATAGGCCCCTGGGAGTCCCCAGGCTGTGTGGCACACCTAGTGGAGAGCCCGGACCATACCAGTCACTTTGTGCCAGCTCATCCCTGGGCAACAGCTTGTTCCCCAGCCTGAGCCACGGCAGATGTCATGTGCAGTCCCCATCAAAAGCATGTTTTCTCCAGGGAGATCGCAGGTGGCTAGCCAAGGCAGCCTCACTAGGCATATCGGTTTTCACAAAGCCTCTTTCTAGGTAGTCCTAAACCTCTGCTAGTCAGGTCTGGCTGGGTCTCCAGGCTGTTCCAACCCTGGGCCCTGTAAGCTGATAGGTGTCTACCTCCTGTTTGTCTTTATAACACTCCTGCAACCAGAAAATCTGAAATCTCAGATGCACCAAAATCTGTTTGGATTTTTGGGTCAGAGATACACAACAGTACTTGGTTTTGCTTTACTTTCTAGAGTACCAGCCTAATACGCTCCAAAAATATGTCTGTCTGATCTTGAAATTTTAATACTTGGGAGATCCAAAACCTCCAGGCTCTCAAAGGAAGATTCAGGAGGCACAAAGTGTCCTTAATGCTCTACAAAGTCATGTGGAAAACAACCTGCTTGATTGTCTCTCCTGTCTTCTCTCTCTCCAACTTATTGACCACACACACTCCATTTCAGAACAGTGTCTGTGGGACGCTGGTTCACTACAGAATCACATGTGAGAAAAGCCAGGTTATCTGATGTGGAACAATGGATCAGCACAGTCATACCATAGGAATGACAGGAAGTCATTCAGTTCCTCCCTACTCAGACAACAGGCCAGGCTCTGAGAAGCATCAGAAGATGAACACCTACCTGTCCACACTGAGGGTTCAGGAGTAAGTAACCTAGTAACAGGCTTCTTTTGTTTTTGTACCTTTATCTTTAAAACATATTTAAACAAGAAACAAATATAATATGAATTTTTCCATAAACTTTGCTTTCTTATTACAGTGTTACATTGTACATAACATTCCATTATACTCAAATTAAGACCACATACCTGAGAGTTATTTAAGCTTCAAATTACTCAGGAAAGAACAAACTATCATTAAGACTATCACTTTAAAAGGTTCAGACCTAAAGTCTTTGCTAGATTGTTTCACTGAAACCATTCTTTGTTAAAGGAAGAATGCGATGTGTGAGGGATGAGAACACATCCACTTAGACTACTAAGTACAACACTGTTACTAAATGGATCAAGGTCAAGTTATTTAAACATGCAGATTCACTCTTTACACATTGTATCAACCACAGCTGGTCCCTCAATGATATGAAAGTTTCCTTCAACCTTAGGTTTTACCTGACAACAGTTAAAAAACACATTTTGTAAAGATGACTTGATTTTTCTAGGTCATAGTTCACACCTGAGATCCTATTCCATCAGGGAGAAGCAAGCCCAGACACTGCACATTCGTACACACCCACATATGCTCCGGCTCTCCATCAAAAACTTGAGTGTCAACCAGTACTAAGCTAAGCAGCACTTATGTCCCAACTAGTGCCCCAGGTTGCAACAGGAATTAGAGAACAAGAAAGACAAAACACTCAGTTTCAGGTTCTGGAATGTCTCTCAGATACTTCACACCCAGCTTGGAGGTCAGTTCACTGGGTTGTCCAAGCAACAAACCCCACCTTCGATTGCTGGCTGTCCTGCCACAGCCCCAGAAGGGAGTCTTGAAGTGTGAGTCTTGGCTTTCCTGTCCTAGGCTGACATATCCTCTGTGCTGTAGCTCCACAGACAGAAATTCCACCAGGAGTGTCTGTGTGACTGGAGAGTCATCACTCTGGTACACTTGCATGCAGTCTCCACTGTTGAGGGATGGTGAACTAACAAACTTATTTTGTATAGTCTCCAATGCAGCTCGGTGAGCATCTTCAGTTGTCAGTCCTGTGAACATTCTCCAGCCAATTCGATGCAAACACGATGCTCTCCAACTCCTGAGGTACTCAAGAGTTGTGGAGCAGGGGGCATGAGCTCCAGGATTTTCAACTCAGCAGCACATCCAGAAAGAGCAGCTTGCCCAGCTCTCCCAGGATGTTTCAAGGCCAAGCCTCATCTGAGACAAAAGCAGCAACATTCCCTTTGTGACCCACAACCACAGCACCTACTTGTCTCAAAGGCCCAAATCTTCCTTCCTTCCTTCCTTCCTTCCTTCCTTCCTTCCTTCCTTCCTTCCTTCCTTCCTTTCGTTCTTTTTTCTTTCTCTTTCTCCTCTCTCTCTCTCCCTCCTCTTCTTATTTGTTTGTAGGTTTTTTGTTTGTTTTTGGTTTTTTGAGACTGTTTCTCTGTGTAGCCCTGGCTGTCCTGGAAATCACTCTGTAGACAAGCCTGGCTTCGAACTCACAAAGATCCACCTGCCTCTGCCTCCTGAGTGCTGGGATTAAAGGCATCTCCACCACTGCCCAGCTACCTCTTGTTCCTTTTAAGTGCAGCTAAATTGAATCTGTGGTCATGGTGTTAGGAGAGCAAAAGGGTATCCCATGATCCACTGCCAATCCATAGGCTCCTTCTCTAACTAAAAAGCAGGGAGGAATTCTGCCTGCAGAGAACTTATCCTTCTGCCCTTCACACAAGAGTCTGTTTGCAACTGAGTCTGGACTTCCTGAGTCCATTCAGTGCTCTAAGTGTTCCAAAATTACAAGATTTTCCACCCATTATGCAGGTGCCACACTAAATTTCTTCTAAGAGCTTCAAATTAGACCCTATCCCTGCATTTGTAGGAGCATCCTCAGTTCCACCACAGTATGGTCGCTGTTCCTGTGGCTTTGCAATGGCCTCTGATGAGCTCATTTGCATTCATTAGCTTCAGACTGAGAACGATGACCTGGACCTGCATGCACCAGTGTAAAGCTCCTTCCTCCTCAAAGCTTTGTTTCGAATTCCTTGACTATTACTTTATTAGCAGATGCCTGAGGTGATCTGGAAGGGGTCCTGCAGAACTCATCCCCTTCTCCACGGTGGTTCTCCAATATTATCTATCAGGAAAGTAGCATCCTCCCATCCAAAAGTAACTGCAGAAGAGGAATTATCCCACGGCAGTGCAGAGCATATACTGTCCTGAACTTCAGAAAGAGGTACAGCCACAACAGCAACTCTAGTATTTCTTCAAGCAGCTTTTGGGAATTTGCAGCTCCTTCCATGGACCAGACCTGAGCATTGACCCAGCTCGTGCAGCTGCACTCCTGCATGGATGTCCAGAGCTCCTAGAGTACAGGTGACATTCCTTTCTGTTGGCTCTGAGCTCTCTCTTTGGCTTGGAGTCTTGAATTTCCTGACCAGGTTGGAGGATACAAATGCAGAAAAGCTGGACCAGGAGTGTGGCATGGCCAACAGCAGTTGGCTTTAGAGGGGTGCTTTGGAAACATCCTAAGCCATGTGACTTTGTAATCACCATCTGTGCGTGATTCTTCTGGGTAGCAGAAGCCAGGTTGCTTTCCTCCTCAGCCCTCTTCCTCTTCTGGACCATTTTTGCTATAGGCCCAGGAAACATTTTCTTGAGCCAAGCTGCCTGGGTCCAAATCACAGCTCTGCTGCTATCATCTCCATGCTTCCCTTCCCTCATCTAGATGGAAACACAGTGGTGCCTACTTCCAGGTCTATCTGGGGACTGAGGGGGCCGTTTTGTGCCCAGCCTTCACGGCAGGCTGGCTCTCAGGGGCTGCAGCATACACCAGCTGTTGGTGTGGGCACACTTTTCTCGTAGTCAATGTTTTTCTCCAGAGAAAACAGGTCATTTCATTGCTTCTACGAAAGGCAACTGTGGGTTTCTGGGGATTTCTTGTCTATGACTGTGAATGTTCCTAAGAAGAAGGAGCTTTCCCAGGCTCTCCCCCAGGAGGTTTTTGGTTTTGCTTTGTTTTTTTGTTTTGTTTTGTTTTTTGTTTTGTTTTGTTTTGTTTTGTTTTTGAGACAGGGTTTCTCTGTGTAGCCCAGGCTGTCCTGGAACTCATGAGATGCCCCTGCCTCTGCCTCCCAAGTACCGGGGTAAAGCACTTGGCTGACTGGCTCCCCATGAGGCTTTGAAGGCAGTAGTCTATTCCAGTCTTGCTGGTGAGTCTAAGAATCCCTTAGCAGAGAGGCAGAGCCCCATGGCCTGCTGCCATGGGCACCCCTAAAATGCCTGCCAGCTGTGGTGAATAGGGAAGGGCGTAGTGCTGACTACAGTCACAGACCCAGCACTGTCTATCAGACTAGAGTCAGAATTCAGACTCTCTTCCTCACTGGTTGTGTCTTTCTTACCACACATCTATGAGCCTCCCTTGCCCAGTGTTCTCACCCATAACCTCAAGTAACAATGGTGCTTCCTTTGGTGAGGAAATGAGATCACATGTGGTCAACAGGCTGGATGGTGGTAATACTCTAACGAAGAAACTTTGTTGCCAGACACTACAGTGCTAGACAGGGCCCCTTGGGTAAGAGAGCAAGCTGACCTGCCTCTCTGCAGATGGCCTCTGGGGCCCGTATTTTACTGTGTGCTCGTCACTAGGGAGTGAGCATGGTTCTGTGATGTTGTTCACTGCGTGTCACAGACCTCGGAACTCTACCACTCCATGAGTACTGTCAGAGACTTCCAGAACGTCTCAGAGGAGACTTGCTGCTTGGTTAGGGCAGGGTAGTGTTTTCCTGTCTGGGCAACAATGAGCTCTGTAAGTGGCTTGTGGAGAGGATGTTAGTGTGACTGTGGCCCTGCACCATGCTGCTGTGATTGGTGTCTGTCCTAGCCTCAGAACAGAGGCTATAAGGTCCAGGCTGCTGGCCTTTTATCTGCACAGCTCAGCCTAGCTCCTGATACGGTAAAGATTTAGTGAATACATGTTTTCATCTACCCAACTCCAAGATCATTCCCGGCTGCCATGCTGGATGCTCCTGCTGGCACAGGTGGTCCATGGTGATGAGGAGATCCTCTCTGTCCTCCCTCACAAGCTTATGTAAAAGTATGAATAGGTGTGGAAACAAATCAACATGAGCCAGAGTTTAAAACTGTGACCTGACGGATGGGGAGTGGAAAGGGGGCAGTAGTGTAAGAAGTACTAAGGGAAGGCCTCTCAGGAGAGCTAGCACTTGAGCTGAGATCTAAATGGCAAGGACAAGAAAAGCACATAGAGACCGAGGAGTGAGCATGTCTGCCAGATAGAATGTGGACTGGCTGGTTTTATGTCAACTTGATACAAGCTAGAGTCATCAGAGACGAAGGAGCCTCAGTTGAGGAAATACCTCCATAAGATCAGCTGTAAGGCATTTTCTTAAATAGTCATCAGTGGGGGAGGGTCCAGCCCACTGTGGATGGTGCCATCCCTGGGCTGGTGGGCCTGGCTTCTATAAGAAAGCGGGCTGAGGAAGCCATGAGGAGCAAGCCAGTAAGCAGCACCCTCCATGGTCTCTGCATCAGTTCCTGCCTCCAGGTCCCTGCCTTGCCTGAGTCCCTGCCTTGACCTCCTCAGTACTAGGTTATGGCCTGAGAGCTATACGATGAAATAAACCCTCTCCTCCCCAAGTTGCTTGGTCATGGTTTCATTGCAACAGTAACTAAGACAGAACATCTGTTGAAAGGATGGGAGCATCCCAGAGGCTGGTCACTGAGCATCAGAGCCTGGGGTGGGAGCTGCCAAGGGAGGCAGGTCTAGTCTATGGGAATGAACTCTCTCGAAGGTCACAGAAAGCTGGGAGGGGTGAGGATTGCGTAGTCTGGGTTTCCAGTGGACCTACCTGTCTGCATATTGAGAACAGTTTATAAGAAGGCAGCAAGGTGCCGAGAGGCAGGCAAAGGGCATGTGGACCACGGCCTGGTGATAGCACAGTGATGGAGAGTAGCTGAGGAGCTCAGTAGTGTATGAACAAAAGCAGGCCCCTGAGGGTAAGTATTCTGACCTGTGCCCATTAATCCCTGCCTGGAGCCCTTTCCTAAGCCATCTACATGCTGCTGCTGGAGCTCAGGCTGGACTCATAGATGCCTCCTCAGGCGTAGACCCAATGATGGATCCCCAGTATTCACCACTACCTGCCCTGGTGGAAACTGGGGCAGTGTGCTGGTGGGCCAGACATGAGGCTTGGGGGTATAGCAATGTTGCAGTTCTCCTTATAGACACTGTATGGTTAAGATGCCTGAGGGAGGGCTGGAGAGATGGTTCAGAGGTTAAGAGCACTGACTGTTCTTCCAGAGGTCCTGAGTTCAATTCCCAGCAACCACATGGTGGCTCACAACCATTGGTAATGAGATCTGGTGCCCTCTTCTGACTTGCAGGAATACATGCAGACAGAATACTGTAAACATAATAAATAAATAAATCTTTTTTAAAAAAATGCCTGAGGGAGATCTCTGGCTTCTACCTCTATTTGCAACTGCTTCCTTAAAAAACAGTACCAGAAGACCCCAGAGAAAGGAACGTGTAACCACCTGACCATCCTGAACCGTGGGAACCTTGTTCGTCTATTTCAGCAGTCGATATTCCTGCAAAGCAGGCTACTGTCTCCTTCAGGTGACGAAACCAAGGCTCCAAGAGCTTGTCATGCTTAGGTAAGCCATGAACTGGCTGCATTTCACCTCTGACCCCCAGCAAAGTCCACTGTGCCCAGTCCTGCCCTCACTCACCGCCCGCACATCGTCAGGCAGGTCCTCATCCATCTCGCCCTTGAGGATCTTCTCCAGGGTGTTGATGGCGATCTCCAGGATCTTCTCATGGTGATGGTTCTCCAAGTCCCGGCACTGAGCCATCCTGCAGTTGTGAGTTAAAGCCAGGGGCAGAGCGAGCCAGGTGTCTCTCACCTGTAGCAGGGCCTCTGCTAAACAAGGCTACAATCTCCACCAGAGAGACCAGTTTCTAAGACAGTGGTTCTCAACCTTCCTAACGCTGTGACCCTTTACTACAGTTCCTCATGTTGTGACCCTCAGCCATAAAATTATTTTGTTGCTACTTTGTAACTGTAATTTTGCTAATGTTATATGAGTCAAAAATATTTGATATGTAGGATATCTGATATGTTACCACTGCTCTAAGGGTTCAAGATCTGCTTCAAGGTGCTAGGGGCATCATGGCCATCAAGCTGTCACCCCCCCATGCATCAAAGCCCAGGACCATCG
The DNA here is from genome assembly GCF_007827085.1 of Peromyscus californicus insignis. Taxonomy (NCBI): domain Eukaryota; kingdom Metazoa; phylum Chordata; class Mammalia; order Rodentia; family Cricetidae; genus Peromyscus; species Peromyscus californicus. The sequence continues at coordinate 62,689,493 of NW_026294551.1, forward strand.
TCAGGTCCTCATATCATTCCGGTCCTAATACTGGGTCATTACTGTCCCTCAGGGTCCTCACTCTGTTCCTCCATCCCCAATGGCTTCCCAACACTGCAGTAGACCTCACTGGTCTCACATACTCTCTTCCCCCTTCTCCTGGAAGAAGACTGAGGATTTAAGTAGCCAGTTCCTAGCTTAGAGCATCCTGGAGCTTCCATTCTCTGACGCGGCCTGAAGTCCTCATCTGGAGACTTGTTTTCTCAGGTTCATCCTCGGGATCTTTGAACACACTGCTTCTGCTGACTGGAATGTATCGACTTTCACCTGTTCCTGTGGCCACCTGCAGATCTTTTAGTGTTTAGGGAGACGCTGACCCTTTACCCTCCATACCACTTGGTACTTGAATGACTGCATGCTGGACTCTGAGCCCCAGGATGATAGAACCTGAGTTCCTTCTGGGGTGGAACTGAGCACTTTGCCCCCATAAAGGGCTGGTCATGTTTCAAATGTTGGTTTCTAACCTTAACAAGTAGCCTGCCAAGCTCCTTTTAACTTGTCCTGTCTTCAGAGTGGGTGTTGCCTAATCCCAGAGTATTTTCCTGCAACAAAAAGTGAGGCAGTGATTCTGAGATGTCAGTGTCCCCATGAACATCTCCCACTGCACTGGAGTCCCTCTGGGCTTCCAAACTGGCATTCTAGCAAGGCCATCACTGTGTAGTGTCGGGAACCACTTCAGGTGTCATGGAGTATACTCAGTGATCACCAAATGTGCATCCTATGATAGGAAGGACCTCTTCCTTGATGAAAATTGGTAGCTGTTACGTTCTTCTACTTTCAAAAATGGAGAGCTGTGAACTAGGACCCTGTGGAGAGTATAAACACCTTCTTGGGGTGAGGGCTTAGGTCTTTCTGCAAATCCATGGGGGGTAAGTATTTTGGGTAGGAACTGAAGCATGATCTAAAGTGCTCACTTTACTCTGTAGCAGGAGCAGCAGGGGGTGTGGCTCTGCACCTCCACTTGTTCACACACTGCTAGTCTCTACTTACCCTTCTCTTTTCTTCAGTGCTGGGGATCGAACCCAGGGCTCACACCTGCTAAGCAAGTTCTCCACCGAGCTATCCCTTGATCTCCTCTTAATTTCCGAATTTTTTTGTTAAAAACCTTGGCACTTTCGCCCCAGCTGCTCTAGCGGCCAAGACAACCCTCAGGAGCCCGTGGTGCCTTCCCATGGGGTGAGGTAGGGCCCATCACAGAAAGGATATAGACTTTGGACATTTTCAATAAATAGTCCCACCAAGTCAGTGATGTTTCTTTCAAACATGTTTATAGTCTCCTGAAAACGATACAGAAGACAGTCAATATAGGTATCGACATCCTTGGCACCACCTCCAATCACAGACCCTTAGAGGCAAAGACCACCCCACTTGACTTTGTAGGGCGGATGGCTAAGGACTGACCCCGCCTTTTCAGAGCCCTGCTACTCTCCAGTGTCAACTCACTACCCCAGAATGTTTATGCTGTCAATGTTTTTTGAAAAGATTTACTTACTGTATGTATACGAGTGTTTTGCCTACATGTATGTATGTGCACAGTGTGTATACCTGGTGCCTGCAGAAGTTAGGAGTCAGGAGGAGGCACTGGATCCCCTAGAACTGGAGTTACAGACAGTTGTGAGCTGCCATGTGGGTTCTGGGAATTGAACCCGGGTCCTCTGGAAGAACAGCCAGTGCTCTTATCCGCTAGGCCATTTCTCCAGCCCCAGGTTTTAATTTTTTTTATATTACATGTGTGTGTGTGGGGGGGGGTGGGGTGTGTGTGTGTGAGCACATGTGGAGATCAGCGGACAATTTGTAGGAGTCAGTTCTCTCCTTCCATCATGTGGGTCCCAGGGATCAAACTCAGGTCATCAGGCTTGGTGGTTAGCGCCTTTACCCACTAAGCCAGATCATCCTGCAGCCCTGTCACCAGGCCTTTTGCCTATAGCTGCCTCTGCCAGGAGCACATATCCTGGGCTCACTCCCCTCCTCCCTGAATGGACCCCTTCCTTTTAGGCCCCTCAGCAGGATCTGGCCGTCATCTCCACAAAAGCAGTAGAGGGAGATCTCAAGAGCCAGCTCCACTACAGGGACATCATTTCATCTCTCTGGGCCTCCTCATATGGGAGACGGGTTTTCTGTGTAGTACCATGGTAGTTAGTTGGGGTAAACTAGCTACATCACCCAAATGATTTACCAAGCATCTGGCAGAGCCAGGACCTTGGGTAAGTGCTAGCTGCTACCCTAGACTTCCAACAGTTAGTTGCTACTTAGCAGAGCACTTGAGGCCGAAACGGATCTCAATGTTGTTGGGAAAGTGATAGAAGAATGTGATTATGAAGCCTGCTCCCCTGGAAGACCCTTTCCATGCCTCCTACAGACCTCTAGCACTACAACTTGAGCCCATGGATGCGGGACACCCATAGGAGCCCAAGGCCTGTCTGCAGGCTGTAAAAATGAGCCCGTTCTCACATGTGTGAGCACTATTTTGGTGAATAAAAGTAAGGACATTAGAAAGCACAAGCAAGTGTCTTCCAGCTTTAAGTGGCTGGTGACCCGGGCAGGACAAGAGCATAGATCTGGGAAATGTTTGGATCTGAAAACAGTCTCCCTGCTTGAAAGGGCTGGGGGCCAGCAGCAGCCCTCCCCTGCACGCATGCACGCACGGCCTCTGCAGTACTTGAGCAGAGCAATTCCCGGTGGGAAATGAGCGGCTGCTGTGCTGTGCGACAGCGAATCTGTCCCGTGTAGGAAGTGTCACTTGACGTGTGAGGAATTGATTAGGCACTGTCTCTTGGCCCAGCCAGAGCAACATCTGATGAGGTCCAATTCATCACACCACTTCCAACTCCCAGGCTGGCTGCCTGCAAACACACAAGTCACCCTGGCTACAAATGCATTTGAGGCAGTCGTGCTTTTTATTTCCCATTGTCAGTGCCAAGTGACGGGCTCCTCACATCGCCTACCCTGAGACAGCAAGCCCAGGCAGCAACACTGATGAGCCTTTGTTTGGTTCCCGAGTGGAGGTCCACCTTGTCTCAGAAGCCCCCGAACCTCCCCTTGGATCTGATAAGAAATCTGAGGCTCTGGGCTCTTCTAGGATAGGGGAGAGGAGATTTGCAGAGGAATAACTTCACCTCTCATTCTCCAGAAGAGTTCTTTCCCAGGCAGCAAAGATAGCAGTGTGTGCCTTTCTTTTTTCTTTTCTTTTACTTTCTTTCTTCCTTCCTTCCTTCCTTTCTTTCTTTCTTTCTTTTTTTTTTTTGCATCGCTGAGGATGGAACCCAGGGCCTTGTCTGTGCTAAGCAAGCACTGAGCTGCACTTCCAGCCCCTGCCTTTAATGTATTTTAATAGTTCTGGAAGGAAGTGATTGTGTGGGTGTGGGTGTGCGCATGCTTGTGTTCCTATTTGGTGGTGTGCACATGTGTGTGGGGGTGTGTGTATGTACTATGTGCACATTGGATGGAGGCAAAGGACAACCTCAGACACCATTTGCCTGCTTTTCCTCTCACTGGCCTGGAACTCAGCATGCTTGCTAAGCTATTTGGCCAGTGAGCCCTAGAGACCCAGCTGTCTCCACCTGCCCAGTCTTCTCCTGCATGTCTACTGGGTTACACTGGGCACACAGGGGCAGAGCCTGTGGAGGGCATGCTTGCAGGGTTCTGCAACTGCATGCTGAGGGACGTATGGATGTGTGCAGTCTGGCTGCACCTCCAGCTACTCCACCAGCTGCATGCTGAGGGATGTATGCATGTGTGCAGTCTGGCTGCACCTCCAGCTGCTCCATCAGCTGCATGCTGAGGGATGTATGCATGTGTGCAGTCTGGCTGTACCTCCAGCTGCTCCACTAGCTGCATTTCCAGTGTCATGAGCATGTTGAACAGCTCATTGATGTCATCACTGCACTCTATTAGCTTCTTCTCGATGCTGGGCAGATCACTCTCTTCTCGGATGGTATTTAAGTTCTACAAACAAAAACCATGTTTCAGGATTCAGTAGTTAAACGTGTTACTCAGTAGGAAGTGACAATTTTGTTTTATGGGTTAAAAACTGGGAGTCTGGGTTGAAGTGCCCAAGTTCAAGCATTAGCTCGCAATTTGCTAGTTCTGTGACCTTTGGAGACGCTACCTGCTGCTCTGGCATATTGTATGTAAAGGTACCTGCACATGACGGATGGAACAAGAGCATTCAGACCTCCCCTTATCTCCTTGAAAGTAGAAGATGAAATTCCCATGGGCAAGGTTCTTTGTCTGTGCCAGGAGGAGGGAAGACATTCTCATCATCGGAGATGGGAGCCACAGCTGAGGAAAATCTGTGCAAATCAAGCTTTTAAAACTAACTCATAGGGCTGGAGAGATGGCTCAGTGGTTAAGAGGCCTGGCTGCTTTTCTAGAGGACCCTGGGTTCAATTCCTAGCACCCACATGACAGCTCACAACTGTCTATAACTCCTGTTCCTGAGGCTCAGATGCCCTCTTCTGGCCTCCATGGGCATCAGGCATGTAAATAATGCACAGACATACATGTAGGCAAAACATCCACACACATAAAATAGAAATAAATAAAGAAATGAACTCATCCCAGGCACAGTGGCACCTGTGTGCAATCCCAGCGGATGTGGGAGAATCAAGAGCTGAAGGCCAGCCTAAGATTCCAGATTAGAGCAAGAATGAGGCCCTGTGTCAAAAATCCAAAACCCAAACCCAGAAACCAAACCAATGAAAACAAACAAAAAAGCTCAGAAAGAAACAAAACAACCAGGCATAGTGGTGCATGCTTTTAATCCTAGCACTTGGGAGGCAGAGGCAGGCAGATCTCTGAGTTTGAGGTCAGCCTGGTTTACAGAGGGAGTTCCAGGACAGCCAGGATTACACACAGAAACCCTGTCTCAAAACAAACAAAAAAGTAAAGAAAGAAATAAAGTAAAGTAAACCTTACCAGCTAATCACATCTCTACTATCCTTAGCCTTGTTCTCACAGCTTAATCCAAGTTGTCCAGTCCAGTCCAGTCATGAACCACACAATACCGTCCCAGTCAGCAATATACTGCATGTATGACAGTGGCTCCCTAAGACAACGATGCTACAAAGTTCCAACTACCTCCTAACAGCTTGGTGTTCCCACAGGGACATCCCCATAATGACAGATTTCTCAGAACTTATCACCACCATAAAGTGATGTATAATCACACAGTAAGCTTTAAGCCCTGCTTTTTGTTGTTGTTTATTTCTTTTGAGATGGGGTCTCATGTATTCAAGACTGGCCTTGAACTTGCTTTGTAGTTGAAGATGACCTTCAACTCTGATCCTCTTGCATCTATCTTCCAAGTGTTAGGTCCACAGGCATGCACTATTACACCTGCTTTACGTAGTGTACTCATATACAGGTAAACTTAGGAAATAAAATTTGCAAGCTGAGGATTTGGCTCCATGGAAGAGTATTTGCCTAAGTGGTAAGGTTGTGGGCTGGTACCCAGACTACCCCCCCAAAAAAAATCAGTTTACTTAGCACAGTGTGGGAAGTTAAAAGTACAAGGCTGGTTAGCCTCATCTGTTTGGACTCTCTGCAGGGCCTCTTAGCTGCATCACAACATGGTGGGTGGCATGACATTGGAGTACATGCTCCAGTGTCAAGTAAATGACAGGTGTACAGAGGAGTCATGTGGGAAGGGAAGATGCACAGGAGAGGGCTGGCAGAGCAGAGTTTGCTTTATAGCACCCACCTCTAAGAGGTCAGCAACCCAAGCCCACACAGGGAAAAGCATCGGTCCTTCCTATTGACCAATTCATTTCTTTTAAAATAAACAAAAGTTATTGGGTGTGTATGCATGTGGAGTTCAAAGGACAACTTTGTGGAGTTGGTCCTCTCTTTTCACCTTTGCATGGCTTCCAGGAATTGAACTGAGGTCTCCAGCCTTGTACAGCAAATGCCTTTACCTCATGAGCCATCCCTCGCTCAACATCCCCAATCACTTCCTAAAGGTACCACATCTCAATATTGATGTGTTAGTTAGGGATGAAGTGATACCCATGCCATAGCAAAACCAGTTCCAATCTTCGAGCGAACCAGACAGACCTCCTTAGAGCCCCAGGAAGCAAGTGGAAGTCCATGGAAAACAGAGTGAACGAGACAGTCTCGTGAGCGGATGAGCAACCTGGTCATGAGCAAAGGCCCCAGGAAGGTGAACAGCAGCAGTGCAATGCAACCTGTGGTTGTGACTAACAGTATGAGCCCTGAAGCAGGAAGGAGTAACGGCATTGCTTTTCGTTTGGTTGGTTTTTGGTTTTTCGAGACAGGGTTTCTCTGTGTAGCTTTGTGCCTTTCCTGGAACTCACTCTGTAGCCCAGGCTGGCCTCGAACTCACAGAGATCCCCTTGCCTCTGCTTCCCAAGTACTGGGATTAAGGGCATGCACCACCACTGCCCGGCTCAAGAAAGATTTTTGTGGGGACTCTCAGAATGGAGAAATACTTTCCAAGAACAACCAGAAGGAAGACGGATAAATTCTATTCTATTAAAAATTTATGCCAGGCAGTGGTGCCTTTAATCCCAGCACTCAGAAGGTGGAGGCAGGCAGATTTCTGTGAGTTTGAGGCCAGCCTGGTCTATAGAGTGAGTTCCAGGACAGCCAGGACCGTTACACCGAGAAACCCTGTCTCCAAAAACAAAAACGACCACAACCAAAAAATTTATGCTGCTGCTGGTGGTGGTGGTGGTGGTGGTGGTGGTGGTGGTGGTGGTGGTGGTGGGGGTGGTGGTGGTGGTAGTGGTGCACACACCTTTAATCCCAGCACTCAGGCGGCAGAGGCAGGCAGAGCTCTGTGAGTTCAAGGCCAGTTTCATCAACAGAGTGAGTTCTGGGACAGGCAAAAGCTACACAGAGAAACCATTTCAAAAAACCAACATAATAATAATAATAATAATAATAATAAAATGATATGCTAGGGATATATATAATATGCTTAGTAGTAGACTGCCTGACTACCACAAACAAACACTCCTCATGACAAAAGTACCATAGACAAATGTCAAGATAAATAACGAACTGAGGAAAACACTCTGAAGTAACTTTGAAGACCCAAGGCTGCTAGCTCAACCTATAAAGAGCCGTAATAAAGTAATCCTTTAAAACACAGAGGGGTGGCGCACGCCTTTAATCCCAGCACTCGGGAGGCAGAGGCAGGCGGATCTCTGTGAGTTCGAGGCCAGCCTGGTCTACAGCGCGAGATCCAGGAAAGGCGCAAAGCTACACAGAGAAACCCTGTTTCGAAAAACCAAAAAAAAAAAAAAAAAAAACAAAACACAGAGGGAAGGGAAAGAGACAATGGCAGATGGCTGTAAACTAGACAAGCAAAATCAAGGCTAGGTTAAAATGAGGGGCTTGTGAGGAGCAGGCAGGCTGTGGATGGAACGGACTTGGTGGATGCCGAGCATTATGCACCCCACTAAAAACCCGAGGCACCGCGACTTGATCCCTGCCTGCGCTGCTGGCAGAGGGGCCCCAGGAACCTCTGAAGTTCCCTGGCCCTTCTCTGGAAGTGAGCCTTTCAGAGCTCTAAGACAACCCCTCCACTCTGCTCACTCGGGTAAGGATGCCTTTGGCCCAAGCCCCTGGGCTGGCTCAGTGGAGCTGTGTGTGGTACCATTTGGTAAAACTGTGATCCCTGGCACATGAACAGAGACTAGGGGCCTCCAGGACCACCAGAGGGCACAGACATTGCAGACCCTCCACAGTGAGGGGAATCCTGGCACCCTGGCACCCTGGCACAGGAGAAGGGGACTTACCAGCAGATGCCTTTCCTCAAACTTGGCAACCTTGAGCTTGCCCTGGTCCTGGTTCTCCTGGATGGCCTCCTGTATGCACTCATTGAAAGTGTCTAACTCCAGCTTCCGCTTCTCCTGCTGCTTCAGGCCGTACTCGAAAATGTTCAGGCAGATGATGACAAATTTGTCCTTGTAGGTAAGTGGCTGTTAAGGAAGTGTGGGGCTCAGGAGCAGGCTACCAGGACTGTGACAAAAATGTTGACAGTTCCTTGCAGAGCATGCCATGCTGAACACTATGGAGGCTACAGGTGGTCCTTTTGACAGAAGGAGGAACAGAGGAGCCGAGGAGCTGGGGTTTGCCATTTGGAGCCTAACGTGGTAGTTATCTATCTCTACCTGCACCTAAGGAACTCAGGAGCACAGCTAAAGGCCCTAGAAGAGACTCCCAGAGGACTGGGGGTCCAGGCAAGAGCTAGAAGCAGCCTGGTCAGGAGAATGAGTTGAAGCCTTTTTTTTAAATCTCTGGTTAAATTAAAATCTTTAAAAGAAATCCTCTGGGAAGGGCCTGTCCTGTGGCTCATCTGAGCTCAGAGGAACTAGGTGGTCTAGGTTCAAGTCATGGCTCCAATGCTGCTTCTGAGATCCATCCTAGTAAATTACCTCTCTGGGCCTCAGTGTCCCTACCTCAGCTAAGGGCATCGAGGAAGCCACCACAAAGAGTCCTTTGGAGGCTGGGCATGATGGCACACACCTGTAATCCCAGAATTTAGGGGTGAGGAGCAGAGGCAGGAGATCTCTGTGAGTGAGTTCCAAGCCAGCCAGGGCTACAAAAGCAAAACCTTGTCACAAAACAAACAAACAAATAAACAAACCCAGAGGATCCTGGGGATGCTGTGGGATGTGTTCAGGAGAGCGGATGCCTCTCAAAAACCCCACAGCTTCACAGTGCTTAAGCTGAGAGCATGGATCTCTGAGGAAGAGGGCTGGACTGAGAAAGTTGTCAGGTTCTGTGTGGCCACCAATGTCCAGGCTCTGCCTTTAGGTGCTCACCAAAGCTGGCCAGAGGAGCTAGGAGGCCATGGATGGAGGTTCTCACATAGGAGTCATCACAGGGCCAGCCAGCTACATACTCTCATATGCCCAGCCTAGGAAAAGAACCAGCTGTACCCCATGACTGCTGCTGGCACCATGAAATTGCACAATGCAGTCACTTTTCAGGCCTGGGGAATTATGACTTTTCCCAAACTGCAATTCTAGTTTCATATTTTATTCCCAAATAACACTTCCTGTCTTAGAGATTTGTCTCTGTAGCTTTTCTGGCAGTTGACACCAGTGTTGGTGTCCCCGCAGACCTATTTGGGACTGGCTGTCTCAACTCAGAGCCCTCAGCTCCACAACGCCTCATGTCCCGGAAGTCCCCTCCATCTCCCACTTGCCACTGAAGCCCATGGCTTGGCTCTCATGATCACAGCCACTATCTGTGACAAGTGCTGACTCCATCTTTGGGCTCTGACCAGCTAGGGGACAAATGCACGCTCTCAGGCCCCACAGAGTGATCCTGTACAAACTACTTAACCTCTGGGGTTACCAATGGCAGCCACCTGGTGGGATGCTTAAGGGGATGTGGATCAAGAGCAGTAATGTAGCCGGTGGAGATCCCTGATATAGAAACATATTCCCTACTCCATCTCAGAAAACCCAGCTCGCCAGGCATGGCAGACCCAGCCAGCAGCTGTCACTCAATGTGCCTGCAGAAATCTGGACAGCACTGCCCCGCAAAGGTCAACTGGTCCAGCTGGAATGGCCTTTGGCATACATGTAGCCAGCAGAGATTTAACTACCAGGGTCTCACATGAATGATGGGGAAACTGAGGTACAGAGTAAAATGAACTTGCCCAATGCAAGCTGGCGAGGCAGCAGTGACCCAGAAAGGATATGCCTCAAGGAGCTCACCAACACCAGGCAGGTAGGAGAGCTTGTTGCCCTCCACGTCCTCAGAATACATGCTGTCAAACAGGAAGGAGCCATCCAAGTGATCAATGAACGCCAACTGTGGATTAAAATACCCAGACATGGTGACCCAGAGCCAGGCTCTTATGAGGGTTGAGGCAGCCAAGGATTCCTGAGGGGGGACAATGCACCTGAGCTGCAGCCCTCCCTCCCAGGAAGGCAAGTGTGTGGTGTTGTTCCAGGCCCAGGGAGGATATGTGTAGAGATGCAGAAGATAGAGCGGCAGGCTGTTTTCCAAGAAGTGGCCTACCGCTCTGCCTAGGTTCATAGGGAGCTGGGGCTGGTCGTAGAGAAGCCAGCAGGTCATAGCCACAAATTCAGGGCCACAGAGCTGAAGACCAAACTGTAACTGCATGGGATGGGAACCAGCTGGAGGGTCTTCAGTAAAGGAGTCACTAGAACCAAGTGTTTTTTAGGACCATGTCTTTGGGCTTGGGGGTGGGGATGGGGACCAGACATGGTGATAGGGACTGTGCAAGGCAGAGAGCAGGTGTCAGGTCTGGTGACCGTGGTACGCTTTACAAGTTTTGGGAGTCTGAGGATCCCTGTGGATCTTGGTTTAATGTGACTGGCACTGTCATGGTACATCTGTGTCCAGGGCAGCCCTGTGTGGTACCTTGTGCTCCGCCAGCTTTTCCCGCCGGGCCTGCTCATCCTCCAGCCGGGCCTGCATCAGGGCCTCCCGGTGCTTCAGCTCATCAATGCTGTACTGATGTTTCAGCTTCGCCATCTCTTTCTGATGCAGGGACGGGAACAGCATTGTTACCAAAGGATATCTGGTTCCTCCAGCCTCACACCCTCGGGCCTTGTGAGCACGGCCAGTGTGTTGGAGGGTATCTTTCGTAAAAGCTGGGAAAGGCATGAGGCCTTGGAGAAAGAACGCCTGGGGGAATCCCAGAACTAGAGGTGCCCCAAGGGCCTGTCCTGAAGCAGCTTGACGTGCCCCTGGCCCCTTCCTGAATTCTACGGCACCAGTTTGAAATCAGGCATCACGGTTGGAGGGGAGTCCCACTACCTGCTTGACAGAGTTCTGCTTTTATGAACTTTTACTCATTATTTATTTTGAATCATGGAAGGCCATGTGGCCACATGTGCTGCTGCCCTTGATGGGAACTTCTGAGAATCCACGAGACCATGCCTGAGCACAGTACTGCAGATGCAGGGCTGACCTGTGACCTTTTTCAGTGCTGGAAATACAACGCAAGACCTCATGCCAGGGTGAGTGTTAGACTTCAGAACTACACCCTTAGCCCCTGTCCTGTGCTTTTTAAAGGGCATCATACACTCAAGCTTTTGAGCCCATGACACATTTCAAATTAACACCTAAATCTCGGCTTCTTAAGTTGAGGGTTGCTATCCCATACTGGATGGAGTAACTGAATGTGGAGGTCACACACACACACACACACACACATACACACACCTGGCAACAATAAAAGTTTTCTGAAAATACAATGACCAAAATTTAATTTAAAATCAAGTGTATAATTGACCCCAGATGTTTCTGGCCTTGCTTAATCATGCCGAATTATGACTTCACTATAGTCTTGGTTCTGAGTAGAAACCATGCACACCCTATGTGTACATGAATGTTATCTACCATGCTTCCTGACCCCCACCTGCACTCCAGATTTGAGATGGTGTTGTTTTCTGTGTAAAGTATCCTGCCGTTATAGAAACATACTTGTTTAACTGCAGAAAATAATGACCATCATTCTTTGGTATGTAAGTGTTGTTATTACACTTTTTAATTGTATTATGTTAGAAAGTTTGGTTTTAAAAAATGCTGTTTGAGTTGCTGACAAGTTTCACTGAATGAATTTTGACTTGGGATTAGGACAGAATTCTCAAAATTTTCTTTTAAGATGTTAATATTATTGCATATGTTTGATGTGTATGTGTGGGGGGGACCATGTACCAAGGGGCAAATGTAGGTCAGGGGACAACGTTTTGGAGTTATTTCTCTCTCTCCAGCCTTATGTAGGTTCTGGGGCTTGAACTCAAGTTTGCAGGCTCATACAGCAAGCACATTTAACCCGCTGAATCATTTGCTGACCCCTCAATAATTTCTGAAATGCCCCTAAGCAGAATTCTGCCATTTTGTTCTATGTGTTTATGCAAAGCAGTTCTTATCCTTGAGAACTAGAAAATCAAAATATTGATCAACTCTTAAAACTGTTGAAGAGTCTCTGCATCTTGCAGTTTATATATCTAGTAAAGATTTAATGTTTAAGACAGGGTCTCTGTATTTAGGGCTGGCTTAGTACTCACTAGACAGACCAGGCTGGCCTCAAACTCACAGAAATCTGCCTGCCTCTACATCCTGAGTTCTGAGATTAAAGGCATGTGCCACCACACCTGACCTTAATTTTTTTTAGATTTCATTTATTGTGTGTATGAATGTTTTGCCTGCATGTGCACCATATGAATATGAATGTGTACTGTATGTATACTTGGTGCTTGTGGAGGTCAGACGAGGATGTCTGATCTCCTGGAACTGGAAAGGATCCAGTTACAGATTGCTATGAGCCACCATATGTGTGGTGGGAACTGAACCCAGGTCCTCTGCAAGAGCAGTAAGTGCTTTTTTTTTTTTTTTGGTTTTTCAAGACAGGGTTTCTCTGTGTAGTTTTGCACCTTTCCTGGAATTCACTCTGTAGCCTGGCTCTGCCTCCCGAGTGCTGGGATTAAAGGCGTGCACCACCATTGCCCGGCGCAGCAAGTGCTCTTAACCACCGAGCCATTTTTCCAGCCTTTCCCTCCCCATGATATTTAATTAAAGATTTTTTGAGATTTACTTATTTTATGTGCACGGATGCTTTGTCAACATGTATGTCTGTGAACCACATGCATGCAGTGGTGTGGAGGCCAGAAGAGGATGTTGGATCTCCTGGAACTGGAGTTACAGAGGGTTGTCAGTCACGGTGTAGGGAAACAAACCTGGGTTCTTTGGAAGAGCAGTCAGTGCCTTTAACTGCTGAGCCAGCTCTCTAGATTCACCAAGATTTAATCTTTATGCAAAAATAAACAGCCACCTACATCTCATTAGTATGCAAATGTATTTTTTTTAAAGATTTATTTATTTATTATGTATACAGCATGTATGACTGTAGACCAGAAGAGGGCACTAGATCTCATTAGAGATGGTTGTGAACCACCATGTGGTTGCTGGGAATTGAACTCGGGACCTCTGGAAGAGCAGCCAGTGCTCTTAACCTCTGAGCCATCTCTCCAGCCCACAAATGTATTTTTGTCTAGTGTGTGTGTTGGGGGTGGGTGTACACGTGAGTTTATGTGTGTGTATGGGGGCCAGAGGACAACATCAAGTTTTGTTACTCAAGAGCCATCCATCTTGTTTTTGAGATGGGCTCTCTCCCTGGTGTGGGGCTTGTCAAGTGGGCTAGACTGGCTGAGTTCTAGGATCCTCCTGTCTCTGCTTCCCTAGCACCTGACATAGAGAAACTTCATGGTCCTGCTACTAAAGGCCTCACAAACACACACACACACACACACACACACACACACACACACACGCACGCACGCACGCACGCACGCACACGCACACACACACACAGAGCATGGGGCTGAAAGAACAACTTCCTGGAGCCAACTCCTAGATTAACCCTAACTGACTGGGAGACTGTGCATGAATCGTTTCCCTTGTGTGCTAGTTTACGAGTGCTTCCAGAATGATGGGGACGAGAGCAGGGCCTTCACAGCCTGGAGTGACAACACTCAGGGGATCGCTATGGAATGGCTCCCAGGCTCAGGCTTGGGGTAAGTCTGGCCCTGCCACCAGTTCAGGATCATGACAATTTACTGTTCACCTTCCTTTGCTCTCCTTAAAGTCTTCACTTGGAAAACAGACAAGAGCTGCCTGGTAGCCCTCGTGATATGTAGAAGGGGTCTGGGACTGCAGGAAGCCACTCTGGAATGGCTGTGCATAGGTGGGGAGAGGGCTCGGCCAGGAACCATCTTCTCTTAACCACAGATGGGGAGATATCCTCACTGTCTCTGGAAACCTTGGGCCCTAAAGACTGTATAGCAGAACCAGGAACAGAGCCAGGATACTTACCACCTGCTCATCAATGTGCCGGAAGTCCAGGTACACGAGGTCAGGAAGATAGGCATAGATGAACATCTTGTACTCCTCTGCCTCAGCAATGGGGTTCCCAGAGAGGGTGAGTGTTCGTAGGCATTTGAACCGGCGCAGGTAGATGACCTGGGGAGGGAGAAGCAGAAGTCTGCCACAAAACTAGAGCAGCACATAACAGCTCCTCCCTCTACACCCTTCCTGAGTCTACAGCCTGGCCAGGGCACCTTCCACCCAGACAGGTGAGGGCCTGTGGCTTCTGTGGCAGACTTTAGTCCTGAGACCAGCCACAAACTTGCAGAAGAATCAGACAAGGAGAACTCAAATCCTAGCTGAGGGACTTTCGGCACATGATCAGTCTAGTGTGTGAGCCTTGATTCCCTCCTCTATAAAATGGACAGAATGACATGGTGTATCATAAGACGGCCACATGAAGTAAGCTATGAGAAGCAGTCAGCAAGGGGCACATCACTCACTGAGTGAGTGTCCACTTACAACAGGGTGATGTTTTAGATAGTAAAACCACAGGAAGGTCCCAAGTGTCCTACGTTAAATGGAGGTGGATTCCTGGCTCACCCTTCACTGGACAACAGCAAGAAGAGCATTCTACTGGGTGCGGTTCATTTTTCCCATGCTTTGGTTTTAGTAAAATGAGGAGACCAACCACGTGGCTTGTGCTTGCATAACAGCAACATGGAAACACAGACGCTGCACTGTGCACCAGCCAGGTAAGGTTTCTCAAGGCCTCTGCAGCAGCTCCTGCCCTGCCTTCCTTCGATGACAGACTGTGATGCGATGTGTAAACAAGTAAACCCTTTTCTCCCCGAGTTGCTTTTGCTCATGGTGTTTTATCACAGCAATAGAAACCCTCACTAAGACCCAGCCATGGAAGAGCAGTCACAGGCCTGAGGCAGCAGAGAGCTCTGCACCGCCACCAACAGCACTCAGCCGAGGTTGCTGCAGAGCAGTGGGGAGGGGACAGCTGGAAGGACAGAAGACACGGGGGAGATGGTATCAGAGGCTGCTTCCTGGAAGGCCATCCAGGCTTTCAGGAAGAATTTAGAGGTGTCCTAAAAACTACGGAAGCCACTGGAGTCTTGTTTATGGAGGAAGGCAGTATCTGGTTTAATTTCTAGAATATTTTTCAAGTACGAGTCCCTTTACATCTTTTAGCCACCGAGAGAAAAAAGTTGCTGACAAAATGTGTGGTAGTAGGTAAGCGTGAGCAGGCAGCCTTCTCTGAGGGAGGTCTGGAAACAGTTCCGGTTCACTAGACGAGTTTGGCAAAGAAGTAGGATGCCCTCTGATCTAGCAGCCCCACTCCAGGAGTTTACCTTACAATGGAATGATGCACTGTAGAGAACCCTGTTCCACTATACCTTGCTCACAGACATGCAATGGCACCAGCTGGAAATGACCTTCACTGCCACCCTAGAGAACCAGGGCCACATGATGATCCAGCAAGGGGGGTGGGGTGGGGAATCCCGTCTGCTGTGTCAGTAATCATGCTAAGTGCTGACTGGAGAAGAGAGGGGTCAGTTGAAGGCAGGTGCCTGGAGGACAGCTGGACAAATGTGACAGTCACACACATGCTTGAACACAGGATGCCTGGAGGGTAACGCATGGAACTTAGAAGAAGCTCAGGCGTGGGGAAGAGGCAGGAAAACTGAGGCTTCTGTGCTCTGACTTAGGATTACTTGGCTGTGTTTTTAAGGCAATCAGCAGGTACTAAAATAACCCCAACAAATAAATAAATTACAAAACAGTGTGTAGTTAGATGTTGAATAAATAGGAAAGACTCTAGGCAAAAAAAGCTAGTGCCTGCTGGAGAGAGATGGCTCAGTGGTTAAGAGCACTGGCTGCTTTTCCAGAGGACCTGAGTTCGATTCCCAGCACCTACATGGTGGCTCACAACTACCTGTAACCCCAGTTCTAGGGGATCTAACATCATCTGATGGCCTCTATGGGCTCTGCAAGTAAGTGTTGCACAGAAGTACATCTGCGTACTTACAAACATACACATAGAATAATAAAGTAAAATAATTTTTTTTAAAAAAGCTAGTGCCTAGGGGGTGTCAGTCAGGCTTCTGTGGGTCAAGCAACAAAGATTATTTCCTGGTTAGGTGGAGAGGATGCCAGATCCCTAAGGTCTCTAGGTCTGGGGACACTTGGCCTAGATATCTCAGATATCTTGCAGGTTTCCATGGACAATCGTTTTTCTCTTTCTTTGGAGATAGGCTATAAGTACATCTAGAGTACTGACAAGAGAGCTTGGTACCCAGCACCCTACTGGAGAGAGTGATGAGCCCTCACCTGCCCAGGTGCTGCAGGGCAGCATGGCAGAACACTAAAGTCTTTAGCTGAGAGTGGGGCATTCTGATACAGCCTCCATAACCTCTCCATCTTCTTTTGTCCAGGTCTGGGTAAGGCCTCAGCTCCATTAGAGTTTCCAGTGTCCAAAGATGATGATTCATGCTGAGATCCCAGGTGTGGGACATACTGGGGCTGAAACTGATGCTAAATGTTCAACACCAAGGTTTGAGGCTGGAAGTTCTGGGTAAGTGGTATAGCATGGACCTTGCATGCACAAGTCCCCGGATTATATCCCTAGCAGTGCTAAAACACAACTGAGTTTTTAAGAAGAAAGAAAGAAAAGATAAAGAAAACAAAAGGGCTATTTGGGGTAAACCAGAACCTGAAAATTCCTGAGTGACTATCATTTTCTGTGTACCTACTTTGTGCGGGTCCTGCATTAGGCATATAGTACAGTAACTGATTCAGTCTTCACAACAACCCTGAGGTCTACTATTAATCACATTGTGTAGATGTGCGAATGGACACATAGAATCTAAGTCATTAGTTCAATGTCAGACAGCTAACACTGGCTGACTCTGCTAGCCACACCTTCCAGGCCTTACTTGGTCACCCTGCTGAGCAGTGCTGGGGCTCCCTATCTCACAGAACAGAGAGGGGACTGGATAATTGGGGCTTGGATTTGGGAAGGGTTCTGGTGAGTTTAAATCCTCTGACCTGTTGTACACAGCAAACCTCTGAGACTATCAATCTCTGGGGTTTGACCCCACCAGGCAGACTTCAATACTAATGACAAGTCAATGCTTGATTTACTCTGCTGTTCACTTAAGCCGCCCAGCGGGCTATGCTCACACATGACATGGTCTGAGGGTACAGAGCCTTCAGTGGCCTAGCAGACTGAAGGGACACTGACACCAGAGAAGAGATTTCTCCCTCTCTCTGTCCTGTCATATACAAACAAGGATGTCATAGGATAAACAGCTAAAATAAAATGGCGAGGATGGCCGAGCCCCTGAGTCCTGTTGATAAGTCCCTTCCCTGCTATGCCACTAACCACACACCAAGTGCCCTTTGTGGCAGATGTTTAGCTTACTTCTGACTTCAGCTGGGACTGACTTTTCCTGACAGCACTCCACCTTGTATTCTGTGTCAGCAAGGTCTTCATGGCCCCAGGCTGGGAAGGACCTAATCTCCACAGAGGGACCGTAGCTGCTTGGGGACAGAATTGAAGACCAGTCCTCAGGAGGGCTCCAGCAACTAGGGAGTCCCTTTTGGAAGGCGGTCTAGATATTCCTGAAGCCCAGTAGAATCACGTCCCCATCACCCATAGGAGCAATCTCAGTGACGCCCAATGCCAACTTTCCCTCTCCCCAGCAGCTTGCTCTAGCTTCCAGAAGTCACCTCCTAAGCCAACCACCTGCACCCAAGTCCCTGCCTGAGCTTGGCCTCCAGCCAGCTTTTCTTTCTTTCAGGCCCTATCCTTTTAGGTGATACTATGCTCGACTGACCACTCACATGGTCCCCTCCAGTCCACCCTGACAATGGTGGCTTTCCTTCCTGTACATACCTGCCCGGGACATGCCTCAATGCTGACACTTCTCTAGATGCTGCTGTCTGCAACAAGATCTCAGCTCCCAGGCTGCCTGCACACCCTTGACTCTCCCCTGCAGGCTTCCCAGGTGCCTGCCTCTCTAGCTGCTGCTCACTCACCTTTTCTTCCTTTGGCCAGATGGAGGCGCTCATCCTTTTTTTTTTTTTTTTAATACAGGGTCTCAGCATGTAGTCCTGGCTGTCCTGGACACTATGTAGACCAGGCTGGTCTCAAACTCCCAGAGATCCGCTTGCCTCTGCTTCAGAGTGCTAGGATCTAGGGCACGCACCACCACACCCTGGTTCTCATATCTTTTCAGGAACTGGAATCAGGTTTGACGCTCATCCCTGACCTTCTCTCAGCAAATACCAGCCACAACAGGCATTAAGAACCTGCTCCAAAGCTGAGTTCACACCTGTAATGCAGCATTCAGGTGGCAGAGGCTGGAAGGACACGACTTTAAGGCTCACAGTGGGGTACACAGATGAAAGGAGGGGGGAGGGGAGAGGGAGGGAGAGGGAGAGAGAACAGCCTCTTCCAGCACCTGGTACTTTTGCTTCTCACCTCACCTAGAGTTTAGCTGGTGGGTCAATGTCACCTCTCTATGTGACAGGTGAGAAAACTGAGACATGGAGAGTTTGCACCTCACTCGGGCTTAGATCTTCAGGCCTGACATGCAAAATGAGGACTATGCTGTCTCTACAGTTTGGCTGTGATGAACAGCCAAGGCAGCAAGTTAAGTGTGGGCAACAACTTGGTGCCTTGACTCACTCTTTCTGCTCAGGTGAGCCATTTTGGGGCATCGCCAGGACAACTGATTGATATATGTGGAAATGGAATCTTGAAAGGTATTAGACAGCCCTGGACTGATGTCTAAGCTGGAGAAGCAATGGGATCACCTCTGACATAGCACTCAGTAGTTGTTACCAGAGACTAAGCTGTGTCTCCCTACACGGTGATGTGTACTGCGGGCAGCCTACCTCCCAACAATGTCTGCTGTCATATAGACACATTTGCCCTGCTACCATCCAGAGGGATTGCTTCATTGTTATTTGAGACACTAACTTCCTGTCATTTCTGTCTAGAGGATGTGGGTACGACTGGTTACCCCCAAAAGACCATACATTGCCATCTCTGTCTCACTAAGCACAGAGCAAATGCCCCACATCCAGCAGGTCTTTCACTTCAGTGAAGGTTTGTCACATGAGCATGAGACTCAGCAGGAATAGGACCACAGCGGAGGCCACACAACCTGGTACCCAGAGAAGATTTTGTCAGATTAAGCATGGTCTTTCCATGTTTTCAAATCCCTTGTGGAATAATTTGGATGTTTGATCTTTTCAGGAAAAGGGCATACTGTGTGTCTACCATTTGCTCTAGCACAGTCCAAGGCCCTGCTGTATTTGCACATGGGTCCCCAGGCCTGGTACTCACATTCATTATGTTGCTGATCTGGTTGTTGCCCAGCGACAGCACCTGCAGCTTCACCAGGGCATCTAGAGAGTCCATCTTGGAGATCCGGTTGTTGGACAAGCTCAGGTCCTCCAGGTTGATCAGGGTATCCAGTCCCTCAATGGTCTCGATGTTGTTGAAGGACAAATCTGAAAAGGAGGAGGACTCTGAGGGGTCTGAGGATATACTGCTTGGGTTAGACGAGGAATGGTCCTGAAACATAATCGTCAGGTTGTTAGAGCTCTTGGGAGTGACACGTAGCAGAGGAGCTGATTCAGGGATTCCAGGAGAATCAGATGGACTGTTTTCTGCAACCTTCTGTCTGCCATCCATCCGGTTCTGCCAGCTCCCCTCTGACTGGGAAGTCTTCTCTGCCCTGTCAGTTCTGGGATGAGAGCACCCAGTAGTAGATCTAAACGATGTACTTGGGGAGCAGGGGCAGAGTTGGGAGATGGCCTTTCCTTTATATCTGTGAACATTCTAGCAAGACTGCTTCCCATGTGCTTAGCATTTCCATCTACCGCATGTTCATATGCATGTCTTCTGACACCTCCAGGTGGTAGTTTGGAATCTTTCTCTTTGATCAGGCAGGAAGTAGAGGCTTTGGGTCAGGAGGGTAGTGTGGCTAGTATTCAAATCTCCCTCTGGGTGAATGGTCAAGCATGTGTCCTTGTAGGATCCATGGCTTTACTCCAAGAGACAGGTTGGCCTGCTGGCTTCTGGGTATCGGGTATTGCTCAGAACCTGGGCTGATGTGGGTACCTGTCCCACTGTTGAGGTACTGATTTCACTTCCTATAGAAACAGGTGACTCCTAGTCATGCAGATGGACCCCAAAGACCGGGAACCAGCGCTAATGAGTACTAGGGTACAGCAAAGTGTGCCTGAGCAGGAGACTTTGGCCCCACAGCCAGAAGACTCATCTCTGTCTGCTTCTGCCACCTGGAGTATACAACTCTGGCTAGTCAGCCTCTTGGAGCCTCAGAGGCTGCATCTGTGAAGTGGCCCCTTAAGCCCACGAGTGGGGTTACCGTGGCTCCCAACATCGGCACACACACAGCTGAGAGTGCTTTGCAGGCTGAGAGCTATATTCATGGCTCTGGGAAGCCTGGCAAGACGGAGGGACATGTGCCTTGGGACAGACAGGAGCGGGGTTAGGCTAGCTCTGATGCTGCTTGGCTGTGCTTCTCTGAGCCTCAGTCCCCTTTCCATCGAATTGGATACTCACAGCCATTAAGCATCTCCTAGGACCCTTGTGGGGTCTACGTAAGACGTTTCTAAGGAGCTTTCAGCCCGTCTTCTTTGTCCTTTAGATGCCCCTCACTAGGTGGAGAGGCAGCTAAGAAGCCAAGCTCCCAGTGACCTTGGCAGTGAAGCCGAAAGTTCTAGAATCACACAGAGACTGATAAGGGAGCCTGTGACCCTCTTTTAACTTGTCACCTTGGTTCACTCATTGTAGTGATGGGAATGGTGCGTGGATCAAGCAAACTCCTATGAAGCATGAGCTGGCCACAATCAGCACATGGCTATGCATTGTGCTCATTATAATGGCCAGCTGGCCACCTGTGCCTATGTAAAATGCCAGTCCAGGGCTGCCCCTGTGCCCACCCACCTGAGAGGCTGGCAGGTGGGATGGAATAGTCTGCCTGGTATGCGACAGCACGTCTTTGTCATGCTTTGCCCAGCATAAGCCCCAGGCTTTTAACAGACTGTCACTTTCTTGCTCCTAACAGAGAGAGCATTTCTGCTGCGTCTGGGCTAACAACAGGCTGGCAGGCGAGTGTCACTGTGATTATTCTGCAGGGAGGCGACGGATGTCCTTGGCGGACACAGAGCCGGGCCTTACCCAGCCAGATCAGGTTGACGAGGTTTTCCAGGCCCTCGATTCTCTCGATGATGTTGTTGTTCAGCTGCAGCTTCTGCAGGTTCTCAAACTGCCAGAGGTTATCGATGCGGAGGATGTCTGAAACGACCAGAGTGCCCGGATGTGACGAGGGCTGGGGCTTTGGGCCAGTGCCCTGACAGACTGAGATGTACTCATATGGGGCTCCACACCTCTCTGCCTTCGCTAGAGTTCCCCTGGAGAGAAGCATGTGAGCATAGGACCAGCACTGTTACCCAGGGCCACTGGGAAGGGTAAAGAGGTCTAATGTGATGGGGGGTGCTAGGCAGGTATCTGTGTGGAGGTGAGCTGGGTCTGCTCAGGGCAGGAGACTCATTCACATTGCCCCAGGGACTGGGCTGGACTCCCAAGAAAACAGGTCTACCTTGGAACACAGGTTACAAGCAGGGGCCGGCATGGTGGGAGGGTCACTCAACTGGTTTTACTTTTGGAAGGTCATTTTGTCACATTTATTGCAATATTTAGCGTCTGTGCCATTTGACCTATAATTTCCTTCCTTCCTTTCTTCCTCCTCTCCTTTTTTCTCCTCTTCCTTCCTTCCTTCTTTTTTTTTTTTCTTGAGTCAGGGTCTCACTATGTAATCCTAACTGTCCTGGAGCTTACTATGTAGACTAGGCTGGCTTCAACCTTCACAGAGATCCACCTGCCTCCACCTCCCAAGTGCTTGGATTAAAGGCATGTGTCACCATGCTAGCCAGACCTGCAAATTAAAAAAAAAAATCTGTCTTCAAACACATTGCAGAAATATCTCTAGGTATGTGAGGACAGAAGACAGCAGCTGCTGGGATGATCACCCACACACCAGGAGGCAGGGCCCAGACAGCTTGGCAGCAAAGAGACCCTGCGGTCATGAGGACCCGCCCTGGCTGTACAGCCATTTTTTCCCTGGGCATGTCCTATGGCCAGAGTTTGGTTTCTGTCACTGGAAACAAGAAGCATTCTGAATAGTATAAATAAATTATATAAATACATACTTAAGTATAAATAAATCCATAGTGACTATGTATAACTTAGAGGTCAGCAGAACAAATTCAGTGCCTCTCAGCCTTCCCCATAAGCCACACATAGCCCTGCTGTTGTGTGCAAATATAGTTTAAAGAACTATATTTGCTTTTATACTTATTCCAAAAATGAAGAAAATCCTTCCTTTATTTCTATTTTATAAGAGTTTTGCCTGCATGTATGTATGTATACCTTGTGTGTGCTGTATGCAGTGACCTGTAGAGGTCAGAAGAGGGTGTCAGACCCCCTGGAACTGGAGTTACAGACAATTGTGAGCCACCATGTGAGTGCTAGTAATTGAATCCGGGTCCTCTAGAAAAACAGCCAGAGCTCTTGACTGCTGAGCAATTGTCCTAGCCCTCTGTATTAGTCACAGAGAGGAACAGAACTTTACACACACACACACGCACACCTCTAAACATATGTGCATACATGTGCACCCACACACATGCACTTACACACACACAAAATTTAAATATCCAAATGTCTACTCAGGGTACTTTATGTATATAGTCTAGAGATAGAACACTGGCTCTTATATATATATATATAATCACTCAGAAGCTCAGAAGGCAGAGGCAGGTGGGGCTCTGTGAGTTCAAGGCCTGGTCTTCACAACCAGTTCCAGCCAGGGCTACAAGTGAGACCCTGTCTCAAAATAAAAAAATTAAAAAAAGGAAAGAAAGAAAAAGAACAACAAAAACAACAACAAAACAAGGATGAATCAGGCAGAGTGCTTGCTGTGGGATCTGGTGACCTGAGTTCAGTCTCAGAAGCCACTGTGGAAAGAGAAGGTCTAAGAATCCAGTAGCTGTTCAGAGTCCACAGGGCTGGATGTCTTAGCTGGTCTTCAGTACATGCCGGAATCCTGAAGTAGGCTCTAATGCCAGTTAAGGAATGGACTTGCCAGCGAGAGCAAGTAGGCAGAGAGAGAGAGAGCTTCCTTCTTCCTTGTCCTTTATAAAGGCTGCCAGCAGAAGGTGTGGCTAGATTAAAGGTGGATCTTCCCACCTCAAAGATCCAGATTAGAAGTGGATCTCCTGCTGGGCAGTGGTGGTGCATGCTTTTTATCTCAGCACTCAGGAGGCAGAGGTAGGCAGATCTCTGTGAGTTCAAGGCCAGCCTGGTCTATAGAGTGAGTTCCACGACAGCCATTGCTACACTGAGAAACTCTATCTCGAAAAATAAAAAAAACAAAAACAAACAGAAAAGGTTGATCTTCCCACTTCAAATGATCTGAAAAAAAAAAAAAAATCTCTCACAGGTGTGCCCAGCCATTTGAGTTTTAGCTAATTCCAGAGGCTGTCGAGTTGGCAACCAATAATAGCCATCACACCCCCTTATTCCAAAACTTTAATCTTAGACTATACTCATTTAAAGAAATCAAATACTATAGATGTGAAAGGTTTTTTAGATAACTATGAAGAGCCTGGCACGAGGGTGCACACCTGTCTCAAGAGGCTGAGGCAGGAGAACTGCAAGTCTAGCCAGGATCTGTAGTGAGGTCCAGCTGGGACTAGCGCTACAGGCTTATCATTCTAACTACTCTGGAGACTAAGCCAGGAGGCTAACAAGTTCGATGCCAGCCAGCTCAGGGAAAGCCTGTTTCAAAATGAAAATAAGAGAACTTGGGGCAGGTGTGGTGGGGGAGATGGCTCAGTGGTTGAGAGCACTTGTTTGCTCTTGCAGAGGACCCGGGTTTGGTTCCCGGCCCCGACATGTGGTTTATAGCCATTTGTAACTCCAGTTCTAGGGGATTCAACACCACCCCCTGACCTCTGTAGGCACCAGGCACAAAGGTGGTGCAAGCCTGGAGATATGGCAGCTCAGTGGTAGAACACCTGGGTAGTATGCCCAAAGCCCCAGCTTCAATCCCCAATACAAAACAAAATCTACTGAGAGCTCACATTTATCCAAGAGATGGGGCCTGTTGGTGAGGTGCTGAGATTGGGTGTGTGAGGGTGCTCTGACTCCCTTCACAGGTCTTGGGGACGCACTCATCTATCCATTGCTTTCCCCTTGGGGCTGGAGTGGTACCTTTTATTTCCTCCATGTCCTCAGGGCCAGGTGGCACAAGAATCTGTTGTTTAGGTTTCTGTTTGCTGCCAGATTTCCCGAACTGCTTTTGTCTCTGTCTCTACGTGTTTCTGGAGGTGGTGCTGTTCAGCCCAAGGCTCTTAGCCACTTCCTATTTCTGGTTTGGATCTTCCAGGCACCTACTGTGGCTCTCTGTCTGACAGGCCAAAACCTAGCCCTGACTCACCCTTTGCTATGATGGCTTCCAGCCGGGCCACTTTAGGTAGATGGCTTTGGTACATCTGTACCTGGCTTTCCCTTAGGCAACAACAGGTGATGTGGAAAGGCCAAAATATCCCAACAAACAAGGGTATCTCTGACAGCTCCAAATGACCTTCCCACCCAAAGGCTGGTTTAATCCTTCACACAGCCACCAACTCCACCTCTGTGACCACTACCTTGGCAAGGCCATCATCACTGTTCTCTGGGTCACAGTAGTAGCCATCACTCGATTCCTGTTTTCCCCTGCCCCTGCAGGTAGCCAGCAGGACTCTGTGAGAACTCAAGGCCCACCCTATCCTGTTTCTACTCAGGATACTTGGGAATCACAACTCACGATGAAAGCCAAATACAGTTCGTTGTCGGAGGCAAGCACCGGCTGGCGACACGCTCTCCCTGGCCTGTCCACACCCTGGCTCCCTCAGCAGGCCTTCTCAGGCTGGCTCTGGCTTACCTCTTGACCTTGCACTGGTTGCTCCCTGTATCTCACACACACACCACCCCCACCGTGTAGATCTCCATATGGTTCCCTTCCTCATCTCCCTTAAGTGTTTGTTCGGGTCTAACCTTGGCAAGGCTCTGGCCACTGTAGAAAGCACTGCACCCAACGCCCATGTCCCTTTTCTCCTTCCTTTGCTTTGTCTCCCCGACAGCACACACTGCCTGTAACATTTTAATTTCCTTGTCTCATTGTCTCCCTCACACCAACCCCATAAGGTAAGGGTCTTTGTCTTTTGGACTGTGCTGAGTATCTGAACGCCTGGAACAGCATCTGGCATCTCTTAGGCACTTGCACAGTGCTGGCGGAATGCCCATTAGGTGGGGGAGGTGGGAAGGAAGTGGCTGCTCCTCA
The DNA here is from genome assembly GCF_007827085.1 of Peromyscus californicus insignis. Classification (NCBI taxonomy): domain Eukaryota; kingdom Metazoa; phylum Chordata; class Mammalia; order Rodentia; family Cricetidae; genus Peromyscus; species Peromyscus californicus. The sequence goes on from NW_026294551.1 coordinate 62,714,785, forward strand.
TCCATTCCTCCTCCCAGGAAAGGTGTAAGAAGCGCTGGGTCACCCCTGGAGGCCACACCCAAGGGGCGGGGCGCTTTGGACTTACAAGGCCAGGTCTGCTTGCTCATGGCTATCTCCAGTGTTTGGCATGGGATCCTGCATCTTTGCTGTTGACCAAATGCCTAGACAGCTGGGGCCTCAGACATCAGGCCACTTTCTGAGACCTTACCTACTCAGAAAACAGAGGGCTCAGGATCCTTGCCCACCTCCTTCCTTCTCCTGCTCCTCTTTTTGGCAATGTTGGGATTAAGTCTCATGCATCATAAGCCCTCTACCACTGATCCATTTTCTCAGTTCATATATACATTCCTTTACTTTTATTTGCTATGCATGGGTGTTTGGCCTGTATATATATATATGTGCGTGTACTACATGTATACAAGGCCTGTGGAGGCCAGAAGAGGGCATTGGGTCCCTGGGACTAGAGTTACAGACCGGTGAGCTGCCATGTGGGTGCTGGGAATTGAACGTGGATCCTCTGGAAGAGCAGCCAGTGCTCTTAACCACTGAGCCAGCCATCCCCTACTCAGTCCTTATATTTTTGAGATAGGGTCTCACTATGTAGCCCAGCCTGGCTTTGAACTGGAGGTCTTACTGCCTCTGCACCCTGAGTACCAACCGAAGCTCTCTCCTCCCTCTTAGTTCTTCTGTCCTGGCTCATTGGGTCACACTCAGTGGCCTTCCAGCATGACCCAGGCACATGTTGTTGAACTTATCTTCCCAGTCAGAACATAGGACAAGGAGCTGCTTCCTGTCTCATAGTTGGGGATGCCGAGACACTAAGTCTCTGCCTGTCCTGAGCTATATCTCCCACTGGGCTGCCCTGTCATTCCCAAGGTGCCTCCCTGCTTCAGGGCTCTCTGTGCTCTCTATGCTCTCCTTTCCTCTTTGGACACCCTACCCCAGAAGCACTCCTGCCAGTGCTGGCTCCACCTTGTTCTCCCTACACTCCTACCCTGGCTCCAGCAATGTGGGGTCTCCTTGGTTCTGTCCACCAAGGATCCCTCCATTCCAAGGACTTCATTCCATATGAAAGATTCCATTCCGAGTCAGTGTAGAGTCAGATGGTGGAAAAAGCATGGTCTCTGGGGCTTACTTAGATTTGGAGCAGGGCAATCTTATCTTTTTTCCCCATTTTTTTCTGTTCTGTTCTTTTTGTTTGTTTATTTGTTTTTGAGACAGGGTTTCTCTGTGTAGCTTTGGCGCCTTTCCTGGCACTCACTCTGTAGCCCAGGCTGGCCTCGAACTCACAGAGATCCGCCTGGTTCTGCCTCCCGAGTACTGGGGTTGAAGGCTTTTTTCTATTCTTATTCAGAATCAGGAGTATTGTGGACAAATTATGGAGCTACTGGATGGAGTTGATGCAGCATGTGCCTCCTCCCATTCCTGTGCCTGGACTCTAACACCCCTCTGCACTGACCCCTGACTGTGAAATTTGGGGGTTTGAAATAGGGCAGAGATAGTCATGGAGGCCCTGCTGCACCCAGGCCACACTCCTGGCACCCAGGATACGTACTTTGGAAGTCCAGCTGCAGGGACAGGACATCTTTGAAGAGGATGCCCTCCTGCTTGGCTAGCTGCCCAGCCTCCTCCTGGGGGCCTTGTTCCCCAACAGCTGCCTTGAGCATGTCATCGTCCATCACTTTCGGATCCATCGAGTCATATGATCGGCTCATCCTTCCTGAGAAATTGCGTTCCTCTTCACAGACTGTTCCTTTGGTTTGAGAACAGAATTGGACTGTGTCTGTCATGGTGTCCTGGTCTGCCAGGAAGCCACAGGCTGCCCACTCCCATCTGGTGCTTCTGTACCTTGGGGCAAATGCATTGCTGGAAGGCTGCCCTAAGCCTTCCCAGCAGTGGCCCTTCTGGGAGTACCTCATCCCCAGGCAGACAGTCATGCATTGAGGAGCCATTGACCCAAGGTGGCCTTTCATGTTCTCCCTTGAGAAATGGGAAACCTTGGCATCTCAGAATGAGAGTGACCACATGAGCTGGGTGCTCATGTAGGGAGGAACTATGTAACTAGCACTCGCCAGGCACATGGGTAGAGAGGTAGAGAGCAAGAATACACACACACACACACACACACACACACACACACAGAGCAAGTGTTAACTTGCTGCTTCCCTAAGTCCAGGCCGTGTACATGTTAGTGTCTCTTTATGTAATTTTGGAATTCTCACATTAATTTCTCTGTTACTTAAGCTAAATTGGGTTGCTAATGGCCCAAAGGGATCTGCTGAGGCACTGTGGTGAAGGCAGGGTCTGTATATTGGGTTAATTGTACTTGATTGCTATGCTTGGCTGGGTAGCATCACAGCCCTGGAGGGCAGCTGCTCAGACCTCATTGTGATCATTTCCAACCCCAGAAAGGCGGGGCCCGCATGCTCCTGGCAGTCCACTGGAATTTGGCCTTCGGAACTCTGGGAGTCCATCCCCCACTCTGCTCCCACTTGCTTCTCACCTCCCTTCTTACTTTGTGCCTTCGGCCACAGGTCTCCCTGAACCTCTGGTCCTCCCCATCTCGATTCCAGGTGGGCTTCCCTCTGCTTTCTACTCCCCAGGGCCAGGGCAACTCCTGAGACTGCTTTACCAGGAACCCTGACAATCTGTCTTCCTTCTCAGATGGCCTCCCTCTTTGCTCTGTTACCATCCATTTGAATGCAGCATATATAAGTATTCACTTTCTGTTCTTCCACTATCCCTGATCAAAGATTCCGATGTCACTAACTCGTGTGTGAGTGCCCTGCCCTTCCACTCACCTACCCCATGTTGTGTAGCCATTTCCTCTGAATTAAAACATTCCTTCCTGAAGGGAGAGTGACTCATAAGGCTCAGGAAGCTCGCCGAGTCACAATACTAGGAGACCACTTAAGAGTTTATGTAAGGCCATGCATGGCGGCACATGCCTTAGGCAGGAGGGTCTCTGCAAGTCTGAGGCCAGCCTTAGTCTACATAGTGAGTTCCAGGACCAGTCAAGGCTATGTAAAAAGACCCTGTTTCAAAAAACAAAACAAAACATCCAAAACAAACAACAACAACAACAGAGTTTATATATAATTTCTGAGGAAGAAAAAACAGTCTTTGATAGAGGGGCTTGTAAGTTAGGCTTAGAGCTCCAGGACACAACCGCCATGATTTGTCACCCATGCTAGGATTGGCTTTTTAGTGACGCAGTTGCCTTTGAGTCACTCATCATCCTGTAAGTAACTGCAGTGAGCTCATTGGCTCACCAAGCTCTACCTGGATGTGACGGTTTCTTTGATCTGGGTATCTCCCATGGTCCCTGCTTTTTCTCCATCTGTGCCCCCCCCACCCATCCTTCAGCCTTGTCTTCCTGCTATCTCCAGCTGACTCCTCCTCCTCAGGGTGACTGACTGATTCAAACTTCCAGGACAATTCTTGTGCTCATCAGCTTCCTATTCTTCCTAAACAATTTTCCTTAAAGTTTCTCATAATTTACCACCAACCTCAAAATTTACTTCTGGGGAATTTTTAATGTGTTTCATTTGTGAGATGTTATCTGAAAAGTATTTAGAGCTTAAAAAAAACAACAACAACAAAAAGGTGTTGTACTTTGGGAAATGACTCAATCTGGTGTCAAAACTTTGACCTCCATTTCATCAAAGCCCATTAACTGTGACAGGTCGAGCTAGCTTTCAGTCAAGTCCAGCAGGTTCTATGCAGTGTAGGATTGGTGTTAATCTATGCTAAACGTTCACACCCAGGGCAGAACTGTGGTTCTGACTGTGTATCTTTTGAAAAATAACTCCACCAGCTCAAACCTTGGTCTTATTCCTGTTGGGCAGATAATTCCTTCCCCCTGCATTCTGTAAGATCTTGTTCAGTCTCCAAATCCATCCTGAATAACTACTACAAGTCATAAACAACTCAGACAGGTCTTCTTTTTCAGACATGAATTAAATAATCATGCCAATACGTACTTACAAACAACGGCAAGTTAGTAGGGATTGGGAACTGTGAAAGCACTCAGTATGGACAGTTGGCCTGGCCAGGGAAGACACAATTTGAAGGACAAAAAGAAAAGAAAGCAGGAAGAGGGAACTGCAAGATGAGGACCCCAAGCAAGAAAGCAGAAGTGATGCAGGGCCAGAACTGCATTTCTATCCTATGGTGGCTGGGAAGCTCCTAGGGTTTATAACACAGAGATGGGTTAGATTTTATTTTTAAAAATCTCATTATTAATAGGTTTCCTGCCCCCCCCAATAAGTTTCTCTGCCACTGCAGTAAACCAGATCAAGCTGAATTGAAAAAGTGTAACAACAGGTTATATTGAGCAAAGCAACCCCTCCTGGGCAGGTTCTCTGGTTCCAGAGATAGAGGCCAGAGAAGTTGAGCACCCAAGCTAGGGCAGGAAAGTTTTATAGACAGTAGGCGAGGGGTGATGATGTTTCCACCACAAGGTAGGTTTGTGCCCAAGTATGGTCAAAAGCTGAGCAGTTCAGCGGGGATTTGAGGGGCTGGCAACTTCAGGGGAGGAAGCTACAGTTGCCACCAAGGATGCAGGAACTGGGGTTTTTGGCATCTTTCCTTTGTTCTGAGACTCTCTGAGTGGGTAGGGTTTGGGTGGAGGGACCAGGGCTTCCAGGACAATACAGAGACAAAAGAAAGAAAGCCAGCAAGGAAGGAAGGGAGGGAGGAAGAAAGGAAGGCATATATGAGGGTCTGGGACATCTCTAGGAACTTAGTTTATATGTAGGACTAATAATCATCCCCAGTTTGAAACAGAATCTAGTTTGGAAGGTTATACTCAAGCTAAGAGATTGATTGGTCCAATAATAGTGTTAGAAAGTGGAGTTGGGGAAAGTTTAATAGAAAAAGAAACTGAAATAAATTGCCCTTCAGAAGAACTTTGCTATGAGAGTTCAAGGATCATGGCCACAACGAGATCTGAGGATCCCTGAAGTGGGAGAGCACTAGAGGAGATGACCTCATGGTCTAGGCAGCCATGAGGAGCCCTGAAGGAAAAGACAGACTTTCCAGTTCCATTAGCTCCCTCAGATCCAGAGAACAAAGGACCTTTCTGACTCATACAGTTTTTTTTGGGGGGGGTAGGGTGGTAGTGGTAGTCTTTTTAGTTCCACATCATGGAACCTGCCCTGACCTAGTCTATATGACCCTCGCATGGTGGAAGGCCTAGACAAGAGAGTAAAGTTGCAATTCAAGTTTTTCTGGGCCCAGATGTTGGGAGATGGGCTTGTGCACAACTGTAAGTGGGGAGAGAGAACTTCCTGAGAGCTACAAGATCACAGTAGCGCTCTATAACCAACCTTGAGAAAGAATACTAAAGGGGTATGGCCTGATTTCTGCGGCTGACAGCAACAGTTATGAATAACTCAGAGAGGTCTTCAGTTTCCAACTTGAATTAGATAACTCAACCCAATATTTACTTACAAACAATGACAAGTTAGTGTATGTGCAGAACTATGAAAACACACAGTAGGGATCTTTGTAACATCAAGGCTTTCCTAGGTTGACCAAAATGCAGATTTCCCAAAAGACTGCTTGTATATAGCAGAACCCATTTTCCTAATCATGACTCTATTGTAACCAGCATACTAGGAACGACCATTATCACAGCTCATGTTTCTAACAGTTTTTCCTAAGACAAGGGCCAAAGAATCCTCCCCTATGGGGATTATCAATAATTTATCGAAATGGGGGCCTGGTTGACTTGCCTGATGATAGTGTCTTTGGTGAAGACCAGAGGTAGGATGTGGAGAAGCAGCAGAAAGCTTTACTTACAAATCAACCAGGTAGGCTCTTCACTGGGAGAAAGTCCAGGTTTTCCTGAGAAACAACAACCTGGGTCAGTGGGACCTGCAACACCATATAGATCCTATTGTCCATAAATTAACGAGAATAAAAGCAACTGCTGACCGATTGTCTTATTCTCGGTGCACACAACTTATTTAATTCCATGTCAGCTCTGGGAGCTATTAAAAAGGGTGCTTTAGGCCGGGGGTGGGGGTGGGTGGGTGGTGGGTGGTGGCACACGCCTTTAATCCCAGCACTCGGGAGACAGAGGCAGGAGGATCTGTGTGAGTTCCAGGACAGCCTGGTGAGTTCCAGGACAGCCAAGGCTACACTGAGAAACCCTGTCTCAAAAAACAAAACAAAACAAAAAGGTGCCTTAGTGCCCTTACTTCCCAGATAGGAAAACTGAGGCTTTGGGGGGGGGGGGGGAGGTCATACAGTGAAATACTGACAGAGACTGATATGGAACCCTAGTATCTGTAATTCTCATCCCAAGCACTTCATACAGCACCAAACGAAGTAACTTATTGATGATCAAGAGAATGGGGTACCCTTCTTTCTATGAAACTGATCAGGCCAGGAAACTGGCAGATAGACCCTCTTCCTACTAGCTTTTGCGAGCTTTAGGATCTATAGGTAATTTTCTTCTCCAAAGGCTTAATAAGTCTCAGTAAAATGACATGTGTGCTCATTTTACAAATGAGCAAGGCCAGGTTGGAGTCCTCACAGAAGAGTTACAAGACAGACTTGAATCACGCAACCTTTGCTCTCAGAGTCGTTTTGGGGCCTAGACTCATGCTGCTTACCTTCCTAAGGACTCTCCTTGAAGTGGACGCGTCGCTTGGTTGCTGGGTAACCAAGCACCGCCACTCTGTTGCTAAGGGGAAGTCAGGCAATAGATATCCTGGGTGAAAGTTGATGTGCCACGTGACCATATTTCTAGGTGGCGAACCAGCCTTGAAGAAAACAAACGTCTCTCCAATCAGCACCGTCAATGCGCGGCAACTTCTAGTTACGCTTTCTTTATTTGGAAGATTGACGCGTCTTTTATCCAATCATAGTAAGGATTCTCTAGACGGACCAAGAGGCTAATGAATCAAAATGAACGGCCACCCGCCTGGAGGCGGGTCCAGGGGGGGTTGTGCCGCTACGGCTGTCGGGGACCCCAGTGACTTAGCTCGCTTCGGGCCCAATCGGACGCTGCGGGGTGGGTGGGACTTCACCGAGAATGGCGTGCCGTCCAATCGGAGGCGGGCTGGACAGACGCTGCCCAATAGAGATGCACCCAGAGGGCGAGGTCAGGCCGGCGCTCGGCGTTCCCGAGGGTGGGGCGGGGGCAAGTGTCAGTCAGGGCAGAGCGCGGCGCGGGCAGCGGAGACCCGCGGCACACAGGCATCCGGGCCGGAACGAGGCCTGCAGAGATGGAGTTCCTGCTGGGGAATCCGTTCAGCACCCCTGTAGGGCAGTGTCTTGGTAAGGCCGCGCGTGGGGCAGGCGTCGAGTGAGCCACAGAACGGCTGGCCGGGCTGGTGAGGTCCAGGGCCTCCCCGCTTCCCCGACACAGAGATCACTTCACGTGCGGGTTGGGCCTCTGCCAATAAGCGGTGTCATCTCAAAGGTGGACCGGGCATCCTTGTCACGGGGCCTCTGCCTGACGCTGGTGCCACCTCACCCTGCCAGGAGGCTTCCCTGAGGTGCAACTTGGACTCTGAGAGGCCGCCTGCATCCCTACCCATCAGGGCCCAGCCTTTCAAGTCTCTCCCTAGAAGTAGTGCCCATGCTGGTCTGCTTACCCTTGCGTATTGGGAGATGTCACTGCGAGCAGTCTTGTCCAGGCATCTCGCTGCATCTGCTCCCAGGGCCTCTTTCTCCCAGAGCCTTTGTGGAACGTCACTTCTTTCTTCCATCCTCGTCCCTACTCATTGGTACCAATGACTCTGAGGCTGGGCACCTTCCCAGAAAATGTCCCATGCTGCACGACTTCTAATTTGAGCTGCAACTCAGCCAGGCTGTAGGAGGGACTGGAATGGGGGAGGCGTTCCGGGAAGGTGACTGTCTTGGCAGGGGGATGATGGCGTGGCTGCAGAGCCTCCTAGGAAAGAAGGGAGGCCAGCCATGCTGCTTGTTAAGCTCTCCACTGGAACCCGGAAACTTGGGCTCCAGTAGTGACTTTGCCAGGGACTCTCCTCTTGACCTCGTTTTCTTGTCTGTCACACGAGGTGTTTGGGGATAAGATGTGGTGGGACTTTCCAAGTTGTCAAGTTTTTAACTTTCCTTGTTGATATTCAGTGTCTCCTTACGCTGACCCTTGTTCTCCCACCATATTAAACTGGCAAGACTGAAGTCTTGCTGGTAGTATAGTACTCAGATCACCCGTCCATACTATAAGGAGCCAGAGATGGGCAGCATGCCACATAAGGAAAAAACACAGGCAAAGAGGCCACTGTGAAGTTTCCTTTACTGGAAAAGCCACTTGCAGACGGGGGCATAGTTCAATGGTAGAGCTAGCTAAGCACACAAAATCCTAGATTTGATCCCCAGCATTGCAAGTAATAAATAATAAACAAGCAATTTGGCTTTTCACTCAAGGCAGGGACTTATGCCACGGGATCAGTCAAAAATGCTGATTAGTGTCTTTCAAAACGATGTTTTGGGGCCGGAGTGCTGGCTCACCGCATGAGCGTTGGCTGTTGATCCAGGTTCAATTCCCAGCACCTGTATAGTGGCTCGCACTGGCTGGAACTTCAGTTCCAGGGGATTTGTTGCCCTCTGCTGGCCTCTTTTATATACATGGCATGTAAATAGTGCACAGACAGACAGACAAAACACACACAAAAAAAATGTTTAAAAATTAAATATTAGCAGGTTGGTTGGAAGCGTCTTGTATGAACAGGGATCTGTACTATCCTTATGGGTCTGACTGGTTCAGGCAATAGAGATTTGCTTTTTTTTTTTTTTTTTTTGCTTTGCATATGAGTTTATAGCCTACTTTTCAGTCTTTAGAGAGGCCCATGAACTTACCGAGGCTCCTTCTGTTGGTTAGCTGGCATTTTAGGGGCATTTTGTTCCTTTTTGGTACAGTGTCTTTTATAAATAATCATGGATACTGGGACCTGAAAGTCTTTCCCACTTCTATAACACTTGGTTCTCTGATGCTCACTCGAGTATATCTCTTTCTCTATTTTTTTTTCAATTTTATGTGTTTGTTTTGCCTTCATTATGTCTATTCACCATGTGTGTGCCTTGTGCCCGCAGAGGCCAGAAGAGGGTGTAGGATCTCTTGGAACTGGAGTTACAGACAGTTGTGAGCTTCCGTGGGAGTGCTGGCAATAAAACCTGGGTCCCCTGGAAGAGCATCACCTGCTCTTAACCACTGAGTCCTCTCTCCAGACTCCCCTCTCTTTTCAAAAAGATTTTCTTTTATTTATGGATGTGTGTGTGCATGTGTCTGTGTGAGTGTATACATACCTGTGTGTGTATGTGGATGCCTGTGGAGGAAGGCATTGGATCCCTTAGAGCAAAGTTACAGGCATTTGTGATCTGGCTGATGAGGGTGCTGGGATCCTGTTTTTGCCCCTGTCTTCAAGTGTTCTTTCACTTCAGTCCAAACTCACTTCTCAATCCAGTTGGTGTTGAGTTCAAGCCAGTGAACTCGAGGGTTTTGTAGGGTTAGGGGAGGGAAGCTGGTAGGTACAAAGGGCAGCATGTCAAAAGGATAAGTAAGGGATAGAGGGGTAGTTGAATAGCTATAAATAAGTAAATGTGTTAGATGTGACCTGAGTTGAATGACCTTGGCTGTAGAACGTCAGAAGATTTTGTAAGCCTTCTGAGCCGGAGAGTGACTGTCTGCTGAGTGAAAAGGAGGGAAAGGTGGGGAGAGACTTGTGTTTAGAGTGCTGTAGTTTGAAGAGGATGATGTCTACCAGCAATTGATATCTTATCTGGAACATTGTAGAGACTCAGTGAATTGGGCCATCTTTCTGTTCACAACAGAATAATTAAGTCAGGGTTGTGTTTTCTGTCAGAGGAGGCCATGTGATGTGACTGGTTTATGACCTGTGAAGGAAAATACCCTCCCAGGCCTTAGGTCCGCTATTGCTTGTGAAAGACACTTGAGGGGCTGGGTTGATGGTTCTTACTGACAGTAGTGTTGATCTTGCAGAAGACACACATTCAGTTCCAGTGTCCACATGGCAGTTCATGACCGTCTCTAACTGGAGTTCTGGGGGAACTGACACACTTTTTTGGCCTCTGTGGCAGGCACATGGCACATATACATACATACAGGCAAACATACACATACACACAATAAATAAATAGATCTTTAGAAAAATAAATTTGATCATGAAGATGATGAAGGGTCCCTGTTGCTAGGCAGCCAATAGTCAGTAGCTAGGCCTTAGTCATTTTGCTTGGAAAAGTGATGAATTGACAGATTGAAATTTTAATGGATATTCTGTACTATTGTGGCAAAGAGTAAACATGATTTGGGGTACTGTGATTTTTTTTTTAAAGTATGTACATATGCTGGGAATGGTGGTACATGCTAGTAATCCCAGGAAGAGGTGGAGCCAGGAGGATCAGGAGTTCAAGGCCAGCTTCAGCTACATAGAGAGTTTGAGGCTGTTGTGGGCTACATGAGACCCTATCTCAAGATACCATCAGCAGCAACAAAAAGTATGTTCTAGGGATGAGGAGATGAGGAGACGATATGCAAAAATAGCAACCACAAGGCTAACCCTTTAAGATGGGAGAGATGGCTCAGCAGTTAAGAGCACTAACTGCTCTTCCAGAGGACCCAGGTTTGATTCCCAACACCCACATGGCAGCTCACAACTCTGTAACTCCACTCTCAAGAATTCTGAGACTCTTTTAGCACTGTGGACACCAAGACATGTGTAGGCAAAACACCCATACACATACAATTAATAAATAGATAAATCTCTCAAAAAATATAATAGCAGCTGTGGGCCTGGAGAGATGGCTCAGAGGTTAAGGGCATCTATTGTTCTTTCAGAGGACCCAGGATGGGATGCCAGTACCCACATGGTGACTCACAATTGCCTGTAACTTTAATTCCAGGGGAACCAACACTCAGTTCTGATCTCTGTGGGCTCCTGCATGCTTGTGGTACACATACATGCACTCAGGCACACACATGCACATAAAATAAAAACAAACGTTTAACACAGTAGCTAATAGTGATACTACAAGGACCATTTTTTGCTTCCAGCTGTTTTGTCCTAAGTTGTCCTTCCCATTTTAGAGATGTGGAAACTGAGGCTCAGAGGAGTGAAGTGACTGCTTAGCTGGTCGGTGAGAGAGCCAGGATCTCTGGTTCTGGGGTTTTAGGACTTTGGGAGCTGCCTGAACTGCTGATGAGCTGTAGGAGTTTAGAGGATGTCAGAAGATGATAGAGGACAGGAATGGGTGTGTCCTCTGAGTCTGAGGGACTCTTCAGGGCAAGAGAAAGGTTGGTGAGACTTGGGGACAACTGAATGAGCAGGGAAAGGGGAGAGGACATGGGTTTATCTGACCACCAGACTCAGTGGGGAGAGGTGGCCGTGGGGAATGTGGTAGGTAGGGTTGAGTGACAAGTTGAGGCTCTACTGTGGTTGGGCAATGTCAAAGATGACTTTTTTTTTCTGTGCTAGGATTTGAAGCCAGTGCTAAGTGTGACTTTAATTGACTTCAACTTTTAGTTTCTAGACTTCATTTTCCCACCCATAAAGTCCTCATTAGCTGCACATGCCTCATGCCTAAGTATCTTAGTCATTTCTGAGTACCTGTAAGATCCCAGGCCTTGGGAATACAAGTGTTTGTGGGGTTATGCTTAGACCCAGGGCCTTATGAATGCTAGGCAGGTGGGTATGCAGATACTCAAAAGCTACTATCCAGGAGCCCACGAAGAGAAAACATCCTCACTAGACATGTCCTGGGCTGGAGTAGCTGGTGGAGAAACTTTTGTAGACTTCTGATGTGGTGCTATTTGGTTCAATACTTAGGCTGCCTGTGTGGTGCTGGCAGCCAAGAACATAGTCTGACATAACTATTTGTGCATTTCATGTATGGATCCCGTCCTTTGTTTTGGAAGTTGCTCATTAGTAGAATGTGTAGTTTGGAGCTGAGAAGTATGGGAAAAAATTAAACAAATTCAAAATATGACTGTGCGATTTCAACTTACTACTCAGAGTTGGATGAAGTTGAATGCCATATATCAGGAATTCCCCAAGTCATCCATGGTGTCCTGCAGATGCCTGCCATTTTCCTTGTATTGGTTAGAAATGTTTTCAGGTATTCAATTCAAAGATTATCTCTTTTCTTTGAAGTACTTCAGCAACAGACAGGAGGCAGATAATCAGTCACAGCATTTGTATTTGGAGACTGGGTGGTGTTGGACATGAAGTACTTCCCAGTGTCCTATGAATGGGAGATGATGAACTCTAGCCTGGCTATTTATACCAAGAATAATCAGTTGTCCTGCTGAGTGTTGTAACAGTTGGCAATTGTGCAAAGCCTCTGGCTTTATCATTTTCTTTAGTCTTTGCAACTCAGTAAGAGACACAGGAGGAGACTGAAAGGAACTTACACTGTCTCACTAAGCACCAACAATATGCAGACTCTGCACAGAATATCATTGAATCCCCAGAACACTGAATTATTTGAATCTTATCATTTCTATTTCACTTAAAGAAACCCAGACTCTGGGAAAATAAGAGACGTGCAGGCCAGTGGCAGAGTGAAGCGTGGAATTCTGTTCTGGCCAGTGCTCACTGGGCACTTCTTGGACTCAGAATGCATAATTCATCAGCATCAGAACCCGGAAGGCCTGCTAAGCTGGGATGCTGTGCCTCACTCAGAGTTTCTGAGGCAGGGTCTAGAACTTTGTATTTCTAACCAGCTCCCTAGCCATGCTGCTGCTCTTGCTGGTACACTTTGAGAACCATTGCTAGAGACGGAATATTTGGCTTCTTTTCATCTTTTCTTTATCTTTCTTCAAACACTAAATAGGGACTTTTGGGGACTATCTCTAAAGGCTGATTATTTCGAGTTCATTTATTTAGACATTCAATGGCTTTATATTGCCCACCTGTATGTGCCTAGCTAGGCATTTACCAGGATGTTCAGTCAACAAAGAACTTTGACAGGTATCTAGATCATATAAGACAGAAAATGATTGGATAAGACGGGACAGGTTAGTGAAGTAAGAGAATAGAGAAGAGGAGGAATATTAAGAAGAGTAGCTAAAGGTTTTTTTTTTTAAGTTCAATATTAAATTCCTACGTGCCAGAGGCCAAAATGGCTCCTTGCATCTTACAATCATTTAATCTTCACAGCAGTGGTGTAAAGAGATGCTGTTTTTATCTCTGATTTGCAGATGGGAACCATCAAGGCAGCACACAGATGTGTTAGCCTACTTCTGGTCCCATGGCTCGTAGTGAGGAAGTTGGAGTCTAAACCCAGCTTTCTACCTCTGGTAGTTGCACTGGGCTGCTCTGCAGTTACAGAAAAATCATTCTCCTCTCTTAGCATCAAAGCAGAATGAAAAGGTGGGTCCCATTAGGAAATTAGCTGCAGATAGTGACACTTTCTCCAAGGTCAGGGACAGGGACATTCCCTATGAACTGCCATCAGAAATGAAAAGGACAGGTCACTGGAGTACTGGGACAAGGCCTGGGGTTCTGAGAACATTGATCCTTCATTGTCTGGACAGGTTATAAAACACCAGACTGGAAAGACATGAGGGGTCAGCTTCTCTTTCTCTTCTGCTGTTTAACACACACAAGCAGGGCCTCTAGGAGTGCCACCACCTAGGGCACCATTTGGAATAGTTCACCTCATATAACTGTGCTCTAAAAACAAAAATCAGTGACAACCACAGAGAAAATAGGAAACAGAAAAATGCAAAGGAGAATAAAATTTCCATCATAAACTTTCTTACAAATTCCTTGAGATTTTTCTTATTCTTGTCTTTTTTCATTACTTGGAAAGCAACATCCTCTAACCTCTCAGCATGTTCCTGTATTATCTTTCTGTTCTTAATTATGTACAAGATGTGGGATATCAGTGAGAGGGAGGGATAAACACGGTGCTTTGAGGAGTATCACATGAGTGATGTTACTCTTGGCCTGGCAGAGGAGTCAGCCAGAATTTTTTGACTGACCCAGTAGTTTGGAAGGATATAATAGCATTCAAGTTTTGGGGGCTGGGCCAGCTTTCTTTTTCCTTTTTAAATTTTAATATTTTATGTGTAAGTGTGTGTTTTGTCTGCATATGTCTGTGCACCATGTGTATGTAGTGTCCAGGGAGGCCAGAAGGAGTCATCAGATCTCCTGGAACTGGAGTTGCAGATGGTTGTGAGCTGCCATATGGGTGCTGGGAACCAAACCCAGGTTCTCTGGAAACCTAGTAAACGATCTTAGCTGCTGAGCCTTCTCTCTAGCTCCTCACCCCAGCTTGGTTTAATTTTTTTTATTTATCTTATGTATGTGTGTATGAGCGTGGTTGTGTGCATGCCGCAGTGCTCAGGTGGAGGCCAGAGGACAGTGTTTGGGAGTCAGTTCTCTTCTGTCATCTATGGGATCCGGGAACTGAACTCAGGTCCTCAGGCCTGTGTGCACGTGCCTTTATGAGCACTGAGCCATCTCTCTGGTCCCCACTGTGGTTAGAAAAGAGGGTTTATTCAAGCCAGTTTCAGATTTGACCCTATAGGCCCCTATTCCTTTCTCCTGATAAAAGATTCTCTTTGATTTTCTCCACTGGAGCACCGAGCCTGCTCCTCCTCCTCTCTTCAGGCAGCCTTCTGAGAGCTTCCTTCTCTTTGTGGCGTGATGCTGCCTTGCAACTCACAGTGCTGTTATTGCCAGCAGAAAAGCAAAATGTGGTACTGGGGCCCAGTTTCTCTCATGCACTATTCGGACCAACTGTCCTATGAAGGCACCTGTGTCCAGTCATTTTCTCTTTAAAACATTTTGGTAAAGCCGGGTGGTGCATGCTTTTAATCCCAGCACCTGGGAGGCAGAGGCAAGGGGATCTTTGAGTTCGAGGCCAGCCTGGGCTACAGAGTTTGTTCCAGGACAGCCAGGATTACACAGAGAAACCCTGTCTCGAAAAACCAAAAAAAAAAAAAAAAAAAAAAAAAAGGAAAAATGCATATAACACAGTTTATCATTGGGACCATTTTTGTGCTTGTATTTGTGTATGGAGACCAGAGGACAACCTTGGGTGTCATCCTTAGACTGGCAGGGTCTCATTGGTTTGAAGCTCACCAATTATTCGAGACTGGCTGGCCAGTGAGCCTCCTGTCTTTGCTTTGCTGGTGTTCCTTTTTTTTTTTTTTTAAGACAGGGTCTCATGTCTCTCTGGCTGGCCTAGAACTCGCTATGTAGACAAGCCTGGCTTGGGGCTTAGAGATTTGTCTGCCTCTGCCTGCTGGCCCTTGTGCAGTATTATGTAGGTTTGGGGGATCAAGCTTAGGTCCTTACATGTCTGAGGTGTTCCTTGGCCCCATTTAACCATTTTAAACACATGGCACAGTGGTAATGCTGCTCATTTTTGTGGAGAGCGTTACCGCCATCTACCACCGACCACTTTATTTCACAAATCTGAAAGAACATCTCCTGGGCCCCCTCCCCAGCCCTGGCAACCGCCATTCTGTTCCAGACACTGTGAACTTAGCTCTCTAGGAGTTCCATGTGGAGTCATTCAGAATTTGTCCTTTTCTGTCTGTTTCACTTGGTATGGTTTCCTCTCTTTGGTTCTTTGAGATGGTTTCTCTGTGTAACAGCTCCAGCTGCCCTGGAACTTATTCTGTAGACCAGGCTGGCCTCAAACTCACAGACATCCGCCTGCCTCTGCCTCCCGGGTGCAGGGATTAAAGGCGTGTGCCACCATCTCCCAGTCTTAAACTTTACTTTTTAATTAGCAGGCTGACTTTTTCTCTGCGCTTCCCTTTCCTTCATCTCCCTGCTCTGCTTCTCTGCTTCAAGTTTTCCACCCCAGTACCCTCCCCCAGTACCCACCCCAGTACCCTCCCCCAGTACCCACCCCATACCCTCCCCCAGTACCCACCCCAGAACCCTCCCCCAGTACTCTCCTGTCCCTAAAGAAGTGTTTTTTTTTGGTTTTTGTTTTTGTTTTTTTATCGTGTTGGAGTTCAAATCCAGGGCCTTGAGCATGCTAGGCAAACACCAAACCACTGAACTATGTCCCCAGCTCTTCTTGGCTAAATACTTCGCTAATGTAATTTCCTTTCTCACAAAATTCCAGGTAGTTAATATAAAAAAAAACCAAACAACTAACTTGGAGCTGGTTATTTGAAGCACAGAGGTAGTAACTAAGGTTCACTGATGTGTGAAGTGGGGATAGTTGTGTAGGAATCAACTCCTACCCAGTGGAGTCTGTACCCACTCCAAGCAGTCAGAAATATAGGACTGAACAGAATTATAGGATTCCCAGTTGGTATCAGGGGAAAAATTCCACATTTTGGTGTCGGAAGTGTTTCCTCTCTGGGCCTGTTTCCCCTATACAAATGAGAGGGTTAGGCCAAGGGAAGCTAGGGCTCTTTTATCTGGAACCCTATAATTCTTTGAGTTGCTGGTTTAGGAATTTCAGAGGTTGGGGCTGGAGGTGTGGTGTAGTGGTTAAGAACACTGTTCTCACAGGACCCACATGGTGGCTCAACTCCTTGCAGCTCCAGGTCCAGGGGATTGGAACCCTCCCTCATCTGACCTCTGCAGGCTCCAGGCCTGCCTGCGGTGTATACATGCACACACATGCAGGCAGAACACTCATATACACAAAAAAATCTAAGAAGAGTTTCAGAAGTTAACCTAAGAAACTAAGGCTCTCTCTGGAAGGCACTAGCAAATTCAGCTTTCAAACTGCCCAGCAACACAGTTTCCGAGGCCACATTTTCTTATTTTGACTAATGATCTACCAGAACTATATGATTTCTCTCTGGAGGAGCAGGGGAGGAAAATACTTAATAGTATTTCTGTTGTGGGTCCCTGTTCTTGTCACCAGCTCTCAGAGATTGACAGCCCAATTTTCTGAGATGAAATCTCTCTCCCAAACTTGAACGGGGTGGCTCGTACAGAATTTCAGCACTCATTCCTCTTAGGCAAAGAGGTTATTGAGTTAGTTGAAGGCTAGCCTGGGCTACAGTGAGTTCAAGACTGGTCTAGCCTAGAGTAAGTTGTTCTCTATTGCACTTAATTTAAAAATAAAACTCCAAAGAGAATTTTTGATATGCCTACAAGACTTCTAAACTTGCACTTCACTGATGGTTAGAACAGCAGCTTACACCTTGGAGAAAGGTCCGTTTTACAATCTAGTATCTGCTAAAGATCCTTCTCTTCTTCTATCCACAACTGTGGTTTCTCGACAGACTCAGAGAGTGGACTGTGGAGACCCACAGAGGTTTCCCAGTGAGAACTTACTCAGGGTCTGAGAATCTGAGCTTGCTTTACCCAGCAGGGCTGCATAAGGGGATGATCTGACCATGGGTGTGGTTACCAGGTCTTTGGAAGGGTCTGCACTTGGCTGTGCAGTGTGCGTTGATCTAGCAAGGGGGAGGTCTTTTGCCCTGCTCTTTGGCGTTGTTATAAAAAGCTCTTTTGAATAAACGGAAAAGGCTGTTGGGTATTGACCAGGTCGTCCCGAAGCTATCCTGTGTTTCTTTCTCCTCTTCGCTATCTTTCTATCTAATATTTTCTTATCCCTCTCTCCTCCTCATAAGAACCCTTGGAAAGGTGGGAGCTGACCTCCCACAGTGGACTCCACAACCCTTTGGGTGGAAGGCCTCAAGGAGGTTGAAGAAGCACATTGTCAAATCAGTCATCAGAAAACCTGTCGGGGGAGGATGCTTGTTCACAGAATTCTACAAGGAAGAACTGGTTGAATCTTCAATGGTGCAAGGACTGATCTGCATTTAAGACAACTATTCCTAAATTTCCAGCCATTGAAGTCATTCAGACATCCCTTCACTCAGTTATATAAATAATCAATGAACTATGCAGTTTAGGAGTCAAGGGCACAGATTTTGGAGTCCTGAGTCAAGTCCCTACTCTGGCATTTACAAACCATGAACCTTGAGGACAGTTATAAGCTTAGGGTCCCTAGACAATAAAATATAAGTCATACCAGGCACAGTGGTACGCACTGTAGTCTGCTACTTAGGTGGCTGGGTTGAGAGTATCACTTGAGCCCGGAATTGGAGGTCACCCTGAGTAACACATCAAGTCCATGTCTCTTAAAAAAAACTAACTCGGGTCCCCAACTCCTAGTCATCTTGTCCATGCTGGGAATGGTGGCACATGCCTTTAATCCCAGCTTGGAAGGCAGAGGCAGTCAGATTTCTATGAGTTCAGGGGATAGCTTGGTCTACATAGTGAGTTCCAAACAACCAAGACTACACAGTGAGACCCTGTCTCAGAAAACAAAACAGAAGACATTACTCCAGATTGTGCCAGGAATTTGAACAAAGGCAATACGTGTTTCTCCTGCCATGGTAGGAGTCCTCCCAAGGTCCTATACTGAGTTTTCTGACATCAACGGGGCTTTTATTTGCCCACAGTTTCTTGCCAGTCGTTTGGCTGTTTGTTATGGTAGAGAGGCTCAATGAGGCAGTATCAAGATGGTGTTTAGTGGAGGGGCACTTGACTCACTCTCTTGGAGGCAAATAAATACTTTTTATTGTTTGAAAGCTAATCTGATTTAGACTGCTTGATAGGAAAAACAGCCTAGCTTCAGGTTTGATGGCTTAAATGAAACTGGTCCCTAAAATCACCTTTAGCTTGTGTTTTATTGCCTTTTTCTGGCACTCATTTCAAACAGGAAATATATCTCAAGCTAGGACTTGAGGAGCCTGGGATAGGTTAGCTTTCTGCTACTGCCTTGCTGTGTGACTTTGGGTAGGTCATGTCCTACTTGTTTATGTATTTGAACAACAGGTTCTTCAGGTTCATTCCCAGTCCTGCAACTTAAGGAACCAATTTCATAAGATAAAAGGTGGTTTTAGTTTGTTTTAAGACTTGTGTTCTCTATAGGAGTATTCTTAAGAATCTCGCACGCCTTTAATCCCAGCACTCGGGAGGCAGAGGCAGGCGGATCTCTGTGAGTTCGAGGCCAGCCTGGTCTACAGCGCGAGATCCAGGAAAGGCGCAAAGCTACACAGAGAAACCCTGTCTCGAAAAACCAAAAAAAAAGAATCCAGTTTATCTGGTGTGTATACACATATACACACACTCCATACATTTATTTATACCTGTGTGTATAATAAATTTATTTGTATATTTTATAATAAATATTATATATTTGCTTTCTGGTGTTTTTCACTGAGATATGATTCTCCTTTTTTTTTTTTAGATAGGGTCTTAGGTATGGTTTTCTTATAGGAAATACAATGTTCAAATCTTAGTTGTTACATTTTTGACAGATGTATGCATTTTGTAGTCTACACCCTGCCAAGACACAGAATATCAATCTCATTCAAGAAAGGTTTTTTTTTTTTTTTCATGCCGGGTCCCAGGCGGGCTTCCTGTCAGCATACCTGCTGAGGCAGTCACAGATCTTGTCTGTCTCTGTAGGTAAGTGTTGCCTGTCTGGAAGTGCAGTTAAGTGGAATCACATGGCAATGTGCTGTTTGTGCTTAATCCTAGTGATACTCTGACAGGTTTTCTGCTGTCTTCTGGCCCTGAGAAATCCTATACCTGTACATGCTATTTCCACCACCTGCTACCCCAAAAGGTCATGAAGTTTGGCTGCCTTCCAGTCTTCTGAGCTGCTACGGTTGAGAAGCGAGGGCCCTCTGCCAGGGGCCCACCATATTGTCTGCTGAACGTGCTGGAAGAGAGGGAAAGAACAGTTTGGTTTCCAGATTCTAGGTTGAGTTTGTTTCTATAATTGTTGGTGTCACAGTCTTCTCACTTGTCAGCTGGGCACATTCGATCCACCAGCAGACAAGACTAACTCTGACACCCGAAATGTCACTTGTAATGGCACATTTCTAAAAAGG
This sequence comes from Peromyscus californicus insignis, assembly GCF_007827085.1. NCBI lineage: Eukaryota > Metazoa > Chordata > Mammalia > Rodentia > Cricetidae > Peromyscus > Peromyscus californicus. The sequence goes on from NW_026294551.1 coordinate 62,734,619, forward strand.
TGTCCACGGGATGCATTCGTTTCAATTTCATATACACATAAGACAGATTGCTCCAGGGGTGAGCAATGTCAAAAGAAGGGAGGTGAGGAGGGTGGAGAATCACTCTGAACCTAGAGGCTCTGTGCGTCTCTTGTCTGCAGACTTCGCTGTTGGGTTTGGTCTGTTGGCTTGGCTTCTCAGTGTCCTCAACCTTTGTTTCACCTTGGTTTTTGTCTCCGCTGACTGAGTCAGTTGCTCTCCCTGACCAGTTGCCCTTAGCTGGCGCCCTTCCTTTATTCTCCTTCCCTTTCTACATTGTGTACCCACATGTGGGACACACCTGTTAGAAACCTCCCGGGACTCCCCATCTCCTGAGCCACCATGAACTGAACCTGGTATAGCAGCCCCCCCCCCCCCCCCCCCCGGGCTCCCTCCTGTCTCTCCCCTTGCAGGCCCCTGCAAACCTCTGCTGTTCCCTACCGCTGTGCGCAGCACCGTGCTGTGGCCCCGTGTGGCGGTCTCACTTCCTTGTGGCTTAGATCTATAACTCCTTTTGGGGCTAGTTGGGGGCCTTCCGATGCCAAAAACTCCTAATCTTCAGTGATACGGCATTTTATATGTATTCGATAAATATCTGACTATTTAAGTGTGGTTATTAGCCTTTGGTTCTGGAATAGAGTTGAGAGTGCTCTCTCTAGCTGTCAGTATACTTCCAGGCTCCCTATTTTCTATGTGGAAAATATGTTTGAGATGAGGAATAGGGGTTTACACTGAGAATGTACTGGTGGAAGGAAGAGAGGAATCATATTTATTCCTCTGGGTATTTGTAGGCTCCAGGGCACAGCTTACGTGTTTGGAACCAAGTCTGTTTCTTGATTTTCAGCTTTCTCTCTGGAAGTTTTAAGGATGTGGTCCTAAAAATGGGCTGTGTAATTTTACCTCTCTTGATGTTCTTAGAATCAAATACTCCAACAGGACTGAAGCCCAGTACGGCCCACAGCACAGCCTGCTGGTGTCAGCCATCTCCCTTGGCTTCATGTGGAGTTGTACATGGGCCAGGCCAGTGAGATCAGGTGTGGATTTCTCTGCCCTACCCATGTGCATGCTGCCTAGCACAGGTCAGGACCCAGGTAAAGCTGAGGACCCCCTCCAAGAAAGTGCTCAGCTGTTTTATGGGACTGTGGTTCTCTGTTCTGTCAGGGCTGAGAAAGTGACATGGGACACTGTTTGTCTCCAGCACTTTTTGGGAAGATCGTTAAAAATCAACTGCATCTTCCTGATTGAGTCACACTCCAGTGCACAGAGCAGCGCTCCAGATATGTGGTTTTATTTTGGCAAAATATACATGCAAATAATGTAATATTTGTTACCATAACTATTTCAAATACAGAATTCAATGATCGTAAGTACATTCACATTTAATGTCCTTGTGCAGCCATTACAACCATTCATTTCCAGTAGCTTTTTTAAATCTTTCCTAACAGAAATTGTGTGTCCTTTAAACACCAACTCTCCATATCCTCACGCAACTACCATTCTACAATCTGTCTATGAATCTGACCACTCAAGAGCCTCATATAAATGAAACTATACCGCATTTATCTTTTAAAAGTTGACTTAACTTGCATGCTCTGTCTTCAGGGCTCATCCAAGTTAGAGTACATGTCAGACTCTTTTTTTTTTTTTTTTTTTTTTTGAGACAGGGTCTCACTGTGTATCCTTGGCTAGCCTGGAACTCTTTGTAAATCAGACTGGCCACAACTCACAGAGATCCTCTGCCTCTGAGTGCTGGGATTAAAATTATGTGCCACCACACTCAGCTTTTCTTGTTTTTAAATGCTGAGTAATAAATATTCCATTTTATGGACAGACTACATCCTGTTATACATTCATCTACTGATGAATTCATCTACTGATGAATTACTTAGGCTAATTCTGCCTTTTAACTATTTTGAATAATACCATTATGAATAAGGGTGCACAAACATCTTGTCTTAGTTAGAGTTTCTATTGCTGTGATGAAACACAACCAAAAGCAAGTTGGGGAGGAAAGGGTTTATTTGGCTTATACTTCTACCTTGTAGTTCATCACTGAAGGAGGTCAGGGCAGAATCTGGAGGCAGGAGTTGATGCAGAGGCCATGGGGTGCTGCTTAGTGGAGTACTTCATCTAGTTTGCTCAGCCTGTTTTGTTCTGGAACCCAGGGCCAGTCCAGGGATGGCACCACCCACAATGGGCTGGGCCCTCCCCCATTAGTCACTAATTAAGAAAATGCCCTACATGCTTGCCTACAGCCCAATCTTAGGGAGGCATTTTCTTAATTGAAGTTCCCTCCTCTCAGATAACTTTAGCTTGTGCCAAGTTGACATAAAACTCTCCAGCACACATCTGTTTGAATTCTTGCTTTTGATGCATTTGGGCACATAGCCAGAAATAGAATTGCTGGGTAATCTGGTAAACCAACTTTTAATTTCTTTCTCCAACTTTTAATTTCTTTTTAATTTTTTAAAAATTTATGTGTATGTGTGTGCATGTGTAATTTCTTTTTTTAACAAAGAAATTAGCATTTTTTTCTTCCAAGGAATTATCAACATCTTAGACCACATTTGGCAAATAGGATAAGGTACCTTCATATTATCATGAGATGATAAATATCTCAGTGACTTATGACAATGCACACAAGAGACAGCAGTCTTTAAAAGAGCAGTAAAGAGCCGAATAGAACTTGTTTTTAAGTGCATGAGGGTAATCCAAATATTATGAAAAATATTAATGCTATCTCTAGTTAGAAAAAGTAGTGGAATGTCTTAGCATTGAAGCACTTGGGTTTCTGGTTGACATGTAAGAACAGAGGACATTTTAGTCTTGGAGGTAAGAACAACTTCTTTATTACCTGTCAGCATACCACAGGCTTTGTGTGAATGTTTCCGGTGATTAGCTTTGTTCATAAATAGTCAAGATCTGTGAAAATGTCACATCTCCAGTAAACCTTAAAATATTTCCATCTGAAAATTTATGCAGATTCTTATTCCTTCAGTCTTAACTGTGTTTCCTTCCAGGTTCCACCAGACATTTACATTTTACGTTTTAAGATTTGTGCATTTGAAATTAGAATTGACTTTTCAAATACTAAACATCACAAGCCATTTCATACATCAAGCCCTAGCCAGCCAGCTTTTTTTTTTTTTTTTTTTTTTTTTTTTAGAGACAGGGTCTCTCTACCTCTCTACAGGGTCTCTCTCTGTCTGTCCTTGAACTCACTGTGCTGTGTAGACCATGATGGCTTCAAACTCACAGAGATCCACCTGCCTCTGCCTCCCAAGTGCTGGGATTAAGGATATGTGCCACCACACCCAGCTTGCGGACCTACTTTTAATTTCTTGGGGCACCTATATACTGTTTTCCTAAGCAGCCATTCTGTTTTCCATTTGTACCAAAAGTGCACAAGGGGTCATATTTCTCCATACCTTCCCTGACATTGTTTTTTCTGGTTTTGTTGATAATAGCCATGTTAATGAGTGTGAAAGCTGTTTACATACCTTTAGGAGGTATATTATGAAGCACCTACATAGAACCAAAATTAAGGATGTGTATCTAGAGGAGGGCAGAGCATCAGAACCATGGGTCAAATACTCTGTTTTGCAGCATTTCATACTTCCTGGGATGACACTGTATGGTGGTTGTGACAAAAACTGTTTCATTGAAATAGATTCTAGCCAGCTGGTGCTGCAGGTTTAGAGGCAAGATAGAGCCAAGAGACATGTGGGATCATTTGTGGTTATGTGGCAAAGCAGACATTAGAGCACTTCCTTAGATTGGTGGCATTGTCTTGTCTTTCAGTGATTTCATGCTTCCCAGTGAAGCAGCTCCCTGTCCTGGATACCTAGTCAGGCAGGTACTACCCTGGGAAGCAAGATGAGCCTTTGCCCTAAGCCCATGAGTGCCTTGTTTGGGGCTGAGCTTAGGAGTTTGCACTGAGAGATACACAGAGGCACATTATTTCAGAGTCTAGGGTGAGTCTGTGTGACAGAAGAGAACAAGGCCAGCAGGAGGCTCAGGAGAATGGTTAGTCTGCTGGGGGTCGTGTGGAGAGAGGAATGTGCCTGGGGTGCCTGGACCTGGTTTTGAAGGAAGAGCAGGAGTTGACCAGAGAGGGATAAGGGAGTTTGGAGGAGGAAAAGATGCCTTTCAGCTTTTTACTGAAATCACTGATTGAGGTTCTTGTGTGAGAGAATGTTCCAAGGAGTCTTCAGTTTCAAGTCTTGATAGACTCAGGGTGCTGATTATGATATGATCCCTGGCTCAGAGCTCTCTCAAGGGATCAGACGAGGCTGCTCAATGGGGAGGGAGTGGTCTGTGGTGTAACCTTTTAACCATCAGTTCTGTTATAGTGGCCATAGGCTTCTTTGGGGGAAAGTGTACATAACAACCTTCCTCTTGGGTTGGCAGGAGGAAGAAGTATGATGTGTCTTGGGTGGCTGGGGGAGGTCTTCCCATGGCATTTTTCTACCCTGAGGCGATGTCTCTGGCCTTTGATGCCAGTTGGGCATCCCAAAGCACTTTGTTTGTCCTTCATTCAATTTGTGTGACAACATAGACCCATTCTTGTTTCTTAAAACTAAGACAATATAGGATCCTCTATTCTGTCATGAGTAAGCCTGTTAAGACCCTCACTGTACTCCAGGAGGTAATTCCTGGCAGCTACTTATCAAATAGTCATTTACCCAGAGGTTTCTTTTATATAAAGGATCCTATGTAGACTTAATTATAAAATTAAGCTTGTGCTTGTCATGGTATTGCATGTTTTCAAGATCTTGACATGGCAGAATGTTTAGATCCACTGTGTGCATGGCAATCCACAGACTAGATATTCAGTTATATAGACATTCTCCTGCTGGGCAGTGGCTTTGGGTCTTTAAGCAACATACCTTTGTACTATTTTTTTTTTTTCAAAACAGGGTTTCTCTGTAGCCCTGGCTGTCCTGGGACTCGCTCTGTAGACTAAGCTGGCCTCGAACTTACAGATCCACCTGCCTCTGCTTCCTGAGTGCTGGGACTAAAGGAATATGCCACCACCACCCGACTATCTTTGTTCTTAGTGTACTTTTTAAACATTTCTCTTGTTTAGATTCTGTGTGGGACTCTGGGAGCATTTCATATTGTGAAGACATGGCTACATTCCCCTGCCCTCCAAAGCTATTGTGAATTAGCCTCTGACCTACAGAACCCCAGAATGCCTGTTCAGTCCCTATCCACTTCAGTGTGGGGGTCATGTACTCGCCCACTGGCCTGAGGAGGGGCAATAGCAGGTAGTGGTTCTGGAGCCATACCATCTGGTGGAAGACCATCTCTGACACCTCTGTTAAAACCTGAGCATCCCCTCCTGAGTTCCAGGTCTCCTGGAAATGCAGAGGTGGGAAATGCAATAAGGGAGGCTGTGGAGACTCTGTCCACCTACAGTCCTGGCCTCCACCTAAGAAAGGTCAGTCAGGACCGTATTTTTTTTTTGAAGGCTTTCTCCTAAGAACACTTCAGTTGGACTGGGAAATGACTCAGCAGTTAAGAGCACTGGCTGCTCTTGCAGAGAACCTAGGTTCAATTCCCAGTACCCACACGGTGGCTCAAAACCTTCGCCAACTCCAGTTCCAGAGAATCAAATGCCCTTTTCTGACCTCTGCAAGCATTAGGCACCCACATGGTGCACACACATACATGCAGACAAAACATTTATACACATCAAAGAAGAAAGAGCTCTTCAGTTGCCATTTTCCACCGATTCCATGTGGAGTGTATTGAATGGGTGTCCATTCTTGGTGCCATCTACCTGCCAGTCATGAGGAAACTGAATTTCTGTTGCTGCCCTATGGTTACAACCTTTTATATACAGACTTCAGTTTTCTTCACTTTACTGTGATCCATCTATTCTCATTTTCAGAATCATAGCATCTTTCCAAGTAAATGCTACTCCCCTTTGTTGCTAAGCAGTAACATAAAGAGAAGTCAGATGCCTGGTGTATCCTTTAATTAGGGTCAGAACAGAGAGGCAAAATGCTGTTTTTCTAAATCTGAGGAATATTCTCAGAGATTGAAACTTAAGATTTGGTTTCATGACAGTTAAAAAAAAAGGAGCTGGGTCTGTGGGATGACTGCCATCTGTTGAGGGGTGCTGGTCATTTACTTGCAGCACCCCAGGGCAGTATTATTTTTTTCAGGTTTATACATGGGTCTGAGTTATGTGCCAGAGGCCTCTCAGAAAGTGGGTGACAGACAGAACAGACTTGAACCCACATCTGGCCCATGCTACAGACAGTACCTGGCCCAGGAGGGCTCCAGGATCTAGAGACACCATCTGCTATGGTTTTGATGCATTTATTATGTTCAGTCTCTATTATGAGGTATTAAGCTGGTGGAAACTTACTCTAGTTGTGTTTAGAAGGGGTGCCTTTGGAAGGCATGTAGGGTTAGATAAGGTGGAGCTCCCGTGACTGAACCCTGGGGTATTTATAAGATGTGGGAAGGACACCAGAAGAGATGCACATTGACACACATGCTTTCCCTGTTCCTTGTCATGTGATTATCTTGTGCTTCCCTGGGACCTCTGCCTGAAAAAGGCTGTAACTGGAGCTCCAGTGACAGAGCTGTAACTACCTACTGACCTTTGACCTCTAGAACGATGAGCTACAATAAACTCCCTTGTAATGAACCATTATCCATGTTATTGGCATCAGAAACTGGACTCACATACCATGCTCTAGGACTTTCTCCATAGAAGTGAAGATGAATGACCTCTCCTTCCTACTGGGCCCTTCCAGCCTGCTGGCCCCAGAATATGCATCTGGTTTCTTCTCTCTCCCTTCCCTGTACTCTGAGGCATTGGCCGAGAGTTTCCCTTCATCCTTAGGATCATCTTCAGAGCTTCCCTTGTTTATGAGCTTCCTGTGCATGCATTTTCCTACACTGATTCTTTATCTTTTGAGACACATTCTCACTATGTAACTCTGGGGGGCCTGGGACTCACTCTGTAGACCCGGCTGGCCCTGAACTTGTAGAGATCTGCTGTTGCCTCCCAAGTGCTCGGGTTAAAAGTGTGTGCCACCATGCCTGGCATTTTTTTTTTAACTTGGGAAATTTACTTATAAAGTACTTTTATCCTCTTCATTTGGCATTAATCCGAAGTAGCATTAAAATAATAAAAGGCTCAGAGGGATTCACTGCCCAAACCCAGTGACCTGAGTTCGATCCCAGGATCCCACAGTAGGAGAGCTGATTCTCTAGAGTTCTCTGACCTTCACATACATGCTATGGCACATGTGTGCTGACAAACATGCAAGCACATGCCCATGCATGTATGTGCCTGTGCATGTGTACACACACACACACACACACACACACACATACACACACACACACTAATAGTGATAAATACTGGTTTATAATATAAAGGGTAGAGGTAGGTATTGATAAGTGTTATGGTGTTTATCTGTTAAATTCAAAGCTCTAGGTTTAATTCATCACCACACACACAAAATAATGGTAAATAAAAGCAGTAAAATCAAATAAGTGTGAATTTTGCTGGGTCCTGCTGCTACCTGAGGTCCCAGTTGAGGCTCATTCCCAACTAGAAGAAAGAGCTTGCTGAATGATGGGAAAGTGGCGGTCTACGTGGTGTCCCAGCACTGTCATAGGACAGGAGAGAAAAGGCAAGTCCAGTATTTTTTACCACTACCCCCCTGACCCACCCAACCTTACCTGCTGAAGATCTGCAGCCACTGTGTGGGAACCCTCTTCTAGTCTCTCATAACCCTAGATTGTGTGTCATTTAGGGGCATACCACCATCCTCTGGGTTTTTGCTTCCTTCCTGCCCAGGATGGCTCTCTCTCTGATGTTCATGTGAGGAGATTCTGCTCTTCCCATGAGGCAAGGCTCAGCTGCTGCTCTTACGGAGAATGCCGTTTGCTCCTAGAGCCACTGGTCTCCCTGCCTCCCTGCCACAGTTACTTCCTGTGCACTTTTGCCACAGCCTATCTTAGCACAGATCAGGTTAGTAGGAGGGGTGGGGCGTTGTGGGAAGACTGAGCCTCTAGAAAGGCCACTCTGTCATGTTGAGAGGGTTTGGGGGCTGGGTACTGTCTCTTGTCAGGTGAAGTCTCGGGATATGCACTTCCTGTCCTGGTGTTCACTTCTGCTGGCTGCTCTGGAGTGCTGTGGTTAGTGTGAGCCCGAGGGGTCACTAGGAAACTGGTTTCCTGACAAGGACTCCATAGCTGTTGCTCCCTACTCTTGAGGTCCTGGGAAGAAGGAAGATGGGCACCCTAAACAGGGGCAGCTGTCTGGGACAGAAGGAGACGTGCGTATAAAACAGTGGTGGTCTATGAGAACATGAAGCAAAGTGTCCTTCAGGGCCTCTGGTGTTCCCTGGCTTTCTGACTTGCTTTGCTGCTAGGCTCCTGCTTCCCATTTGCATGGTCTGTTCCTCCTGTGGCCTCCCTTGGCTTTCTGGCTCCATTTTTTTTTTTGGCACTATCCACCATCCACTGTGAATAGGTGTGGTCCGGTCCTATACCTCCCTATATATAGAATTAGTATGACCACAAAGCATAGGTTGTTTGGTCCACAGGGGTAGAGGGAGGTAAAGTGTGCAGAAGATCGAGGAAAAGTAAATTCTCCATACCTTTTCTCTGGGTATTGTCTTTTAGTGGCAGAGGTATGAGATGAAGACAGAGCAAAGGATTGCGTCGCATAGCAGGCTGTGCCCCAGCATTCCATCTGCTCTGAGATGGGGGCACTTTTTCTGGTTGCACAGAAGCTCCACATAAGCTCATAGTAGCACTGGACAACCATCAGCTGAGCTCTATGAGGAACCCAGGCACATTGGCTTAGGTATGGAGAACACCCAAAGTTCAGGTCTCAGTGAAAGATTGATGAATGGGATTTAGTTCAGTTAGTTTTTGAAAGGAAAATGCTTAGACTGGGGTACATAATGAAAATGAATAGAGTGTCATTAGTGTTACTTAGTGTCTTGGACTTTCATTTTCCTCGGTTATGACTAATATGCATCTCAGGATTATTTAAAGCTCTAATTGGATAATACGTATAAAATACCTGACTCATTGCTGTTTTTTTTCTTACGTCAGAAGTGTTTTTGAAATTAATGAGTTCTAAATTCAGTCTGTACCAGGTATATTCTAGAATAAACTATTGGTCTTTTAAATTTAAAGCAAAGTTGAGGTGTGTATTTGTACAGGCACACAGTGTGTGTGGGTTCATGTTGCATATGAAGGCCAAAGGTCAACATGAAGTGCTGTCTTAGGGTTTCTGTTGCTATGATAAAATACCGTGACCAAAGGCAACTTGGGGAGGCATGGATTTATTTCAGCTTGTAGTCCATCATCCAGGAAAGTCAGCAGGAACACTGGAGGCAGGAATTGAAGCATAGGCCATGGAGAAACACTGCTTACTGGCTTGCTCCCCAGGGCTTGCTCAGCCTGCTTTCGTACACACCCAGGACCACCTGCCCAGGAGCTGTACTGCCCACAGGGCTGGGTCCTCCCACATTAGTCAGTAGAAAAATTCCCCACAGGCTTAGCTGTAGGCCAGTCTGGTAGGGCATTTTCTCTCTTCTCAGATGACTCTAGCTTGTGTCCAGTTGGAAAAACAAACAAACACTAATCAGATGTCTGCCTCAGTTGCTTCCCACCTTATTTTTTGAGACAGGCTTTCTCACTGAACCTGTGGCTCACTGACTTAGCTAGACTGACTGACCAGGCAGCTCCAGGGAGCCTTCAGATTCTGCATCTTCAGTACTGGAATTACAGGGATGCACTACCATGCCTGGCTTCCTACGTGGAAACTGGGGATCTGAGTTCAGATCCTCATTTTTGTCTGGCAGGCACTTTATCAAGTGAACCATCCTTTCAACCCCAGTTTCTTCTGTGTTTATTTATTTTGTTTTGTTTTTAGGCAGAGTCTCATATAGCTCTGACTGGCCTCAAACTCACTGTCTAGGTAGCCCTTAAACTCCTAGTTGTCCTGCCTCTGTCTCCCAAGACTTGGGATTATAGGTATGCACGCGGTACTACACCCAGCTCGAAGATTTTTTTTATCGTTGTCCTCATTTATCCTAATAGTATCCTAATAGACCCTAATGCTCCAAATACAGTGAAAGGTAAATTACAGGGCTGGAGAGACAACGATGAAGAACACTGGCTGCCCTTCCAGAGCACTTGGGCTCCATTTCCAGTGCCCACACGGTGACTCACAGCCATCTGAAACTCTAGTTTCAGGGCATCTGATGCCCTCTTCTAGTCTGTGTGGGCACCAGGCATGCATGTGATGCACAGACATACATGCAGGCAGAATACTGATACATACAGAGTAATTTTTAAAAATATGTTCAAAAGAAAGGAAAATTACAATAAGTTGTACCTTCTAGAAAGAAGAAAAGCTTTGAAATTAGACAGCATTTTTTCCCTTCATTGTATGGTCTTGTAAATCCTAGGCCAGTACTTTGCTGTTGAGCTACTATTCCCAGCCCAGACAAATGCTCTTTGAGTCCTTGCTCTACTAATGTTTGAGCCTAAGGTTCCTCATCTGTAAAACAGGGATGAGAAGTCCTACTTCGGGACCGGGGATGTGGCTGGGTTAGTAGAGGTTTGCCCTTGCACAAACCCCCTGCTTCTCTTCCCATCACTGCAGAAAACCTGCAGCGTACAAGCCTGTATTCCTGTCATTCAGGAGGTAGAGACAGAAGGACCAGAGTTTAAGACCATCCTCTGGCTAGTTCACAAGTTCGAGGCCAGCCTGGGATCCATGAGATCCTGTCTTATAAAATTTTACTTTTAAAAGTAGTATTGAGCTGGGTGGTGGTGGCGGTGGCGCACGCCTTTAATCCCAGCACTCGGGAGGCAGAGGCAGGCGGATCTCTGTGAGTTCAAGGCCAGCCTGGGCTACAGAGTGAGTTCCAGGAAAGGCGCAAAGCTACACAGAGAAACCCTGTCTTGAAAACCAAACCAAACCAAACCAAACCAAACCAAACCAAAACAAAACAAAACGTAGTGTTGAGAGACTAAAGAGATGGATCAGTGGTTAAAAGCACTTGCTGCTCTTGCAGAGGACTGGAATTCAGTCCCTAGTTCCCATCAGGTGGCTCAAAACCACCCGTGACTCAGCTGCAGGGGATCTGATGTCCTCTTCTGGCTTCTGTGGGAACCCACACTTGCTTACATACCCACAAACACTTAAAACAAAGGTACATCTTTTAAAGTAACATTAAATGAGATTTTTGCTAACAGTGCCACAGCAAAATACCACACACTGGGTGGCTTTGACAGAATTTATTTTCTCATGACTCAGGAAGTTCAAAGTCCAAAGCCAAGGTGCAGGCAGAGCCAGCTACCTCTGAGACCTCTCCCCCTAGCTTTTGTAGAGGCCACCTCTTCTTGCTCTGTCCCCACCAGAGCCGTTCCTCCAGGCCCCTGAGATTTGGTTAGGACTGCTTTAACAGCTCTTTTAGACCCAGCTACACAGAGCCTGTCTCCAAGCATAACCATATGGTAAGGGGCTAGGAATTACACTTACAAATGGGAAGGACACAACTAACTCTTCACATAAGCTCTCTGGACGGAAAGTAGTTTTTCCTATCTAGATTTGTGTTGAGTTCTTTCTGTTCCTTGCTAAAGACTGTATTTAATGTTTGGAGTTATGTGGAGGGGAAGTAGTATTTATTATTAAGCACCTTCCTAATTTCTAAGCACTTTCTGTTCAAATTAGACCAGCATGGGAGGGTGACATTTAGAGAGTAAAACCAGTCTCCTGCTGCCTCTGGCCCTACAATTCTAGCTTAGGGTCAATAATTCATCAGCAGCAAAAGCCAGGCTTGACTTGATGGTTTCAGCAAAGGATTGTGCTTCTTTTCTGTTTTTTTCTTATGGTACTGAGGGTTGAACCCAGGGCCTTGTACATGCTAAGCACACATTTTACCACTGAGCTACATCCTTAGCCCCAAGATTATATTTTAAGTTTGTAAAGATCAAGATAGGATGGAAACCAGACAAAGGCGTTGATTAAAAATTAAACAAAGCCATGCATGCATGGTTGTGCACACTTTTAATCCCAGCACTCAAGAGGCAGAGACAGGTGGACAAGTTCCAGGACAGTCAGAGCTACATAGTAAGATCCTGTCTCAAAAAACTAAACTAAACTAAACAATTACACAGGTGAAATATGTTCAGTGAAAGAAACCAGACACAAAAGGCCATGTGTTGTCTGATTGCATTTGTATAAAATGTTCAGAATAGGCAAGTCTACATACAGAGAAAGTGACTTAAGTTGTATGAACCTGAAAAGATGGGGACTGCAAAGTGACTACTAATGCAGTCCAGGCTTCTTTCTGGGGTGATGGAACATGCCAGAGTTTGAGATAGGGGTGTCTCTCAGTTGGTAATGTTCTTGCAATCCTGGTAGAGCCACGTCTAGCACTTTGGAAAAGGAGAAGTATCCTGGAGTTAATAGGAGAGCTACTAGCACAAGTGTATTAACACACTAAACCTCAGGGACTTGTGCCCTCCACAAGAGTGAATTTTAGCCGGGCGGCGGTGGTGCGCGCCTTTAATCCCAGCACTCAGGAGGCAGAGGCAGGCAAATCTCTGTAAGTTTGAGACCAGCCTGATCTACAGAGTGAGTTCCAGGACAGCCAGGGCTTCACAGAGAAACCTTGTCTCAAAAAGAAAAAAAAAAAAGTGAGTTTTGTAGTGTATGAATTACATCTCAACAAAGCAGTTAAAAAAAAAATTGAACTGTGTGATGGTGAGAATAACTTCTTTTGAACTTTATTCTTTGTGTTTTCTTTTTCTTAAACTTATTTTCAGGGCTGGAGAGATGGCTCAGAGGTTAAGAGCACTGGCTGTTCTTCCAGAAGTCCTGAGTTCAATTCCCAGCAACCATATGGTGGTTCACAACCATCTATAATGAGATTTGGTGCCCTCTTCTGGCATGTAGGCATTAGCCTCAAGCTCAACGTCTTTTTTGTGTTCTTTGAATTTTCAGTTATTATTTTATTGGAAAAAAACAGAGTCCTACATTTCACTAAGATTACTTAGTGTACAGTTTTGTTTGCAAAGGAACTGTCCTTGAAATAACAAGGAAGGAGTTACTTTTGCACTTAAAATTGACATGGCTAGCCGGGTGGTGGTGGTGGCGGCGGCGGCGGCGGCGGCGGCGGCGCACGCCTTTAATCCCAGCACTCGGGAGGCAGAGCCAGGCAGATCTCTGTGAGTTCGAGGCCAGCCTGGTCTACAAAGTGAGTTCCAGGAAAGGCGCAAAGCTACACAGAGAAACCCTGTCTCGAAAAACCAAAAAAAAAAAAAAAAAAAAAATTGACGTGGCTAAAAGAAATGACTGGAATGTACAAGTTGTCAATAGGAAGTGAGCATGCATGTGTGGCTAGCAATCAGGTTGGCCCATGTAACATGTTCCTCTTGAGAGAGTCTGTCTCCTTGTCAGTAGTGGCGGATCTGTGCTCTACAGTCTACAGCTCTCTTTTTTGACAGAGTCCACAGACAACCAAGTCCAGCCTTGAAATCCATGTGAGTGTTCATCTAGAGAATTGCTGGTTCCATGTGTGACTTGTTTTCAGCCCAAAGCCAGCAGATTTCTGGGCCATATATATTTTTAATGTATGTTAAATAATTCATTAAGGTTGTTTGTGCTTACCTCACTTCCAGCTTGCCTGTTTCTACCTCATTTTTAACCTCGTGGAGCCGTATAGCAGTCTGTTTCCTGGCTAATGTGTAACCTCGTGGAGCCGTACAGCAATCTGTTCCCTGGCTAATGACCACATAAAGTCATCTCAGAAAGGAAAGCTGAAGACTTTCATGTTACCTTTGCCAGTGTGTGCTTTCAGTCCACCCTTTGGTATTTGCAAAGGTCAGATGAGCTATTTCGGTGTCCATGGCCCTGATTAATGGGAAATCCTGCATTCTCATTGGTCCCCAAGGATGAAGGATTGGTGTGGTGGTGGCAGGCAGCATCTGCTGGAATGTCAGAGCGCAGTGTTGGGAATTGGATGAGCAGCAGGCCTATGAAGCGTAAGGAGGCATGCTCCTCTGACGCTAGCCCGTGAGTTTTCCTCTTCTGCAGCCGTGCAGACATCTCTAGGAGCGTTGTTCTCCTCCATTAAGCTGTGTTGCTAGGGATTTAATGTGGAAAGTACAAGTTGCCCCTTCCCTACGAGGACTGTGGGCTGTCTGTCAGCTTCCTGCTTCCCTAAGTCTTCCTAAGCTCCCTGTGAGTCGACATGCTTGTATTTAGCTTCTCACCCCTCCTCGTAGATGTTGGTCTTTTCTAACTTAAATAAAAATTGCTGTGTTGGCATGGAGATTTTAACCGGAGAACAGGCGCTTTGTGCTCTGGGGAGAATAACTCTGAATAACATGGGACTCGCTTCCCACCCAAGAGCAGATGGTCTACATTCATTTATCTTGTGACCTTTCTTTGCTTCTCAGACACCAAATCTCTGATCCCAGGGATCATAAATATTCTTTAGGTTTGCAGCCATAGAAACGAGGAGAACAGCAAGCTGTGGGTCTCGTTTCCCACTTGTTAGAGCATTTTCCAGCACTAAATCAGAGTCTTGTAGCAGTGGGCTTTATGGACACCTGAAGGACACCACAGCAAGGCTGCCTTGGCCAAGGTCAAGAAGGAGCCCTCTGCTCAGCTCTGCAGCCTCACCTGTCCAGTTACCTGGCAGCTTTCCCAGCAGCTGCTTCTAGACACCATGATGATGGGCACAGACCCTTTTTACCTGCCCAGGGGGTCTCATTATTAATGTCTTCAGTGGTGCTAAAGCCACCTGGTGTTAGTCACCTTGTCTGCTGCCTCTCCAGTCTCTAGCACCTGCTTTCTCTTCAGGAGGCAGACCCACAAGTGCAGCATGGGGTACTCTGAGAACAGGCATACACTGAGATAGACGGAGGGAGGATGCCTACACAAAGGTGATCTGAGCTAGTCCCCAAAGGAGGCTGCCAGGAGCCGGGTGTGTGCGTCTGTTAGTAAGAGAGTATATTAAAAAGGCCCACATGTGGATTATCTGTGTAGAAGTGAGGCTGGTTAGAGCCTCATCCTGAAGATCAGGAGGGTAAAATGTATTCAGAATGAAGTGGAAAGCTCTGGAAGGTTTTGTTTGCTTGTTTGGTTTTTCTTTTTGCTTTTTGAGACAGGTCTCACTATGTAGCACTGCTATCCTGGAACTCACTATGAAGACTAGGCTGGTCTCCAACTCATAGATAACTGCCTGCCTCTGCATCCGAAGTGCTAGTCTTAAAGGAGTGAGCTACTATGCCTAACCGCTCTGGAAGTTTTTTTTTTTTAATAATTTATTTATTTTTATTTTATGTGCATTGATGTTTTGCCTGCATGTATGTCTGTGTGGAACTATAGATAGTTGTTAGCTGCCATGTAGGTGCTGGGAATTGAACCTGGGTCCTCTGAATGAGCAGCCAGTGTTCTTAACCACTGAGCCATCTCTCCAGCCCTTCTGGAAGGTTTTTAAATTTTTTTTTAATGTATATGGATGTTTTGCTTGCATGTATGTCTGTGCAGTACATGCGTGCCAGGAAACCACAGAGGCCAAAAGAGGGTGTCTGATTCCCTGGAACTGGAGTTACAGATGGTTGTGAATCACTGTGTGGATGTTGGAAACTGAACCCAGGTTCTCTGGAATAGTAGCCAGTGTTCTTAACTGCTGCACCATCTCTTCATCTTCCCTGGGAGATTCTTCTGGTTTGTTTTGGTTTTGGTTTTTTAACCCTTTCTGCCCCCCCCCCCCCCCCCCCCCCCCCCCCCCCCCCCCGTCCCCTCTGCTTTCTCCATTTCTATTTGAGAGTGACCATTCAGGGACTATGTAAAAGGTAGTCTAAGAGGAGAGAGATGGGCTGAAGTGATGCCACCCCCCACCTTGTGGCAGTGATGATGGGAGGTCTGGAGGCAGCTGGGCTGCCTGTCCTCACACTCACACTCCTGCTCCTTCCCCTTTCTTCTCAGCCCCACAGTCTCCCTAGATCCCCATATCCTTCCCATTCCCAAGTCTTGTTACCTTCCTGAGGCCTCCTCTGGGCCTTCTAGTTAGCAGGGCTCGGCCTCCCCCTGTACCCTGCTATCAAGCTATTCTGCCACTGTTTGGCTCCCAGTGGAGACTGCCTAGTGCTCCTAACTCCCTGGCTCAGATTAGCCACACTTGGGATCATACAGTAAGGCAAGAAAGAAGGGAGAACACCCTAAAGAGACTCCAGAAGTAGTTTAGGGGGGACTTCGGGTTGGGGTCAAGACACACCCAGTGTGAGACCCATTTTTGCTTTTCATGTTCTTAAGATGAGATGATTTTTTGTTTCTGCTTTTTATATTCTTGTTATGGAAAGTTCCAGGCACCATCATGAGCAGGAAAGACAGGTTATGGCAAGACTGTGCACTCTGATCCAGCCTGATCCAGCTGGTCTCATGTCACCAACTCAGTCTTGCTTATCCACTCTTCCCTCCTCCCACCCTGCTTTATTTTGAGGCAAATTTCAGACATCATGTAATTTTACCCACAAATGCTTACATGTATGTCTAAAAGTATGGGCTTTTTGTCTGAGGTCTTACTCTGTCAGAGTGCCAGGTTCTCACCTGTGATAGTGAATCTTAACTGTCACCTTGACTGGATTTGGAATTGCTGAGGAGACACCTCCGTGCTTATCTTTGAGAGCGTTTCCAGAGAGGGTTAATTGAGGGAGACGATGTACCCTGAATATGGGCAGCTCCGTCCTATGGGCTGGGATCTCAGATTGAGGAAAGAGGAAGGAACTGGAGGGCAAGTGACCACTCTGCTTTCTGACCATGGATGCAACAGGACCAGTCGTCTCCTGTGCCTGCTTCCCCAGGAGAGCTGTGCTTCTTCCACGGCCACTGGGATGGAGTATGCTTACACTGTGAGTCGGAACAAACCTTTCTTCTCCGAAGAGCTGTGATCAGGGATCCTGTCGCAGGCACAAGGCAAGTACCTAGCACAGTGCCTTGTGAGTGAAGTTGTGAGTGAAGCTGGCACCACCTTTGCTGGGGTTCTAATGGCTCGCTTGTCGGTTCCGTTTGCAGCAGGCTCCACAGTGACACAAAAAGCGCATCCTCTGGATCTGTGGACATGCCTCAGTGGTAGAGAGTGTGCTCAGCAAATGTAAGACTCCAGGCTCATTCCAGTCTCCAAACCAAACCAAACCTACAACCTTCAGAGCAGATGAGGCCAAGTCACGTTTTCAACCCCAGCACTTACTAATACTCTGTCTTTTGGAACATGTCACCTGTCTGCAAATCCAGGACATAATCACTCCCTCACAGTGTTATGGTCAGACTTCAATGAATAGTGCACGTGTTGGCACATAAGCTCTGAGTACCTGTATGGTATTTCTGAGTCTCCTAGCAGCCCTGCACAGTCATTGCTACCCATATTTTACATGTGAAATGACTGAGGCTTGAAACCAAGGTGACCGAACACACCTGAGGTCTTGGCTACTAAATTGCAAAGTAGGCACTTTAGCCTAGATCTGACTGACCTAAAGGCCCCGGGCTTTTATTACTGCTGTTATTGATTGAACCTTGTTGCTTGGTCTTCTGGGAAAGAACATGCTGATCTTGGGTCAGGCAAACAGGTCAAAAATCTGACCCTGGCCTGGATCTGCTGTTTTAAGCCTATGCTGATTTGTTACAAGCTTGGGATCCCAGGGACAAACTTTACTTACGATTCTTCTTCCACAACTCCTGCCTTCAGCCTGTCTCTCATTAAAGAGCTCATTGGACTCTTTAGCACCTGAAATGGAGAGAAGTAAAGAGAGCAGAAGAGGAAGAGAGCCAAATGCACAACCGTCCTATCTCATTGCCGTTTTTGAGGAAAGGAGAACAGAACTCCTGTTATTGATGGACCTTTGTTTTCTGTTCAGTCTGTTGTGAGGAATGGACAGTGCTTATCCATTCCCACTGTAAAACTGCTAGGGGTGGACATTGTGAAGTACCCGCAGAAACCCGGGTTCTACCCACTGTGCTGGAATTTCTGTTCCTCTGCACTGCCTCTTGTAGTGGGCAGGTTAGAGATCCATGGGGGGTGGGGGTGCAAGAACTAGCCATGGCTATGACCTGCTACCCCAGAATCCAGTCATGAAAGATCTGGTTTACTGGGGACCATTTTGCTGGCTTTTATTGGTGTGCTCCATTCTCATAGAGCTGTGGGGTTCCTAGTTTGGTAAACAAGGATGCTAAGCAGTTAAGAGAGTTGTCGCCAGTTCTCTTCCTGTTCCTACAGAAGCTTCTGGAACTTACTCTTCAGTGGCATCCTGTCCATCATGTGAAGAACACATTTGCTAAGTTGGAATGGGACTGGGACTCTCCCCAAGGTCCCCAGGCACAGGAAGCCTTTGCTTCTGAAATGGCTTTTATCTGAATGTTTACTGCAAAGATGGCCTCCTCTGTGGAGGTGGAATGCCTTTGATATCATCCTGGACAACCACCTTCAGTGGTATAGCTTTCCCCAAATAAGGCAGGGGAACAGATTTAAGCCAAAGACTGCGAATCCCAGTGGTGCAGCTCTTCAAGTGTGACTTACAAGTTCCATGGCAGAGCCTCCCTTTTGGGTACACAAAACCGGTACCTTATTGCAAGATGACAGCCTGGCTTTCTTGGGATCCAGCCAAGTAAACAATTTGAGATGACCCCTACACTTAACTAGCTAACACTTTGGGCTGTAATCCAAAATCATTATGGAATACAGTTAAAATTGTTCCCTCTGAAACCCTCTGGCTATTTATTTGAATTAGTGAGGTTATGCCAATGACAGTCATGGAGACCAGTCTGTGATTAGGAAAAGTTGCCTTGAACTTCACAGGAGTGGCGTTCCTCAGCATCAGGGTGCCTTCCTCCTGCGGTTCTTGCAGCCTTGCCTTGTTCTTGCTCCATGTTGGGAGTCATGGCTCCTTTCTCTGCATGAAGCCCTCTTCTGGCTTCTGTGACCAGAGTTCTCCTCTGCCCTGAAGGTGGGGATGGCCTGAAATCCAAGCGCCATCTCTTACTAGGAATGTGGATTTTTTGGAGACGTTACCTCTCTTTCCTGGATCTTGTCTCCTCGTCTGTAAAATGGGTCTACTATTTCCTGAGTGGGTCACACAGCTTCTGTTTGCCCAGAGCCTTTGCCGTGCACCAGTTGTGTCTGTTTAACGTGTATATACTCATCCAAGTAACAACTGCCCCAGATGGAATTCCACGGTTAAAAATTGTTTTTAATTGTTTTATTTTTATGGGTATGAGTGTTTTCCCTGAATGTATGTGTGTGTACCGTATGCATGCTTGGTGCCCTTGGAAATCAGAAGAGGGTGTTGGATCCCCTGGAACTGTAGTGTGAGCCACCAGGTAGATGCTGGGAATTGAACCCCAGCCCTCTATGAGAGAAGTATGTGCTCTTAACTGCTGAGCCTTCTCTCCAACCAGAAAGTCTTTGTTTTTTATACTATATTTTCCTTTTTACCTCCAGCTGGTCTCAAATTCACTGCCCTCCTTCCTTAGCCCTCTGAATATTGGTTCATGCCCAGCTCTATGTCTTATAAAATTTACTTAAACTTTCTTTTGAGAATATTGGCTATATCAGTCTTAGCACACACCTTTAATCCCAGCATTCAGGAGACAGAGGCAGGAGGATCTCTGAATTTGAGGCCATCCTGGTCTACAGAGCGAACTCCGGGATAGCCAGAGTTATGTAGAGAGACCCTGTCTTGAAAAACAAACAAACAAAAAAGTTTAAATTTTCTTATATTGTATATTCAGTTTGGTTCAGAATTCTAGTTGCTGTACAATGTCATATTTCAAGACTTTGTTTGTTTGACTGGGATGTACTAAGGTACAATATTAGTTTATTGATGTGTCTCGTGGCCCTTTTGATTTTTGGGCTCTTCATCCAAATGTTTTTCGTTGTAATTTATATGCTGAAGGAAGTAGGACATTTGTCCTATAGTGTTTCCCACAGTCTAGGTTTTTATTATTTCTCTCTGTCTGTCTGTCAGTGGGGTCGGTGGTGCACATCTGTGGAGGTCACAGGACGAGTTTGTGGAGTATCTCTCCTTCCCTTTTACTTGGCTGGGGGATCAAACTGAGCTGTCAGCCTGGGTGGCAAGTGCTTTGTCCCTGTACGGCTGACAAGGCAGCAGGCTTGTTTGCTGTTATTCTGTTTGTTTGTTTGTTTTATTAACGGAATCATAGTCTGGACTTTGCTGATCGTATCTCCATGGTGTCATTTAACATGTTCACGTTTCCCTCTGCCCTCCATATTTTGTGTAAGTTGGGAGTTGAATGTAGAGATTGATCAGATTCAGATTCAGGTGGGTTTTTTATTTTTATTTATTTATTGTTTGTTTGTTTGTTATTGGAAACGGGGTCTCATATAATCCAGACTGGCCTGAATCAAGGCTGGCCTTGAACTCCTGATCCTTTTCCCTCAGCTTTCTAAGTACTAGAATTACAGGTGTAAGCTGTTTGGGGTCCAGTTTTTGACAAACCTATTGCAGAGGTTGAATAATTTTCTCCCAGGAGGCTCTTACTATTGGGTTGTCTTTCTGTCAGAAGAGTCAGCAGCCAGCCATTGGTGGTGGGTGCCTGTGGACACTCCTGTCTTACTACTGTTCTATTGCTGTGAAGAGACACCATAACCAAGGTAACTTATGAGAAATAGCATTTAATTGGGAGCTTACTTATAGTTTCAGAATGTGAGTCCTTTATCATGACGGCAGGGAGCATGGTGACAGGCTGGCGTGGTGCTGAAGTAGCGGTTTAGAGCTTTTACATCCTGATCCACAGGCAGCAGGCAGAGAAAAAGAGACACTAGGCCTGGAGTGGCCGTTCCCAGTGACACACTCCTCCAACATAGCCACACCTCCTAACCCTTCCCAGACAGCTCATCAACTGGGAACCAAACATTCAAACATATGAGCCCATGGGGGCCATTCTCATTCAAACAGCCAGAGTTTCTAAATTGAACTTAATTATTTTGAGGATCTGTTTCTCATGATGCCTATCACAGGGCTAGGCACCAGAAAGACTCAGTAAGTATTGGTAATAATGAATATTTGGACTGGGATTACATCTTAGAGGTAGAGTACTATCTAGCATGCCAGGCCCCAGATTCCGTCCCACACAGCACAAAATAGTGGTGGTGGTGGTGATGATGATGATGATGATGATGATAATGATAATCAGCAAAGAGCAAGAACAACAAGTCCCAAACAACTAGAGAATGCGTGTCCTTCTTGTTCACTGATTAGTTAATGCGAAATGGTTCTCCCTGGAAGAGGAATGAAGTCATGCCTTAGGCTCTGTGCTCTTTCTGTTATTCAGAAGTCCAAGCTTTAGTTGCAGTTTTTGTTGCTTGGCTTGTTGCCTGATATGAAGAGCAGCCTGGGTGCAGACTGTAGCTACCACTTTGCAGGGAGGTGATGGGGAGGCCTCAAGCTTGAGAATTCTCTACAGCTGTACAAGCACACTGCCAACTTTTTGTCTGGAATCGGTCTCTGCACCCAAAGTAAATATTGCTAGAGAGGGACCTCCAGACCAGAGAGGTTGCCTCACTCTGCAAGTCCTGGGGAAGGGTTAGTTCAGATGGAAGATGCTTTAGAGGCTGCCTGAATACCAAGGCCTTAATGTGACTGTTTTCAGCCTGTACTGAGCAGCTGTGTTACAGCTATTAGTGAAGGGCCTCTGGTAGATAAGGGTGCATACTCATGTACCCCTGTATGTGTGTGTGCGTGTGCATGTGCGTGTGCGTGTGTGTGTGTGTGTGTGTGTGTGTGTGTGTGTGTGTGTGTGTATCATATCATTTCTCTGGGTCTCATCTTCCCAGTGTGAGAAAAGTGACACTAAAAATTTCTACCTTAGTCTTAGGTAAAGACTACATAAAAGGTGAGCCATCTAGGATATTTTAAGAAGGCAGTCAAGGAGGCTGGAGAGATGGCTCAGCCATTACTTCTGACTCCACGGACATATGTGTGGCCTATACACACAGACACATACATTATACATAAATAAAAATAAAGATCTTTGCTGGGCAGTGGTGGTACACAAGGCTTTAAGCCCAGTGCTCAGGAGAGAGATGCCGATGGATCTCTGTGAGTTCGAGGCCAGCCTGGTCTACAGAGCGAATTCCGGAACAGCCAGGACTGTTACAGAGAGAAATTCTGCCTCAAATAAAATAAAGATTTATTAAAGAGAACCCAGGTAGGATTCATTGATGTTGACGAAATCTGGAATTGGTTCCTGTGTGTTTAGGTGAGTGGGGATGGAATTGGAGTCTGGAGAGATCTGCAGTGTCTTGAGTCTCATGGTCTCTTCTAGAGAACCCTGTCTCAGTTTGAATGCCTGTCTTAGCCGTCTTTGCTGCCCCTCCTTTAGTCATTATTGCATAGAACATGCTGGTCAGGGGGAGGGTGGTTGTCAGCCTAATGAGGGATGCAGCTTTGGGCTTCTCCAGTGAAATCAAAGACCCCAGTGTCTCGGAGGTAGAAGTGCTGTGGGTTGCCAAGGGCAGCATCAGCCCTTCTCAGGCACTCTGCCAGGTGGCTTCCAGCCCAGCTTTGTGTATTCCAGGGATGAGAAGCTCCTCACTGCCCACAGCACATCCACTCCTGCTCGTTTCTCAAGAGAGAGGCCTTTCTTAATTTTATCTGAAACCTGCCTCCTTCTCATCTCACCCTGCCAGTCCCTGGCGCTCTTCCCATTGTACTGGAGAGCATGAAGGACCACAGAGGGAGTGCTCTTGACAGTGTACCCAGAGCAAGCCTCCCAGAGCCGACTTGCAGTGTAGTGAACCCTAGCCAGCCATGTGGCACTGCCTTTGTGTGAAGACGGCAGCAGGGACGTTTTTGAACATGGCAGAAATTATCTATGAAGCAGTGTCAGGTTTAGGTGGACTGGTGTGACATGCAGGAGGCCATTGCAGGAGCTCTGCAGCCCTTCTGTGTGCCCCTCACCATATAGCTCTCTCTAATGTCCTTTGTTAGGCCCCTGCATGTGAGCACTGCATTATTCAGAGCCATTTATCCTAGCGCTTTCCCAGTCCTCCAGTCTGCAGGCAGAGACGGTGACATATGGGCCGTGTGTCAATGCTGGGCAGTTTGTCAGCCTTAGAGAGCTGTTAGGGAGCTGAGCGCTGGCAGCGTCAGCGGGGAGTTCAGAGTCTTAAGACACAGAGTTCTTCATCACCAGGAAAGATCCCCCCCCCCCCCCCCCCCCCCCCCCAGTAATGACACAGACAAGCAGGAAAGAGCCTTTGTTTCATCTGGCTGGAGGCCCTTGCCCATCCATACTTACTGGGTTCCCCTGAGCTGAGCACAGGCTGACCAGATGTGAAGCACTGTGTGCAGCAGTATATTCATAGGGTGGATAGTGACGTATTGGGCTTCCATTTCTATCTCTTACTAAAGATAAAGTAAAACTGTCCGTGTTCCCTGCATGGGATTATAGTAGAGTACGAGGAGATGAATTTGCTTTGGAAGGAGAGGGCATGTTGAATGGCTTGTGTTGGGGTAGCCAGATTAATTTGGAAATATGTACCTCTGTAATCAGTTCTCTATTTTATTCTTGAAGGCTCCAGGGACAGATAGTCTCTGCCTTCCTTTCTGTCCCCTGACTTTTGTTACAAATGATATAGGACAGGGAGCTGAGTGGACGTCATGAGAAGTCAGGGCAGTTCTGACTCTTCATAGGAGGAGGCAACCTTAGACAAGATGGAAGAACTGAAGAGTTGAGCCCTTACCTGACTCCCATTTATTATCTATCTATTTATTTATTTATTGTTTATTTATTTGTTTATTTATGGTTTTTCAAGTCAGGGTTTCTCTGTGTAGCCCTGTATGTTCTGGAACTTGCTCTGTAGACCAGGCTGACCTCAAACTCAGAAGTCTGCCTGCCTCTGGGATTAAAGGTGTGCACCACCATCACCTAGCCTCCCTTTTTCTGAGACAAGGTTTTGCTGTGTAGCTTTATAGCCCTGGCTGGCTGTGTAGACAAGCTGGTCTGTTTCACACTGGCAAGTGCTAGGATTAAAGATGTGCGCTACCACACACAGCTCCTCGTGTGTGTGTGTGTGTGTGTGTGTGTGTGTGTGTGTGTGTGTGTGTGTATTCAAGTGTAATGGTGCTGGTTATCAAATCTAGGGTTTATATATGCTAGGTAAATACCGGAACACTGAGCTACACCCCAGCCCCATGAACCTAGAGTCTCTCTCTCTGAATATGTTTTATTCTTCGAGAATTTCCTACATGCATACAATATATTTAGGTCATATTAACCTCTACTCCAAGATCTACTGCCACCCACCAAACCCCTTTTCAACTTCATGCTTTTTTTTTTTTTTTTTTTTTTTTTTGGTTTTTCGAGACAGGGTTTCTCTGTGTAGCTTTGCGCCTTTCCTGGGACTCACTTGGTAGCCCAGGCTGGCCTCGAACTCACAGAGATCCGCCTGGCTCTGCCTCCCGAGTGCTGGGATTAAAGGCGTGCACCACCACCGCCCGGCCGCTTTTTTTTTTTAATAACCTACTGAGTCCAATTTGTGCTATCCATATATAGTCATGGGTGTGGAGTCATCGTTGGAGCAATGAGGGGCCACACCCTTAGAAAAACTAACTCTTCCTCTCACTGCCATTCTCTGTAGTAACTCTTAAGCCAGGGGTGGGGCTTGTGAGCACCCTCCCCCCATGGTGAAATGTGCAGGTCTTGTGCACGAAACTGTAACTACTGTGAGTTTGTGAGGGCAGCTGTCCGGTCATGACCAGATGATACTGTTCTGCTCCAGCCTTCCCCAGCCTTTGGCTAGTACCTTAAGTTTGTGAGGGCAGCTGTCCTGTCATGACCAGATGATACTGTTCTGCCCCAGCCTTCCCCAGCCTCTGGCTAGTATAGTCTTTTTGCCTGAATCTGGGCTCTTAAGCCTCAAAACTTGAAAGCATGAAGAAATACAGAGCAAGTAGAGAAAATATCATTCTCCTACTACCTATAGCCATTTCTGTAAATATGTTGGCCTGTGACTTTCCTTCTTGTACTATTACTGCATTTTTAGTTATAGAAATGATGCTATAGATGGGTTTGTGCCCTGTTTACTCCCCCATTTAACATGCAATGAGCATTTTTATGGTGAAAAGGCAGCTTATAAATGCTATTCTGCTTCCTCTTTTTGCCTTTCCTGGGATAGAACACAGAACCTGGCACATGCTAGGCTAGCACCTATTGTTGAGCTATATCCCTGTCCTAAGTATCATTTAACGTGACTGTATAATGTGCCAGCGTTACTGTTGCCTTAGTGTTAGACATCTAGATTGTTTTGTTTCTTTTTTTTTTTCTGTGTTGCTGTAAAAACTGATGCAGTAATCAGCATCTCAGGTCTTAAATCTTTATCTGATTTTTAGATTATTTACTTATAATATATTCTTTCAAGTGGAATTACCATGTTGAGAGACATAGCATTTATTTACTTATTTGTTATTTATTTATAGACAGGCTCTCTGTGTGTAACTCAAGCTAGTCTCAAACTCAAAATCCTCTGGCCTCAGCCTCCTGAGTACTGGAATTACAGCTGTGCACCACCACTCCCAGCTAAATATACCCATTT
Source organism: Peromyscus californicus insignis (assembly GCF_007827085.1). NCBI lineage: Eukaryota > Metazoa > Chordata > Mammalia > Rodentia > Cricetidae > Peromyscus > Peromyscus californicus. Next base: position 62,760,259 of record NW_026294551.1, read on the forward strand.
TTATTAGAACTTGATTTTTTAAAATTTGGAAACAGGATGCTGCTCTTTGGAAACAGGATATCAACGTGTAGTGTTTAGGCAGCCCTTGAACTTGCAGCCTTCCTGTCTCAGCTTCCCAAGTGTCCATGTTTGCAGCCTGAGGGAAGGTTTTTGCTCTCTACCAACAGGGAAGGTTTTTGCTCTCTGGGGAAAAAAAAAATCAGGTTACTTTAATATTTGCTCAGCCTTCATTGGCACCCAGCCTAACCTGCCCTAGCCTGAAGTGGGATACTAGTATTAGAGAAGGCTGGAAAAGACTTTCCACAGAGTTTTTAGGACATCTTCCAAAGTTGTTAAACGTTAACTAGGCTGGAAGCAGGTGAGGACTTTTCAGAATACACAGACAGAAGAAGGGCAGCAGGGAGCTGACAGGCCTGTGGAGAGAACACAGACTCACACTAATAGCAGTGGGAAATCAGAGAGAGGCTCTGGGCAGGCCAGTAACGTGACGAGATTCGTATTCTGGAAAGGTCACTCTAGCAGTAAAGTAGAAGGTGGATTCGACAAGACAGGATGACTTCCCTCCTGGGAGACCAGTTAGGACTGATGCACAGACAAGCTCCTCCACAGTCAACCCAGTGCTCCAGGTCGGCTTCATTGTTAGGGGAAAGTACATTTCATTTGAATTTCTGCTTCTTGAATTCCTGTTGAGGGCGGATATTCTTAGGTCGATTTGCCATACTGTTTGATTGTGTGGGACTTGCCTCCTATGACCTAAAAGTTCTTCATACAGAAGGACTTTGTCATCACAGGCTGCAGAAATGGTAGTGTCCTATGTATAATTCAAGTTTATGTCAGAGCTCATAGACTTACAAGAAGGGCAGGTTGGTGCTGAGTCCTTGACCAATTTGAGGCTCCTAGGCACATCATCCTCTGCCCTCTCTGGCCCTTTATAATACCTCCTAAAGCAGGCACCAGGACCAAGGCCTTGGAAATCACAGCTCAACAAGCTTGGGCTTGCCTACTGGAAAGAGCTGTAAGAGGGATTATAGAGAAGGTCACTTTTCTGTCATTTGGGTTTGGAGTTAGGGGCTCAGGGTGTGTCAAACTCAGTTAACCCAGGGGAACCTTTCTGATAAGGAGCAGTTTTGTTACAGGTGAAGGTCAGTTAAGGCTGTAGCTGACTGCAGGTTACGAGCATTTGTAGAGTGGTAGGGTATGTGTCTCCCCACGCCTGACTCCCAGTTCAGCTCCACTCCAAAGTTAACAGCATCCAGGACCTAGCCTATCCATATATTTAGTAGTTTGCCAGTCAGATAGCCTCCATGGCTTCCTGAGTTAATTTCAGACAGGGGCTTGCTGAGACTGTACTAACTGGAAAATCTTTTCTTTCTCTTTGTTTAGATTTATTTATTTATATTTTATGAATATGGGTGTTTGCCTGCATATTTGTCTGTGTACCACATGTGTGCAGTACTTACAGAGGCCAGAAGAGGGCGTTGGATCCTCTGTAACCAGAGTTACAGATGGTTGTTAGCTGCCATGTAGACACTGAGAACGGAAACCCAGCCCTTTGCAAGAGCAGCCAGTGCTCCTAACTGTTGAGCCACCCCTCCCACCACTGGAAAACTTTTCTTAATAGTTGGCTGCTTGCCATGCTGCGGGGTTTTGTTTCTCTCGGAAGACTTTATATGCAGTGCATATAGTGTCCTGACTTCCACCCTAACGGCTATGTGCAGGGTAGTTTGGCAGCTGAGTGCAGCACAGTGGCTGAGTAATGAATCCACTGGCCCTTTACAGCATGTCCATCAGGAAGCCACGGGGACCTTAGCCTGTGTTTTATTCTGGATTGTTTCTCCTTGTTAAATCACAGTTGTTTCAGATGTCAAAACATTGCCGTCGTAGTCAGCAGCCTTGCCATGGTGTCCTACATCCATAGTTATGTACTTGCTTTGGATGCAGCCCTTTTTTGCTGTTTAATTTTACCCAAAGGCCAGATGTGAGCTATGGCATAGAATTGGATGAACTGACCCACCAAAGGCCTTCCAAAAAACTATTCTGTTACTCCTGATGACTATATGGGTAGGCAATTAAAAGAAAGAAAGAAAAAAAAAGATCATAGATATGGGGGCTGGAGAGATGGCTCCCAGAGGTCCTTGGTTTGATTCCCAGAATCCACAGAGCAGCTTACAACTCCAGTTCTAGGGGATTCGGTTCCCTCTTCTGGCCTCCTTGGGCACTGCATGCATATGGTACACTGACATACACATAGGCTAAATAAATAAAAGAAAAAAGTCATGGATATATCTCGAAAAGAAACAGTTTTTTTCCTCTTTTGAGATCAAGTTTTATTACCTTTCCCAGTTGGTCTCTAGTTCCTTGATCAAGTGATCTACCTACCTCAGACCCCTGAATAACTGAGCTTACAGATGTATGCCCATGTGCCAAGCTAAAAAGTACTCTTCTTCTTAGAAATTACCCCCACCACATGAACACATACACACACAAAACAAAAACAAAAAGGTGGCTGGAGAGATGGTTCAGTGTTAAGAATACTTGTTGCTCTTACAGAGGACCTGGGTTCTCTTCTCAGTACTCACATGTCAGCTCACGACCATCTATAACTCCAGTTCCAGGGGATCCAACACCCTTTTCTGACCCCCAAGGGCACCGGGCATGCTTATGGTCACATACATACAGCAGGAAAATACTCATGCACATTAAAGTAAAATAAATAAATCTTTTTCTAAGTTAAAAAAAAAAAGCAGAATCATGCATAAGTTGCTTATACCACTAAGATTTTAGCACATTTTGGGGTTGTCTTCCAGGCTTTCCTCTTTGCATCAGTATACATTTCATGTATTAAACTCTGGAAACTATTTTTTTATTTTCATGCACATCTGTCTACTCTAACTCCCCCCGCCCCCTCAGCAGCCAAATACGTCTAGAATGGCACAGCACTCTAGGCTGCAAGTCCCCTTGTGGGATGATGCTGGTGACTCCATCAGAGTTTCATGCCTTAGCCATGCTTTGGGCCCAGGTCTTGTTCTTTAAGTACTCTCAAGGGTGGTAGGTCATCATTCTTTGCAAGATGGATTTGATTTCTAAAAATGAGCCGATGATTTCCCACATCCCATTGTTGCCTCCCCTTTGCAGCCCAACTTGAGATATGACTGTAACAGCAGATTAGGTTTTCCAGGGAAAGGAAAGAAGATGAGAGTAAATATTCATGAGTTACTAACTATGAGTTATAGCTACACTAAGCTGAATTCTAGGGCTCTGTAGAAACCTCTGTGTAAGTATGGCAGTAGTTCCCCAAATGGTGCTTAAGTGGGCATCAGAATCTCCGGAGGACTTTCTTTAAAATGTACATGAAGCCAGGATTGATGGAGAGGGCGCACCATAGAGAGTGTAGTCTTTCTCTGTAATTGAAGTGAAATTGCTCAGTAGGTACCCAGTTACTGTTCCTCGTTTATTCCATACTGCTCTAGTTTGCTTTCTAGTGCAGGGACCGCAGAGGAAGGCTGCTTACCTGCTTGCTTGCTTCAGACCCACCTGCCCAGGGATAGCACTGCCCAAGTGGCATGGGCCCCCTCAGATCGGTTAGCAATCAAGAAAATGTTCCAGAGACTCAGCCCATAGAATGCCCACAGGCCAATCTAATGGAGGCAATTCCTCAGTAAAGCCCCTTCTACCCAGGTGCCTCCAGCGTGTGTCACCCACTAACCAGCACACTTACTGATAGAACCTTGATTTTGTTTGGAGTGGCTTTTGCCCAGCTAAAGTATTCCCTTCTCTGAGTTCCCTTGTAGCTGGGAGTGGTGACCTGTATGCTCTGGCCTGTAAACTGGAGGTAGAAGCTCCTCGGGGAGCATGCCTTCATAAATGGACATTCCTCCAGCCTTTGTATTTTTTCCTTTCCTGCTTCACAGGCTTTCAGGTAGCAGCAACTGCCTTGCAGCCTCAGGCCAGTGACAGCAGCCACATAGTTCTCAAGTCACTATAGCATCATGCTACCTGCTTCAAGATTTCTTCTTGTTCCATGAGAAAAATAAACCTCCATCTGCTTAAGCAAATGTTAGTTTTTAATTGCTTGCAGCTGAATGCAATCATAACTGATAAGGTAATGTTTTAATATTTTACAAGGGAGAAATATATTTACATATTGTGTAATTAAAAATGAAAAATAATTTAAATCCCCACAGATTTCTGTGCCCCACATCAATGTACTGAAATAGACTCTTTGGGCTCAGGATGCACATATCTACATTTTAAACAAACTCTCCAGGCAATTCTGGTACACAGGAAACAGGAGAATCATTGTTATACTCAATAGTATGAGTCCCATTTTACAGATGAGAGCATTGAATCATGCTAATAAAAGCTCCATGTCTGTATCTGTGTCAGAACACACCTACAGGTGCATGTGGGGTATGTGTGAGTGAGTGAGTGAGTGTGTGTGTGTGTGTGTGTGTGTGTGTGTGTGTGTGTGTGTGTGTGTGTTTGTGTTTGGAGGGCTATGAATGAAACCCAGGGTCTTGGGCATGCTAGGCATTCATGCCACCACTGAGCTCTAACTCCCTGTGACCAGTATCCCAGTAATTTTAAGTGAGATTTGACTCTGGACTTAATACCCTTCCTTACTTCTCTGCCCAAGGAGACCTGGCTTTCTGCTCAGCACAGCCAAACAACTTCCAAAAGGATCCTCCAAAATAGAAGGTCCTCTCTCGGTACAAGTCTGACACCACTGTCCAAGGACAGCATCACTGCCACGTCTCACCCAGGGATGAACATGTGTTCTATAAGTTCTTGGTTTCTTTTTCTACCTTTGAAACAAAATTCACTGAAATTTTGTTTTCTCTGTAGGCTGTCTAGGATTTAGTTCCTTAAAAATGACTATGGTTTCTTACCCATGAAGGATAATTACAGTCTTTTATCTATCATTCATCAAGACAGTGGTCAGCCATACACATTCATAATAACACACCAATACTTTTTTAAAAATGGTTTTGTTATTTTTATAGAGGCTATGGATGTCAGATGCACCTGGAGCTGGAATTACAGGTGGCTGTGAGCTACCTGATATGGGTGCCGGGGATTGAACTCAGATCCTCTGGAAGATCAGGACGTAGGACTTAACAGCTGAGCCATCTCTCAAGCCCACAGCAGTGCTTTTATCCACCCCCAACCTTTCTGTTTTTTTGAGACAGAGTCTCTCTATTTAGTCCTGGCTGTCCTGGAACTCACTATGTAGACCAGGGTGGCTTGGGACTTTCAGAGCTCCCCCTATCTCTGCCTCCCCAGTGCTGAGGTCATACCCCAACACTAGTGCTTTTGAAAGGGATCTTGGGATAAGGTACCTGCCGCAGGCTGTAATAATTTGATATATATGAGTTTGGGAGATCTGTCTGACAAAAATGGTCTTCTAACAGGAAGGAGGAACTTTCATTCTCTGAAATAGGAGATACCAGAGGCCCTTGTGGGTAGAGTGTAGTCCAGGAGTTAGGAACTTGGTGTTCCATAGCTGAATGTGGTGTGAATCCACCATGCTTCGGGATCTCTGGTGTACTTTCAGATGCATTCAGACAACTCTGAAGCTCCATTATTGAGGTTCCCTTATGCATTCAATCTTTAGGAAGTTCTTCATTATGTTGCCTTTTAAGGAGGTCCTTTGTGGGCAAGAAGAGAAGGTAGATTCCTGTCTCCAATGGTAGCTATTGTCATGTACAAGGGGCTTGCATAGTCAAGGCTCCATGACAGACCTTTATTTTATTTTATTTGTTGTTGTTTGCCTGTTGTTTTGTTTGTTTGTTTTGCAGTAGTTAGGGCTAGGATCCAGAGCCTTGCATGTGCTAGAGTTAGGCAAGCACTCTGAGCCTCAGCCCCAGACCCACGCCTTTGTCTGATTCATATTACTTGTGTTTATTTGTCTGAAATAGGGAAGCTGAGATTGCCTCAAACTTGGAATCCTGCCTCTGCCTCCCAAGTGCTTGTGATTACAACTGTGCATCAACTAAGCCAGATTAATTCATTTACTTCTTATAAAAGCTTTGCAAGGTGTCATTGTTCCTGTCCCATGGATGTGGAAATCAAGGCTCAGAGAAATTTAGTTGTTTATCACACAGCGTGATCAGATTGGAGCTCAGGCCTGTCTGACTACAGAGATTTTTGCCCCAGCTCTGTGTAGCTGCTTCAGCTACACCCAGCTTCAAAGTGTGGCAGGGCAAGTGAAGTGTGGTGGAGGAGAAAGGGTCTCCAGGCTGGCCTGGAACTTATAATCCTCCTCCTTCAGCCTCCTGAGTGCCAAGGTTACAGATGTGGGCAGCCATGGCCAGCTAGGAGGCCTTGTTTGATTGAGAGAATTGGGGGAAATATCTGTAGAAGAAACTGCATTTAAAGACGTTAGGGTAAAGCTGGACGTGGTGGGACAAGTAAAAATGAACAAGGACAAGGTTGGTTGCATGCTGGGAATAAGGACTGTGCTTTGATTGACTGTAGTTCCTTGTGGGGTTGGGGCAGGAAAAGAGGCTATGAAAGTAACTGGGGCAGACTGTAAAAGGCAATGATTACCTGGCTGAGCAGAATGTATTATGTATTGTGTTGTTCATTTATTATCCCTTGATATACAAATGACTGAAAGCCAGGAGCAGTGGTGCACACCTTTAATCTCAGGACTTGGGAGGCAGAGGCAGGTAGATCTCTATGAGTTTGAGGCTAACCTGGTCTACAGAGTGAGTTCCAGGTCAGCCAGAGCTACATAATGAAACCCTGTCTCAAAAACAAAACAGAATAACTGTAATCATTCCAGTACTCAGGAGACTGAGGAAAGAGGATCTTTAGCTCCAGACTATCTTGGGCTGCACATCAAGATCTTACTTCAAAAGAAAAACACAGTTATTTGTATGTATGTGAATGATGACAGTAAATTGCAGTGTTAGGAAAAAGAACTTCCCGAGTATTAATGGAATGCCTTTTATTCTACCATTAATTAGAAAGTAAGGATTGTGAAACTCACTGTCTTTCCCATTTTGCCTCAGCTACCAGGAACCCAGGAAGCCTAATTCAATGACTAGCATCAATAACTGTCCTACTCGCTGGTTCTTGGGAAGCGGTTTCTTCTGTTGTTTCACGTGGCTTACAGTCATCTTTATGTTATTTCCACTGGAAATAAATGACTGTTAAAAACAACCCTGAGTTCTTCCTGTGGCAGTGAGATACATCCGTGTACCATCACAGAGAGAGGCAAGGTGGGACAGGGTGGTGATGCAGCAGTGTTTGCTTCAGATGTGCCATGCTCCTGGCACACTGAGGAGCTCCTTGCAAGAGAATATTGAGAAAGGTGTGTTATCTTGGACAAGTAATAGAGTCGCTTGCTCCAGAGCCCCCACAAGTCTCTGAGTATTGCTGGGAAGGGCAAGAGGGGTATATGTTGGCAGGAGGGGTGCTCTGTGGTTGTCTTCCCCCTGCCATGTCACTGTATGCCTGGACCCCCCTTTTGATTTCTTTTTTTTCCCAATGGCTCCAATGGGCATTTATTTAAAGCGAGGCATCTGCAGAGCAAATAATTCTTAAATTGTGATTCAGGTTGAAACAACTTCATAAAAATACACTGAGACCAGGCACATCCACAGATCTTAACTGCAAGATCACTTCTTCATCCATTCTTCTTTCTCTTTTCTTTCCAGAATAACCTCTTTCAGAGATGGTTCAAGGTAGAATTGGTCCTCCTCATATTTTGTCCACTGCTCCATGGACAAGATCTGATACCTCATGGTCAGGTCCAGGGCTCTCTTAATTCGAAACATGCTGTCATTATAAAGATCCCCAGGAAGCCTTCTTACGACTTCTTTCACATCTTCAGCCTGGTATATTGTATCATCTCGCATTACCCCAGTCTGTTGAGTCCTGCAGCATTATAATACCAGTTTCAGAAACCATCCAGCCGCTTGCTCGACACTGCAGCAGCGGCTCTGCCCGCCACTTTGACCCGAGAGTGAAGCGCTGCCTTCTCCCCTTTGATTTCTTTTGCAAGTCTTCAATTTGGTGGTTCTCTAGCACCACCTCAACCAGCTTTGGGGGGTTGTTAGGCAAATGAGCTAAATAAAGCTTGTGTGTTCATGGGTCTGGTGCGTTGAAGGCAGCTCAGCAGAATGATTGCATGGTGGGTAGAATGGGAGCAGTTTTGTCTGACAGGCCTTGAGAAGAATGCATGGACGCCTATCAGAGCATCCAAGGGAGCCCCACCCTCCTGCCTTCCTGGGTGTACAGGCATGGACTCTGCAGCGGGTCTGTGCTGGCGGTCTTCACAACTACACAGAACCAAGCTTTCCCTAGAGAGCTGCTGCACATTAAGGTAAAACTTTACCTCAGGCTGGGCTACTGTCTTGCTATTTGTGGGCATCCATATTATTTTTTGTTTGTTTGTTCATGGTTTTTTGTTTTGTTTTGTTTTGGTTTTGGTTTTTTTGAGACAGAGTTTCTCTGTGTAGCTTTGGAGCCTGTCCTGGAACTCGCTCTGTAGACCAGGCTGGCCTCGAACTCACAGAGATCCGCCTGCCTCTGCCTCCTGAGTGCTGGAATTAAAGGTGTGTGCTACCACTGCCTGGCTCCATATTGTTTTTAATATTCATGTTAGTACCTACAATGGTTTGATTTGGGTGAAGAACCTGTTGAGAAGATATGTGGAATTGTGTGAGAGAGCTTTTCTGGAAAAGTCTTGCCAGATTCTCAAACATTTTATTTAAGAGTTAAGCACTACTGCTCTGAAAAATGACTGTCTTTGAATTTTTTCCTGGCATTCTAAAATGTCCTATCAGCCCTGTCCCCAAGCCTGGTGCTCAAAGCACCTGTAAGCAGAAGGGATGGAGAGACATTTGGATAAGATGGCTAAGAACTAGGGGACTAAGGTCCTGGACTGTCGAGCTGTTGCCCTCATGAGCCCCTCAGGCTCCAGTGCAGTCTAACATTCTCCCTGCACAGAGCTACTCAGCGGCCAGCATCCTGGTTGTCCTCTTGCTCCTGCTTTTCACCACTATATCAGCTGAGGAAAGGCCTGCTCTCCCCCTGTACTGGGGAGCAACTATGAGGAACCACAGCAGTGAGACTTGTTTGCTTGCAGAACAAATGAGATTTTTTTTCCCCCTCCGGGCCTCAGCTGGGGTCTGGACGGGAAGTCTGCCTGATTTTCTTTCACCTTACTGGCTTCACAAACCCACAGTTGCAGCTGCACTTTGTGAATCAGAATTGGAAGCATTGTTCTCTGGTTACCACCAAGGAATGCCTTTCCTGAATGGTTCCTGTGGGTGTGAGTAACTCTGAAGGAAGAATGTCCTGAAACAGAGACAGTAGCTATTTATGGTTTATTCTTTTGGTCAGACATCATCGAATACCTACTGTGTGCAGGTGGAATTCACTGTATACCAGGAAAGGCAAGTCTATGTGAAGACATTACCTAAGCTATAGAGAATAAGCAAGCTCATCAGAGGAATCCCAGAGGGGCACAATTAATTCAGCAAGTGCACCTGCGGGGGTGGCCACCCCCACTAATAAGAGGCCATTGAGCTGGATGTTAAAGGGAGGATGTGGCTTCTGCAGACTCTTCTGACCCTTTCCATTATGGAAGCATGCATTTTTACCTTGTTATTAGTATGCACACAATATTTCATGCTGCTGCCTTTCTGCTTAGCATTCCTCTGCTGATTTCCACTTAGCAACTAGGCCAAAGTATTTATCATTTGTAAAAGCTACACAGCATTTTTGCCTTATTGATGTACCCTCATTGCATAGCTGCCCTCTCATTTGTTGGGAAAAGCGGAGTTTTTCTCAATTACGAATCCTTGCTGTTGGCTCTTCCTCTCCCTCTTCCCTTCTTTCCTTTGTTCCTTAGGAATTCATGGCTAGGTTAACGTTATGAATGGCTTTATGCTTTCTCCTTGCTTTTTTTTTTCATTACAGAAAATTCCAAATATACATAAAAGGAAAATGACGAGTATAATGATCCCCACATATTAGTCATGGAGCCTCAATAATAATCAGTTCATGGTTATTATCATGCCAAAAATAAACTAGTCCTAACTCTTCATTTTTTTTTTAATGGTACTAAAAATGGAACCAGGGTCCTCATCCACACTAAGCTTCAACCACTAAGTTATATCTCCAGTCTATCATAATTGATTCCTAATGGAAAATATCTAGTCATCCAAATGAAAGCTGACAGTTTCCCAGTGTTTATTTGGGGCCAAATTGCTTTTTGTTCCAGGGTGTTTGCCAGGGAAGTTTTGCTTGACCTACCAGTTAATGACTAGGATTTTTTTTTTTTTTTTAATCAAGAAAGGATCTGTCGGCCTGCAGGACTTGGCCTCCAAAGGAATGGAGGGGAGGAGGTGGGAGAGAGGTACTGCACTTGACTCCTATGGGAAACTTGGCTGTACCACCCTTTTCACATACCAGCTTGAACTGACAATGTGTGGAGGTAAAGAAATGTCTGGCCTCTCCCCTTGAGACCACCCCATTAAAGCAAGCAGTATCATGCTGTCATTTTCAGCACTGAGAAAAGCTACATAGATATTAAATTTCTCTTTCTACAGTAAAAATTCCAGAAAGCTAGGAAAATGCCTACTCCCTACTGTATTTGGTCATTCTGTTGGCATGTTTCTTTTGGCAAGCTTTGTTCTGTATTGTTCAAGGTGACCCAGTTAGAACTAGTGTTTAAAGTCATGCTGGCCTCAGTAAGTTACACAACCTGTGTGGGATTAAGTCTACTAGCTCTGCATATTTTACAAGGAAGTACATGCTTGCATGGAGTCTCCTAATATTTAAATATGGTTACATTTGAGTATATTCTCTCCTGTTTGTTCTGTGTTGATATTTCTGATTTTTCAGTGGTGATGGATAGGAAGAGCTTCCTAAATAATTCAGAGCCCTGTTGTATTTGCCATCTCAGACTGATTCTCAGTTTGGGCTCCTTGAATTAACTAGGAGTTAACAGCGTCCTGGGTGACCTCCTCTGGGACAAGGAGTGTTGTTAGCAGGGAGGCTGGTCAGGATGAAGTGCCTTGAGAGATTACTGGGGGTGGCAGCTTTATCCTTAAGAGAAGAGAATCAAGGCATTCAATGAAAAGTTTGCTGTGCTCAGGCCAGCCTAGGGACTTGCTGTTCCATATCTTTCTTTTTTTTTCTTTCCTTTGACAACTTTATTTGCAATACATAAAAATAAATGAAAACGTTCAACTTAAATTGAGTATCACAAATGTAAGAAGGTACTGCTATCATCGTTCTAAATAATTGGTATGAATTTTTTTTTTGTTCCTTTATCTGTCTTGCTATTTCTGATGGAAAAATTAAATAACTTTTTTTCACATGAGGCCCTAGGTATGATCACTACCAAATGTCTATGTCATGCACGCAACCCCTCCCCCGCCAGTACCAGCTTTTCCTTTTCATACAAGCTTGCCATTTTATTTCTTATTCTTTTGTTTGTTTGTTTGTTTTGTTTTGTTTTTCAAGGCAGGGCTTCTCTGTGTAGCCCTGGCTGCCCTGAAACTCACTCTGTAGACCAGGCTGGCCTTCAATTTAGCGATCCACCTGCCTCTGCCCAGAGTGCTGGGATTGAAGGTGTGCATCACCACTGCCTGGCTTATTTCTTGTTCTTTTGCAGTGTAATATCACTTTTAAAAAAATCTTTTACTTTTCTCTCATTTTATAACAGGTGTTGCCAGATGTGGCAGTACATGTCTTTAATCCCAGCACTGGGGAGGTGGAGGCAGGTGGATCTCTGTGAGTGTGAGGCCAGCCTGGTCTACAGAGCTAGTTCTGAGTCAGCCAAAGCTACACAGTGAGACTCTGTCTCAAAAAAAAAAAAAATCCCCTATCCCAGAACAAAAATAAAACAACAAAAGATTGCCTCTAAGTCAAATACTTCTACATATTCATTATTTTCACCTTTCCCCATTTCTCTGAAAGGCATTTTCCATTTACATCCTTTAAAAAATTAGTTTAGACTTTTTTCCTCACATCATTGCATAATGTTTCTCTCTGTTTTTTATAGCTACTTATAATGTCTGTATTATATCCAACTGAGTCACTATTCCATGATTTACTTAACCACCAATTTTCTGTTGAAGTTTTAAGAAATATATTTATTTATTATTTTATGTATATGTGTGTGTGTGCTTGGTACATGTATGTGAACTACGTGAGTGCAGGTGCCCACAGAGGCCAGAAGAGGGGATTGGATTCCCTGGGACTGGAGTTGCAGCTGGTTGAAAATCACCCAAGATGGGTGCTGGGAGCCAAACCAAGGTCATCTGCAAAAGCAGCAGTTACTCTTAACCACTGAGCCTCTTCATCTCTTCTACCCCTGTTTGAGAAATTTTAAGAATTTTAAATAGTACTACATTGATTATGTTCCAGGTAGGTTTTTTTCTTTTCAATAGCTTCAGATTAAGCTATTTTTTGGCCGGGCGGTGGTGGCGCAAGCCTTTAGTCCCAGCACTCGGGAGGCAGAGGCAGGCGGATCTCTGTGAGTTCGAGGCCAGCCTGGACTACCAAGTGAGTTCCAGGAAAGGCGCAAAGCTACACAGAGAAACCCTGTCTCAAAAAACCAAAAAAAAAAAAAAAGATATTTTTTGTTTTTGTTTTTTGAGATAGGGTTTCTCTGTGTAGCCCTGGATGTCCTGGAACTTGATTTGTAGACCAGGCTGGCCTCGAACTCTCAGATATCTACCTGCCTCTGCCTTTCAAGTGCAGGGATTAAAGGTGTATGCCATCATGCCCGGCTAAGATATAATTCTTATTCACTTATTTAAAGTATAGGGTTCAGTGGGTTTTTGTCTATCCTGAGTTGTACAATTATTACTACAGTTACGGAGAACATTTCCATCATTCGTGGCCATTAACACCCACTCCTTACCCACATTCCTAGGCAATTGGTGACTTGCTTTCTGCCTCTGTAGATCTACCTGTGGTTACAAATTTAAAACTGAAGTCAGGTGTAGTGACACATGCCTTTAATTGCAGCACTCGGGATAAAGTGCTCATGGAGGCCAGAAAAGGAAATGGAACTAGAGTCCCCTGGAATTGGAGTTATAGGTGGTTGTGAGCCATCGATGTGGGGGCTGAGAACTGAATCCGAGTCCTCTGCAAGAGCAAAAGTGATCTTAACTGCTGAGCCATCTCTCAACCCCATTTTAGCCATTTTTTAAGTGTACCATTTATATTCTTGTGCGGCCACCACCACCATACCTTTTCATAACTCCTTCATCTTGCTGCACTTACAGTCTCCTCCATTTTTCTCCTAAGTTCCTGGTAACCAGCATTCTCCTTTCCCTCTGTGCATCTGACAACCCTAGCCACTCCTTATAATTGAATCCACACAATATTTGTCCTTTTGTGACTGGTTAATTATACTTAGCATAATGTCCTCAAGGTTCAGCCACGGTATGGCACAAATCAGAATGAGACCTTTTGGGGGCAGGGTCTCACTATGTAGCTCAGGATGGTCTAAAGCTTGTAGTCTTCCTGTGTCAACCTTCTGAGTGCTGGGATTACAGGTGTGCACCACCACACCTGGCTTCCATGTCTTTTTAGTGCTTAATGAGGTTCTTTTGTATGGATGTACCATATTTGTTCCTGTTCTGCCCATGCAGTGGACATCTGGTTTTATACTTTCTGGCAATTGTGACAAATGCCACTGTCTTAGAGTTGCTATTGCTGTGATGCAACACCATGACCAAAAGCAAGATGGGGAGGAAATGGTTTATTTGGCTTATATTTCCACATCACAGTTCATCATCAAAAGGTATCAGGACAGGAACTCAAGTAGGGTAGGAACCTGGAGGCAGGAACTGATGTAGAAGCCATGAAGGAGTGCTGCTTACTGGCTTGCTCCTCATGCCTTTCTCAGCCTGCTTTCTTATAGATCCCAGGACCAACTTCCAAGGGATGGCATCACTCACAGTGGATAGCTGGGCCCTCCCCCATCAATTACTAATTAAGAAAATGCCCTACAGGCTTTCCTACAGCCTGATCTTCTGGAGGCATTTTCTCAATTGGAGTTCCCTTCTCTCAGATGACTCTAGCCTATGTCAAGTTGACATAAAATTAGCCAGCACAGTCACCATGAACACTGATGAGCTAATTTATGTATAGAAATGCTTTCATTTCCCTTGGGTGCGTCATTAAGAGTAGGATTACAGAACTGTGCATGGCTTTTTTTCCCTTAGTGTATTTATTTTTATTTTGAGCTTTGAAGAAATTATTAGGTCCAAGAATAATAGCCTTCTATGACCTCAGAAAGATTTTTTATGTATTAATTTTTAAAAACAAACCCCAACCTCCTTCTCTGGCATATCCCTTGATACCTGTTGCCCAGATTGTTTTCAGAATTGTGAAATTCATATTATCTTATCAAAGCATAGTATGGTTCACTGTGACCTTCCCAGAAGTGGGCAGTATTCTGTTCAAGATACATGCTAATTTCAATGTAAATGTTTGGTTTCACTGTTTTGACTTGGATGTTTTTATTACTGACTGGTCTTCCTCTGTTGATTAGGCCTCTGGATGAACAACATTTGAGCTAATACCTGTTTCTTCCCCAGATGTGTTGCTTTTGATGATGCCACAGGTACCTTTGGGTGCTGCTGATCCTGTGATGGGGTACCCAGTTCTGAAGAGCAGCTCTTTGTAGGAGTTAGTGAAAGCACTCTGACACCAGTGAGCACAACCAGCACGAGCCCCTGGTAACTTCTGGAAGGCTTTATCCTGGCTTGGAATTTCACAGTGGTTCTTTGAGGCAGAAAGTAAATCTTCCTGTTCAGTTTGGTTCATGGCGATGCTTGTGGCCCCTGGCTGCCTCATGGAGTTGGTTGGTCCCTGGCTAGAAGAGCATAGTTAAGGTTTCTTCACCCACTCCCTAGGTGGGAGTCAGGGCAGCTATCCTGTTCTACCACTGGGAGGCTGTGCTGTTGAAAGCCTTGGAGACATCAAGGCCTTTTTCTCTTGAATTCCGTCTTTCCTCAAATCCACTCCCTAAATACACGTAAAGTGCAGTTCATAGGAGCGGGTGTTCTGCTCAGTTGCAGGGTGCTTGTCTAAGACAGTCAGTACCTTGGTTTTAATCCCCAGAGAAACACACACACACACACACACACACACACACACACACACACACACACACACACACAGAGAGATCAACCTGTGTTCACAACATTATCTGTAATAGTCCAAAAGTTGATATATCTCCATATGATGGAATATTTGGAGCAAAGACTCAATGGTAGTACTCTTGACTGGCTTGTGTTGATCCCCAGCACTGACTCTCTCCCTCTCCCCGCCCCCTCTCTCTCACACACACACTATTTATTACACCCTATTATATTCTTGGTTTCATGTTTGTATCACTAGTTTGCCTAGTGTACTCTGAGGAGGTATTCCTATTATGCCCACCTTTCAATGACTAAACTGAGTTGGTGAGTGTGTGAAATGTGCCCTGTGTCACAGTGAGCCCAACTGCTTCCCTGTCTGTCAGATTAGAAAGCATGCCCTCGACCAGTGTGGTGTCCTGGCCCCTTACTTCACTAAGCAGTTACAATGACCTGTCCCTGCTTCTGTACCTGTCCTGAAAGGAACAAAAGTATTCTCAAGAGATGTTTGTACCTCTCCCTTTGGCTGTCAGGAATATCGAACTGGAGAAAGAAAAGGCTTCCTTGTGCAGCTGGTAGAGGAACTTGGCACATCTCTTCTTAGACCACTTTGCAGAAAAGAAGCCAAGATACAATGGCAAGATCACCCTTGATAAGGACTGCTTAGCTGGACATACCTTCTGCTCTAGTTAACTCTAAACTCATGTTAGGACTGTACAGGTGGACCTGAGGGAGTGTCACTGGACCTTTTTATTGGTCCCTCTTCCCAATGTGGCCACACTGAATAAATCTTCTCTCTCTGCTTTTCACTATTATTTAGCTCTATAATTGGCCCACTGAGGATCACTGGATGAGCCTGGCGTGATAGGGCTCGGGGTCTGCTCTGACCCTGACTCCAGTAGCACTTCCTGCTTACAGTCTGTATAGTAAGTACAGCCACCGAGCTGTTCCCACAGTGATTTGTCACAGGCACTCCTATTGAAAGCCCAGACTGCAGGAAGTGAAAAGACTCTTCTAAGTTGGTCTTCACTCTTTGCCTCCCTGACAGACAGCTCTGCTCCCCGCTCCCCATCCTCCAAATTCCTGCTCTTCCACCTTTATATGTACCTCCTCTCCCTCTGTTATCATTGCTAATCATTCCTCATCTTTGGGACTGCTAGTCTACTTTTGTGCACACCCATGCTGACACTTGTCCCTCATGTCCTAGCTCTCTGCTGGCAAGTCTGTGGTCTGCTAAACTCCCTAAGCACAAAGGCTCTGTTCCCGTCATGGCCTAGCACAGTGCCTGGCAGGGAGAGGCCTCTCAGCTTCATGTTTGTTAGTTTGTTGTGTGCTGCTGGGCTGAACCTTCAGTATGTCAGGCAAGCACTCTACCACTTACACTAGCCCTTCAGCTCACGTTTTGGACTTAAACTAGAAAGTCTCTAGGTGGCCTTTCATATTTTCCTTCCCCAGTGAATAGTAATCCTGACTCTCCTGAAGAAGACTGTAGTTAGGCTATCTGGTGTATTCTCTTAAAGAACTGTGCTCACTAGAGGCACACGGGTGATGTATGTAGGACCGTGATGCACTCTGAAGAAGAAGTTGGTAGCCAAGCCTGCAGGGGAAAGAGGAGAAGCAGAAAAGATGTCTGGGATGTCCCCTACTCCCACACCAAGCTATCTGCTAGGCTTAAGCCAGAGCTCTACCTAAGCACTGGGTTCCAGAGGACTTCTATTTTCTCAGTCAGCAAGAGAGAGCAGCCTATTTGGCTAGGAGAAGCCATCCTCCCAGCCTTCTGGTTTCTTCAGGGGCCCCTTCTCCTGGTGGCAGCTGGTGGCTGTGGTGGTGGCCACAGTGTTTCCATCCCAGCCCTCCGGAGCCCCTTTCTGTACTCATTTACTCCACACACAGCATATTCCATTAAGTACAAAGAAGAGAACACATCAGACTTGTGGCTCTGCACCTGGAGAACAGACCCCACATGCATTTTAAATCTGTGGATTCTCCTTAAGGGAATTCCAGTTGAAAAAGAACTTGGGTCAGCAGCCTTGGGCCTGTGTGGCTAACAAGCTCCTATTTTCTCTGTTGTTGGGCTGGCCTGAAGGGCCTCTTTGTTTGGGGTAGGGGTGGATGTGATGCCCTAATGAGGCCCTGTGGAATCCTGGCTCACACACAGCAGCCTGCGGGATGGAACTCTCCAGGCAGGAAAGCAAGTTGGTGAGTTTGTGGGTTTGTCAGGCTTTAAAGAACATGGACCAGTGTTAAAAGGGTGAAAACTAACTGGAGTATTGTATTCTGGGTTGGATTTCAGCACAGAAAGGATGCAGAGCAAAGGTTGAAGAAATCTGAGCAGTGTCTGGAGTTTAGCTAATAGTACTACACCGTGTTCACTTGGAAGTTTTGACAGATGCACAAGGGTTATATAACATGCTAACGTGGGAGGAAACTAACATGGGAATGCTGGACTGGTGGTGCAACTTTTCAATAAACCAAAAACTACTTCAAAATAGAAAGGTTATTAAGAAAGAAAAGGACAAGGGCAGTACAGCACGTCCTCTGCACTTCTTATACAGTCCGAGCCCTCACCTGCAGAATTAGGAAGGCTACTGCAGTCTGCTTCTTTGCCCCTGCTGTTCTTTGTCTGGGGATAGGTTAGGTTACAAGACCAGGTCCACCAGGAGGATGTGGGTCCTGTGGTTACCGGAAGCTCCTACCTCCTGCTGTGCATCATGGGGGGGGGGGGGAGCTGGTGACTTCCTAGGCCTCATTTTCTTCATTTGTTAGAAGTTACAAACCAGACTGGAAAGGAAAGGGAGACTGAAACCCCTAATGTATGTGGAAAAGCTGATGAGAGAGCTGAGGATGAACCCAGTGTTCACACAGTTGCTCAGCATAGGCCATGCACAGGTTCCATCCCTGTGGCCCAGACTGAAGTGTGCTTGGTAAGCAGCAGTTTTTCATTGTTCTGCTTTTCTGTTGAAGAGATGAGTGTGCATTCCTTGAAGATTTAGATCAGTAGCTTTGAGGTCAGGAGGCTACCTGGGGCGGGGTCTAGCTGTGGGGACTAGCACTAACAACACTGTACCTCCTCTCCCTCTTGCCCACCTCCAAGGGCCGTGAAGTACGGCTCTTTTTACCAACTGGTTCTGAATCCTTTAGGGGTTTAAATATTTACATTCACGTTAAAAATCGTGCTGTTGTTGCTCCTTCACCCTAAAGATGAAACGAGCCAAGTTTTGAGGCTTCTTCCTGCTGAGGGAGCTCTTTCTATGTCTTCCATAATGAGCCCTTCCTGCTCAGAAACCCAGAACGATGAAAAGGCTAAGGACATTTGGGAGCTGCTAGGCGCTTGAAGCTGGTGAGCTGTTCACCTGTAGGTGGCAGTGGTGACACGTGAGTGCTGAAGGAGGTTTGGAGGGACTGATGCTGGCAGGGAGAACCTTCAGAAAAGGAGCAGGAAGAACAGAAGGATCAGCCCGTGGTACGGCTTATGGAGGAGGGGTTCTTTGGGGCGGGGGTCTGACAGGTGTTTTCTCTATAGTATTTGGTTTCCCTTCAGGCAACCCTGTGAAAGAAATCTGTTGTTACTGTATTTTGCAGATGTGGGAAAGGTCTTGTGACTACCCTGGGGTAACCCAGTCATGGGAAGGACCAAGACTGCAGAGTCTGAGTTCACTGCTATCCAAGGCTGCCACTGTGATGCATAAATGAAGTGCATTTATTCTGCCCTGAACTACCTAGTGCCTGCTACCCAGGGGGCAGCCACCCAGGCCCTGCCACCTGGGGCCTCTGCAGAAATTGCAGTCAACACTTTACATTCAAGGGTCCTGGTAGTACAAGACCAGCCTCTTTCTTATGCAGGAGATGGGGTGGGATGGGAATTGTGAGACAGGCTCTCTATGTAGCCTAAGCTGATCTTGAACTTGTGATCCTCTTGCCTCAGCTTCCCAATGCGGGGATTATAGGTATGTGTCACCATGTCCCGCAAGGTCAGCCACTTAAAGACACAAAGATACCCTCCTTCCATTCAACTTCAAGTGTAGGTAGGGTGGAGAATGTTCTGATGAGCCAGTAAGAAAGGTAGAACTTCTCAGAACACAGCATTGCCTGGAAAGCTCCATGGTGCTGTGGCCCATCAGAAGGCCCGAGTGAGGTGGGGGCTCTATAGTGCTAGGCTGGAGCAAAGAGCCTAGGTCAAAGGTGAGCCTGGATCCCCATGTCACTGCTGCTTTCACCTCCAGCAGACACTGCTTCTCTGTGGACCAGAGCTCAGCTGAATCTCATTGTGGGCTCTCATGGTGTGGTTGTGTTTGATGAAGTCTAGGCCAAAGATGATCATTCTCACAACTTCTATTCAAGAATTGGAAATGCTAGCTAGGATAGTTAAGGAACAAAAAGAAACAGACATCTAAATGGGAAATAAATAAATAAATAAATAAATAAATAAATAAATAAATGATAGGTTTTGGAGGGTTCAGAAACCCTGCCATGGCAGCCATCAACACATGAAAGATACTATCTGCTCTTCTCAAAGCGTTTCTGTGATCAAGATATCAATGAGTTTCTGAGGGGACATCAAAGTGGTCCATAGCACCCATGGGAGATGGGACCTTTCCTGTCATCTCTATCAGAGAGCCCAAGGATGGCAGGGACAGTAAGATTACTGTGGAGGTTGACAGTTGGAGGAAGTTGAATTGTGGAGACACAGCCTAGCCTCCTAGTTTCTTTTCTTGGGAGAGAGCAGACTTTTCCCAGCAGTGGAAGATCCGTACAGTAGACGAGTCTACAAGTTGACTTTTACCACTCGGTGCTTGATTTGTCTTTGAAAAGACCCAGCAGTGAGCTTTACATCCCAAGGAAATGCTGAAATTCTTTTGAATTGTCGAAGCTAGTAAATTGGATTTTATTCTGTCACATATTTGTAAATTTTATTTTTATTATGTTTGTTCATTTGTGTGTAGGAGGCAGAGCATAGTTTGTAGGAGTCTGTTCTGTCCTACCATGTGGGTCCCAGCGACCAAATTTAGATCTTCAACCTTGGTAGCAAGCACCTTTACCCAACGAGACATATCACCAGCCCTCGGTCACATATACTGAAGAAAAGTACACTGCCAAACATTTTCCCGCCCTCTAACAGCTGCTTCAATATTCTTGGGGGCCGTTTTTATATAAATAGAATTTTTGAAATGTGATTTATTTGAATATTAACTTTTTTCCAATAAAGAATAAAATAATCATGAGTGTGTGTGTGTGTGTGTGTGTGTGTGTGTGTGTGTGTGTATGTGTGTGTGAACATGGCAATGTGTATGCCACACTGTGCATCTAAAGGTCAGAGGACCATTTTCAGGAGTTGGTTTTCTTCTTCCAAGAGTCTCTCTTGTTTCTGTCACGCTGAATACTCAAGACCTGCTGGCCTGTAAGCCTCTGAGTTTCTAGGCACTCCTCTGTGTCTGCCTCCCATCCTGCCGTAGGAATGCTAACCCCAAAATGAGACTTTGCAGGGTTGTGGCAGTTTGTATGCTGTGAACTACAAAATACTGCTGTAAGAAGCCAGGTATGGTTATGTGCAAAATACTCAAGAGGCTATGGGAGGTTGCTTGGCCTGAAATGAAGGTTTTGTGCGTGGTAAGCAGTAATTTTCATTCTCTCCTGGTTTTCTGTTTAAAGGGATGAGTGTGCATTCCATGAAGATTTGAGATCATAGCTTTGAGGGCAAGAGGCTGCCATGGAGACTGACATCAGTACTGTGCCACCTCCCCACCTCCTGCCCAAGGGCCAAGTACAGCTCTTTTTACTAGCTGGTTCTAAACTCTCTAGAGCACTGGTTCTCAAATGCTTCCTTCCAAATGCTGCACCCCTTTAATACAGTTCCTCATGTTGTGGTGATCCCCCCACCATAAAATTATTTTTGTTGCTACTTCATAATTGTAATTTTGGTACTGTTATGAATTGTAATGTAAATATCTGATATGCAGGATATCTGATATGCGACTCCTGTATGAGGATCATCTGACTCCCCCCAAAAGGGTTGAGACCCGAAGGTTGAGAATCACTGCTCTAGAGGTTTAACTATTTAGAATTATTTTTTAAAAATTGTGCTGTTGTTGCTCCTTCACCCTAAGAAGGAACAAAGCCAAGTTTAGGGACTTCTTCCTGCTAAGGGAGCTCTTTGTGGAATTGCCTGGATATGCCAGGGCAGCATATCAAGACTGTCTCAGAACGTCCAGATAAATAAACCATACACATACATAGACATATAGTGTTGAAAGAAATTAAAGACAAAAATAAATGGACAGACAATTTTTATTAAGTGGAGGGGAAGGCAGTATAAAGATATTAATGAGTCTGGTGGTAGTGGTGGCATACACCTTTAATCCCAACACTCGGGAGGCAGAGGTAGGCAGTCTCTGAGTTCAAGGCCAGCTTGGTCTACAGAGAGAGAGAGTTCCAGGACAGCTAGAGCTACATAGTGAAACCCTGTCTTGAAAAACCAAAAAATAAAAACCAAAACCAAACCAAACCAAAACCCAAACAATCCCCACCCAAAAGAGAGTATAAATTGTAAGCCTTAGAAGAAAACAGGAGAAAAATCATATTGATTTAACAAGTATTTCTTGGATCTGACACTAAAAATACAAGCAACAAGAGAAAAAAAATAAATGTGACTTCATCAAAATGAAAAGTTTTGGTTGAGTGTGGTGGTGTACAATTATAATCCTAGCACTCAGAGGTAGGAGAAAGGGGATCCCAAGTTCTAGGCCAGCCTATGCTATACAATGAGATCCTATCTCAAAAAACAAAAACAAAACTTTTTATGTGTTAAAGAATATTTTCAAGAAAATGAAAAGTCAACCTACAAAAATTGGAGGCAATATTTGCAAGTAATATATCTGTTAATGAATTAATATTTAGAATATGTAAAGAAACTTCAAAACTTAACCACAGGAAAAAACCAAACTACCCAATTAAAAGAAATAGGCAAAGAACTTTAATGGACGTCTCTCCAAAGAAGATGCACAAATGGCTGGTAACTATGTGTTTACATGAACAGATGTTCAACATCACAAATTGCCAGGAAAATGCAAATCCAAACTCAGGATTCTACTTCACATTTGCTAGGATTACATGATTGATCTCAGTTCTGCTTCAAAGGCTTGGATATTTACTCAGTGTTGTCCCATCTGGTAACAAAACCCAAGTTTGGATGTGGTAGTGTTCATCTTAGACAAATTCTGAAACTGCCCCATCATACCTCAGTTTATGAGAGAGGGCCCATCACCTTTTAAACAAAAGTTTCCTTGAATCCATATCTACTGTGCTAGTTTCTTGATCAGCTTGACATAAACCAGAATCATCTGAGGAGAGGGAACCCATAGGATCAGGCATTTTCTTGATTAATGGTTGATGAGGGAGGGCCCAGTTCACTGTGGGGAAGTACTACACCTGGGCAGGTGGGCCTGGGTATAAGAAAACAGGCTGAGCAAGCCATAAGGAGCAAACCAGTGATCAGTGTTCTTCCATGGCTTCTGCTTCAGCTCCTGCCTCTAGGTTCCTGCCTTGAGTTCCTGTTCTGACTTCCCTCAGTGATGGAGAGCCTGAAAGATATAAGCTGAAATAAACCTTTTCCTCCCCAAGTTGGTTTTGGTCACTGTGTTTTGTCACAGCAATAGAAATCAAACTAAGACATGTACTGGTATTCAAATGATAGATAAATGGCCCCTGTATAAATAGGAACTGGCCTTGTTTTTTTATATAGTATTAGAACTCACGCATCCAAATCAAAGCTGTACTTACCAGCAGTGAAAGCACGTTTGCAAGGATATATAGCTGGTTCCTAAAACTTTTGCACAAATGTATTCACTGGACTTACTTTTTCCAGAAAGAGTATCTCTGCTAGGCAGTGGTGGTGCATGCCCTTAATCCCAGCATTCAGGAGGCAGAAGCAGGTGGATCTCTGTGAGTTTGAGGCCAGCCTGGTCTACAAAGTGAGTTCCAGGATAGCCAGGGCAACACAGAGAAACCCTGTCTTGAAAAACAAAACAAAACAAAAGAGCATCTCCATCTTTTCACCCTTCTTTTTCATCATGCATGGTTCCAATAGACCCTTCACCACCAAAGTTCAGCCACTCACAGGTGGTGAGATTCCGCCCTTCTGATGAGTATAGAACCACATGGGAACTTGAGACACTCTTAACCAGGGTCCACAGAAGGTACAAGTGTGACAGGCACAGAGGCAGGCAGTGCTGGATCCTTGTATATAAGATGAGGAATGGATGAAAAAGTACTTTAGCATCACTAAGATTAAGAGCCAGATGGGACCGTATGGTGCCCTGCCTGTCAAGGAAATCAGAGTCTTGTAGGAAGGCAGCTGGTAAAGACAGGTAGATGGGCACCAGAAGGAATGGTACAAGGCCCTCTATCATTTTGAGCTAGAAGACAGTGAAGGCAGAGGCTCTGGAGAGGTAGAGGCCTCACTCAGTCCCACAGGATAATGCAGCCCAGGGCTCCTCAGAGGCAGAATAATGTCAGTTCACACAGCCTCACCATGAAATGATCTGAGTGTGTAGTCCCTGTTTTTCCTGAGGTGTCTCAGTACCTCACTCTGGGGTCACACACAGAAGAGGCACATCTGTGACTTTACCCTAGCAGCTGCCTCAGCAGGAGGCTCATCTTGAAGCAAGGGACCTGACTGTGAGACTGTACTTTTGACCTTTCCAAGCCAGCCTGGTGAGAGAGAGGCTCCCTGGGCGGGGACACTTCAGCACATCACAGAACTTGGGTTATACACACCAAGCTTGCCCTTTGGTAAAGCCACAAGGGACACAGATTGGGAGGCTTTATAGAGGATTTATAAATCAATGAAGCATCATTTCTAAGTTTGGTTTAGCGGCAGAATCCATTAACCTTATATTCACCCTCTCCCTTCCTCTAATAGTACCAGTAAGGGGTTCAAAAGCATGGCAACTTATTCTCAGGGTCAGCACGTTTATTTCAGTTACTGGGATTTTGAGTTTTTCAACCAAATGATACTCTGATTAGAAGGAACAACCCCAAAAGAATCCTCCTTTATTCTTGCTTTTCTGGAAAGCCACGCCTGCTGAAGCCACGAAGGAATCAAGGCTGACAGAGCACCTCAGTCAATTCTTATTTTTCTTTTCATAAAAGAATTTCCATCAAATGGGAACAAAGTTGTGTCTGACTGATTCCGGGACCAAGGCCACTCAGTGTGGCCTCCCTTATTTAGTCTGGTCTCCAAGCCAGACAAGAGCAAAGTTCATTTCTTTTGACACGTAAATTGTCAAATCCTAAAATAAAACCTGATATATGGTAGAAACCCAGTCCTCCAGGGAGCACTGGGCAAACCTTCTTGCTAGCCATGAGCTGGGATGGATAAAAACTAATACAACAGGGACCGTGGCTGCAAAATGGTGACCTTCTCAGTGCTGTGCTAATGGCCAGGAGCTGGAATGAACAGGATAAGGCAATCGTGCACCGTCCACCATGTAGTCCTAATATTGTTGCCATAGCATTTGTTTCATTCAGAAAAGACTACCTGGACCTGGGCCAGGATTTCCTCAAGCCCTGACCCTGACAGCAGTGTTCATACTCTCTGGAGCATGGTTCACTTCCCTACCCACTGCTGCCATCCTCCAGTCCTAAGGCAGCCCTGCTGAGGTGCTCACAGCGGGTTGGCTTCTTGGCTGCCATATCTACACTTGGATGCTGTATATACAGACTTCAGAGGCGCCAGCACTAGAAGGCGGAAGAGTACTGGTTTAGCATTTTGCATTCAGCGACATTCTTTTGGTGAGTCTGGGGAAGAAAACAGCCAAATTATCTCCCCAGTCAGCAAGTGTGGGCAGTAGCCCAGAGTTATCAGAACAAAGAAATAGCATTCAGGGCACTCCAGGCCAACTCGGAGAAAGAAGAAAATGGGGTTTCGGTGGGTAGGAAGCGCATTGGGTAACAGGTCCAGTAATATGCAGTGAACTTCCTGGATCGTTGTTGCTCTTAATGGGGTAGGAGTAGCCTCTATGAAGCAGGTGTTCACACAGCTGTTGTTGCCTCCTGCTTCAGCTTTCTGACATTCTTTGTGAACGTTAACTGCAGAAGTTCCATGTCCGTTGAAGAGACAAACCTTTAACTTCTTGGTCCTGCTTTATGGGTTCTTTTCTACAGCCCCTGTCTATACCCTTCCCTTAAAAGGAAGGGTACAGCTAAGTGTGGTGGCACATGCATTGAGTCCTAGCGCTCGGGAGGGGGAAGTAGGTGGATTTCTGAGTTGGAGGCCAGCCTGGTCTACAAAGTGAGGTCAGGACAGCCAGGGCTATAGAGAAACCCTGTTTTGAAAAACAAACAAACAAAAACAAAGCCAAAAGGCAGACAGCAGAGCCTGAAGAAGGTTCAGAAAGTGCCCTCTGACCAGGCTACAGACTCCAGCACAGTCCTTTCTACAACTTGAAGTCTAAGTAAAGCCACATGGTCTAAATGCCATTTCTCAAGATTGACAAGGGCCTGAGTTGTCTCACACACCATTTTGGAAGCTAAGAGGAAGTAAATGATCAAGACACCCACACTGACAGTCCAGCTTAAGTGCTAGCAGAGGATGGCCACACACTCTGGGTGGTGTGATACCTGTACCCTAGTGCCAAGGAGGAGGATGCATCTGCCCCTCACCACACAGTGACAGTCTCTGCATACAGGGCAGTGAGAGTGCACGCCTAGAGGAAAGTGCAGGGTCTGCCTCTCACTGCCCAGCTATAGAGCACCAGCGGAGGCTGCAGTCTACAGCAGTGGTCCTTAGACTTGGTTATATGTCTGTTTCACAATGAGGCTTTCCAGAATGATGGCTGAGTGCCTCCATTCATCAGTTCAGAACCTCTGGATATGTGTGTTCTAGACACTCTCCAGAAAGGTCTCATGCTGGGGACTGCTAGCTTAGAGGAAGCTCCCCAGTGCTGGACTCTGGTGATGTGGTAGTGTTACAGTCTAGGCGTCTTGATCAAGTTCGTTTTCTCTGCCAGTTAAAGAATTAAACGGCAGGAAAAACCTCAAGTGCAGCAGGTAGCAGTAGAGACGTCTCAAGCACTGCAAACAGAATCAGCATTTAAAGGAAGCGGTTTATTGTGGGTGAGGAAACACACAGAGTGAAAGACTCCCTGCCAAGCAGAGGGGTTCTCAGAAAGTCGAAAATTCAGTCTCTTCTTGAGGGCTGGGTTATTTTATTTTGTTTTGTTTTTGTTTTTCGAGACAGAGGTTCTCTGTGTAGACCTGGCTGTCTTGGAACTCACTCTGTAGACCAGGTTGGCCTCGAACTCACAGAGATCAGCCTGCCTCTGCCTCCTGAGTGCTGGGGTTAAAGGTGTGAGCCACCACCTCCAGAGGGCTGTATCAGCAGGGGGCCTGATGGTGGGAGACAAAAGCTGCCAGGCTTTTGTCTTAAGTCAGAAGGTTAAGGTAGAAGCTGGCAATCTTGGAAGTTCACTACCTTTATTACCTAGCCATGACCCCTATCCCTGTCTGTCTGCCTGTCAGAGTCTGTCTAACTCCTGGTCCCTCATTAGAAAAAGGTGAAAGAGAGTATTCCCTGCCATCGTGGGGGCTCACAGCCCAGAGAAAAAAGGCATCAAGTAACCGAGGGTCTAGTTCTGATCCCAAGCCCATTTCTTCTGAGTCTTATGTTTCCTGTTAGCAGACCCCAGTTCTCTGTTCTCCCCAACCAGAGAGCCCATTGATCTAGCTATACTTTTTCTTTCTTTCTGGGTGATTTAAAATGGATCTCTCTCTCTCTCTCTCTCTCTCTCTCTCTCTCTCTCTCTCTCTCTCTCTCTCTCTCTCTGTGTGTGTGTGTGTGTGTGTGTGTGTGTGTGTGTGTGTGTGTGTGTGTGTGTGTGTGTGTGTTTGGTTATGAATATGTGCATCTGAGTTGCAAATGCCCATGGAGGACTGAAGAGGGTGTTGGATCCTCTGAAGTGGGAGTTGTGAGCTGCTGCTTGACCTGGGTATTGGGAACCAAACTGGGATCCTCTGGAAGAGCAGTAATGCTGCCATAGTCACTGTTCTATTGTTGTGAAGAGACACCATGACCAAGGCAACTTTAAAGAAAGCCTTTAACTGGGGCCTTGCTTACA
This sequence comes from Peromyscus californicus insignis, assembly GCF_007827085.1. Classification (NCBI taxonomy): domain Eukaryota; kingdom Metazoa; phylum Chordata; class Mammalia; order Rodentia; family Cricetidae; genus Peromyscus; species Peromyscus californicus. The sequence goes on from NW_026294551.1 coordinate 62,787,491, forward strand.
GTTTTAGAGGTTTAGTCCATTGTCATCATGGTGGGGAAATGGTGGCACACATGTTGCTGGAGCAGTAGCTGAGAGCTGCATTCTGATCCACAGACCTAGAGAGAGAGAGCCTGTGTCTGATAGGGCTTTTGAAACCTCAGAGTCCACCCCCAGTGACACACTTCCTCCAACAAGGTCATACCTCCTAATCTTGCTCAAATACTGCCACCCCCTGTGACTAAGCATTCAAATATATGAGCTTATGGGGACCATTCTTACTCAAACCACCACATGCCCTTTCTCCAGCCCCTGGATGATTTTTTTTCCTGTTTTTTCAAGACAGAGTCTCTCTGTGTGACCCTGGCTATCCTGAAGCTCTCTCTGTAGACCAGACTGGACTCAAACTCAGAGATCCACCTGTCTCTGCCTCTTGGGTGCTGGGATAAAGGTGTGTGCCACCACTGCCCGGCTTGGATGACGTTTTTTAAGTTGTTTTATGTATGTGTAACCAAGCGCACCGTTTTAGCCATTTGGAGCATACAGTCCTGCGGCATGAAGTGCACCCCCATTGTGCGACCGCCGCTACCCTCCATCGCACAACTCGCTCATCTTCCCAAACAGAAACTCTGAACTTACTGAACACAACTCCCCATTCAGTCCCTAGGCGTCCCACTCTGCCTCCTAACTGATGGTGACTACCCTAGATACCTCACAGGAGTGGGATCTTACATAGTTTGTCTTTTGAACCTGGCCTCTTTCACTCAGAGCAGTGTCTTCAAGGTTCACTGATGCTGTAGCAGGAGCCAGAGTTTCCTTCCTCTGTACGACTGACAAGTCTATTGTGTGTCCATTTTGTCTCTCCATTAACCTGTGGGTGGGTAACTAGTCAGCTTTCACCTTTAGAATAGTGTAGATAATTCTGCTGTGAACATGAGGATACATGTGCCTCTGGGAAAGGAAGTACCCAAAACAAAATTTATGGATTTTATGCTTAGTTTTTTGAGGATCTACAATACTGTTTCTATAATATCTGTACTATTTTACATTCTGAATAGAGAAGGGTTCCAGTTGCTCCGCATCTTTACCAACACTTATTATTTTATGTTTTTAAAATAATAATTAGAATGGAGAGATGACCCGGTGGTTGTTAAGAGCACAGACTGCTCTTCCAGAGGACCAGGATTCAATTCTCAACACCCATATGGTACCTAACAGCCATCTGTAACTCTAGTTGCAGGGGATCTGATGCCTAGGTACTGCATACATGTGTTACAAAGACATTCATGCAGGCAAAGTACTCAGAAACAATAAAATAAAATAAAATCTAAAAAAAAAGTTTTTGTTGTTATAGTAGTGTTAGGGACTAGACCCAGAGCCTCACAAATGCTAGGCAAGCTTTTTACCACTGAACTATGTCTCTAGTCCAAAGATACACAGTCCAAGACATCTCTTACTCATAATCTTGTTGCCTCATCCTCATCAGTATTTACCACAACTGGCTTATTGCAGTTGTGACCTGTATTTCCCTAATGTAAATATATTTGATTATATATTTCTTATATGATCATTTATATAATATTATATAATGATATAAATATATTTCTTCTTGGGAGAAGTGCCAATTTGGATTCTTTCCTCTATTTTTGTTGTTGTTATTTGTTTGAGATTCTATAGCCCAACCTGGCTTCAAACTCATGATCCTCCTGTCTCACCCTTCTTAGGATTATAGACATATGCCATCATGTCTGGCACCCTTTCTCTTTCATTCATATATATATCAATATATATAGTAGTTTTGTTGTTGAGTTGCAGGGTCCCTTATATTCTGGACATTTACATTTTTTCATATGTATGATTTTTCAAAGACTTTCCCCCGTTCTGTAGGTTGCCTTTCTAATCTGTTTTTGTCTTTCATGCATGGAGAGGGCAGGGTTTGGTGTGCTGAGATCAGATCGAGGGTCTGTGAAGGTAGTTACCTGCTGCTCAGCTCTGCCCCAGAAGTTCTTAATATGGATTAATCCAGTGTCTTTATTTTCCCTTTTGTTGCCGGGGCCATTAGTGTTAGACCCACGAAATCATTGTCAAATTATGTGTCATGGAGCTTTGCCCCTGCTTTCTTCTAAGAGTCCTACAGTTTTCAACACTTGTGTTCCTATCTTTAATAAATTTAGAGTTGATATAATATAAGAAAAGTGTACAACTTCATCCTTTTGCATATGGAATGCCATTTTTAAAACAATTATTTTACTATGTTTTGCCTGCATGCTTGTCTGTGTGCCATGTGCATGCCTCATGCCCAGGGAGGTCAGAGGAGGCCATTTGATCTCCTGGAACTGGAGTTACAGGTGTTTGTGATGCACCACGAGGATGCTGAGAATGGAACCTGGGTTCTCTGGACGAGTAGCCAGTGTTACCAACCACCATCCCTCCAGCCCCGAGAGCCATTTTTTTCAATACCAGGGTTGTCCTTTCTCCATTAAATGATCAAAAGGTTGTTACGTGTCAAGGACCAGCACCATGTGTTTCAGTTAATGAGCTTTATGTCATTGTGACAGATGGTGTCAGTTCAAGGTCAGTCGGCTCTGTTGGTGGGAAATACGTGGGTGAGCAAAACTGCTCCCTGTGGCATCCAGGAAGCAAAGAGTTCCCCAAATCCTCTCCAAGAGCATGTTCCTAATGACCTAACTACCTTTCACACAGCTCAGCCTCCTACAGGTGCCACCACCTCCCAGTGGTACCAGAGACTGACAACCAAGCTCTTAGCCTCAGGTTTTTGTGGGGTGGAGGGAGGGGGGATTAAGATCCAAACCATGATGCCATACCCGCAGCAGCTTACTGGATTTTCCCTTCTTCCTTCTTCTCTTCTGAGATGCAGTTTTAACTACAGCAGTTGGTTTTTCATAATTATAATAGCGGATATCCGTAGAGGACAGGCTGTGTGCCAAGCTGTATTCTAAAGGTTTACACACATTAGGCCATTCTGATAGACTGTATGCTCAAGGCTTACCAGGTTTGGCACCTTCAGGCTGATTCACTTGCCCAGAGCTACACAACTAGTCAGTGGTGGAGCCTGTGTTCTGGCTCAGTGGTTTGGCCCTGGGATCTGGGGGCTCTAGTGACTCAGACCTCCTAGATACGGGATTTGGAGGCTAGACAACCTTGGGCTTAGAGTGCTCCTGGACGTTCTCTTTTGAAAGCAGCAGCCCCAGAAGTGATGCTTCTGGTCTCTTTCCATTTCCTTCCAGGGCTCCCTATTCCAGGAGATATATAAAGCAGTTTCTTTCTAATTTCACAGAGAAGGCCACGGATGGCTCCCTGCAGAGTGAGGATTGGACACTGAACATGGAGATCTGTGACATCATCAATGAGACAGAGGAAGGGTATGTTTTCCTGGGGAACTTCTCCATTTGGGCATGTCCTACACAGCTTGCCAGGGTTCAGTGTGGTGGGTTCAACTCTGGTGGGTTTGTTTGTTTGTTTTGTTTTATTATTACTATTATTTTCAAAATGTTTGATTTGGCCTTAATAAGCTGAAGTTCAGTACTTTGCCTTTTTCCTTCCCACCCCACCCTCCCGCCATGTCCCCAGTGGCAGTCCCCAGTTAGAGAAGTGACGTCTCCTTATCATCTACTTTGAATCATGGGTAGAAATGGAGCTTTTTGGCTACCTGTATTAATCATTACCTCTCCCTGCTCCTCCTCAGACTCTGCTTCCATGTTACAGACACAGGGGCCATCTCTACCCTGGGTTGCTTTCTAGGGTGCCATGGAAGAAGGCCCAGGGTGTAATCAGACACAGGAATGACAGAGGGGCACCCATGGCTCAGAGTAGCTGAGCATGCCTAGCATGGGTGGACTTAACCTGCAGCTTGCCCTCTTGCCTTTCTGCACTGCTGAGTTGGTTCTTGGTGTTATTATGTACTATATCTTCCTCCTCCTCTATAGCTCGGCTGTATTTGTACTTCTTATAGGCTAGTCTGGTTTGGGGTTTTGTCCACACCATAGACACCCCGTTTACTCTTACTATGCTCTTTTCCACTCCAGAGTGTTGAAGAGAACAGTTGGGGCTCAGGCAGCCTAGGCCTGTACATTGGTGCTGTTCCTACTCACTAGTTCTCTCAAGTCAGTCCTGATCCTTCATTCATCAGATCCTTACAAAGTGTCTGCCTTTTGCAGACACAGTTGTAAACAAGGAGGGCGCAGCAGTGAGCAAGACACAATCCCTCCCATTGGGGAGCTGCCAGACTGGAACAGGGAGGCAAAATGTAAACAGGACAAACCACATAAGCTGATCAGGTGGGCTGAGCACTATGGGAAGGATCTGGGCAGAGAGGTGGCATGGTCTGGCTTTAATTTTGAATAGTCATCCCATGTTCAGAATGGGCTCACCAGGGCAGGTCAAAGACAGAGCAGATAAACCAGTAGGGGTTTATTACAGTCATCCTGTTGTGGATTGATGGTAAGCTGGACTGGAATGGAGGTAAAGATGAGGGAGGTGTCATTAGATTCTGGTGAGATTCAGAAAATAAAGCTAATAGAATTTGCTAATGTGGGATTTGAGCAAAATGTCAAGGGTAACATCATGGTTTGGGACCTACAAAGCAGAAGGATGGAGCCGCTAGTGCTGAGGTGGGGCAGGCAGAGAACAGATCTTGATCTGAGCTTAAGTGACTGTGTGACCCACCCACTAGGCCTCATCTAGGGGTGCTGGGGGCTATGGCCCGGCCTGTGCCCAGTATGGCTGTCCCCAAGGGAAAAGTGCTGCAGATGCCTTCTAAAGGGGTCGGGTTTGAGCTCAGCTTCTAGACTGGCAGGAAAGAAGTGACTTGTACTCAGGGTAGCATAAGAAGGGATCCAGGTGGCCTGGGTCACGTGGTGAAGAGGGAGCTTTGGAAAGCAGGCTGGAAGAATGGCTTGGGTTGGCTTTTCTTCTGCACATTTCCCTGAAAAATGTCTTTGTTCTTCCCTCTACCTCCCATGCAGTTCCCGACGCATATTTCAGCAGGTGACTTGCTCACTAGCAAGCTTTCCAGAGCATTCTTAAATTTTTAGCATAAAACCCTCAACCACACACCTTTGCAGCCCTTCTTCAGGCTCTTCAGCCTCATTAATTTTTCTTTTAGCGCCTTGAATTCTCACATTTTTGTCCCCGCTCAAATATCTGATGTGCACTGAGCACAGAAAGCCCAAGAATCCTGGGATCTTCTTTCACGGTGTGAGAAACTGGGGACCTGCTTTCTCAGTCACAGCTCACGGAAGACCTGGCTGCGCATTTCCCAGTGGGCTAACCTCTTGTTCATGTGTGTTGGAATGACAGTGTGGTGATTCTTGAAGAGTTTCTGTGCTTGCCTCTGTTGTAAGGTGTCTGCTGAAATCTCTCCCACATGGGGGAAGAGAAAACAAAGCACCACACACACACACACACACACACACACACACACTCACACACACACACACTAGCACATACACACTCACACACACACACTCACACACACTCACACACACACACTTCCTTCTCCTTCCTGCTCCTGGCTCAGGGCTTCTCAGTGTTGTTCTCATGTTTTTCCAGCCAGTCTTCCTGTCCCTACGTGCTTCCCATCAGTTATTAGATCTCAACATAAATTTCACTGTTGACCCTTCCCTCTTGACTTGTCATATTATGTGGTATTAGACTTGGGCTACAAATCTTTGTGATGTCTTTTCATGTCTGCCTTGCCCCACAACCTACTAGTCTGTACACTTCATGAGGGCAGGAATTCTATATGTTACACTCACTATTTTATCTCTCCCACAACACAACTTACACGTTCTCTCTCTGTCTCTCTCTCTGTGTCTCTGTCTCTCTCTCTTTCTCTCTCTGTGTGTGTGGGGGGTCTCATGTATCTGAGGCTGACCTCAAAGGTGCTATATAGACCTTTAATTTCTGATCCTCCTGCTTTACCTCCTGAGTATTAGGATTATGGGTGTGCGCTATCACACCTGGTTTATGCAGTGCTAGGGACCAAACCCAGGGCTTCGTGTATGCTAGGCAAGCACTCTACCAATTGAGCCACATCTCAGCTCCATAATCAGCTCTTAATAAATATTTTAAAGTGTGTAAAGAATTGATGAAGTCTGATGAGAATGCAAGCATGTAAATATAATCATAACACAGCATGACCAGGACTGAGACAGAGACAGAGAAACAGAGCGAAAAGCTGCATAAAGCTACAGAGACAGACATGTGCAGGGACTCCCAGCCAGCCTGGGGGCCGTCTGAAGCAAAAGCCTTTTTTGAAGGAGGTGACACTTCAGTAGACTCTTACAGTATGCCTGAATTTTAGCAAGATGAGACAGGTGGATGACAGAGAGAAAGGTGGAACCTCTGGGCTGGAAAGCAGTGTATCAGGTGCATAGGAAGCATGGCAGTGTGGATTAAGGGGTGTGGAGCCTGGTGCCATCTACCTGGGCTAGAAGCTTATGTCACCACTCACTTATATAGCCCTGAGTGTGTTCCATCTCCCTGTGCCTCAGTTTCATCACACATAAAAATGGTTTGCCAATAGTGCCCATCTCATAGAGTTATAGTGAAGATTAGAGGAATAAATAATCCCCATATAGTAAGTGTAGTGTAGAGCATTAATAGGCAGGCTCTGATGAGGATCCAATGGTCTGGATCATTTCACAACCATTTTTCTTACACTGCAGCCTCTGAGCCAGAGTAACGTGGAAGATCCAGTCAATGCAGTAGAGAGGATGAGTGCTGAGGTGTGTGTTCCGGAGAAAAGCTGTGGCTGGAGACATAATGTGCAGCTGTCTGAGAGCCGCTGAAGATCTCCCCACTGCTGGAGAGAAGGGCTCGCAGGAGTCTGAGAAGGGTGTGGGCAGCCAGACTGGTCTTGAGGCCCCTGGGACTGCCCCATGGGGCCCCACCTTTCTACTGAGAGCTCCTGGTACTTGGCACCTCTCACACAAGCCCGTGTTTCCCTTGACTTAGCGGTTGTCCCTTCAGCCTTTGGTAGCTCCTTTGAATTTTGTGGTTTCTCCAACCCGACAGTAATGCTCTACTCTGACACTTCTCCCTCAGATCAGCAGAGAGAAATGCTTCTCTTTTGTTCTCAGATAGCACTAACTGAAGCATAGCTCTTGGGAAAGGATTTTCAGCTTAAACCTAACCAGCCTGCCTGCTATCTGATTGCCCTCCACCCATAATCTGGGAATGCCGACATACTGTCAGGCAGAAATACACCATCCTCCAGGGTAGTGCCTGTTTTTCTCATCATGGAAATCTAAGAAGAGATGAAAGAGAGCATGTAGAGAGAGGGTACAGCTTGTCAGCCTGGGACAATGGTGAGCAGAGCCTGCAGAGAGGAAGTCAGTCTTCTCTAGCCATTAAGTTGCCTGCTCTCTTCAGCCCAGCCCATCCAAGCAGAGAGCTGCTCAAATGCTGTGTTTATAAAATCTGCATCCCTGTGGAAGTTACCCATATTGTATGTCTTAGATAGGGTTTCTATTGCGGCAACAAAACACCGTGACCAAAAAGCAAGTTGGGGAGGAAAGGGTTTATTTGGCTTACACTTCCACATTGCTGTTCATCACCAAAGGAACTCAGGACAGGACTGCAAACAGGGAAGAATCCTGGAGGCAGGAGCTGACGCAGAGGCCATGGAAGAGTGCTGCTTACTGGCTTGCTCAGTCTGCTTTCTTATAGAACCCAGGACCACTAGTTCAGGGATGGCACCACCCACAATGGGCCCTCCCCCATTGATCACTAATTGAGAAAATGCCTTACAGCTGGATCTCATGGAGGCATTTCCTCAACTGAGGCTCCTTCCTCTCTGATGATTCTAGCTTGTCAAGTTGGCACACAAAACCAGCCAGCACTGTAGAACCCCTGGTTTAGGGCCCATTCCTGTCTCCTCATCCCTTAGACTCAGATGCCAAGAATTCAGGTAGAGCAACTGTGTTTTAAGTTGGAGATAGGAAATAAGAGGTTTGAGTCCTGAATGTTTTTATTATATATATATATATATATATATATATATATCTGTGTGGGCACTGCATATAAATGTGAGGAGTCCAGAAGGGCTGGGCCCTCTGGAGCTAGAGTTACAAGTGCTGACTTGTAACTGCTGACTAAGTACCCAACAGATGTAAGTACTGGTAACTGTAGCTCGGTCCTCTGCAAGAACAGTACATGCTGTTAACAATGGAGCCTCTTGTAGCTAGAGTTTTCCTGCCTGGCCCACAGTCAGGACAAATCTCTCTCACCTGCCTGGCCCACAGTCACTCAGACCCGACCAAGTAAACACAGAGACTTATATTGGTTACAAACTGTATGGCCGTGGCAGGCTTCTTGTTAACTGTTCTTACAGCTTAAATTAATCTATTTCCATTAATCTATACCTTGCCACATGGCTCGTGGCTTACCGGCATCTTCACATGCTGTTTGTCATCGTGGCGGCTGGCAGTGTCTCTCTGACTCAGCCTTCCACTTCCCAGCTTTATTCTCCTCCTTGTCCCGCCTACACTTCCTGCCTAGCCAATGGCCAATCAGTGTTTTATTTATTGACTAATTAGCAACACATTTGCCATACAGAACATCCCACAGCACTCCCCCCCCTTTTTTTTTCCCAAAGGGAAGGTTTTAACCTTAACAAAGTAAAATTACATATAATTTGGGAATTTGGGCGTAGCTTCTCTTACTACTTCCTGCTGGAGGGGGGCGCTGTATCTTATGGGGATACAAAGAAAATTTTAGAATTATAGAATAGTCCATGAGGGTGTATCATCTAAGCCAGTTGCCTTCAAATCATTCTGGATGTTGGATCATCTGGGCCATGGTGTCATCAGAGACCTTTCAGGGGGTCTTGGCTGGTCAAACCTGATGTATCTTAATCTGGAACAAATCCATAGCCTTTGGCTTTCTGTGGAAACAAAAGCAGAGTTTCCTTTCCAAAGCAACATATCCTTATATCCAAATTTTGAAGTCAAGGTACCTTTAAAATATACATTTTGGCATAACTCAACAGCTTTTACAATCAAATGTTTTTCTGCAGTTAAAAGTCCCAAAGACAACACAATGCAGATTCTCTGTGTAATATCCATTTTTACGTGGCTTATTTTTTATACTACCTTTACTGTCTCTTTAAAGACTTTATTTTTTAAAACTATGTATTTGTTTCTATAACTCTATATATCACCTTTTTTGTCTCTTTCAAGCCTACGTATCTTTTATACACATTGTAAACTATTACATCTGAATCTGTCTTATTGTGAATCTATTGCTTTAAACTGCAGCAGCTGTGGCTGCTGGCTCCGCCCACCTCAGCTTCCCAACATGGTGGTGGTTCGTTTTCCACCAGCTCTGGGAGCTATCGTGGGTCTCTATGCTTTTATCCAAGCAGTGTGTAGCCCAGAAACCTCTTCTTTTGTTTTGTGCTAGCAAAGGCTAAATCCACCATACAGCTTAATGTGCCACTTGCAGAGGCCTCATTCCCATCATACTGCAGGTTGAGCGCACACACCAGGAACCCACAAGTAGCTCAAACCGGCAGCTGCCGCTCATTTGAGAGAGACAATTAGGAACTGTTTTTAGCTCCGTTTTAGAATCTTTTTTCTCAGGTTTTAGGTGGAAAGTCTTGCCACCACGTTGGGCGCCATTTGTAGCTAGAGTTTTCCTGCCTGGCCCACAGTCAGGACAGCCTCTCTTTAACTCCAGTTTGTTATTTGTTTAAAGCTTTCTTCCAGAAGCCTTATGGCTTTCTCTCTATATGAGGCTGACTAGCAGATCGTCCATCCTCCTTTGCCTTAACTTCTTCATGCATATTTGACAGGACATTTTTGTGTATGAGACAGTACACATGTTAGAAGCACAGGCGTGAGAGCCCCTGACCTCCAAACATTTGCCTAAGGGAAGGCCAAAGCCAGTGACATGCCCTTTGTTGGCTGGAGCGCACTGGAACAGCAAGGGGCTGAGTCATATGGGAGTTCTAATTTCTGTTTGTGAAGAACTACTGATCCTCATAGTGGACTAATTTACGTTCCTACCAACAGCATGTCAGGACTCCACCCCCTCCCAACATTTCTAGCATTTTTTGTTTCTTTTTATTTTAAATTGTATTTTTATTAGTATTGGGTTGTGTGCATCACACACATTCCACAACGAGCCTGTGGAAGTCAGACGACAGCTTTGTGGAGTGTGTTCTCTCCTCATTCCTTTATGTGGGTTCCAGGAATTGAACTTAATTTGTCAGTGTACACAGCAAGTGCCTTTACGCACAGAGCCATCTCGTTGGCCCTGTTTCTTTTCCCAGCAATAGTCGTTCTGACTCAGGTGGGATGGAATCTCAATGTCCTTTTGATTTGTTTCCCTCGTAGCTAAACATGTCAAACATGTATTCATGTAATTATTGGTTGCTTATAGTTTTTCTTTTAAGAACTGTCCATTCGGGTCATTTGAATGATTTTTCCTCTGTTGTTTGTTTGTTTATTTATTTGTCTGTTCTAGATTAATTAATTCCCTCTAAGATGTATAGCTGGCAAAGATTTTCTCCTATTCTAGAGGCTGTCTCTTGACTCTGATTACCGTTTCATTTACTGTGCAGAAATGTTTTAAATTTCGTGCAGTCTCATTTGTAAATACTTGTAATTGTTAAAACTCCTGCCTGTGACTGTCTCTTGAAGGACGTCCCCTGAGCTTCCCACTGGCAGTCTCAGGTCTCGCTTTACAGTCTTTGATCCATTTTGATCTTTGTGCAGGGTGAGAGACAGAGATTGAATTTCATTCTTCTACGTGTGGATATCCAGTTTCCCCGGGGCCGTTTGTTGAAAATGCTGGCTTTTCTCTAGTGTGTGTTTTGGGCACCTTTGTTAAGAATCAAATGTCTAGCCAGGCGTGGTGGCGCACACCTTTTATCCAGCACTCGGGCAGCAGAGGCAGGATCTCTGAGTTTGAGGCCAGCCTGGTCTACAGAGCAAGTTCCATGACAGACAGAGTTACACAGAGAAACCCTATATTGAGAGAAAATAAAAAAGAATCAGGTGCTGTATGTGGTGGGTTATTCTAGGTGTGTGGTATCTGTCAGTGTGTGTCTGGGCCAGTGCTGTTCTTGTTCCCAAGGCTCTGCAGTCATTTGGACCTGGGAATTCTGACACGCTAGCATTGTTTGTTTTTTCTTCCCCCAGGACTGCTTTGGCTAGCCAGGGCCTATTAGGATCATTTTTCCTGTTCCTGCAAAGAATATTATTGTAATTTTGATCAGGATTACATTGAATTTATAGATCATGTTAGACAATAGGACCTTTTCCATGATATTAACTCTGACAATACAAGAACATGGGAGTTCTTTCCATCTTCTAGTGTCTTTCATTTTTTCCTCAGTGTTTTTATTATAGAGATCTTATGCTTCATTGTTAGAACTATTTCTGTTTTGTTTTTAAGGCTACTGTGAGTAGAATTGTCTTTTTTTTTTTTTTTAGCATGTTCATCATTGCCTTACTATAATTTTTTTTTTCCAAGACAGGGTTTCTCTGTGTAGCTTTAGAGCCTGTCCTGGAACTCGCTCTGTAGACCAGGCTGGCCTTGAACTCACAGAGATCTTCCTGGCTCTGCCTCCCGAGTGCTGGGATTAAAGGCGTGTGCACCACCACCTCCCGGCGTTGCCTTACCATAATTTTTTAAATGTTGACTTTGTAGCTGATACTTTACTAAAAGTGTTGTTAGATCTAAGAGTTTTCTGGCAGTCTTCAGGGTCTTTTTAGTTTTTGTTGTTGTTGTTGTTTTTGAGACAGGGTCTCACTATGTATCCCTGGCTGACTTAGTATTCACTCTGTAGCCCAGGCTGACCTCCACCTAACAGAGATCCACCTGCCTCTGCTTCCCAAGTGCTGGGGTTAAAGGCGTGCGCCACCACGCCTGGCCCAGGATTTTATATATAAGATCATATCATCTCCATATAGAATAATCTGCCACCACGCCCAACCCAGGATTTTATATATAAGATCATATCATCTCCATAAAGAATAATCTGACTTCTTCCTTTCCTATTTGTATCTAGTTTGTTTCTTTTTGAAAATCCAAGTACTATACTGAATGAGTCCAGAGAATGTAGACATCTTTGTCTCAATACTGATTTTAGAAGAAATGCTTTCTGGTTTTCTCTGTTCAAGTATGATGTTGTGTGTAGATTTATTACATATACAGCCTTTATTTTGTTGAGATATGATCCCTCTATTCCTGCTTCTTCAGGGCTTTTTCAATGAAAAGATGTTGAATTTTGTCAAAGACTTTTTTTTCCCATCTATTGAGACAATCATATGATTTTTGTCCTTGATTCTATTTATTCTTATGCATATGTCTTTTAAGTTTGGTCCATAAAAATGTACAAGAAGTTTCTTTATTCTTCTTTGCAGCTGCATAAAAGCCATGATGTAATTAGCCCTGCTTCCTTTTGTAGACATGTGTATTTCTCCAGTCCCTTCCATTTACAAACGTGTTGCGGTGAACAACCTTGATACCTGTGCTGGTTCGCACTGGGCTAGTGCCCTGATGAGGCTTGTGGATCATAGTAGATCTGTCCTTTTCACAGGCCAAAGGACGCCATTCGAGCGCTAAAGAAGCGGCTCAGCGGGAACCGGAACTACAGAGAAGTGATGTTGGCCCTGACGGTGAGCATTGTTTCCCGGTAGTGAAAGCTTAGGACGTGTGCACAGACTTACTCTTCCTAGGAGCCCCCTCTGCCCACTCAAATGGGCTTCCAGCATGTAGCGCGTGTTGTCATGGTTCAGCAGCATCTTCCAAGGGACCGTTGGAGTCCCCGCCCACCCCTGATGCAGGAGGCGAGTGCAAATGGGCTAGATGTATACCAGGAGAAGATAAGATGTGGGTGAGGTGGTTGTACCCAGCAACAGTAAATAGAAGCTCAGGATAGAAGAGCCAGAGGCCAGGCCAGGTCTCATTCCTGCTGTCAGCCTGTTTGAGATACTCAGAGCCAGTTTCCCGTGTGTAGAGATGGTCACTCTTATCTGTGCAACACCTGCCCAGGATGGAGCTTTTAGAATGTTGATGGGATGTTTACAACTACCTTCTAAAGTGGGTTCATTACTTCTCACAGTTGAGGAGGCTGGCTCTGAGAGGCCTTTTGAGTTTTACCTTCACAGCTGTGGTGTGCCATCATAGATCGGTCTTTTGTTTGGGATAAAAATGAAAATAATACAAAGGGTCTTGAAAAAGTCAGCCAAGTGACTCCTTTCAGGGCAAATAGATAAGAATTGTGACCTTCCTTAAGATACAGAGAACTAAAAAAGGTATTTCAGGTGCTATTTCTGTCTTGAAAGCTAACAGTTTCTCAGATGCCTTAAAATCTGGGCCACGATGACTTTTTATTAGAAGCTGTAACAAGTCACCATGTCAGCTATAGGTGAGAAAGTGGGTTATTTATCTCAAACTGTCTTAGCATATTTCCTTGTAAGACGGGGAGCTATTGTGATCTCCTCTGCCCCCCAAATAAAGTCCAAAACTTAATAGGAAATCTCTCTCAACCAGGGGTTGGGATTTACATAGCAAAGAAGAAAATGTCAGTTGAGAAGCAGGTGAAAGCTTAATTTTTTTTTTTAACCTCAACATTGATGGAGACCAGAGTGGAACACAAATCATCATTTTTAGTGACATGCATCACTGGGGAGCCAGCTCTAGCCTTTGTCCCTCTTTGTGCCGGTTTCATGGTAACCACTGTAGGTGGGAAGCTGCTTTTCTTTTTCTTTCTTTCTTTTTTGTTGTTGTTTGTTTTTTCAAGACAGCTCTGGTTGTCCTGGAACTCTCTCTGTAGACCAGGCTGGCCTCGAATTCACAGATACCCACCTGCCTCTGCCTCCCCACGCACTGGGATTAAAGGCGTGCACCACCTTTGCCCATAGGGCTGGTGGGAAGCTTTTTAAAGTGACTGCGTTTCCTTGCCTCCCTACATACACACTGCTTGGCAGCCATCATTTGGCCTTCCTGGTGACCAGGTCTTTTCTGCAAACCCCATGTGAGGCCTGTGGAATGCAGAGCTGTTGCCCTTGTACCTGGGTCCCTGCCTGGCACACGTGGCATGGTTTTCTGTTTGCCACGATGGCTTCACTTGTTAGCTGCTGTCAGTCCTGCCCCTTCCTGCGGCCCTTTCCCAGACGCACCTCTGTCTCTGCCTAGGCTGTTGGTATTTATCCAGTGGAGCTAGCGATCCCCAGGGCCTCTCCGCTTGAGCCTTCACATGTGTGTTCCTAACATCTGCTTCTCATTGCTTGGAGGTCCCCTTTGTTTATTCCACGAGTTCTGGCTGTATCTCAGAAAGTTGCCACTGAGTTTCATTCCTGAAAACCCACAAAGTCGGGTTTGCCAAGAGCCTTTTTGGAAGGGTAGCTTGAAGTGGCCTTGACAGAGCGGAATTCCTGTGCCTCCTACATGTAGAGGCTTTGGGCTGTTAGAAGCACATGTGCACAGGGTATTTTCTGAGGCTGGGATGGACACACTGACCTTAAGATCTGCTCTCTGGGAGAACTGAAGGAGAGAAGAGTGTTCTGTCCATGGTCTCCCTAGAAACAGGAGCAGAACCCAGGGTTGACCTCAGCCTGCTCCTCTGCTCCTGGTTATTTTCACCCAGGCCAACTTCCTGAGCCTCCTACTCTGCTGGTCCTCTCTTGCCCCTCAGAGCCCAGCAGCCATCACCAGAATCTGGAGAATGAGTAGAGAATCCTAGAGAAAAGGGTACCTTGCAATATGCCTGGGGACAGAAATAACTTCTCCAGTTCCTCTTGGTAGCCCCCATGGTCCCTGAGACTGAGAGCTTTTATCTCATGGTCACCCAGAATCAGACACAATCAGAGATTAAGAAAGGGAAATTCCCCTTAATTGAATAAAATTTATGTTCTGGGCCTGGAGAGATGGCTCAGCAGTTAAAAGCACCAGCTGCTCTTGGAGAGGACCTAGATTTGGTCCCCAGCACCCACATGATGGCTCACAATCTATAACTCCAACTGTAACTCCAACTCAGAGAATCCAGTGTCTTCTTCTGGTTCCCATGAGCACTGCACACACTTGGTGCACAGACATACATGCAGACAAAACACCCATATGCATGAGATAAAAATACATAGCAGTTGTGCAGAAGTCCCAAAGATTATGAGTTTACAGTGCTTCCTGGGTGCACCAAGTAGAACGTAGAGCCTCCAGAAGTACAGCAAGAAAAGAAGGAAAGAATGACTTGGGGTCTGCAGAGCTGCTGGGTTTCCTAGGTGAAGTTCCACGATCAGCAGAGCCTCAGCCTCGACTCCCAAAATGGCTTGATGCCTTCTTCCAGAGTTAACTCAAGGACAGATAATCCAGAACACAGCTCTTGTTTCTGAGGGCCTCACAGCTGATGTGGCCACTTGGAAGAAAGCTCAAAGGAGGGATGCCTTGGTGTCCTCAGCTGGGTCAGGAGGTCAGGGCTCCTGAGAAGGTGAATCAGAGTTCCTATCCTGGGCTGATGATGGAACTTAGTGGTAGAGTGCTTGCCTACCATGCGCAAGACATTGGGTTCAATCTCTAGCATTACAAAAGACGGAAAAAAGAGTTTCCGCCCTGCCTCTGTGTCGGTTCTTCCTTCCTAAGCCTCTCAACTTTGAAAACTAAGGTAGCAGGGTGTACTTGAAGGGACTGTAGTAGTTGAGAGAGTAGAATGAAATTATATATAATATGGAGGGATCTCACTGTACTTGGATGTAGCTGGCACGAAGTCTGTGTCATAATTGTGAACCTTTTAGTCTGCACATTGTCAAGGCAAAAGCCTATGGCAGGAACCACTTAGGGAGCAACTTCATAAGCTAATTCATGGTCACACAGGAGTGACAGGTGGTTAGAAGTATCCCCTGTTGCTGGTGCTATCCTTGTAGGAGGCATTCATTAGCAGGCCCCGGAGGAGGTGCCTTGGGAAGGGTCAGGTGACTTGTGTTTGATGTTGGAGAGGCCCTCCCAGTACTCCCAGTACCTCTCCTGGGGACATGTAAGAAGCCATGGATACAGCAGTCTTCTGAAGTGGCATCCCATGGCCCTAGTAGTTGCTTATCCTGTGCAGGATGCCGAAGTAGTTGACATATGTCCTCCCTGCAAGGGAGACTAATCCTCCCTGCAAGGGAGAGCTCGTTGCTCCCACTTTCCAGATGAGGACACAGAGGCTGCGTGAAACTTGTCCTGGACCATCAGGGAGGAAGTAGCAAAGCTGAGTCTCTACCTCCCACTGTCACCTGATGAGAACCTATCAGCCATCCTTTCCAAGATATTGAGGCCTGTGGACCTCCCCAGATAAGAGAGCAGTGAACAGGGTCTCACTGAAGAAGGATGGAACTTAAAACTGACTGGCAGCTGAGGTCCACATTTGCCAAGGGCTGCCATCCATTGTCATTGCTGATTTTACCTGCAGAACAGGAGTATGTTAGGGTGTGTATTCCTCACATTCACCAGGCAAGTCGAGCTCTCCCAGCACCTTCCTCTTGTGACAGAGCTTGTTGGCCAAGACCTCACACCATGGCCTAGAGAGAATAATTGAAATGTTAATTTTCAGGGACCTCTCAGTCATTTTGATACCATTAGAAGACCAGTAGTATCCTTCTCGTGCAAAACCCCTGTTTCAGTTACCAACTAATTGTCTGAGTACTGTGCCGGGACAGGGGCTTCCAGTCAGCACAGCACTGTCATTCTCAAGGAACGGGGATGACCGAGTTAGTGTGGGGATGCTCGAGGGTTGGCTTAGAGGGCATGTGACAGGAAGATGATCTGGAAGCATGACTGACAGGTGAGGAACTCAGCTACCCTCCCCCATTCCCAGTGTGGTGACCTTCTCCCAACCCCCTACAACTTCAGGTGCTGGAGACTTGCGTGAAGAACTGTGGCCACCGCTTTCACCTCCTCGTGGCCAACCGAGACTTCATCGACAGCGTTCTGGTCAAAATTATCTCCCCCAAGAATAACCCTCCCACCATTGTCCAGGACAAAGTGCTTGCTCTAATTCAGGTGAGCTGGCTTCCCTCCCCCAGTTGGTTGGGTATGGAAGATGGGGACTGTGGTACATGCTCATGCTTTCCCATTATTTTGGAGGAAAAGTTGCAGATTGGGGGTTTAAATATCTGCTGCAAAATACTTATTTTCTTTATACTCACCTCACTGGAAATCCTAAGCGGTGGCTCTCTTGTTACAGAGCCTCCAGGAAGCTTCTGAGTGCCCAGCCTTCTGTTGTCCAGACAGGTGGGCAGTAGAGGGGTCTTCAGCAGGCCTCTGAGATAACGGGGTGTAGCAGAGATACGTAGAGTAGAAGGACGGTGTTAGAGTCATGTACCAGGTGAGTGAGGTCACAGAGCAAGAGCCAACTCCGGAGTGGAAAAGATGGTAAGGGGTGTTTCACTGAAGAGGTGACATTTCTGTGGACCCTGAAAAGTGGGGAGGAGTTTGGTGGGAAAGCCAGAGTGTAGCAAGCATCTCAGGAAGAAAATAACTGTGCGGAGGCCCAGAAGCATCAGAGAACAGTTATCCATACTTGAGATATACCCAGATATTAAATATTACAGGCTCTGTAACAAATCAGCCCAAGTCTAGCAGCTTACAGCAAGAATGTTACCTTTTCCCTGGTTTCTGTGGAGCAGGCATGCAGGCGTGGTCTGATGGGAGATTATAAATGTACCCTCTGAAGGCACTACTGGGACTGAGTACTCCATTTCCAAGATGGTGCCCCGACATGGCTGGTGGAGGGAAGCGTCCGTTGCTTGATGATGTGACAAGAGACTTGTGTTTCCCAACACGTAGAAGTCACACATCACCTTTTCTGTCATTCTGTTTATTAGAAAGGAGTCACCAGGTTAAGCTGCAAGAATTGGGGAATTAAGGCATGAGGTGAATATGTGAGCATATTTTGAATATTGTGTTTGGAGAGCAGGTTGTGGTATAGACTGTCCAGGGCTGTGCTTAAGGGGGGTAGATAGGCAGGAAGTGAGGCCAAAGGATGGGTAAGGCTTGTGGGATGTGTGTGCTGAGGGCCTTGGGTTTGATCCTTAGAGGTAATAGGGGAGCCATTGAAAGTTTTTGTTCTGGGTTGTACACAGATTTTAGACAAAGCACCCCACTGGTGTGGCATCTGAATCCATAAGCATAACCAATATGGATGACTAATGCATGCCTGCAAGAGCCAAGAGGAGAGGCTGACCAAGTCAGAATGGGAGCATGGCTCCAGCAGGGGCAGCGGCTGGCCGCCTAGCTTAAAGGTCTGGCAGGCAAGCAGAGTAGCCAGGGAATGGGCCCGGGGCCTGTAGGGTCATTGTATATGAGGCTGGAATGGAGCTTGTTGCTCTGTCTAGAGAGTGTTCCCAGATCCTAGAGCACTTAGCTCCTCCTAGTTGTTCAGATGTGCCCAGAGGACTGCTGGCACCATCCTGAAGCGCACATGTCTGCTCTCTTGCTCGCGTCCCCTTGTGATCTTCAAGTGCAGCTTTGCTGTCTTTTCTGTTCAACTCAGCTGATTCCCTGAAAGCCCTGGAATGCTGCAGCCCTGGGGTCTAGACCAGCTGGTTGGCGGTATTGAATAGCAGGTTTTTTTAGATTAGTGGGTAAATGTTGTTCACTGAGTCTGGATGACAGAGTCCTCTCCCATGCTTCCTTGAGCCCACATTTTGCATCCCCTCCCTCAGACCTGGAGTATACTCCCCCAGTTCTACATCCACTCCCATAGCCTCTTCCGAGACTAGAGACTTCTAGGAAATGAATGGTAGCTTTTTCTTACAAAAGGTAGGATGTAGCTAGAGTTTTCCTGGTCCTGCCTGACCCACAGTCAGGACAAATCTCTCTCACCCGACAGTCCCGCAGCTGCTCAGACCCAACCAAGTAAACACACAGAGACTTATATTGCTTACAAACTGTATGGCTGTGGCAGGCTTCTTGCTATCTAGTTCTTCTATCTTAAATTAACCCATTTCTATTAATCTATAAGTTGCCACGTAGCTCATGGCTTATCGGTATCTTAACATCTTCTCATGGCGGGGCCTGGCAGCGTCTCTCTGCCTCAGCCTTCCACTTCCCAGAATTCTCCTCTCTCCTTGTCCTGACTATACTTCCTGCCTGGCTACTGGCCAGTCAGTGTTTTATTTATTAACCAATCAGAGCAACACATTTAACATACAGAACATCCCACAGCAGTAGGACACCCCATCTTAAACTCTTTATTCAGGGTCTGGTCTCTACAAGGTCCACACTGGCTACAGAACTGGAAGGAGACATCTTCAGGGAGAGAGTGTGCTCATCCTGAGGCCTGGCCAGGCTCCAGGGTAAACAAAGCTAACTTGGTGTGATCTGCTGAGGGCAGACAGAACCCTCTTCGCTGACTGGGTCCCACAGTTCCCTGCCCCAGAGATGCCTGTTTCTTCACGCCTGCCTGACCTTAGAGCTTTCTCATCAGGTCACTACTTCCTAGCTCTGGTTACCCCAGGTCCTACCACACTACTTCTAACCCTGGGCTGGAGCAGTGGCCTCTGGACATCTACCCCACCTATAAAACAAGGGCTGGGTTTCCGTCTTCTTGTTCTTGGACGTGTAGCACAGGGGGCCGCCTGGCTCCCTGGCCCTCCTCCCACCGGCTCAGCAGCAGCGGTGTACACTAACCTAAGGGCCGAGGGCGTGAGTGAGCTATAGTGTGGTAACCTTCCTAAGGGACGCGGGCGCTGTGTTGAGAGTTTGCTGGAGCCTCCAGTGTGTGTCCCTGGGGAGCACGTGCGTTCGTTTCTTTTAGGTAAGCACTGAGTATGCGACACTGGCAGTCTCACTGCTGTGCCATGAGAGGAGTGGGGGTCAGGAGGGGCCGCCACCTGTAACTGTCTCAGTCCCCCACCAACAGCTATTTTCTGTCATCGCAGCCCATTTGATGAGCTTGGGGAAGTGCTTTACCTACCGCGTCATCTTTAACCCTTTGGGAGAAGATCATCTTATCTGCATGTTGACTATATAGATGACCCTCAGTGTTCATGGGTTAACTGTGATCTCAACCAACCTTCGTTGGAAACTATATGGAAGAAAAAAATAGCTTCTGTACCAAACATGCACAGATCTTTCCCTTGGCATCACTCCTTAAGCTGTTCCTATAACATTGATACTTTATTAGTAGTAGGAGTAACCCCCTAAATTAAAAGTCTAGGGATATATGCATGTGCTGTGTATAAACACTGAGCTAGCTCATGAAGGGACTAATGTATCCGCAGACCTTGGTATCCTAACAGATCCTGGAACCAATCCCCTTGTGGATACTAGGAACAACTATCCTTTTAAAAATGGAACAGGCTAGGCAGTGGTGGTGCACACCTTTAATCCCAGCACTAGAGAAGCAGAGGCAGGTGAATCTCAGTGAGTTCAAGGCCAACCTGCTCTATAAAGTGAGTTCCAGGACGGCCAGGACTGTTACACAGAGAAACACTGTCTTAAAAAACAAAACAAAACAAAACAAAAAACCTGAACAGCAAGCCAGATGTGGTAATACACACCTGTGAGCTCAACTGGGAGGTGGAATTGAGAGGATAAGGCATTCAAGGTCAACCTTGGCTATATAGTAGGTTTGAAGCTAGCCTGAGCTCTACATGAGACCCTGTCTCAAAACAGTAACAATAACAAAACTGAACCAGCTTCCCAGAGAATGATAAACCCCTCTGAGAGAGAAAGTGTTGCTCCCAGCATGGTAAGAGCGTAGGAACAAGGGTTGGATGTGTAGCTAATTGGTCGAGCACTTCCTAGCACACAGTAGGCTGTGGGTTCTATTTCTCCCTGAAATAAATGGGATAGATCGAGGCATGGTGGCACATGTCTTTAACCCTAGCACTCAGGAGGCAGAGGCAGGCAGATCTCTATGTGTTTGAGGCCAGCCTAGTCTACATAGAGTTCAGGATAGTCGGGGCTACACAGTGACGCTCCATCTCAAAGAAAGAATAGAATAGAGAGGTGACAGTCACTGTTTTTCTTGACAGCTGTGAGTAGGTAGTGGGCTGAAAGGCACATCCTGCTGGGTTGGAAAGTGGTTCTTCTAATGATGCAGGTGCCAGTACAATCCAAACCCTTCCTTCATGCTCGCTAGAGCCCAGCTGCTAGGGAAGCCCATCAGTTCTGGCCTTGCCCTCAGGGAGACAGCAAGTTAGACTGAAGCTTGCAATCAACTGAAGCCAAGGCCTAGCTAGAAAGGACTGGGGCTGGCATTTGAATGTTGGGAATGATAGAGTGGACCTAGCCCTGAGTGTCCCATTCCAGAAACTCTGACTGAATAGGTACTTAAAAAGCTTTGAAGTAAGGAGCTACACAGATAAGCCAGCCCTACCAGCTTCCTGCCCATGAAGCATGCTTCAGGCTGTGGGGGTGGGGGTGGGGGTGGAGGGCACAGCAATACAGGGACACACCCATGGGTCTCATTCCCAGCTGCCAGCCTGAGCCAGCTGCCTCTTATTTTACTTCAAAGATGGAAGCACAGTTGCAGCTATACAGAGGGAGGGCGACAGCTTTTCTGAAGTCTCTTATGCCTATGGTAGAGTAGGTGAGAGAACTTGTTCTCTTGTCTCTGCCGCCTGCTCCAACCCACCATCTCCCAACCTGTCACTGGAGGCACAGGCATGGTTGGCCTAGATCTGGCCATAGAGATGGCACTTCCAATAGCGTATGTTTGCCATCCGCAGCCTCCTGGACCAACTGTGAACAAAATCCACCAGTTTGGTGCAGCTTAGTGACGAGCACTTGCTTGGCATATGGAAGATCCTGGGGTCCATCTCTAGCAAGACACACATGGCCATGCGCACTCCAGTTGATGCCTTCCTCCTGTGCCCCATTCTGCCCCTCAGTGAGGCTAAAGTTATGTCTTAAGTTTAAATTACTGCGCTTAAGAGATCTATTAAACAAAAATGCCTCTAACCTGCCAGCCCCACTTGCCCAAGGACCGATGACTTCCTGGAATGCTGGGGGCTGATGTTCATGTAAGATAACAAGCCAAGTGTTCTCAATTCTATAAACGAGTTTGGTTGCCCCAACTGTACAGACTGTGTTTGATCTCGTGCAGGTGGGAGGTACGTAGGCAGGAAGTATGTCAGGCTGTATGCTTGCCCCCAGTTGGATGAAGGCAGGAAGTACATAGCCTTGTGGGTTTTACCTTTATAAGCACCTGACTAACATAATTCATAGCCATTCTCTGGGAATTCCAGGTATGGACCTGTCTAATGTCCATTGTCCTGGCCAGTATTAAATCAGGCTTGCTTCAAATTTGGCTCAAAATTGTGGTGGTGGTCTTATTCTCACCCAGTGGGATTAGCACTTATTGTCCTCTGGCCATCCATAGACACTCCATATTCTAGTTTGCTTCCTGTTGTTATGATAAACACTAACCAAACGCAACTTAGGGGAGGGAAGGGTTTATTCAGCGTGCACTTCCATGCCACAGTCACTGAGAGAAGTCAGGGCAGGAACTGAGACAGAAACTGTGGAGGAACACTGCTTAATGGTTTGCTCACTGGCTTAATGCTCTCTAGCTTTCTAATGCAGCCCAGGCCCACCTGCCTAGTGATGGGTGCTACCCACAGTGGGCCGGGCCCTCCCATATCAATCACCATTAAGACAGTCTCTCACAGAAGTAGCCACAGGCTAATCTGATCTAGGCAATTCCTCAATTGAGGCTTTCTCTTCCCAACTGACTCAGGGTTGTGTCAAGTTAACAAAAACTAATCAGCACTTTCTCCTAAAGTCCAGTGAAAATAATCAATCCCTCAGGCTGAGTTCTCTGAATGGCCCTGAGAACACTTAAGACCATCTTCCATGTCCCCCACGATCCTTGTATGAACCATGGGTGGGTGACATGATTCTTAGTTTATCAACAGAACTCAGGTCTGGGGGCTTGATGTATTCCCCTTTCTACATGCATCTGCCCCTCCAGATGGTGTGAGGAAAGTCACATGGAGAGCAGGAAAGCCTGGTTAGCAGCTGCCAATGCCCCTGCCCTGACCTTAGCACAGCAGGCTTCCCTGCCCCCACATTCTCTCTACTCCTTTGGCTGTTCTTAATGCTCACCTTTCTGCTTTCTCTAAGTCCCACCTGTTGAGAAGACATGAAGGCTGCCCCATTCTGTGCCACCCCTTAGGCTCCCTAAAATTATTCTGAGGGATAGATATATGGGGTCTTCCTGGTACAATATCCTCAAGCTGCTCATGCCTTTGTCCCCTCTCTATATGCCAACACTAAACTCTAAAAACACTCTCTTCCTGCCTTTCTTCTGTCCTTCCTTCCTGGTTTTGTTTTTTTGTTTTTGTTTGTTTGTTTGTTTTTGTTTTTGTTTTTTAGAAACAAGGTTTCTCTGTGTAGCCCTGGCTGTCCCAGAACTCTCTCTCTGTAGACCAGGTTGGCCTCCAACTCAGAGATCCACATGCCTCTGCCTTCTGAGTGCTAGATTAAAAGTGTGTGCCACCATACTCAGCTTAAAAGCACTCTTTTTACTGAAGACAGTGACTGGGTTGGGATGGAGAGAGAGTCTGGAAAGGTCTGAGAGATTGTGTTCTTTGACAGTGTCAGATGCCTGGTGGCACCTGAGACTCATCCCTGAGAAGCATGCTGACCACACTGCTTCAGGTAAAGGCCTCTGGCCATTTCCTGGGGGCTTTGTCCCCTGGGAACAGAAAGCCTATACTGAGGCACAGGCAGAAGAAGACAGAGCCTTCTTTGCCCAGAGGTATCCCAGGACCCATGGCTCAAATCCGTACTTGTCTCTTGCTCTGAAAGTTGCTACTGAAAACCTTGGACAGAATATAGTCATGTTGTGTCTACAGTGTGGCACACAAAGTTGAAGCACAAATTGACCTTTGTCTTCCCATGAGTCCCGCCTTTGGGTCTTTCAGCCTCCAAATTCTGAAGCCACAGACAGGAAAAGAGGAAATTACATAAAGACCTTGGCTTCTAGTGAAATGGCCACCATGTCATTGGCTAAACAGCACTGGTGACAGAGAAGCTGAGAGAAGCCCAGAACTACTGCTACCAGGAGCCCGCTTCCTGATGAGGCGGTCACATGGGAATCATCCTGCCTCTGCCCTCTCTACTGATCCTGGGTCTCAGGTCAGGGCTTCAGGGTGATCAAGTCCTCTCAAACTAGCCTCAGCTCTCCTACGGAGAGTTCTTTGGCTCAGCCTGCAGCAGGGGCCCTACTTTATCATGGGTATGTTGTCTGCTGACCGCCTCCGTGGCCATCTTTCCTCTGTTCTCTGAAGCAGGAAGAAAATCATGCTTAGTTAACTATGAGAACTCAATTAAATTTAGCCTAACAGCTGTTGACTAACTGTTGCTCAAATCCTAAAATGTTATTATAATAAAAACCCAGAGCCAGATATTGGGGTAAGTGCTGGAAGATCAGAGAGACAGAGGAACAAGCCACTAGAGAAACTTCTCACCACTACCCAATTCTCAGGCCGAATGGAAGGTGAGATCCTATCTCCATGAACCCTCTGACTGCAAGCCTCTGAGTCCTGAGCAGAAAAGGGCTCTACTTCCTGTCTCCTCACGCCTTCTATGCCTTTCTCCACCCAGCCATTTCACTTCCTTCCTAGTGCTGGGATTAATGGTGTGTGTGCTTCCCAAATACTGGTAGCAAAGGCGTGTGACTCCCAAGTACTGGGATTAAAGGTGTGTGCCACCACTGCCTGGCTCTGTTTCTCTCCTAGACTGAATCAATCTCATGTAGTCCAGGGTGGCTTTGAGCTCACAGAGATCCAGACCGATCTCTGCCTCCTGAGTGCTAGGATTAAAGGTGTGTGCCAACACTGCCTGGCCTCTATGTTTAATCTAGTGGCTGGCTCTGTCCTCTGATGCTCAGGCAAGCTTTATTTGATACACAATATATCACCACAACTGACTGCCCTCCCTGTACAAGGGCAAGAGACCTGTGTGTACCTTTAAAGATGCCTGACCTGGTCAGGGAGACAAGAACAGTTATTCAGGCATGTCCCTAGAAGATTCTGGAACATGTGACAGCAATAATTTCTCCCATCTCCATGTCCTCACATACAGCCGTTCCTTTAAAATGTGTCTCTCCTCCCTATTTGTCCCTCTGTTGGCATCAGACTCTTATTCAGGGGAGATTACTGTTGTGAGCATATGCTTTGTTTTCAGCAGTCTGGCCCAGGCTGCCCAGGGGTCCTAGACAGGAGCTGGCATCGTGGCAAGTGGGGATAGGGTTATTAACCAAGACTTCTTGTCTACAAATTAATGCCAACTCTTCTCTCCTAGCTACCGAGGAGAGTTTGTCTTGACAAAGCAGACCCTCCCAGAAGCCCAGGTCACTCTGGCCCAGGGTATGACTGGACCTGGGAAGTGACAGAAGGGGTCAGGGAACCTTCACATCTTTCTGCACACCACTCGTCATAGCAACTGTTCCTTTCAAAGTACAAGCTATCTCTGTCTCCTGGTCCTGAGCCCCCTATCAGACTTACATAGAGGGCCATCTTTTTACACGAAGAGACAGACTCAGCTCCCTGTTGTGTCCAGGGCTGAGCTCTTGGCAGGAGGAAAACCTGATAGTCCCACCTTAGGATATGTCCCAGCTCCCTGGAGCAGGCACAGCTCCAGAGTGTGTCTGAATCTGGGGAGGAGTCCTGAGTGTCTACCTAGACTTTTTCTCATCCTCTCAAACTCTAGTATGGGTTGGAGTAAGGAGGCCCCCAGAGCCATTTGTTTCTCCATGGAAACAGAGGCAGGAAGTGGTACCAGGAAAAGCTACCAACCTCTCCCAGTGGGCTGTGAGTATAGTTTTTAGACTCCTTAAGTTTATTTATGTATTTATTTTTATTTTATTTATTTAGTTTTGGTTTTTCGAGGGTTTCTCTGTGTAGGCTTGGCTGTCCTGGAACTTGTTCTGTAGACCAGGCTGGCCTCGAACTCAGAGATCTATCTACCTGCTTTTGCCTCTCAAGTACTGGGACTAAAGGTGTGCAACACCTCCCCCCACCCCCTGCCCAAGTTTATTTATTTTTATTATTTCTTTTTATAGGGCTGGGCATAGAACCTGGGCCTGATGCATGCTAGGCAAGTGCTGTACCACCAGACTCTCAAGTTTGGTCCCTAAAATGAAATCCTCGAATCACAAGACTCTGGATTTTGAGTAGGGTGGAGCAAGAGCAGCTGGTGGGAGCGGGCTTCATGGTGCTAGAGGAATGGGACAGAGCAAGGCAGCCAGGCTGCATGGGTCTCCAGCTGGGTCTTGCTGGCAGCCTCTGTAGGTACCTTCAGATGCAGAAGAAAGGACTGGCAGAGATAGGATGTCCTGGTGCCATGGTGATGGGAAATCCCCTAGTATGCATATTAAATAAATACATCAAGGAGAGAAAGCCAGGCTGGTGGTGGTGTTTGTAGTGCGTGAGATGCATTGGATATAATTAAGGAAGCTTTTGGGAAAAATGGCCTTTTAACTTCTAGTGGCTCTGGTGGTTAGAGATAGGATTTCTGTGGCTGCCTCAGGATTAGTTGGAGCTCATGGCTGTAGGCCGTTAAATACTATGATGGTAACATACTCTACAAAGTAGTATTCTTCCTTTGGGTACAGATGTGTGGTAAAGGGTGTGGCATTGGGGACCATGTTTCTGAAGAGCTTGTTGGATAATTTCTGGATTTGATTCTTCAATATCTTCCAGAGAACAGAATTGTTTTGGTAATTATTAAGAAGTTCATGCATCACCAGAAATGGTAGCCTGTTCACAGTGGTTCCTTTTTGTACTCTCTTCGTTCAAGAGACTCTGCTGAAGATACTTTGTGTTTCATTTCTGTGTGGGGGCAGATATATGTAGAAGCTGTCAGCTGCACCACGTAATAGAAAAACACCAGGTTGATACAGGACTCCTGGGAGGTGGGCGAGCCCCAGCCACTGGCCATGGTCTGGCTCCCGATGGACTCTTCTTATGCCCCTGAGCTGAAATCATCTCACCTGTACTGACAGGACGGGGCCAGGCAGGTTTTAGCATTGACTGATCTGCTGAGGAAAACTGGATTCAGCCCTGATTTCTCATCACATCAATTTCTCCTTTTCTTTCTGTTCAGTTTGCCTATGGCTCCTGCCTCTGTGTGTGTGTGTGTGTGTGTGTGTGTGTGTGTGTGTGTGTGTGTGATTGAAAACTAAGTCCTCCACTTCCTTCAGTTCAACAGTTCTGGCAATTGATTCCCTTGAGGTGAGACAAATGCCTGCATCGTAGGGTATGCATGGTACTTAGGGGTTATTTCTCTAAGAAAGTACATGTACATGCTGAATTAAGTTTTATGAGTTTGTTCACATTCAACAGCATCGTTGAAAGCCAGGCCTTCCACAGCTGTGTCACAGCAATGATCTCAGGAGAGGAGCAGCGCAGGATTTGCCAGTGTGCCTTGCAAGGGCATATAGGGCAGCACCAGCCTCCGAGAGGGTTGGGCTGACTTTCCAGCACCTTGCCACCCCATGGAAGGACTGCTTCCACTTCTGACAGGCCTTCCTCTTTCCTGCCAGGCATGGGCAGATGCCTTTCGGAGCAGTCCTGACCTCACTGGCGTTGTGCACATCTATGAAGAACTGAAGAGGAAGGGAGTTGAATTTCCCATGGCAGACTTGGACGCTCTGTCTCCCATCCACACACCCCAGCGGGTAAGCTTCCAGCTAGTATTTTCTAGAAAGACTGCCTGTAGAACAGCCAGGCATTGTACCAGCCTTTTGCTGATGCCTTTGCATTATTCAGCTTGTCATGTGTTCTTAAAGCTCCAGGGCATTTCTTTTTCATAACAAGGGGGATGCAGACGGAGACAGCTGGGTGACTGGTGATTAAGTGGCAGCAGAGTCTGCTGGCTTCACACTGACAGTGGAGGAATATGATAGAAGGTTCAGTTCAGCACTTTTGTGGAAATGGCTGCTTTGGCTGAGCCATCCTATATGGGTCATTAGCACCTGCTTTCCAGAAGACTGCAGAACATGCATGAGAGTCTGTCCTTATTTCCTGTGGTCCTGAGCATTGATGTTTACTCGGCAGAGGCAAAGAACAGCTCTCAGTATAGCAGTGTATATATCAAGTGGATAATTTCTCCGCTTTTAATACAGTGTTGGAGATAGAACATGCTAAGAACACATTCTATGGCTAAACCACATCCCAGCCCAGTCAGAAGGATCTAAAATGTATTTTAAGCCATGGGCATTCAGCATCAGTCCAGGCATTCTTGAATTCTGTCAGCTTTGGGCCTCAAAACCCAGAAAAGGGCTGTGTTAAAGCGTCCTGGTGGACCTCTTTCAGTGCTGACAGTGGCCAGAGGGGGCCTGCGTCTCAGGAGTAAATGAATGCTGGCAATGCCAATCATGTTTCCTCTGGGAGTTAGCTCCTGTACTGGCCAGGAAGCAGCTCCCAGTCCAGGGGGCAGAGGCAGGATAGCCCAGTCTGAAGAGGCACCAGTGACAGCTCGCATGGCCTTGCTGGTCTCTGTCTGCCTGTCTCTCATGGGGACTTCACGGATGGCAGTGTGCCTTACACGTTTGTGTGAACACCTGCTAATGTTGCTGAGGAAATCTGAGATACCTAAGTGGGTAGAGGGCATAAAGAACCCCGTTTTCCAAAGCATTATTCTTGTTATGGTCCCTCTGAGCTGATGACTGTGCCTTGTTGTACAAACATAGCCTGTTTTATTTTCCGTTAACGACACGGAAGGACGGTGTTGTACAAGGACATTCAGTGAATTGTGATGGCTGTCTGTATTAGTCTTCTTGTAAAGGCCACAGCGTAGTCTTGTGGTATCAAGTAAGGATTCATGATTAGCAAACTTAGTAAGTACCCCGATCTGGAGGTGGCCTTAGTGACAACCCACGCAGTGACTGGAGTACTCCCAGAGTGCTTCCCATGGGGCCTTTTGGCTTGCATTGCTGGTCTGCAGCACATCCTTTGGAAGGGAGGGAGAGCAGAACGTAGAGAGAGGGAGGAAAGAGGGAGACAGTGGTGGCTCTGCTGACCTGATGGAGAGACTCATGAGGCTCTGTGGACTCTGACTGAAAGCACCTCCTGTTTTCGGGGCGGTATCAGGCTAAGCCACCTAGGCACCCGAGTGAACCAAAAAAAAAAAATGCTGTTGTTGTCGTGACAGAGTGTCCCAGAAATGGATCCAGCCGCCACCATGTCCAGGTCCCAGTCGCAGCCCAGGACAAGTACCGGCACCTATCCC
Organism: Peromyscus californicus insignis; assembly: GCF_007827085.1. Taxonomy (NCBI): domain Eukaryota; kingdom Metazoa; phylum Chordata; class Mammalia; order Rodentia; family Cricetidae; genus Peromyscus; species Peromyscus californicus. The sequence continues at coordinate 62,816,663 of NW_026294551.1, forward strand.
TCACCTTCTCCAGCTTCCTACTCTACTCTGCAGGCCCCAGCTCTGAGTGTGACTGGCCCCATCACAGCCAATTCAGAACAGGTATTTGTGTGCTTCCGGGCCATAAGCAAGCCAGCCAACTGTCCCCTCATCCCTTTCCAGGGGACAGAGGTCTCCCTGGACTTCCAGGTACTGTGCTAGGTGTGGGGACACAAAGATGGAAGGGCCTAGTCCCCGGAGTAGACAGACTGGAGGTCATTGCAGTAGTGTGTGGTCTTGCTATGATTGGAAACAGCTGAGCATTCTGTGAGCCAGGGCTGGGCAGGGCCTAGAAGGCGGCTGGGATCTTTGGCACTGAGGGCTCTGGGGTCTTGTCAGCTGAAGCCTGTGCAGACAGTATCATCATCGATGAGGATGCAGCACAGAGGAGCGGCATACCAGGGAACAGTCAGTGGCCCATCTGCAGCTAGGTTAACATGTGGGCCGAGTGGGAAGGTAGCCACAGCAAGGTCCCAAGCAGAGCAGCACAGCTGAGCGTGAATAGGCGTTCACCTCTTGGGGAAGTGAGCATGAATCCGTGAGATGCGTCAGCCATCACAGCTCATACCTAATCAGTGAGGTGCCCTGAAGGCAGCAGCTCGATCAGGGAAGCCTTCCAGAAACCTCTTCCTGCCTCAGTCCAGACACTGCCTGTCTGAGGGTTACTTCCCAATAAGCTAGTGTAATCTTATCTTTAGAGAAATTAGGGTGACTTTTTTTACTTGAATCTATAGAATTTCTATTAGTTAAAATTTTAGAATGGGAGAGACTTGGAAAAAAATTACTCAGTATTTGTAGTTCCTATTTGTTACAGTGCCATTACTGTGGAACCTTGTTCAAATAGGGGGTTCAGGCAATTGTTTATAGGCAACAGTAGTGTTGTGCTAGGGCTCTGTCCTTCTGCCAATGCTAAGGAGAGCATGTAGTGCAAGCAGAATGCAAGCAAGGAGTCACACAGGCCCAGGTGTAAGCCACATTCTGCTGCTCCATGTAAGGCTTCAGTAGAATAGCTAACTTCTGTCTGAGCAGGTAGCCAAGTCCTGACTCTAGTCCACAGAAGGAAGATGGTCCCATGTGGCCACCAAATACTGGGGCCTTGTCTAATCCCACTGCTGAAGTGTGGAGTCAATGCTCTCAGTGGGACACGGGTCACTGAATGCTGCCCCTCTTCACCCCCAGAGACAGAGCCTTTGTAAAGGGGAGCTGTGGGCAGAAAATCTTGGCTCTAGGCCCTGCTTCCTTGGACAGAGCTCCAGATTTTCTCTGAGGAAGCAAAAAGTATTTCAAGCTGGATGGTGGTGGAGCCCTTGCATTGGCTCACTTCAGTGTGATGGGTGCCAAGGAAGGGCCCTTCAGCAGCTGGAATAGCCAAGAAGAGGTCCTGAGTGGTAAGAAGTGTAGGAACCCTGAGAACTGGGCTCCTGCCCCGTTGCTGGCCTGGCCTGCTTCAGAGCCCATCAGTGGTAGAAACTCCCGAACCAAGATGTTGAGGAGACCCTGGGGCCACCTCCCAAGTGAGGCAGGGGCTGGCAAGAGCCTTTAGGAGCCCAGAGCATCTCCCAGGTGATTGTTGAGGTGGGTTTCTTGCCAGTCCCTTCCCTAAGAGTCTGCTGAGAGAATCCTGCAGCACAGGAGCGGCTGTGGGAGACTGGTAGTGGATGTGTGTACTTGGGCAAGCCAGGGAAAAGTGGAAAGGCCTTCTAGGAGAGGGAGGCATGGGATAGTCTGGAATAGGTCTCCTGCAGGATAAGTACCCACTCTGTCCAGCTCTGGGACTCCACAGGAACAGGCCATACCTGTGGCCAGCTGCATGCAGGGAACCAGGTGTAGCAGGCACAAGGCAGGCCATGCAGCAGCCTGTGTGGGGGTTATCACCCCCTTCCCATAGGTGAGGGGATAGGCTTGGAAAGGACTGGTCCATCTCTGGACGTGGGTGTTGCTGCAGCATCCTTTCCTCACTGAATTCTTCTAGGGTTCTGCATGCATCTCTTGGCCTCCTGCCAGAAAAGGATGACATTCCTGTACAACTTTTTTTTTTTAAAGTGTGTGCTACCACATGCACTTGCATTTTTTAAAAAAGATTTATTTATTTATTTATTACATATACAGCATGTATGACTGCAGGCCAGAAGAGGGCACCAGATCTCATTACAGATGGTTGTGAGCCACCATGTGGTTGCTGGGACTCGAACTCAGGACCTCTGGAAGAACAGTCTTAACCTCTGAGCCATCCCTCCAGCCCCTCCTATACAACTTTTGCAAGCCTCACTGGGGACAAAAAGGTCCCTGTGGCTTCCACTGATGTCTTGAAAGAATTAGAGATCCCTGGAGGTAACCAGAAACTCAGGACTGGAGGACAAAGGGAGTCAATGTACAGTTTGCCAACCATGGGAGAGAAGGCACAGGCTTTGCGGATGCTGATGGCTGGGCAGGATGGGGAGCTTTGAAGAGGCTGCCCCACTCCTCACCTAGTCTTTTCTTATCAGAAGAATGCTGTGAGCACTGGCCAGCCTCCCTTAGGGTATGGCACTGGCAGGGACAGTCTGTGAGCGTGAGGGTCATGCAGAGTAGCGACTCCACCCTAGGGAATCTTGGAGCACCTGCACTACCATACACTGATTTTAGAGAGAAGAAATAGAAGTCTGGTTAGGTTAAAGGCCTATTCAGGGTCCCATGGAGGGAGAGCTGATGTACTCAGCTCCTTTCTACCCCAGTGTTATTCCCTGCATACCATTCTTCATGTGCTGTCGTGGACGGATTGGTAGTGACCAGGGCTCTAGTGACCTGGCCCCCCCATGTGGTTTCACCATACTGCTAGCCCTCGATAGGCAGAGCAAGGGAGATAAGCTACTCCTGTGGTGCATGTTCATACTGATCTGAGTGATCTCAGTGTAGACAGGATCGTCTCGGGCGTGGGCTGGCTGGTTCTGGTCCCTGTGACTGACCGACCTTCTTCCTGCCTTCTCCTGGACCTGCAGATTGCTAGGCTGCGCAGTGAGCTGGACATTGTTCGCGGAAACACAAAAGTCATGTCTGAGATGTTAACAGAAATGGTCCCTGGGCAGGAGGAGTCTTCTGATCTGGAACTACTCCAGGTGAGGATAACCTTGGCTTAGAAGCATGGGCTGAGTACCACTGCTGCACACTGTGGCGGGACCCTCCTTGGGCACACAACCATGTTGACAAGTCTGGCAGCACCATAATGGAGGGGGTCTAAGCCTGTGTTGGTTCATGGTCAGCCTTACTTCTTGGAGATGAGCAGAGGCCAGTATCGCTCTCTGTATTTTCAATTTTTACTTTAAGAACCTTTTCCTGACTCTAAAGTACCAGTTGTAGAATAAGTGCCTATCAAAACACAGAAATTAATTTCCTTAGCTTTTAGCCGTCTGTAATAAGTGGAGTTTACATTTTGGTATATTTTCAGTTAGACTCTTCGTTGTGTTCATTTATTTTTACACTGAATTGGAATCATGCTGTGTATACAGTCTTGTGTGTGGCTTTGCTCCCTTGTTATTATGTAATAAACATCCCGGAATAAGAATCCTTGGGCCTCGATGGCATAGAGAAACCCTGCTAGTCTCTCATCCTAAGATAGGAGATTCTGAGGTAAATTCAGAGCGCCTGTTCTCTGCCTCACTGCTGGGACCACTCAGGCTAGGCGTGAACACTGTGGTTCACCCCTGCCTCTTTGCCTCTGGACACTCTAGACGTGATGCTGGAGATGGAACATAGGGCCTGCACATTAGGCCAGTTACTCCCCGTGGCAGGAAAAGGAGACAGGAGCAAGCCAGGCTGCAGTCTCACCCTTCAGTTAGGTGAGAGCCCGTGAGGCTCAGAGCCAGTGGCAGAGCTCTACCCCATTAGCCTGCGACGACTTCTGTATAGAAAATGGCAGTAGCCCTGCTCTTCAGGGGAGCGACCTTCTGGAAGGGTGGAGAAAGGATGCTGTGAACTACAAGTACCAGATCCCTCCTCCAAGAGGCAAGATGATGAGTGGACCCATAAGGAGTCATACTGGCTTGATGACCTGGCCTGAGTGCCTCATGATACACCTGCTACTACTGTTGCTATTTCCGTCGGGCAGTCTTGTCCACCTGAGTGCTACACCTCCCACTTTGCTGTGTGCACACACTGGCCACCTGGGAAACGAGGCTCTGATGGTCCTGCACTTGTAAGACGCATGCCTACTAGTTCTGCTACTTAGAGTCCCCGCTCCCTATTCCCCAGTCCTTGGTTCCTATGGGACGAGGCTGGGTAGGGCCTTCTCCTGGACCCACACCAAGTAGTCTGAGGGTCATAGACAACAGAAGAAATGGCTCCTGCTCTAGGGAGCTCCCAGCTAAGTACAGGAGACAGACAAGGAAACAGCTCACCTCCAAGGGACCTGGACAGCAGGCTGTTCTTGAAGCTGAGATGAGTACCTTTGGCCTAGCCCAGTGTGGAGCACTGAGCACCCCCTCTCTGGTTCCCAGACTTCCTCCTGACACCTGTAGCAAACCAGACCCCTGGTTCATCAGGTGGTGGCCATATGTTATCTCCAGCCTCCCTTTAATATACCACACTGGCCTCTACCCTAGCCTGCAGGAGGGCTCTTCTAAGTATCCTATGGTGCACAAGAATCTGAGGCCAGTCTAGGATGATGTGGTGGTACTGTGCTGTATCAGTGTTGGAATTCCTTCTGTGGGTGGGGGGCTGTTGCTCTGGACAGAACTGAGCTCCTGACGGTAGGAGGTGGGTCGAACAACACCAAGATGGTTTCAGACAGCAGAAATTGTGTGTGTGTGTGTGTGTGTGTGTGTGTGTGTGTGTGTGTGTGTGTGTGGTTATAGGGTGTCTTGTTTGTTTGTTTAAACAAGCCCATCAGCCAAGAATAACAGAACCTAGTCTCCTGGCATCAGCTCAGTTTTCAAAAATAGGTTGCTTCCAATGACATTTTCCTTCATTCTGTTCTGTTCCAACTCAGAGCCTACTGGCCCCCACTGCTGTCATATAAATCAAACAGAAAAAGACCGTGTCTGGGTGCCTGCGGGAGGCTGTCATTTCAGTGTAGAGGAGGCAGGAATGGGTAGCTGTGTGAACAGACTCACTTTTCCTGGCTGGAGGCCACTGCCTTATGTCCCCCTTCTTCTGCCCCAGCAATCAGCAACCAGCAGGCAGCGGCTCCCACAGAATAGCGAGTCTTCCATATGGGAAAATGCCACTGTCCTCCTGGAACATGGTGGGGTCAGAATCTGTCCCCAAGACTTCTTGGGGAAGATGGAAGACAGCCAGAATGCTCAGAGCAGAAGTAGACCAGAGCTCAGAATGCTGGCCAGGGCCCTGGAAATAAGCATATTTGTCAGCCGCCCAAATGTTCCCACCAGCAGACACAAGCTGCTCTTGACATGAGTGTAGGGTGATGATTGGAAAGAGAGTGGGAGGAGAGGTCACTGAAGGGCCAGCCGCAGGACGCACCTGTGGCTAACTGTACTTACGGGCAGGTTGCATCCCAGTTGCTTCCTGCTTATGGCCAGGCTCTTCCAGGCATGTCCTCCCACAGCCCTGAGAGCAACAGGGAAACTTGTTGTGAACTGCTTGTCTGAGGATTCTGGGAAAGTGACTGTCTTTGAAGAAAGGCCAGGACCAGTAACACTTAGTGCTGTCAGCTTTGCTGAAGCCCCAGGAGGTAAGATGCTGGGAGGGGACGCTCGGCACCTCCCAGGGTGGGTGTCAGATCCTCCACTTTCTGAGTTGAGCAACATCTTCCAGACAGCTAGTCCAACTCAACACCTATGCCCAGATTTCCTCTCCAGAGTCTTGGATCACTTTTTCTTCACAACCCAGTGACAAGCTGTTCTGGCTGTCATAAAAAGCACTGTTTGTTTCAAATAGGCATCCTGGTTAGCCTCTAAGCACAGCAGGGCAGAGTAGACCACTTACAAATAACTGCATGCATGTCTGGAAAACTCCAGGTAAAGCACAGACCCTTTCTATGCCCGTATCTCCTGCCTCGATGCGTGCAGTGATTGCTTTCACTGTGAAAATGACTGTCACAGGGCAATGTCCTCTATAAATCATAGCTTCTGTAACCATTGTTGAAAAGCCTTTCTGCACATTGAACTCAAGTCTGTTTCCTGTAGCTTTCATTTGATCTGTGTTAGACAAAAGCAGAAAATATACCTTTCCCTCATGGGTAGAGCCTTAAGTATCCAAAGATTGCTGTAAAGCCTACAGACTGTCCAAAGTCCATGTTGTTGACACCCCACTTGTATAGGAACAGGCAGCCTATCACAGGAGACAGGTGCTTGTCATCCTGCACCTTCTTTTTGTTCTTTGTTTTGAGACAGGGTCTTACCATGTAACCCTGACTGGCCTGGAATGCTCTGTGTAGACTAGGCTGGCCTCAAACTCATAGACACACCCAATTCTGCCTCTCAAGTGTTAGTACTAAAGGTGGGCACCACCACTGGCATGCTGTGCCATCTTCATCCCACATCTACATGCACATGGGTTGAACCATGTTGCAAAGTTGTCATTGTCCTTCCTAAAGTACATGCCCTTAGCTGAAACTGAGTACATCACTGGGATAGAGTTGAGCCCTTGAAGCTGTCTTCAATGAATAATGACTTATGCAGTGATGGTTATTATATAGATCTTTATCAGATGAAAAGAGAATCTATGCCGTTCATTTAAGTAGCTTGTGGCCATCCCCATTTGCTTTTTGCATTTCATTTCAACAGAGTGGCCAAGGTATTTTTCTTTGGAAAAATCTGGCATATTCCAAATGTTTGGCTTCACGGTCTCCCTTTCTCACCAGTGACCCTTCCCTCCTTCCCTTCTCCTTTGCTGCTGCAACAGGAAAAATCTTCAGGACTGAATTCTCTGCTCCTTTGACTTGAAAAGGGTTTAGAGGATAAAAAGATTGTTTTGTGAGGTAGGGATGAAACTGTCTCTTGAAGGGAAGATAACAGCATCAGGGTTAACTAGGCAGTGAAGAGGATATTTGATACAGTGTTCTGACTGATGGCAGGCATTTGCAGAAGTGACTAGCTGCTGAGAACCAGAGATAGGAGGATGCCAAACCAGAAGTCTTTGGCATTGAAGGAATTCCTGGCCCAGAGTCTGCCAAGTGGAAAGGGAAGCCTGAACAGGCTGCTGGTTTAAGGGCCCTTGGCCCGGAGGAGAATCAGTCAATCCTCTGCATGTTTGGAATGGAGGGGGACTGAGGTAGCTCCACCTGAGCCTGCTGTGATGGCTGTGAGTGACACCAGGGAGGCCATGCGGCCAGCTGACACAGGGCTGGCTGAAATCCCAAGGTTCTACTCCATTTCTTTTTTCTTTTTAAAAATGATAGTTTTTTTTTAAATTATGTGTTTGTGTGGGGGTATGTGCATGTGAGGGCAGGTGTCCACGGAGACCACGAGAAGGCATCATATCTCCTGGATTTGGGAATTATGTGGTTGTGAGTCATTCTGTGTGTATGCTAGGAACTGAACTCAGGTCCCCCCCAAGAGCGGCACACATTTTTAAACACTGTGCCATCTTTCTAACCCAACTCTCTCTAAAGATTTATTTATTTTATTTTTATGTGTCTAAGTGTTTTGCCTGCATGTCTGTCTGTGTCTCACGTGTGTGCCTGGTGCCAGAAGTCAGGAGTGGGCATCAGATCCCCTGGAACTGGAATTACAGGCAGTTGTGAACTATAAATAAATGCACATTGTACTTTAGAATTAGATAGATGCACCACTGATTAATAACACATGAATTTTAGATTACTAATATATTCTTTGAAATAATTTCATTTTACATGTATGGGATTTCATTTCTTTTTTCACCCTTTTTTGAGACAGTGATGTGAAAGTTGAAGTCAGGAGATGTGCAGAGACCTTGAGTCAGAAGGCTGGGGATGTGTGAGCCTGTCTCTAAGCAGAGTGCTTATGACAGCCCTGGAGGCCTCTTCCACAGTGGGACCTATGAGACTCTGAAAAGGAAGAGCCTTCTTCCCACACCTAGAGAGAAGCAGCCAGTGCAAGGTCAGAGCAGGTGTGTCGGGTTCAGTGTCTATGACTCCCTGTCTGGGTCTGTCTTCTTCGGAAGTCCTCTAGCACTTTTCTAATGGCTTTGAAAAGTAAGAGAATCCTTCCTCCAAATGGAATTCTGTTGAGTCTGGAATGCTGTGTGCGTCCTAGTAAGGGGGGATCTGCCAGAGTCTGCAGTGAACACGCTGAGTGGGTAGGGAGATAAATATGGGACTTACAAGGCAAAGCTGACACTGTGAAATACAAGTGGCGGTCCTTTGATTATATGTATGCACACACGCAGATGGATGGAGTACTTTTAAAGTAGATATACTTTATTTTATGAGTGTTTTGTCTGCAGGTATTTGTATTCACCATATGAATGCCAAAGGAGTGTGAGCTGCCATATGAGTTCTGAGGACTGACCCCAGGTCCTCTACAAGAAGAGCCAGTGCTCTCAACTGCTGAGGCACCTCTCCAGCACCTGTGTGCTTGTTTTCCAGACAGGGCTTCTCTATGTAACTAGCTGTCCTGGAACTTACTATGTAGGACATGCTGGCCTCAAACTCAGAGAGATCCTGCCTACCTCTGTCTCCTGGGTGCTATAAAGGCATGTGCCATGCCTGACACTTGGCTATATATTTTTGAAAATTTGTATGATGACATATTGGGGTGGGGAAACACCCTGAAGTCTCGAAGGGTCAGCTCTTCATGGTTCCTGAGCAATATGATGAGTGTGTGAGGCCACAGTTCTTGAAAGTCTCAGGTGTGTTTGGAGATGACCCTTGGGCTCTGAAGAGCCTTGTTGGCAACAACATGCCAGGGCGCTCCCTGAGTTTCTGGTTTCTACCTTGCCAATGGCCTACGGTTTGAATGAGAGCTGACTGACTTTTCCCTTCTCTTTCCCTAAACAAGGACAGCCAAAGATTGCTGCTTAGCCAGAGGTACTAGACAGAGCCATGCTTTCCTGCCCTGGGCCTGTGTGGTAGGGTCTGCCATTGCTGGAGAGCCTATTCCAGGGCCATACTCCCTTCTCCAAACCTTGGGTAGGAATCTTTGGAGAGCCCCTTTCAGAGAAACATCTGGAAGGTACAGACACTGCGCTTCTTTGTGTGGTGCCTAAGCAACTGATAGTGTTGTTCTGGCTAGACAGAGAATGACAGGTCTGTAAGGTGGCCAGACCTAGGGTGGAGGGGTCTCAAGGGATCTTTTTGTTCAGGTAAACACCAGACTTGTATGCACTCAGCTACCTAAGTCCAGCTCTTATAGCTTGATTAATACAGCTGCGTTTGAGTGGTTCCAGGCTGATCCCCTTGGGCCAGGCCTTGTTCCCTGGTGGGTGCTGTGGAGCCCTAAGACTGAGCACTTTGGAGGAGAGAGCACAATCAGACCTAGGACATTCAAATCCCACAGCATTGAAAGTGGAAGCACTGAGGGGATAGAGGAATGCTACCTGCCTCGCAGGAACAGTGGAAAGTGGCCCCCATGTGTTAGCTTTGGGGCTGGGGAGATGGGAAGAGAGATCTAGCCAGGACAGCAGGATGATGAGACAAAAAGAAGCAAAGGTTGCCTGTGCCTGCTGACTAGATCTGGTACTCTTTGCCTTCAGACTAAGGTAGTCCTGGGGTGGAGCCATGAGAAAGGTAGGCCAGCTTTAGTGTCCCTGCCCTTAGCTAACTGGATTATTAGCTCCCCCCAGTGTCTAGGAGCAGTATTTCACTTCTGCCTTGGCCCTGGTAGCCCACAGGAAGGCTGAAGGGCAAACCTGCCAAGCCTGCCATGTTTCCTCATCCTTAGTCTGGCATGCGAGAGGGCAGGGGCCTACCAGGTGCTTAAGGATCTCTGCAAACAAGAGCCTAGCTAGGAGCTTGCTCTGGGGCAGGGTGGCTCCTCTAAACCAGTCCGTAAGGTGCAGGGTCTGTCTTAAGGGACTGTTGCTTTGAAGGGTTGAGAGGGCTTCTGTGGTGGCTGAGGGTTGCAGGTATCATCTTTGGCCAACAGAGAGCTCTGTGAGAAGTGTGGCGCTTCTGAGGCCTTAGCCAGGTAATGGGCGTGCCACCGCACAGCATCCACGTTGTTGTAGGTAGAGTACAGTCATGCCATTGCTGGCAATTCAAGGAAACTGGCCCTGGTTGTGGAGGGCCTTTGACTGCGACCACTCAGAGATTCTGCTTCTGAGGAACTCATGCTGTGGAAGTGCCTGCCTAAGTATGTAAGAATTGGTATGAGTGTTAACTGCTGCATTGTTTGGGTTGGCCAACGACAGAGCCATCACAAGCCACAGGTCCAATAGTAGCTCTGTACAGTGTGACATACAAGCAAAGGAATGAGGTGATCTGTACAAACTAGTAGACAAAGGAGCCGATTATGTTGAAAAGAAGAAGCAAGGCACAAAGAATCATGTTTTTCTACCTTAAAAATTATTTGTACTGGACCCAAGAGAACACTGGAACACTGGCTGCGCTTGGAGAGGACTCCAGTTCAGTTGCCAGCTCCCACATTGGGCAGTCCACAACTGCTTGTAACTCCAGTTCTAGGGGATCTGATAGAGTCTTCTGGCCTCCACAGGCACCTGTAATCATGTGGTGCACATGCATCCTCCCAGGCACACACACATAAAATGCAAATCTTTTTAAATGATTTGTAGTTAGCTGTTGAAGTCAGCTAACACCCGAGGTGCCAGGACAGTATGTGGGCAGCCTTAACACTGGAGCGTGACGGTTCAGCTTTAGAACCAAAATCAAACAGAGGTGGACACTCAAGAGACAAGAGACAAAGCAAAATGGGCATCATGGGATTATTTCAGCCACCCAGATTCATGCTAGGTCGAGTGTACCTTGTCATAAAACTGCGCCAAGGCTTTTTTCTGTATGTGATGGATTTAATTACTTATTTTGTTTTTAGTGGCATTATAGGAATATGTCTGCTTGAATAACTTTATTAAATTGTATCTTTATAGGTATCTCATATTGATTTTCAAATTTATTTACATTAAAATATTCTTTCTTAAAATGACTTGTATTAACATTTACTTGCATGTGCACATGTGTGCACATACACACACACACACACACACACACACACACACACACACACACCTGCCATCTACTGAAGAAGTACTTGCTTCCTCTGAGGCAGGAGAGAAGGGAACTGTTACTTCACATTCTGTACACGTCTGGTTTTATGAACAAGCATGTACTCCTTCCATGACTTTCAAGAATCAGTACAAATCCTTTCAAAGGCAGCAGAATGTGAGAAAAGCATTCCCAGCAGGCTCTGCCAGAAGTGCATGTGTTTCCTAGGAGTTGAACAGGACCTGCCGGGCCATGCAGCACCGCATAGTGGAGCTCATCTCCCGAGTGTCCAATGAGGAGGTCACCGAGGAGCTGCTGCATGTCAACGATGACCTCAACAACGTCTTCCTCCGCTATGAGAGGTGGGGCCAGAGTCCTCTGGGGTCTTTTCCCTTAAAAAGATGATTGACACATCAGAGGAATTTCATTCATAAACAAAACAGAGGAGGGAGACTGAGGGCCTGGGAGGGTTAGAGGTGGGAAGTGCTCATCGGAGATGCTCATTTGTTCTTGGATGACAGAAACAGTGCTCTTGTTCTCCAGAGAACAGAACAGCAGGTAGCTGACTGCGAGTCCACCTCTGCTCTTTGTGAGTCCAGGGAGGGCTGGGACGGGTCTGCACCTGCTCCTTTGATGACCCTTTGAATTTGAAAAGGATTGGGGGAGGGGAACCTTCACAAAAGAAAAGGGTTTCCTCTTCCTTTCTAGTCTAGAAAAAAGAAAAAAAGATCTTTCCCTTCGTAAATGTCAGTACGTCTGGGGTATTGAGTGAAGTAGGCAGCGTGTGAACACTGCTTCTCTGGGGAAACACATAGTCCTTCAATTCTTCCTGCAGCCAAACCACTTAAAGTGACAAACTTGAGCCTCTTTTCCCTCTCCACAGCCTCCCACAGGACAAAGTCAAAAGCATCTTTTCCAGACCTAGCTTTAAGGAGGTGGTGGCAAGAACAGCTCCCATCTGTGCCCTGATTCGGGCAGTTCCCAGTTGGCCCAGGGTTCTAACTTGCCTTGACTCTAAGCCAGCCTTCTCCATTAGAAGAGGCTGACAGCAGTGTGCCCCGGGGAGGCTTGTGGCCCACTCCCTCTACCAACTGACAGCTTTCTGTACGGGTCTGTCAGAAGAACAACAATCTGACATCATTAGGAACAGAAGACAGACACTGTGTTTGCGTATGCTTTGGATGCTAAGATGGCCACACTGTGCATCACCCCTAGAGTTGGCTTAGCTCCTGACTGGCAGTAGAGATGGGTGGTCCTGTGCCCATCTAATGTTGAACACACACACACATACACACACACACACACACACACACACACACACACACACACACAAAATATCTCCATATCCCAGACTGGCCTTGAGCTCCTGATCTTCCTGCCCCGGCTTCTCTAAGATTACAGTTACACACTACCATGCTCTTGTGATTGCTCTGTCTTTCTTTCTTTTTAATTTTTTTTTTTTTTTTTTTTTTTTTTTTTTTTTTTTTTGAGACAGGGTCTCTCTTTGTCCTGACTTTCCTGGAACTCGCTTTGGAGACCAGGCTGGCCTCAAACTCAGAGATCTGTCTGCCTCTGCCTCCCGAGTGCTGGGATTAAAACTACAGTGGAAACCAGATATCATGACCTAGGTCTGTAATCCTAGCACTTAGGAGGTAGATAGAGGAGACTCTTGAGGCAAACCTAGGCTACATAATGAGTTCCAGGCCAGCCTGGGCTATCTAACAAGACTCTATCTCAAAAAATATAAATAAATAAACAAACAAACAGACAAATAAATAAAGGCACAGTCTATGAGCTGCCATGGCTCACTTAGGTCTGCCCACCTTCCTGAGTCGAGATTGACTCGGGAAGATGTGACTTTTCCTTTTTCTTCTTTTCTATCTTTTTCTTTCTGAAGCTAGCCAGAGCCAAAGCGTGCTTTCCCCTGTACTCTAGTGTTTTCACTCTATCTAAAGCACCCCTCCCTGCCACACAATGCGTCATAATAAACTTTCTAAAGCGCAAACAAAACACAAACCCTACAGTGTACACCTACTTAGTCACACTGTTCCTTCTGGGAAGCCTTGTCCCAGATGCTGATGACACCAGATGGGGGGCAGCCTGGAGCAGTGCCTTTTTGTGTTTCTGTTCTCTGGCTTCCTGGGCTGTGGCTCGAGTAAGGTGGTTGGCTTCCTCTATACCTGTGTCATTTGGCGCTTTGAAATACAGCTCAGAACAGGTTCTGTTGTCCCCTGTGGATACCTCACAGCTTCTACCAGGTGTGAGAATGACTTCCGGTGGAGGGGATGCTCTTCTGCGGTTGCTCTAGCTAAACTCCATTTGTAGCCATCTGCCAACTGGATGTGGAGGAGGGTGTCCTTGGCAGGGCCACTCCATCTTACCTTCCTGGAAGCCCTTAGGTAGTTGGCACAACCATCGCATGGTTTCTGGCAAGGACTTTCTCCAGGCTCCCCTGTCTCTTCCTCAGGTTGGGCTTGGGGCATTTTAGCCACAAGCTGATTACCCCCAAGAAAAGCTCTATGGAGTAGAGGGAGGTGTGTGCTTACTGCCAGGCTTCACAAATAACCCAGTCATACCTCCAGGGACTGGAGGAGTATTGAGGCCAAATGTATGAGGAGATGGCTAGGGATGCTTCTGGTGGGATCCTCCAAGAACCAGCCAATACCCGGTCCCTGATGCCAGCTCAGGGTGCTTATGGGAGAGACAGTGGAGCTAAACCTGTGAGACAGGAGCCCCTGTCGAGGAAAGCATGGCACAGTTGAACATGTGAGGTTCCCTCTACTAAAGGTACCCTGCCTCTGCTAGGTCTCATTGTTTTTCCCAGGACTATGAGCATAGCCATTTGGGCCTCACTCATACTCTCCTTATGCCTGTTCTTCTTTGCATTAGGTTCGAGAGGTACAGGTCCGGCCGATCTGTTCAGAATGCCAGCAATGGGGTAAGTGTCCTTTGGACTTCCCTCTTCTGAGGAGGGCACCTACCCAGTACATACATTAGAGACTTCGCCTACTCAGGCCTCGATTCTGGTTTCCTAACTGGGACTAAATACAAATTCTTGGGTAACTGCAGAGCAAGCTCTATTTGAAGGGATCCTGGGGAGAGCTAGCAGGCATCCTAATGGGAAAGTAGCAGGAAAACAGCCCACAGACATTAATGAGTCACCAGTCTAGTGACTCAGTTTACCCTATGTGAGAAGGGAGAAGAGGAGAGCAGAGCATGGGGCTCGCTAATAACCTGGGCCCACCATGTACCCTTCAGATGGGTAAGGAAAGCCACCTTTCATTTGCCAGACAGCTTTGATGCCTTTTCTCGTGAGTGTGTGCAGATCTGTGTCCAGGTAGCTGGAGCTTGACCCAAGGCTGACCTCATTGTCAATCTCATGTCCCAACAGGTACTGAGCGAAGTAACTGAAGACAACTTAATAGACCTGGGCCCCGGCTCCCCTGCTGTGGTGAGCCCCATGGTAGGGAGCACAGCACCCCCATCTTCTCTCTCCTCCCAACTCGCAGGCTTGGGTGAGTTTCCTAAAGTAGAGGAAAGGGCCTCCCTCTTACCGGCCTCCTCCTGGATAGCTTTGTCTTTGTTAGATGGTCAGAGAGGTCCTTTAGAGCAGTCCACATGAAGGTGTGTTCCTGAGTCCCAGCCGATTGCACCATCTGCAATTTATAACCAACTCCTTTCCTAAAATGTAGAGTTCAACCCTTGTTAGGAAGTAGAGGTGGAGGAAGCTCTGAGGATGTAGAAATTGTTTACTTTTTAAAGACAAGCGACCTGCTGGGTTTCCATGCTTGAAATGATTTATTTCTCACTATGAACTAGGCTGAAGGTGGCAAATAGATCTCACCTCACTGGCTGCTCAGAACACAGGTTTGAAAGGCAGCTAAAGCCACATTGTTTTAGTTTCATGTCTGGTACTGTATTAAATACCCCAACAAAAAGCAACATAGGGGAGGTTTGTTTGGCCTACAATTCCAGGTTGCAGTCCATCACTGCAGGGAAGTCAAGGCAGGAACTAGTGACATCCACAGTCAAAAGCAGAGAGAATGAATGCATGGATGCTTATTTGTGCTCAGCCCCCCTCTGCATTTATACAGTCCAGAACCCAAACCCAGGGAATATTGCTGTTCAGCATGGATGGGTCCTCCCATCTCCATTAAGGCAATCAAAACAACCCTCCATAAATGTGCCCACAGTCCCAGCCTGATCCAGAGTTCCTCATTAAATTCTTTTCTCAAGTGATTCTAGATTATGTGAAGTTGACAATTAAAGCTGTTACACATCAATCCTTAAAAGAAGAATCTGGGATGGATTGGCAATGTCTGTACAGGGCTAGGAAACATAAAGTGGTGGCATGATATATTTGCCTACCTCAAACTATACTATCAACCTATTCTATTGTCTGAAATTTAAAGGAAACTCCTCACTTTTCCACAATGAAAGTATGTCAAGGACTCTGTATGTTTCATTTATACCAAGTTATACAAAATTATATTTTAATATTGGTATAGCTAACCACCATGGCCTTCAAAATTCTTTCCTCTACATTGATTTTATGTTTCCCCCTCCAAATAATTCTCTATTCATTTCACTTCAGTTGAATTAGACTTTTATTCTGTGGTCTGTCAGCTGTTATAATTCTGGTGTCTCAATTTCCTCTGTAGCCATCTATCCATAATAGAATAGATATCTTTGCCTTCAGTATATCTAGCTGATGACATATATTTAAAGTTTTTAATTACAATGACTTATTTATTGTGTGTGTGTGAGTTTGTGACATGTGGAGTCCAAAGGGCAACTTATGGGAATTGGTTCCTTCTTTCCACCGTGTGGGTTTTAGGGGTTGATTTAAGGTCATCAGTCTTGATGACAAGTGTCTTTACCTGCTGAGCTACTCACTGGCCCTATATATTGTCTCTGACTTTTTTTTTTTTTTTTTTTTTTTTTTTTTTTTTTTGGTTTTTCGAGACAGGGTTTCTCTGTGTAGCTTTGCGCCTTTCCTGGGACTCACTTGGTAGCCCAGGCTGGCCTCGAACTCACAGAGATCCGCCTGGCTCTGCCTCCCGAGTGCTGGGATTAAAGGCGTGCGCCACCACCGCCTGGCGTCTCTGACTTTTTGAACAACCAGCCTGGAACTCAATATTTAGCCCAAGCTGGTTTTGAATTCATAGCAAGCCTCCTGCCTCATCCTCCCAAGCTCAAGTGTAAGCCATCATGCTAGGTTCAAGTCACCACATTTAGTACCTAAAATTCAAAGTGGATCCCACTGCTTTCCTTTCTTTAAAATGCCTGATGCTTTTCCATTCACTGCTTTGCCTCACTGGTCATCTTGTCTTCCTTTCTGGCCGTGCCTTTCACTCATCCCTCTCAAGGGCTAACACGTCCCCTCGCCTGGCTCTCCACACCATGGTCTTTGTCCACCTTCTTGCCCTCTGCAGCACACCTCTGCTCATCTTGAAGGACCCACCCTGAGCCTCTCCCAGCATCAAAAGCCACACATTGCAAGGGCTGGCCCTCCTAACTGTTGAGTTACATGTGAGCTCCTGAGGCCTAGGACTGTTGACTCCACCTGATGTGCTTGAGCCCTGACTCAGTACCTAGGAAGTAGCTTCCAGGTTAAACATGGCTCAGATCCTCAGAGTTTGTTTCGGAATGACTGTGGTGAGAAAGCTGTGGGCATGCTGTCCCTTGTCCCCATCTTCTCACTGCCAGCAGGGTACCTCTTTCCCTCCTGAGCAGCTTCAGATTGGGGCAAAGCCTGTTTCCCACCCAGCTTGCCCTGGCCCTTATGTATGCCATACTGGGAGTACTGAGGACAGCCTTGAAACTCCACAATGTCTTAACCCTCTAGATGACCATCTCGACTTTTAGGGCACTCCATTAAGAACCCGTATTTGGGGGCCAATGAGATGATGGCTCAGTGTATAAAGGAACTCTATGCAAGCCTGATGCCTTGAGTTGCATGCACGCACGCACGCACACAGAGAGAGAGAATGATAATACAATACAATGATAGAACATTTTTACAAGGTTTTTTTTTTTTTTTTTAAAAAAAAAAAACAAACCCACATTGTTCTCATCTGCTTCTTGTTTTGTCATCACAGACTTGGGGACAGAGAGTGTCAGTGGCACCCTCAGTTCACTTCAACAGTGTAAGCCTCAGGATGGATTTGACATGTTTGCCCAGACCAGAGGAAACTCCTTGGCTGAACAGCGAAAGACGTATGTGGGGCTCTTTCCAGTGGCTTTCTGCAGTTACTGGGGCAGGGTGGGGTGGGGGTGGGGTCGTTGTCTCAGCCTGGTCACACTGAAAAAAGATGAAGCCTTTTCTTTACCAGATTAAAGACTTCTAGAGCAAGTAATGGCATGTGCCTTTAATCCCAGCACTCAGGAGACAGAGGCAGACAGATCTTTGTGAGTTTGAGGCCAGCCTGGTCTACAGAGTGAGTTCCAGGACAGCCAGAGTGGTTACACAGAGAAACCTGTCTCAACCAACCAACCAAACAAAAAACAAAGACAGCTAGAAACTTAAAAATATCATGGTGAGGACTTGTTAACTGCTAAAACTGAATGAGTGCCAGCCCCGTCTCCCCTTCTCCTCTGCCCAGGGAACACCAGCCCCGTCTCCCCTTCTCCTCTGCCCAGGGAACACCAGCCCCAGCTCCCCTTCTCCTCTGCCCAGGGAACACCAGCCCCGTCTCCCCTTCTCCTCTGCCCAGGGAACACCAGTCCCAGCTCCCCTTCTCCTCTGCAGGGTTGTCTGTTTGTCAGTCATGGATTGTTCTCCCTTTCCTACATCCCCCTCAGAGCTGATGAGAAATCCTGCTTCCCTAAGCTGTCTGCCACACCACAGACCCTGCTTCATTTAGTCCCTCCCCTGCAAGCAGGCAACCAGATCTACTCCAGCATCCAACCAATTGAAAAAAAAAAAAAGGTCAGGACAGAGGCTTCTCCATAGCAGCTGGGGCAAAATGAGCCAATCAGAAATAGGGGAGCTGACTCCAAAGCAGATAGCCCCTTCATCTGGAAATAGCATACCATCCACTCGGAGCAGCAGAGAGACTGATGCTTGTAAAATAATTACTTGGCTTTATGAAGCCTTTTCCCTTGAGGACTTCCTGAACACTTTGACGTCTTTCTCTTCGGCTTTACTATTGTTACTCAGGGCAGGGATTTTTGAAAAGTATGGTATCTCAGGTCTTAGAGTAATGACTCTAGGGGTGAGCTTGTCAAAACTTGTCTCCTCACCTCGTCTGCTGGGAGACAGACAGCAGAAGTCCTTAGCTTCTGCCCCAGGCCAAGGTCACACCCAAGGCAGGTACCACTGTGAGAGAACTCATTCCACTGCTTTTCCCCAGGGTCACCTATGAAGATCCCCAGGCTGTTGGAGGACTCGCTTCTGCTCTAGACAATCGGAAACAGAGCTCAGAAATGGTAGGTCCTCAAGCCTGGTTTTTGCCCATAGTCTTCTGGAGATAAAGACAGACAGTTTGGTAAAGTTGGCTGACTAATTCAGCAGAAGTTGGCTTGTATAGATGGCAGAGACAGCCAGGGGAGGACACCAGAGAGCACCTCTGGGTGGCGGGCAGTGCACTAATAAAATGATGACCCCCACAACGGAAGTAAATGCTGAACTAAGCCACCTGGCTGCCAGCCTAGCCAAGTAGTACCAGTTCCAGGGGAAGGCAGTTGAGGGTCAGGACTTGTTTGTGAGGTGGCTTAGAGAGTGTCCTGTGACACTCTGGGCTTGGAAAGAGTCAAGCCAGGAGTCAGAACGTTTTAAAATAAAGGATGCAATCTGTGTGCGCCCCAAACCACAGCCAGTTTCTGGAAAACTTCAGAAGAACTTGTGCATTTAATATATTTTTGCAGCTCTTTCTCTTTTGAGCCCAACCAGGAAATGGATAGGAATGTATGCCTGTCTATCTGGCAAGGTGGAAGAGGGCACCCAGGACCCCCTGGGCTGTAATGAAAGGGGACTGTGCCCACCCATCCACTGGACAAGGAAGGGCCCTTTGCTTCCTGAACACCAGATCTTAGCCTCCTGTGGGCCCTATGCAAAGGACTGGTGAGGGACAGCACGATGGCTGCCTGGCATAATGGAAAAGCTTGGTCTTCAGGGTGGGGACTTCTCTTCTGAGCTGGCATATGTCCCCCTATACTGACTGCGAGGGGGTGCAGAAGAGATCTTAGCACCCTGCCATTACACAGTGGTGGCCCACAGTGACGTTCACCATCTATACAGTAGTCTCTGTTCTTTTTCCCATTACTT
Organism: Peromyscus californicus insignis; assembly: GCF_007827085.1. Taxonomy (NCBI): domain Eukaryota; kingdom Metazoa; phylum Chordata; class Mammalia; order Rodentia; family Cricetidae; genus Peromyscus; species Peromyscus californicus. The sequence continues at coordinate 62,836,021 of NW_026294551.1, forward strand.
AAACTATCTCTGCATTGAACCCAGCAAGGGAATTAGAGAGCCAGGCCAGGGGGCTGCCCGTGTACTGCCTAGTGAAGACAAGGATGACCCCTCCTCCTGGCTCACCCCAATATGGAGCAGCCTCATCCCTCAGCCAGACTCTTGGCTCTCCACGCTGAACCAAGGGCTTGCCCCATCAGACCAGCATGTGTCCTGCTCCAACTCATGCCATTATCAGTGCCCAGGCCTGGGTCCAAGTCCAGGAGACGTGGCTGACTTCTCACCCTTTGAATGCGTGGCTTGGCCTGGCTCCCTGTTTTCAAAGGTCTTGCTGATTCCAGCAGATTTACCAATGATTAGGAGGCAGATTGCTATTCCTGTTGTTACTGGGGCAAGGACTGGCCTCAGCAAGAAAGACTGGCGGGACATGGGATGGTCATGCGTGTCTCTGTGTGTGAACACATCTGCAGGCTGTCTTGACCCTTCATGGGCCATGCTGTCCTGGAACTGAGAAGAAAATAGAAAGGTTGTGTAGCCTCACCGCTGCAAGTAAGATCCCACCTCTGGAGTCATGATTTGAAGAAGCAGGAGAGGGCTGGCTGGATGACTCAGCAGGTAAAGGCACTTATTGCCAAGAATGCCGGCTTGGGTTCCATCCTCAGAAGCACAAGGTGGGAAGAGAGAACTGACTCCTACAAGCTGCCTTCTGACTCCACCACACAGTGGCATGAGTGTGCCAATGTACATATACTCATGCACATACAAAATATACTTAAAGCAGGAGGTCTGTGGGTGTAGCTCACCTATCTAGTGTGCCCAATGCTCTGGGACCAGCAGCAGCACTACAAATAAACAAACATGAAAACATAAGGCAATAGAGGGGTGGTGGTGGCGCACGCCTTTAATCCCAGCATTCCGGAGCAGAGGCAGGCCAATCTCTGTGAGTTCGGGGCCAGCCTGATCTACAGAGTGAGTTCCAGGACAGCCAGGGCTGTTACACAGAGAAACCCTGTTTCGAAAAACAAAACAAAACAATAACAATAACAACTATAAACCAAAAAAAAAGAAGACAATAAAGAATATGCTGAGTTCAGCATTCAAGTCAAGAATTTAAGAGAAGATACATGGGCAACTAGAATGGAGGAAAAAAGACAAAGGAAAGAAGCAGAGTAAGTTAGAAAAACGTAGAAACACTTTCACTGTATCAAGAGAATTAGGCCTGGGTGACCTCCCAGGCTTTACTGAAGCCTCCAGATGTTGAATATTTTGTTATCTAGCCTAGGGTCATGGTTATTGGATTTTCCTTCTCTTTTCCAGGTAGGTAGTGGGGGGGTATGCTAGGGCAGGTGGGAAGGGTCAGATCACATTTCCTTGTGTGACAACGAAATATGAACAATGACTTTTCTATTTACAATATGTGCTGTGACTTCCTGTCTTGAGTATTGCTGTGACTTTTCTTTTTGGGACTTTTCTGTCCTTGCCCAGCGGAGAGGGAAAGGTGGGGACTCTGACCTGCAGCCCATAGACAGCTGGCTCATGACCCAAGGAATGGTGAGGAGGAGCCATAGCTGAATGAGCTCGCTGCCCACCCCAACCCCTTACTGTGTAACAGTCAGCGCCTTCCTCTTGCCACCTGCCCAGTCCTCGTGACCAGATAGGACAGAGGTCACCCACTTGTTCTGAGGGTACCAATCTTGTCTACGTGGAGTCTCCGTGTGGCCCCGGACTTCCAGCTCTGGAAACACCTTCCCTGGCATTTTCCTGAGCCTGAGCTCCCGGATCTTCGTGGACTGGGACGTTTGCAGGCGTGAGGGGAGGGCCTTTCCCTTCTCTCACAGACTCCGGAGTTCTTGGCAGTATTCATTTTTCCAGGATGAGTACAAGTAATCGCAGCTTGTACTTGGGAGGGGACCATTATGAGAGGACTCAGCATGTGGTCAATCAGAGAAGCTCCCTCTTAGCTGTGCCTGGGAATTTGGCAGTCCTAGGCTTGGTGGGCTTTTATAATATAATAGTCTCACAAATGGCCTTGAGATCTCTTATATAAATGTATAGATGATAGTAAAAGAGTCAGAAGAAGAGAAAACTAGGAGAGCTTATATCACACCTCCAGTAAACTCTCGGTGGCACAGAGGCTTTCTTTCTCACCATACCTGTGCAGGTAGCCCTGGGTTGGGTCTATGGAGAGAGGGTCCCAAGCTGCTGGCCTCAGGTTGATCACCTCATCCCCAAGTACAGAATCAAACCTCTAGGTGCTCGTGGTAGGGATGGAGCGGGAGAGGATACAAAGAAATGACAGAAATAGACATGTGGACCTCTGCCCTCCAGATAAATGCAGTAAGCCAAATGTAGAACTAGCTCTTGATGTCTGCCCAGGAGAGGGGCCCAGATGGCAGGTGTCCATGTAAGACTTCCAAGTGACAAGCTGCTTGCAGGACAAGGACCACCTGCTTGAGAAAGGCTTAAGCCATGGGTGCGGACAGGGTCTGGAGACCAGTGCAGCAGGTGTCAACTGTTCCACTCCCACAGCAGTACACACTTGCCCTCAGTGAGAAAGCAGTTGTTCCTGCAAGTGTGGGCTGGCCAGGCCCTTCATTTTCTTCCTAAAATTCTATCTCCATTGTCCAAATAGAGACATGCTAGCTGTCTTCCTGTGCCTGTTAGCCCTGCAAAAAAGGATACTGCCCTCCAAACTACCTGAGTGTGACCTGGGCAGCTGGTGATGGTGCCTGTCTTTGTCCACACAAGCCGCCTCTCCCCTTCCCTGTCCCCATGTAGAGCGCCAGTCTTCAACTTCCCAGAAACAAACCCAACTAACAGCCAAATTGGTATCTCACCTTCCTGCCTAGAGTTTGTTTTCCTTTTAAAACAATGTGTGTTAGCTGCTTTGCCTTGTTTCCCATAGTATAGACGTCCTACCCTTCCCAACCTGTCAAGTACAAATTCTTCATATGGAAACTTTGTGAACTACTGAGTGAGGCCAGGGGCTTTAGAATAGCTCTCCCGTTGCGTTTGGGTGAAGTATCACGAAGGAAGTTACACAGCTCCTCTAGAGATAGCACTCAGTGCAGACTTGCACCATTGGGCAGGTGGGTCTTTTTGTGTGCCTGGAGCTGGGGACAACTGTGGAAGAGTGCCTGCTCCTTCTTTCCTCTCCTGGGACTTGAGGTGTGAGAGCAGCCTGCACAGTTAGGTCACTACCCCAGGGGCACTGGCAGGTGAAGGTAAGCAGGTGAAGGTGACCTGGCTTGAGCCCAGGTCAGCGACCTTCCCCTCTCTCCCTCCCTGGCCCTCAGGTCTTCTCTGCTACTTTTGGCTGGTGATCAGTTAGGACCCTCTCCCATTTCCAGGGTATGAGCAAGGAAATTCAGAGAATGAAAGCTGGGTATGATAAAGCATGCCTCTGGTCTTAGCACTGGGCAGGTTGAGACGGGAAGCTCCTGGTATGAACCAGCCTAAGCCGAATAATGGACCCTGCCTCACACACACTCACATAAATAGTGGTAACCATGACAACAACAGTAGTGTCGAAGCAGAAGTAGTAACCGTGAGGTCCTGTGTTGACCCCAACACCAGAGGTGCAGGCCAAGGAAGAACAAGAGCAATGGACTACAAAAGATGGGCTGGAGAGGTGGTTCAGCAGTTAAAAGCACACACTGCTCCTGTAGAGAACCCGAGCTCAGTTCCCAGCACCCACGTTGGACAGCTCACAATGGCCTGTAACTACAGCTGCAGAGAATCTGATGCCCTCTTCTGGCCTCCGTGAGCATCTGCACTTACATGAACATACCCCTCACACCGATAGACAGACAGACAGACAGACACACACACACACACACACACACACACACACACACACACACACACACGCGATGAAAAATAAAATCAGATAAAAAAAAAAAGGCGCCTGCTGTCAGAAACTAATGCTAGCTATCCCCACTCAGTAACTGGCAGACTCCCAGACAGAGCACACCACAGGTAAAAACAAAGAACTGGCTGGAGCCCGTGGCAGCACCTCACCTCTTTCCTAAGGTGGAGTGACTCACAGATGCCAACAACAAGACTTCTGCCCACCACTCAGATCCTAGCCTGCCACCCTGGCATCAGAGATGCCTGAGTCTCTTTGGACCCATAAGATGGACTGAGTGTTGTCACCAAGACCCCCCCCCCCTTGCCAGCCTGGCTGTCCTTTTGACCTGAGGCAGCATTTGGCCTTGGTCTTTATGGGAGGGTGTTCTGGGTAGATTCCCTTCTCTTCATACCCATTCTTCCTCTGTCTCTCTCATCACTCTTCAACCTCCTGTAACAGCCTGAAGCTTGGATCAGTGTCCAAGAAGATGCTAAAACCATGGCAAAACAGCCAAAAGCTCCCTAGGGATCTGCTGGATACGCCACTCGTGTGGCACGTAACGGACGTTAAGGCCCCCAAAGGCCTGGTGACTTGCCCAAAGCCACATGGCATAGACACACCAAGACTCCCTGCCACGCTCCCTTCCCTCTCTCAGCAAGAGAGGGACCTGTTTCTCCCTCTTTCTGAGCCTCTGCAGGCCGCATTTTCCAGGCAGTGTACATGTTGAGTCTGGTTCTTGGTGGACCTGTGTGGTGACAGGGATGCTCTGCCTCCTTCCCAGAGCTGGTTCATAGCTGTGCTTCTGCATCCAGCCACCTGCCTTCCAGCACATAAGCCTAGCTGAGAAGCAGCATCCTAGCTCCTCAGAACATGCCCTGAGGCCTGAGAGACTCAGTTCCAGTGGCCAGACATTAGAACACAGAAACACAAACCTGGAAGATGAGGGATCCTGACTTAGAATGTTAGTGATAGACTCAAAATGCCACATTGCAATCACCTGTTCACAGATGAGGACATGGAGGCTAAGCCTGTTGAAACTCCTTCACCTGCCCACAGAGCTGAGGCTTCTAAGAGGGGGAGGCTGGCTTCCCTATTGGGAGAAGGGAAGTGACCTGCCCCAGGCAGTGTGGCCCCGCTGGAGCCACTGGCCTTGCTTTGCTGCCATTGCAGGGATGTGTTCAGCTGTTTGCAGATTTTTATGATGTGAATTAAACCCAAAGCTTCACATGTGGTAAACAAGCACTCCTGAATTACACCTCTAGGCCTCTGCCTTTTTTTTTTTAAGAGTCTCTCTACATAGCTCTGGCTGTCCTGGAATTCATTTTATAGACCAGGATGGCCTCAAACTAACAGAGATCTGCCTGCCTCTGCCTCCCGAGTGCTGGGATTAAAGGTGTGTACCAGCCACCAGGTCCAGCCTAGCCCTCTACTTTTTGACAATAATAAAAAGAATTATAAGAAAAAAATGGAATGTCTAATTAGGCTTCTGGCCCTTTAAAACTAGCAACCCAGTGAAGAGTGTTCAGCCCTCTTAAGGAGGGCCTGGTCTCCACCCAACACTGCAGAATGAAAGCTCACAGATGTGGACTCTCAGTTTCTTCTAGGTGGACTGAGTTGGATAAGGCAAAAAGTGCCCACGTGCACCCTAGCAGCTGCCATGGATGGCATTTCTCATTGGAGACTGACTGACTTTCTGAGCTGGGGACTAGGCATGGTACACGCCCTCAACAAGTCAGACATTGTGATTGATAGATATCAAGATCATGAGAACAGCACATCCTTTCCAGGAGTCCGTCAAGGTAGCAGGCCCACCATCTCATGACACTCGCTGTCATGAGAAAGCAGTCACACCTACTGTGGCCCAACGTTCTTTGATGGGTAAGGCGGCCATCTGCCACGGGCACTGTAGGCCCAGCCCTCGAGCATCCTTGCTCTCACCCCGAGTGAGCGATCATCGGCTTTGTCACCAGGACTCACGTCATGGTGTAAGAACTCCCTGAAATATTTTCCAGTTTGACAGTTGGAAATGTCTGGGGGTTAAAACGGTGGCAGAGAGACAGTGCCTCGTGATTAGTGAGCTGTTCTGAAAACGCTTGTGTGCCTGCCCGAGTCAGGGTGAGGATGGGGCACAGAGCACGTGCTCAGAGCTGGGGGTCACCAGCTTGCTCTGGGAGGTGCTGCAGACACCTGCTTAGCATGTGCAGGAGCCCCACCTTTTTGGCAACAGATTTCAGCCTCCAAAACAGGAGCCGACAATGTCAGTTCTTTGTTCTCTTCCTTTTCAGGTTGGGCTGTTTGGGTTATTTTGGAAGCTTTTTTAAAATTACTTCTACCGAGTCTTCTTATTGCCTGTTTAAAGTTCATCCTTACTCTAGATGGTGACATTAGAGTGTAGCCAGCTATGGACACCACACTGTCGTTTCTTTTTTCCTGGAAACAGTGGGCTAATTAGCAAGGCTCCCAGGCGGGGCACCACTCAGTCCAGGGTAGGTGAAGAGGCAGGTTGCCCTGACTAAAGGCGATCCTCTCAGTTGTCTAGGCAGGGAGCCAGCCTTTTATTAAGGTGGCTTCTAGGGGTTTAAAGGCTACCTTCACTTCTTATCTGATGGCAACGTAAATGGTTTTAGTTGCACATATTTTTCAGAATCTCTGCTCGAGGCCCTTGGCTCAGACCAACGTGTGGCACCTTCTCCAATACCCATGAGGTTGCTGGGGAGCCCTGCCACAGCCTAGGCTTCCTGCTCCCCAGCCCACAGTGGACTAGTTTTCTCAACTACTAAAGCTCAGACAGCTCCTGAGAGGCAGGAGAAAAGGATGAGACCAAAGGAAGCTGTGGCATTCCGGGCTACTAGTGATATTTTTTCCTCAAAGGAGAGAGAGAGGACTAAAGCCCTCTGTCCTTCTTTGTCATCAAAGCCTCATTTTTGAGCTGTGTTTCCGTTAATGGTAGAGTGTGCCTGCTTTCTGGAAGCAGGGCACTCCCAGACCAAGGTAGCACGTGCCTCTGGCTCCTTCTCCCACGCAGAAAGCCACCTCACTAAGCAGACAGAGGCCCAGGGCTGAACTGCCCTCCCGAGCACCCTGTGGCCTGCTCTAGGCCTGGTGCTGCTCAGCTTCCCCTTGGCCCTCCATCTTGGCCTGAGGTGGTCTTCACCGAGGGCAGCTGATTCTCCCGTCATGGCTGCTGCAGAACTAGTGACTTCTTGAGACCAGGGGTTGCTTTGTAGCCCTGGCCTGGAAAGGCGAACAGACACAAGCGCAAGTTATCCATATCAAGAACACGTACTTTCTTGCTGCCACCCCCTGCTGACCAGTCTGCTTCTTCCAATTACCACCTCACTGCTCTCCTCATCTGCCATTTCACATGGAGCTGCCTGTGTTGCCTGTGCGTGCCATGTGGTTGTTTTGCTCTGTGTACGTTTTGGTTTTGTTTGGAGGTTACTTTTGACGATTTACTTTGTTTTGGTGTTGTCTTCTTTTGCCTGGCTGTGTGGGGGCCTGCCTGACCCCGCTGCTTGCCGCCTCTGCCTTCATAGATCCCTGTTGCGCAGCCGTCTGTCATGGACGACATTGAGGTGTGGCTCAGGACAGACCTGGTGAGACCTGACTTCTGCATTTTGTGTGGGGTTTGTGGCAAGGCAGATGTTCCCGAGGACAGGCCTTGGGGCTTGTGGCAGGGGCTCCACCTCCACCAGGGTGGGTTGGAGGAGGGAGGGGGTAAAGCTCACCTTCCTTTCTAACATGTGGACTCTGGTGGTGCTGGCTCTAGGCACGGCCTCTCGGCCACACAGCCCCGAACAGATGTCTCACATCTGTGGAAACTAGAGAGCCCATCTCCAACCACTCCTGACACGCGCCAAACCCTCCCCATTTCTCTTAAATGCCAAAGGTGTGTGTTTGAGGGGTTTTTCTACTTGTTTGTTTCTGTTTCTTTTTGCTTTTTGTTTTGAGGGAGGAAGATATTTTTGTGTGTTGGTTTTGGTTTGTTTTTTCTTTCTTTTTTTGCCCCTTTGTTGGGGATTGAATTCATGGCATTGTGCATGCTAGTGGATAAGCGCTGCATCCCAACATCTTTATTTCTTTTTTTCTTTTTTCACAAGTGAGTTAGACGCTTGGTTTTACGTTCACCATCATCCCCATTCCCACCATCCTCTAGTATTTGTTTATAAGAGCTCCTGTGCCAAGAGAATGTTTGTCCATCTGGGATGGATGAGAGACTGAGAAGGTCACATGTCTGAAGATGGCCTCAGTCAATTCCCTCTCCTTACAGAGCACTTCATTCACAGCCGCTGGGTGTAGGAGGGATTCAGTGGTGGCTACAGGTTTCCTGTGGCACCTCCTCCACGAAAGAAGCTAACATTGCCTCTTCCCCAGGAGGCAGCCACCTGCGTGGCAGGGAAGGTTGAAAGAGCACCCCTGCGATCTTTCCAGGGGAGCCTAGGAAGAAATATGTCCCTCGCAGAGGCAGGAACAGAAACTCTCAGGCTCTCTCCCAGACTCGGCATGATGTCACCCACCTGTAATCCCAGCATTTGGGAAGTGGAGGCAGTAAGGTCAGGAGTGCAAGGCTCCATGAGACCCTGAAGAGACAAGATCCAGAAAGGATGTGTTAGCAAGGCTCTCACAAGGCAGTGATAGGTCAGGAGAAGCCCAGGTTGCTGAGCCCTGCTGGTGACTTTTCACTCCAGCATGGGTCCTTTCCCAGTGTGACCTAAGCTCCTGTCTAATCAAGTGTCATCCACATAAATGAAAAAGATGCTCAGCATCTCCATGGCCCCTTTAGACAGCAAGAATGGGAGCTTAGGTCTAGGGGAAGGCAGTTAGAGCTCCTAGGAGGCTGTGGGGCATGTTTCTAGGTGACAGCTCCCACTGCCGAAGGACCTACTAGAGATCAGGCCAAGGCCATCCAGGCCCCAAGCGGCTCCTAGCTGTTGGCGTGGATGGCATCTTTCCAGAATCCCTCTGCTGGCAGCACTGATTGCCTCAGCCTCATGTGACAATGGCAGCTCTCCTCAGAGCCTGGTATTGATGGGCGGGGTTCTCCCCTCTGGCCCAGGTAGGGATCAGCCTGCACCAATTTTGGATTTTTCTTTCTTGTCCTTCTAGGATATCAAAACCTAGAACCTTTGTGTTTTGCTTTTTTTTTTTTTAACTTTTTTTTAGGCACACTCTCTGCCTCTCTAATAGGAAAAAGAGAATCTGGAAACAGGAAAAGTAGAACTTCACTTGGGTAGCCATGGGTGGACAGAGGTAGTGGGGTGGGCAAGACAGGGATGATCCCTAATGCCGTTCTCTGCTCCGTCCACAGAAGGGTGATGACCTGGAAGAGGGTGTCACAAGTGAAGGTAGGCCTGGCCAGTGGCCTTACAGCCCTTCTGCTCCCTCGTTCCTGACTCTCAGGGCTACACAGGGACTGGCCCGGTACCCTGAAACCTCTGCTGCTAGATCCAGGTGTTGCTGGGCCTGAGCCCTAGCTTCCATGGGGATGAGCCCTAGCTTCCATGGGCCTGAGCCCTAGCCTCCATGGGGATGAGCCCTAGCCTCCATGGGGATGAGCCCTAGCCTCCATGGGGATGAGCCCTAGCCTCCATGGGGACTCATGATGATGGAGACAGTGCCATTTCTCTCATTTCCTTTAGGGCAAAACAGACTGGGAAGAGCATGTAGAGGTCACTAAGAGGGTGACTGGAGGGCACAGGTTACTATCCTAGCTTCTGCCCAGGTCCTGAGTCCCCCGCAGACACAGATCACACCGTGCACAGAATGTGCAGGGCCTCTTGGGCATCTGGGCCTCAGTTGATGGGAATCATGGTGGGAACATGGGCCTAGTTTTCCAACAAGGCTCCTGCCCTCTTCCCTCTGACATGAACTCCTCTCCACCTTACATCCCACACCTCATCCATGCTGCCCCCAACCCCCGGATTCCTCCAGACCCCGTGACAAGGACCAGCCCAAGGACCTGCCCTCTGTGCTAAGTGGCTGCCTTCTGCAGCATCCTTTGAGCATCCTCCTTAGGTCAGTGAGGGTGGGCCTGTGGTGTACGCAGGTGCTGGCCCATTCTGCCCTGCCCTGTGCTGACCAGGTGGATAGAGCTCTGAGCTCTCGGAGGGCAGGTGCTCTGTACTCACTGTTTTTCCAGAGCCTTTCTCTGAAGAGACTGGGGGCTGTCAGATCCTTTCCCCATCATGGGTCCCACAGCAATATATAGATAGGGTCCTCCCCACCCACATGCCCCTAATCCAGCTTCCGCCAGCTCTGCGTGTGGAGAGTCAGGAATAGTGACTTCTCTTTGGCTGGCCGCAGACCAGGAGGGCCCAGAATAAGCCTGGATCTGGCTGGTTGCTCTCCTGCCAACACACCCTTCCCAACCTCCACTCCCCACCCCCACCCCACATGCATGTACCTCCTGCCAAAGGGCAGCCAGGCCAACGTTGGTACTGGTTGGAGCTGGAAACCAGGGTGTGGGGCTCCAGCTAAGTGACCCTCACCAAGCCTATCCCTCCATTTGGTTTGTATTGTAGAGTTCGATAAGTTCCTGGAAGAGCGAGCCAAAGCTGCAGAAACAGTTCCAGACCTGCCCTCGCCTCCCACAGAGGCTCCTGCACCAGCCTCAAGTGCTTCCAACCGGAAGAAGCCAGAGCGGTCTGAGGATGCACTCTTTGCCCTGTGAGCTGTCCTGTGGTTTGCCTTCCCATGGCAGGTCACTGCTGACTCTCCTGGTGGACACTGGGCACTGGCCACTCCCCAGCCCCTCAGCCTGCATACCTGTATCCCCATGGAAATGCCACTGTTTGCTCCCAGGCCTCCCTGGTCAGGGCCCACTTTGCCACCTGTTCTCTGGGTGGCAACAGCACTGACCAGAGGGCCTGTCCTCCCTCATCCCAAGGGCTCTCTTGGCCTTGGGTCTAACCAGGAAGAAGCAGTGGTCCAGCCCCGGCAGGGTAGCCCCTTGACACTTTCTGAGCAGAGCTCCTGAACTGACTCTCTCACTACCCCTTCTGCTTCCGCCTAGCTCCATGGCTTCCTTAGGTGAGACACTCTGCTCCCCGGGACCCCCTTCTTCCGTCAAGGACTCTGGGAAAGCAGGGCTCAAGTATTTGTAAGCACAGGCTTAGTCTCTCTCCTTGAACGGTGTGGCACTAGCGTGTTTGTACCTGAGTGGGCTCTGTGGGCCACTACCTTAAAGATCCCTTGTGTCCCTGGCCCTTTCTCCATTAGTCAGCTGCCAGGCCTGGGACCAAGACAGGGACCTGCAGCTCTTGGTCTGAGAACGGCCAAGGGCAGCACCTGCCCTGTGGATGGTAGACAGTTTACTCTATGCACGCCCTACACACCCACATTGGCCCTGATGTCTAGAGACGGTGGTTTGCTAAAGCAACATGACTTTGATGTATCTCGTGACTAGGCTTCGCCTTCAGCGACCTCCACATAGCTACCTCCAGGCCTCGCAGCAGGTAGCTGTGTGCTGTGTGTGGAGGCTCCAGAGGACCAGGAGCCACATTAGGCTGGAGCCATACTCCACTCTTCTCTCCTCCCTGACATAGCCTCAACCTTCATGGCTGTCCCCACTTGATCTGCCACCCACCTCACATGTCCCCCAGCCAACAGTTTCAGTCTGAAGCCTGACAGCGTGAATCTGAGCAAACAAGAGCTGGTGATGCCTGCTCCTGCCCTTGGCTGCTTTGTTTCCTGGTGCTGAGCAGGTGACCCAGTGCTCCCTTAACCCTGGTCCAGCTGCTGTTGCCTAGAAAAGGAAGATGCTACTGCAGCTGTATTGCTGTATACTCGCAGGCCCCACACAGTCCCGCCCACCCTGTGGTCAGCCTTTCCCACCATTAGGATGGCCCAGTGCTACACCTGGCCACCCAAGCGCCAGCCCCAGCAGGGAGAGGAGGCTGGGTTCCACCTGCAGAGGATCAGTACACAGGTTCTGGGCAGCTCTTAGGATGGGACCGCAGCCCTGGGTGAGAACAGAAATGGCCCATCCCAGGACCCCTCACCCAACCCAGCACCTCTCCTTCCTCCGGAAGGTCGGGCTAGGGTTCATCTGACAGGACCTGTGGAGGATGTCACACTGACCTGCTAACTGCCCAGCCCTCTCTGAGCATCTGCCATACCTCCACACCCCACTCATACCCTGCCAAGCAGAGCTTCTTGTCAGTGTTTCTTAAAGGCAGAGCACTCCAAGGCTAGCCTGGTTGTTAAGGCCTCTGAAGGCTTATCACATCAGAGGAGGCTGGGGAGCCCAGTGTACCTGGAAGTCTAAAAGGATTGTCTGAGGATCAGCTGTCCACAGTCTAAAGAGCAGGGCCTGTGGGCAGTAGGCAATCAGGCCAGCATCTCTGAATTAAGAGGCTGCCCCCTGCTTGTGGATGATGTACAGAGGAAGATGGGCCTGCATCAGGGAGAGAGACTGATGTGGGGGCCTACCTTGGGGGTTCCCAACATGCTTATTTCTAGTACCAATGTCCAGAGCTGTCCCCTATCCTCCTGACCGCAGCTGCTAGGTATGTATGGCTTAGAGAGGTCAAGGACTCCCACAGGCTGCCAAGAGAACACTTTTCTGGCTGGGACCAGCCCAGCCGGTGGTTTGGTTTATAGTCTTCATATCTTGTCTAGAGGTAGTCTGCCTGCCTTATCTGTGGGCTGAAGTGACATGGGCCTGGGGCCTTTATGAGAAGCAAGATTGGGCCTGGGGGTCCTGAAGGGGGTCCAGCTCTGTGGACTATTCTGTCCTGAGGCCTCTGATTCCCTACCATCTGTGGGCAAAATCCTTAGAAGCTGGGCCCTCTCAAGCCAGCAGCCTCTACAAGTGTTAGAAATCACAGATAGAGTATGTACTTAATTACACTAAATTATTGCCGGGACTCATAAGCACTAATTACACCTGATTATAGGTTAAAATATTTATTTTGTCAAAATATTTTCTTGAGGATGTGTTTAACCTTTTCTTGTTCATTGTGTGCTGAAGTGTGAAGACTGCTTCTTCCTACCTTTTTGGCCATCAGGCAGCAGTGAAGGGAAGTCACCAGGTGTATTTTGACCCTGTGAGTTGGGCCGAGACTGACTAACTCATTTACTGTACATGGGACATGGGGTTTCAGAGCCAAAAGGGCTTCTTGGTAGCTGTGGCCAGAGCTAGCTTCCATTTTTCCTGTCAGCCCCTCAGTGTGAGTGACTGTGCCTTGGCTCACTGCTCTTGTCCTCCCCACCTGGCCCCTGCTGTCACCCACAGCACCGCTCAGCCGGCAAAGTGGTGGCCGGACCCTAGGTGGCCTGATGGCAATGAGTTCCTTCGTTCCACCACAGACTTTCCTGGCCACAGTCCTCTGACGGATGGTCTCAGATGGCTCAGGGCACTCTTGGGGCCAGGTCAGCCCTAGGTGGCTGGGAGAGCAGCATGAGAGCCTTTGTTCCCGCCTGGTCAATCCACAGCCTCTCTATGGTCTGCTGTTGGGATGGCTGGGGCTTCCCTGTGTGCTCAGCCACTTGGAGGTCCTCCCTTTGTGGCTCTGTGGTACCCACCTAGCCCAGTGCCCATCTCCAGCCCTTCTTGTTCATGGAGGTCTAGGCTAGGTTTCCCCTAGTCCCCAAGAACAACTGTCAACCCTGTGTTCTGACCGATCCTGCCATACTCACGCCCCAGGCTCTCTGGGAGAGCAGGGGGTAGTGTTTCTTCCTAAAGTTTGCACTTCATTTGTGAGGATCTGAGGATCCTCGGGGCTGCTGAAAAGACGGTATTGAGTTTGATCTCCTGTTGTCTTACAAGTCAGTCTTGTCACTGTCCTGTTTCTGTGGGTAGAGCTGGTTCTGGAGGGTGGCTCACGCGTGACAACTAGTGTGTCTCCCCACCCCACTGGTTCTGCTTCCAAAAACTGTCTCTCTAATTTGTGTTCTTGCATGTAAAGTACGCCACAATAAATAGTTGAACCAGCCATTCCTGTGTGATGTCTGAATTGGCCTGAGCATCCAAAGGGCCTGAAAGTTGGCCCACCTGACTTCTTCTAAAAAAAAAAAAAATTATATTTTAAAATTATGTGTTTGTGTGTGTTATCTGAGTATGGATATGTGTACTTCTTGGTTCAGGTGCCCACAGAGGCCAGGAGAGGGCATTGGATTCACTGGAGCTGGAGTTAAAGTGGTTGGTGGGCCACCCAGCGTGGGTGCTGGGAACCTAACCCTGGTTCTCTGCAAAAGCAGTGTGTGCTTTTTAGCCACTGAGCCGTCTCTCCAGCTCCCACCTGCCTTTTAATTTTATTTCATGTTTTGAGATATGGTCTTACTTTGTAGCCCAGGCTAGCCTTGAACCCAGAGATCCACTGGCCTCTGCTTCCCAAGTGCTGGGATTGAAAGCCTGTGCCACAAGATCAGTACCACAGGCTTTTAACAGGCCTTCATGGGTCCCTGCTAGAGGGAGCAATTGCAGACCCACCACTTCATTCCCCATCTCAGAGGCCTGGCAAGGAAACTCCTGTGCCCTGGAGAGAGGCAGGCTTTGGGGGAAGAGGGCAAGTGTATGGCAGATTTCCTGGGTCTCAAGCAGATATGGCAAGGCCACTTACCCTGGCTCAGAGCAGGTAGGCCTGGGGCATCCAAACCCCTTCAGCTGGGTTTCTGCCAAAAAAGGCATCAGAATCTTCCACAAAGCCCATGCCAAGCACTGAGTCTGCCAGCCTCAGCTCCTGGAGAGTAGAGCCCTCTCCTCGACTGTGATATTAATCCACAGTTCCCCCTACAGAGAGATACAGCTTACACACTTCATACAGTCGAGCGCTTTCAGTCAGGGTTGCAGGGTTGTGTGACCATCTCAATTTTAGAACTTCTTTGTTCCAACCTCAAAGCAGCTCATCTCTGCCTCTCCCCACCTACCTTCCTTCCTGTAAGCTCCTGGGCTGTTCCAGGAGGCTGCCTAGGGCACTACTCTGAGGCATTGTCCTTTGGGAACTGGCCTCAGCCAGCCCTGAGGTCAAAGGACCACGTGGGGACACGGGAGGAGGTGGAGCCAGATGCCCTCAGACCTTCACCCCCTGGAACTGAGGATGGCGCGTAAGCGTAGTAAGTATATGAAACTCAGGTGGCCCTGGCTAACATCTGCCAGCCTGTCACTGTGCTGGTAAAGTTGGGGCTGGGAAGAGCCACAGACTGGCTTTTGGGCACAGAGATCAAGGTAACTGTCACTTAGACTCAGACTCAAGTCTGCTGTAGAGGGGCAGCAGATGAAAAGGTCCAGAGGCACAGGCTGATAGGGGCCCCTACAGTCACCAACCCAGGCCAGGGTTCCAGGAGCCAGCACCCTAAGACAAGCTATCACTCTAGGCTCCAGGGGCTGAGGCTCTAACTCTGACTAGGTGGGATGAATTGCAGGCCCTCAACAGGTAAAACAGAGGAGCGTGTCCTTAAAGTAGAGGAAGCCCACAACCTAGAGCCTTCTGAGCAGATAACATGGACTCAGGCCAGGCTGTGCCCTAGCTCTAGGTAGGCACTGTGGCATTAAAGGGGCCAGAACCCAATCCCTACCCTGTGAAGAGCAGGTGGACCGAGTCTGCTCTGGGCTCACAAGCCCTACTGCGCTTTTCCTTTTAGCTCGTGATCCTTACAGCTTGCCTGTACCTGGCTGGTGCTCAGGCTGTGCCCCTGGGGAACTTGATGCCTTGTCCAGTTCCCAGAACCAAGGCCTCTCCTCTGCTGAGTGTTAGAGAACCCTGGTGGCCTGCAGGCAGGGAGGCTGTCCAAGCCAGGAGGAAGGGCAGGGTGGCCATGCTGCTCCAATTTAGCGACAAGTCTCCAAGGAGGGACTTTGCAACCCTTGGTGGACACTTGCCAAAGTTCATTTTCCCTGTAGACTATTAGATGTTCCTGTGAGATAAGGGTTCTGTGGGAGAAAACAAATGCAAGAAACATTGGAGAAAAGCGGCCTCTTTATCAGGATGGAGCCTGTGGCCCCAGCTCCTCACTTAAAGGGCATATTTGACCTAGTTGGTTGTGGCAGAAATTGGTTCAGAAGTCAGAAAGAGGAGTGTGCTTCAGGAACAGCTGTATCCGGGTGCCTCTTGATGAGGTTGGGCGACAGACCTTTGTGGGTCTTGGCTCTGCTTCTTCGGGGCTGGCTCCTCCCAAATAGACTAGAGATTTCCTGTAGCTCCAGGCCATAGCTCTTTCCAGTGGTTTATAAAATACCAAGAACTCACCCTGAAAACCCTGGCTATTAGTAGAGGAAGGGTAAAACCTTCACAAGGTCTCCAGCATGGGTGGAGAAGGCCCAGGGCCTGAGGGACAGATGGACAGAGACAAATTCCTACGCTCTTCTTTTTTCCCTTCTCAGGCCTCACTGCCTCTCTCCTGTCACTGGAGCTCCGAGAGGAGCTGGGGCCCTGTCTTGATGACAGGCCCCCTTCAGCAGCCTCCACTGAAGCTCTTGATGGGGAAGGACCTTTACCACCCATTTACTTCCCAGGAAAAACATCTCTTCTGGATCTTGGGCAGGGGCAGAACCCGAGACCTCGGACCAGCATGGTACCCAGAAAGTGCTCCAATACTCGGGGAAGCTACTGGTGTGTTCTTTCATAGCCTCCAGAAAGCTATGTTCAGGTCTCTAGGGCCAGGTCTTGAACATCCCGGTAAGTCAGGCCTCTGCTGGCAGCTCTGGGGAGTCGATGATTCTGGAAGCCCAGCGGACTCTCGCCTGGGCTGTCTCCTCTCTAGCCATGCCACATAGTCCAGACCCAGCAGGAGTGGCACCAGAGAATCCACTGTACCCTCTCCTCAGCTGTGAGATGGGATTGTGAATGACCCACCGAGGCCTTTGTAGTTCATCAGTCTTTGAGTGAAATGGGCCGAGGTAATCCCAGGGAAGATGAGGAGAGAAAAAGGAGCCCGCAGCCTGGCTGAAAGGACAGCCAGTCGTCAGTCTGGTAGGGCCTGGAGTCCAACATCCAGGTGAAACATTCTGTTTGAGCCTGTCACAGTCCTTCCAGCACATTCTTTTGCCCCGTCTCCCATGCCCACCCCTCCTGTTTTTTGAGGCCTCCCTGAATCCCACAGCTTCGCTTTTGCCTAACATTCTAAATTCTGATGAGAAGTCCCAACTGAAATTTAAGAGGTGGGAGCTGCCCAGCCTGGTCGCAAACACAGACCTGCTTCACCTTCTGAGGGCTGAGAGCGCAGAGAGAGGGGATAACACTGCCCACTGCCAGTTCCCAGGACATCTGATGGAAGGTTTAGCACCTTCTCTACCCCACGAGGACAAAGTAACTTGCAGCAGCCGGAGTATCAGACACGGGCTTCCCTCCTGTATCCGTCCTGTACTCCCTTCCTCTACCACAGCTCTTTACACCTCCGAAAACCCTGGGAGATGGAGAATCTGCTCCGTCTCCTTCGAGGTGGGTCTCAGATAAACCTGCATCTTCCCACCAGTTTCTGTTCCCCAGTTTTCCGTAGAGTGGCAAGCAGTGGGGACCTGGGATTCCAACAGTAACTCCCTTAGGGCTGGACGTCACTCACGGTGTCAGGTGATACCATTGGTTGCTGTACTTTTCTCTACTCTGGGACTCTAACACATAGCTGGCTTCTCCCCTCAATAGCCAGCATTTCCCGCTCTCCATTTGTGAGCTTAACTCTTCACTGTGCCCAGACTTTGGGCATACCCAACCCTTGTGTGGAGGTCTATCATGCCAAGCAGCCACCACGGTGGGTGAGACAGAGGCCCAAAGAGGGCTAGACACTTCCTGGACAGCTCCCAACAGAAGTCGACTCCAATGAGATCAGCCCTCATCCACGGCCAGAATTCTCACGTCAGCTCAGGAGGTTAGGACCTCCCAGGTGGCTCTGGACTCCCAGCAGTCTGTTCCCATTGCCTGGCCCTCTGTTCCTTTGCCCAGGCAGGCCCACGCTTAGCTCCAGCAGTTAAGAAAGATAACGGGGTCATGCAGAGTGGCAGGTAGCCCTGGAGGTTCAGCAGCCTCCTTATGCAGCTTTCTGCCCGGGGCCTACCATTCCACGCACCCCTGAGCTCCCAACATTGAGGGCACTGCTGGGCAAAGAGGCCCTGCCCCTCACGGCTCAGAACCCCAGCCAGTGTCTCCTGTGCTTAGAGAGTGGGGACCAACCGGGACGTGCACGCTGGTCCCCCAGGTAACGAAGCCGGGGCAGGCACGGAAATCTGGCCTTGGGGTACCATTTGCAACGGAGCGGTCCCACCCGGCAGGGCCCGCGTCCGCAGGTCTTACAGCCCCACCCCCGGGTCGAGCAGGCGCCGGGCACGTGACCCAAAGCCCGAGTCCGGCGAGCGCAAGCTGACGCCGCGTCACGCCACTCGGGGCCCCGCCCCAGTTGGCCGCGAACAGGGCAAGTTCTCTCGCGCCCGGAGTTCGGGGTCTCCGCGCTGCCCACCCCGCTCTGCGACCGTCCCCAGTATAGGATCACCACGGGCAGCGGGCAGTGCTGGGGACTTCCTAGGCGGGTCCCGTCTCCTCCTGCCTCAGTTGCCTCATCCGTGGAATGGGATGGGAACAGACGTCTTCCTAAGGCTGTTGGGAGGACTGAACGAGTTAATACAATAAAAGTATTCGGCTTGTCACAAGCATGCCTCATGACTGCACAGTGCTGAACAGCTGACCCAGGTCACTGTCGGCCAGGCTGAGACCCCGCCCCTCCAAGGCTCACTAGGACAGGCTTGCGTTCTGAGCGCCAAAGATCCCAGCAAGGGGTCCTGAGATCTTTGGTGGGAGGTCCTGGGTGTTTGAGACAGAAACCACCAACTTCCTCTGAAGAAGTTCTCCAAGCTTCCCCTCGGCTGCTGCCCTTGTAAACCCACCCGTGGAGCAGAGGTTTGCATCAGTGGTCCGCTCTCCCACCTTGGGCTTTGCTCCACAGGGAGCTTTTCTAGTCCTGGCTACAGGTCTTTGCCTTCGGCTGCCCCCGTCCTGCAGCAACGGAATGTGTACTATACATACTTTTTGCTCAGTTCCCAGAAGGCAGATCTGTTGTGATGACTCCCAACACTGCGCCCTTTTCCGCAGAGACGGCCGAAGTGGCTGTCTCCACACACGCAGGTGAGGTACTACCTCAGCTGACCTCTGAAGACCCTCACTCTTCCGGCTGGGAAGGGCTATTTGAGTTTTCAGGAAACTATGACACTCCTGGGTCTTTCTGATGGCAGAGTAGCCCCAAAGCAAGGGCTCCACGTCCTCGGGGAGAGGTGGTTCACAGTCCCAGCAGCTCCTGGGCGCCTGAGTCATTTTCTAGCAGCCACGCTGGGAGAGGGGCAAAATGCGTCTAAGTGGAAACCAGGCACACAATCCCTCCTCACCCAAAGACAACTCATTCTACTGGGAGGTGAGAGCAATCACTCAGCCTGTAGCTGGAGTCTGAGCATGGCAGCTCCAGGTGGCTTGGGGGGGGGGGGGGGGCGGTCCTGACCTTCTCGGAGGCTCCCTGGTTGACTCCTACAGCACTGTTGTCTCCCCACTTGCAGATGCTTGTGGACCAGAAAGGTTTATTTCAATGCACCCCAGAGGAACCTATCCTCTCTCCCCTGCTTGACCTGGCCCTAAGGCCCAGGGCCCGGGAGCCATTTTTCAGTCCTCAGGCTGCTGGCCTGACCTGGACCTAGGTCATGATCTAGGCAGCTGGGCTCAGGTTTTCTGGGCCCCTGTTACAGAATCGCTGCTTGTCCTTGGGATCCACACTTTTTCTAGGTCTTCCTGGAGACCAGAGTCTTCCTTTAGGAGTTGTACAGGCCACTGGCCCTCCGGGTCCTCTCTGCCCCAACACTGGGACTGATATAGATTAAGACAGGACCAGAAGTTCCAGCCTCCCTCTCCTGCAGGTTCCGCCTGGGAACCCTTCTTCTCCACTTCCAGGCTCCTATGCTGAGAAGGTGGACGGATCTCACAGGCTGCGTTCCTCGGATGCCCAGCTCCACTAATCTCTCAGCCAGCCCATACATAGATCACTGGAGCCTTGCTACAAATGAGGAAAACAGAGAGGCCGAGTTGAGCTCACACCACAGGTCTGTGACAGCTGTATTTTGGACACAAGTCCGTTTTGTTCTCTGCTCCCACCCCCCCGACGCCGGCCCCTCTCCCCAGCTCTTCCGTCTCATGATGCCTGGCCTAGGTCTGTGGCTTCCATTTGCTGGGTGCTGAAGAAGCTGAGGCCCTCCTGAGCACCCGCAGGAGGGAAGCTGCGGGGAAACGAAGCTCCAGCAGGTAGTCTGAACCGGCTAGGTGAGTTGTCCGGAGCTGGCGGACTCCGGCTGGTGGGCGGGGCCTGGCGGGAAGCCCCGCCCCCCGCCTGGGAGGCTCCGCCCGCGGAAGCTAGTTTCCGAGGAACTTTTCGTTAACGCGGGCCTCCTCCGAAGCCTGGCGGGCGCCGGCGCCATGGACGAGCTGCCCTTCGGCGAGGCGGCTCTGGAACAGGCGCTGGCCGAGCCGTGCGAACTGGACGCGGCCCTGCTGACCGACATCGAAGGTGCGTGGCCCGGGGCTCCTGCGCGGCCTGTGCGGGGTCGCGTGTCCTGGGAGGTCACTTAGCCGGGAGCTTCTGCGCCTGCGCAGTGCGCAGTTGCGTGCCTCGGATCTAGGGTTAGCTCTCGAGGCTGCCGTGGGCTTGGTTTCTGGACACGCTGAGCATCCACTGAAAATTCCAGGAAGGGTCCTGTGTACAGTTCACAGGCTGACCTGGGTTTTCTCATTTCTTGGGTGTACCAAAATCCCCAAGGAAGCCCCCGAATGGATATTTACGTGCACCTTGGCGTGCAAGTATCTGGCTACTGTGGATAGAGGTCCGGGAAGTCTCTTTAGGTACACTAGAGGTGAGGGACAGGCTCGGCACCAGCGAGGAAAGATTCTAGGCAGAGGCCAAGGTAGAAGCAAAGACCCCTGAGGCGGTGAGGGTGAGACGGGGAGCTGACAGAACACCTCTCTAAAATAGTCTTCAATTTTGCGATTCTGGGGCAGTAACCCAGGACCTAGGACATACCAGCAGGCTTTCTGCACTGAGCCACACCCTAGGCCACTTAGAGCCTTTAAAACATCACTTGAACTTGCCCAGCTTGACTCACCTCCAACTTCCACAACCGCTGCGTGGGGGGGGGAGAAAAGAAAAACAACAAACCTTCCATGCTGTAAGATGTATCCATGTTAGGTGGACCACTCAGTGATCTCTGGTGGTCGTCAGCGGTCTCAAAACATTGCCTCTCTCTGGCCTGTTGAAGGGCTCCACACCCTCCTCTACCCCAGACAACCATGAATGTGTGTTATCTATAAACTACAGTGGGGCCCTGGGATTACAGTAGACTGTGTCCTCATTTACACCACCCCCGCCCCACCCCCGCCCCAGCCCCGCCCCGTGCTCCGTTGGTAGTTGGCTGTTTTGGATGTGCAGTGCCTACGATCCTCATTGAGTCCCAGAGGCAAGCCTCGGGAAGAACCACTCAAAGACCCCATGTGCTGTCAAAGCTTCTAGTAGGCTTATAACTGGGGCTAGAGGGGAGTTAGAAGGTTGGGTCACCTAAGAGGGACGAAGGTTGAAAGACATCTGGGCAGGCCTGAGCTCCAGTCATGACTAGGGACATGAGAAGGGACAGGAGAAGGAGAGTGTCGTGTTTAAGTTGTTAAGTGCCCTCTTCAGCATTGGGGTGGGCCATCATAACGTGGTCAGCCAACACTTACTAAGTACTCTGTGTGTGGCAGGTACTGTGTTGAGCATCTCAGTGACTCCTGACAATCCCAGTTGGAAGACATATTATCTTCATCTCACAGCTGAGAGACTGAAAAAAAAAAAAAGGGTAAAGGACTTGTCCAAGGTCATGCAGCCACAGCAAGGCAGAGCCAGAATTCAGACCCAGGCTGCTGGCTCAAGAGCCTGGACCCTTGGCTCCCAAGGCTGGATTAAGAGGCTGACCATGCAGCTGTCTCCCTCAGCCCAGAGCAGCATTGGTCATAAGACTGGAAAGTGGCAGGAGGAGCCAGCCAAGGCCTGGAACCCCACTGCCTATCACCTGCCTGCTTCCTGGCACACACACACACACACACACACACACACACACACACACACACACACCCCACACACACCTTTGTCATGCAACTGTCCTGGGAGCTGGGGCTTGCCACCTTTGTTTCTGAGGGGGATGCTGTGCTCAGGGCGTGAAGTCCTGCTGCTGGCTGTGACCTCAGAGAAGCTCCAGATGAGCCGTCTCCTCCTTGCTTCTGGTGTCAGGTCACTAGAGGCTTGGGAGAGGAGCCTGTGATGGTGACTGCTGGGAGACTGGTGGCACCGCACTCAGGACAGAGGAGGTGAACGGCCATAGTTCTGGTCTGAGACTGGCTACTAACTCTAGGAGCCCAAGGCCTGTGAGAGCCAGCTCCCCAAGAGCTGGTCTGTCGGTTGGCCCAAGATGTGTGTATAGCCTAGGACCAGGGCTGAGGAACCCTCCTGAGTTCTAGCCCTTTTCCTGTGCTGGTCTTATCCTGTATCTGTCTTGTGTTCCAGTGTTGTGTGACTCTCCCTAGGGCACTGTGACCGACTAGAAAAGCGAGTCCATCCAAGTCCAGCTTCATGAGCCAGTGAGTTTATTGGTAGATAGTCAGTGTTCTATTGCAGAAGAGACACTGTGACCACGGCAGCTCTCCTAAAGGAAAGCACTTCACTGGGGCTGGCTTACAGCTCAGAGGTTTAGTCCATTGTCATCATCGTGGGGAGCATGGCAGCAAGCAGGCAGACATGGTGTGGAGAAGGAGCTGAGAGTTCTGCATCTAGATCCACGGGCAAAAAAGGAGACACACTGGGCCTGGCTTGAGCTTTTGAAACCCCAAAGCCCACCCCCAGCTACATACCTCCTCTGACAAGGCCATACCTGTTCCAACAAGGCAATACCTCCTAATCCCTCTCAAGTAGTGCCATGCCCAGATGACCAAACATTCAAGTCTATGAGCCTATGGGGGCCATTCCAATTCAAACCTCCACAGTTGGTGTGGGTGAGAAGTTAGAGGAGCCTACAGACTCCTAAACAGATGTGTCACTGCCAGATCTCACTCCAGCCTAGTGACGATCTTTAGAAAGTTGCATCTGGAGCCACACCCCCTATCCCCATCCCTTCAGGTAACCTTCGACCTCTTGTATACACCGGCCTCCCAAGATTTCATGCAGCCAAGTGGCAAGAGGATGTAGTGGGTAGGATCTCAGGTAACGGGGCTGGAGAGATGGCTCAGCAGCCAAGAGCCCTGGCTGCTCTTCCAGGTGACCTGGGTTCAATTCCCAGCATCCACATGGCAGCTCACAACTGTCTATAACTCCTGCTCCAGGGGATCCAACACCCTTACACAGACATACCTGCAGGCAAAACACTGATGTACATAAAATACAAATAAATAAATTATTAAAAATAAAAAAGGAATCTCAGGTATGAGACCGACCTGTAACCTTCCCCCTCCTCCCAAGAGAGAGCGTTAACATCACATTGTTGGTTTGATAGACCTGACTGTCACTGCTTTTGGGTGTGTTGTGTTGCCTGACTATGGGACAAGCACCACTTGCTCGGTCACCCATACTCCTGCCGTGGCATGTCTTCTGTCTCTAGTCCCACCAAGGACAAGCACTCCTTACAAAATTGCATCTGAGTGGCCACTGGCCGGTTCCTGGTGTGGAATTCCCTGTAGGTTGCCAACTCTCCACGAACTCTTAGTGCTCCCAGAATAGAGTACCCTTGTGTCAGTGTGGCATTTAAGACCTTGCCAAGATGCCCCTCCTTCAACAGTGCCTACCCACCCAGAACCCCCCTCCCTCTTGGGTACAGCCCAAGGAAGGTATCTTAGGGTTATTATTGCTGTAACAAAACATGACCAAAAACAACTTGGGAAGGAAAGGGTTAGACTTACACTTCTGCATCATAGTCCATCACTGAAGGAAGTCAGGATAGGAATTCAAATAGGTCAGGAAGCTGGAGGCAGGAGCTGATGCAGAGGCCATGGAGGGGTGCTGCTTACTGGCTTGTTCTCTATGGTTTGCTCAGCCTGCTTTCCTATAGAACCCAGGACCACCAGGGTACCCTTACCCACAACAGGCTGGGCCTTCCCTCATCAATCACTATTTAAGAAAATGCAAACAAGCAAGCAAACAAAAGAACACAAAAGCACTTGGAAGGCAGAGGCAGGTGGATTGCTGAGTTTGAGGTCAGCCTGTTCTACAGAGTGAGTTGCAGGACAGCCAGGGCTACACAGAGAAACCCTGTCTAAAACAAAACAAAACAAGAAGGAAGGAAGGAATAAAGAAAAAGAAAATTCTCTACAGGCTTATCTACAGTCTGATTTTATGGAGGCATTTTCTCAATTAAGGCCCCCTCCTCTCAGATGGCCCTAGCTCAGGTGGCCCTGGCCCTAGATGTAAAACTAGCCAGGACAGTAGAGTACCCCTTCTTGCTGGTCTGCAGGTCCCGAGTCCCTGGGCAGGGGGTGAAGCCCAACAGCATCCTGCCCATCAGGCCCTCGTGTCCAGCCTGTCTTACGTAAGGGCAGCGGAAAGCTCTCCAGTGCACCGTTGCTCTTGGGGAAACTGCCCCAACCTCTGTGAACTACAGGGTTGGGAGTTCCCTGGGGGTGGGGGGGAGTAGCAGTAATGGCTCTGGGAGGCCCAAATTAGAGAACCACAGGACGGTGCTAGGGGTGGTTCCGGGGAGGCAGGTGGCTGGGCCTTACCTCTTGCCCTGTACTACTTAGCTGGACACGGCTTCCCAAGTGACCTGGCTAAGTTCCAAATGGGAGTCACTGCCAGGTGGAGCCTAGGACCTAGACTTTACCTGATTGTGACTGTGGCCTGGGTTAGGTACTTTACTTAGACTGGACAATGGCTGTCTCCTGTTGGCTACGTGCTTGAGGTGATGCCTTTTAAGTTTTTATTTTTAATTAGTTCATTTATTTATTTTTTAGTGCTAGGGATAGATCCCAGAGGCTCATACATCACTGAGCTGTACCCCAGCCTGACTTATACTCAGACCTTGGGGACTGATTGGGGCCAAGTGCAACCCACAGCCCACTGCTTCATAAGGTAGTGGTGGGGGCCTCCCTTCCAGTAAGAGAGGGAAATGGACTCAGAGCTGTCCCCAGGTGTCCATGCCATCTGGAGCTTTTGGGGGTTGGAGCAGGGCTGGAGGTCTATCCCAATTCAAAGAATTAATTTCCTTGGAGAAACCTATACTGACCATTCTTCCCCCTCAACAATAACTACTCCCATCCCCAGCCACTTCTCAGGAAGCCTTGCATCAGGCTATCCAAACCTGGTTCCAACGCACAAAGCTCCTTATAGCTAGAAGGTTGGAACCCAAGAGTTTTCACATCCAGTCCTTCTGAGAGACCTTGGGCAAGTGGCTTGACCTCTGACCTTTTGCTTCTTATCATTGTAATAGATCCAATACTAGAACTTGGTTCCTTGACTCTGTGGGGCCCAACTGAGCTTGCCAGGGGCCAGTAGGCATTCTGACAGTGCCTACAGTTATTCTCACACTGTTTAGAACATGGACCCAGCACCCAAACCTTTTGTATTTTGCTCAGCAAATGTTAGCAGTCACTATCCAAGGAGCCTATACAGGAAGTTTCCAGAGCATTCCAGGCTGTGGTTCCAAGTTCTGAGTGTGTACTGTGTAATGGTTCTGTCTTTTTGCATGAGAGACAGGTCAGTAAGGGGCCCTCACCCTGCTTTGAAGAGCAAGCCCCATCCTTGGCATCTCCTAAGGTTAGAAGAGACCTCAGCCACAGTAGTGTCCCGTCCTCTCTCAGTGCTCATCAGAGGGGCCACTTACTCCCAGCCACTGACCATCCTTTTGTGATACAAGTCCCATAGCCTTGGAGACATCAAAAGAGATGGCAGAGGAGCGTGCTGAGGTTGTCCCCACCTGAGGGAGAGCAGGGCCAGTGCCTGCAGTTCAGTCTCCTTCACAGATGTAGCCTCCTGTACAGAGATGAGGAAGCCTTAGGAGCAGAAGAGCAAGTCCCTGGAAGCTCCTAGGAGTACAGTTCTGGCTCTGTTAAGCAGCTCCAAGTGCATAAAAATGAAGAAGCCAGTGCTGGCAGCGCTGTATAGATGGGCTTTTACCTCTTCAGAGTCACCCTCTCATGCTTCAGTGGCCTGAGAATTATGTGGACTTATTTAGCCTGGGAACAGCTGCCGCTGCATTGGGCTGTTTCTTGCCTCCAGTCTGACCAACATGTGTCCTGGACTCCCAGCTCTAGCTAACTGGCAGGATCCATGCTAACTAGTGTCTTATTAATTTGCTGTGCCCCAGGTCACATAAGGGCTGCATGTCAGATCCACAGCTCTAGGGTAAGCATTGGTGGCCCGGACATACAGTATCCCTAAGGGATGGTGGAAAAATTGCCTGCATGGTGGCACATACCTGTAATCCTAGCACTCAGGAGGCAGAGGCAGGCAGATCTCTGTGAGTTCGAGGCCAGTCTGGTCTATGAAGCTAGTTCCAGGACCGCCAGGGCTACACAGAGAAACCCTGTCTCAACAAACAAAAACAAAACCAAAAAGATTTCAAGGTCATCCTTGAAGTTTGGGTCCTGCCTGGCTATCTGAGACCCTGTTTCAAAGGGAAACAAACAGGAGCCTGTGGAGGTTGTCCTTACCTGAGGGCAGTGGGCAGAGCCTGCAGCTCAGTCTCCTTCACAGAGGGAAAATGTGCTGGGAGTTGTTGTGTGGAGCAGTCTGGACAATGAGGAGATTCAGAGTTAACATCAGAGCAAGTTTGGAGGAGAGAATAGGTGTTTTCCTTGAGGAGATTCAGAGTTAACATCAGAGCAGGTTTGGAGGAGAGAATAGGTGTTTTCCATGAGGACAAAATTGAATGTAAGAAGGACATTCCTGGCAGGGTCAGCCTGGATTAAGGCAGGATGCCATTAATGGTGGGACACTGATGGTTTGAAAGAAAATGGCCCCAAATTGGCACTATTAGGAGGTGTGGCCTTGTTAGATTGTGTGTGGCCTTGGAGGAAGTATGTCACTGTGGAGGTGGGCTTTCAGGCCTCATATGCTCAAGCCCTCCACAGTGAGACAGATCACTTCCTGTTGCCTGCCTGTCGAGATACAGGACTTGCAGCTTCAGCACTATGTCTGCCTGCACACAGCCATACTCCCAGTTGCCATGCTCTCTGCCATGATGATAATGGACTAAACCTCTAAACCTGTAAGCCGCCACCTCAATTAAATGTTTTCCTTATAAGAGTTGCCATGGTCATGGTGTCTCCACAGCAATAGAAACCCTAACTAAGACAGACACCTTCAGAAAACAGGCAAGGCGAATGACTTGCAGGCTGAAGGCTAGAGTCCAGCAGGGTCGGGGTGAGGTGGCTGAAGTGTGGTGCCAGCCTTCATGGCCCCCATCACAGATCCCACTGTGTTCAGTTCACTTTTGTATGTATCTGTTGATGGATGTGTGTGTGTAGGTGCACAGATGGATGTGTGTGCAGATGTGTGTGCAGATGTATAGAGGTCAAAGGTCGATGTTCAGTGTCTTTGCTTCTCTACATAATTAAAATATATTTTAAACATTTTTAGATTCATTTTATTACGTATGTTGCCTGCATGTAAGTATGTGCACTATGTGCATGTAGTACCTCTTGAGGTCAGAAGAGGGAGTCTGATCCCTAGAGCTGGAGTTACGGATGGTTGTGAGCCACCATGTGCTTGCTGGGAACTGAACCCTGGTCCTCTGCAAGAACAAGTGCTCTTAACTGTTTAGCCATCTCTCCAGCCCTTCCACATAATTTTTAAAGACAGTATTTTTTAAATTGAACATGTAACAACTTAAAGATTAATTAGGCAGGCTGTTTGGCCAGTATGATCTCTTTTTTCATCTCTTCAGGCCTTGGATTATAAGTATTGGCTGCCACACAGTCCGTTCTCTGTCTCTGTCTTTCTGTCTGTCAGTCTGTGTGTGTGTGTGTGTGTGTCTCTCTCTCTCTCTGTCTCTCTCTGTGTCTCTCTCTCCTCCGCCCCATTCTTGGCTTTTTGTGTGGGTGCTTTGGATTGAACTCAAGTCCTTATGCATGCACAGCACACACTTTACTGAGCCATTTTCCCGGCCCCTCTGCTTACTGCTTGCTGAGTAAGGTGGGTGTTCCAGATGATTGGGCCTCTGTGTTGTCCCTCTGCCTATGTGATGGTGCTAAAGGCTGGTTGGCCCAGGGCCCACTTCAAGCCATAACTGACTGGCAACCGAGTAGGCTCGTGGGTCAGCAGAACTGAGTCAGAGTCTCATATTCTTCCTTGGACTGGGAGGGCTCTTGCGTTTTTGGCCCCCTCTGGACCTTTGTGTCCTCGCTGGGGAGAGGTCCTGAGCTCAAGGGTAACTGTTTCACCACTCTGTATGTGGCCTATCCCCTTCCAGGAAGAACCACATTCTCTTAATCCCTGGAGCAGGGCCTTTGCATACACAAAGGGCAATCTGTGCCCCTGTGCCCTGGCACCCATATGACAGCCAAGGACCGGAGTGCCTGCCAGGGAGTTCTGGGGAGTAAGGGCCTGGGGAGCTGCAGGCAGGCTGCATGCCTGGAGGAACAGTGAGCCACAGCCCCATCCTCTGGCCTGCAAGCTCCACCAGGCAGGGGGAACTGTCACATGTCCTCCCCAGGAGGTAATGCTACCTCTCCTTCCAGCTGTTACTCTTCTCATTTCGTGCAGTCTTTCGTGGCATGGGATGGTTTGCAAACCCTGCAGGTGACATGTCTTTAGCTCAGCCAGACCAACCTACATTGAAATCCCAACACACCCCCAATCCCTACCCCCAGCCACTGGTTTCTGTTTCTACCCTCACACCTGGCTTGCAATATCTTGGGGTCTTTGGGTTTGCCTTTTCTTCTGGCCAGAGAGCTCTTTCCTCCCCTGTGGCCCTGTTTATTCAGGCTGCATGCTAGTGTCACCTCCTCAGGTAGCCTTGAGAAGCGCCTGGCTCTCCTTGCCCAGCCTTTCTGTCACGGTGTTCTCACTCCATTTGCCCCCCCCCCCCCCATGCACATGTGTGCAGCTGGTTTCTTTTGGTGGAGTGGAAGTGCCCCAAGGGCAGGATTCTGTGATGTCTAACCCAAATGCCAGGCAGGTGGCTGACACACAGCAGACATCAGATACTGCTGGGGAGGGGTAGCTGGGGCTTCAGGTTTCCTGTTGAAGTCAGATAGGATCAGGGCCTGAGAGGGAGGAGGGGAGATCAGGACTGGAAAGGTGCAGGAAGGGGAGGAGCTGAACCCAGTGAGGCTTGAGTCCCAGCCTCCACTTGTCCTTTGCTTCAGAACATGCGTGGGAACAGGAAGCCTGTGCATGTTCATGGCAAGCCAGTATCCCAGTATCCAGTGTCTCTTGATGGCACTCAGTCTGGGCACCATGATGCCCTTTTCCAGACCGACAGGACCTAGTGAATCCTAGTCCTTCCTAGGGTGAGGTAAGGAAGACATATTTCAGGTCTGCAGACTGATGCCTCTGCCTCAGTTCTTCTGGGGCCCTGCTAGTCCCTTTTAAACTGTTAGAAACCTACCAAGTGCTTAGGGTTGCCGACAGTACTACAGGTTATCAGACAACTCACCGTCCAGTTCCCCAGTTCTAGCCTGTTCCAGTGGATGTGAAGGGAACCACCTTTGCCGAGACCTTTTTGAGTGGGTAGGTGCTTTATAAACTTGTTCGCCCAGCATCGCCACCCCGAGAGGAGCAGAATCGGGGCTGGAAGCTGTGTGAGCGGAGGCCGGTCTGCCGCTGAAGCACCTCAAGGAGGTTGCTAAGCTGGCTTTGAGTTTCCCTTTCCCGCAGTCTCTGCCTTGGCCACCAGCATCTACAGATAGGGGCTCACAGACCAGACCCAAGAAGGGAGTGAGGTGGAGGTCAGGCCAGAGCGGGGACAGGGGTTGGCACCATGCCAGGCCTGCCCCTGCTCCACTGCTTGGCTAAGGCTTCCGCACCCACAAGCCTGCCCTTGGGTCATACCTGTCCCTCCTCCTGAAAGCCTCTTCTGAGTCCGGCCACTCTTGGGGACAGCAAGCCGTGTCTTTTCCCTCTCCCTCCAGTGTCCAGATAGGGACAGCACAGAGGTGGGGAGGCTTGGCGCCACCTGTACCGAGTGTCTGTTAGGTGAGTCTCCGCCTGCAAGTCTTTCTGTATTCGGGACTCAGAAATCAGAAGAAACGGAACGGACCAAACTAGGGTCAGCACTGGGGAGCCGCATACCTGGACTTCAGCCCAAAGTGTCCTTAGGTGTCAGGACTCTTCCTGTTCTTAAGTTGGGGAAGGTCAGAGCCTTTCCTCGGAGGTGTGCTTGGTTTATTTGGGGAGTAACAGAGTCACAAGCACTCACAGACTGGGCAGAATGGTGCTAAAAAAGACTTGTTTTCTTTGGAACCTCTTATATAGAAGGACCTAGAAAGAGGGTCAGGTGAATGAGAGGAACATGTGACTTTTTCAACTGAGGCTCCTGAAAAGAGAGATGGGCCACAGGGACTCCAGCTCCTAATAGGAGACTTGGTGACTGGCCCTCTCCTGGGCTGTGTGAGTCCTGGTCTGCCAGCTAGGCTGTCAGACCTCACTGGGTGCTAGGCTGCTGGCCAGCACTGGTGTGTGTGTGTGTGTGTGTGTGTGTGTGTGTGTGTGTGTGTGTGTGTGTGTGTGTGTGTGTTTGCACATGGATGAAAGAGCTTTTACC
Source organism: Peromyscus californicus insignis (assembly GCF_007827085.1). Lineage (NCBI taxonomy): Eukaryota > Metazoa > Chordata > Mammalia > Rodentia > Cricetidae > Peromyscus > Peromyscus californicus. The sequence goes on from NW_026294551.1 coordinate 62,866,527, forward strand.
TTTGTCAGCAAGGGACAGGAACAGACTTGGCACCCCCTCAGTATCCCCTGCCTTTCCCTTCTGTCCTGGAGACTGGGTCCCCTCTTGGCCTTTTCAGATGCTACAAGAAAAGTGAGTCAGGATTCATTTGTTGATTACTGGGGTCTGTGAGACCTTGAGGGATGCACTGACCCAGCCTATGGACATCAGAGCTGAGGTCAGGACTTGCTGGATGTGGGATTTGAGGTAGGATTTCCCTTGCTCACTCCTGAAGGCAGGTTCATAAGTAATCCAGGTCTAGGACCATCAGCTCCCTCCCTGAAATGAGTGTCCTCATGCTGGGACTGCTCTGCTAGCTGGATGCCCCTGGACCACCAGCTGCCACCACCTAAAGGCAGCCCTTGGCCTTCCTCAGACTGTAGTGACATCATCCCTTGCTGCTGCCGTTTGATGAAGGGCCAGGAGTGGGTAAACTGAGGCTAAAGTGGTCCAGGCTCGTTCTGGATGTGTGCAAGCCAGCGGTGGGAACACAGAGCTTCCGGGATCTGAGCCAGCCGCTGTCTGGATCCTGGACCCGAGCACTTCTCAGGAGTGGTGCCTGGGCGACAGGGTCTAGGCCGTCAGTGACCGCCAGTAACCCCGGCGCGCGCTGGCGCAGATGCGGTTAAAGGCGGACGCCCGCTAGTAACCCCGGCCCCATTCAGAGCACCGGGTGAAACCCGAGCCGCCGCCGTCGGGGGTGGGCGGGGCACTAGTGGGGCGCGGCACGGCTGCTGATTGGCCAAGTGCACTCACCCGAGGGGCGGGGCACCGAGGCGCTCGGCGGGCTTTAAAGCCTCGCGGGGCCTGACAGGTGAAGTCGGCGCGGACGCAGTCGGGGCAGCCCCTGCACGCCCCAGGGGCGGGGCGCGGACGCCGGAGCCATGGATTGCACGTTTGAAGGTACTTTGGGGAGGACCCTGCACTCTTACTTTGCCAGGGTCTCTGCAGCGAATCGCAGTACCGTGTTCTTACAGAGGAGACGGGACAGCCCTTCACCACCTTGGGTCCGGAGGTGGTAGTCCTCCGGATAGTTTAGCTATCCAGTTTAGAGCCCGGCAACAGCACCTTGTAGCTTGGACAACTTTCTCCACATCCTCTGCTTCCCTTCTGGGCAGGGTCCTGAGAAAGAAACAGAGGAGTGCCAGTGTCCTGTCCACTCTGGAGTCTGACCTATTTGGTGGCCCTAATTGGGCATTTTGGACCCTCCAGGCAGAAGGTGGGCTATCCAAGCTATCATAAGTTTTTCTTTTTTGGCCCGAGTTTCCCCATTTAGCAAATAGGCTAATGGTAAGTGGGCATGAGAGGTGGAAGTTCCTATGATTAAAAGTACTATGACCTGCATAAATCTGGAGAGCCCAGAAGGATCCAGAAGGCTGAGCCTGGCACCCTGTTTTGTCCTGTCCACAGCAATAGGGAAGGCCCTGCTGCAGTAACGTCAGTAGGCAGTGTTGATACCCTGCTCTGATGGGCCAAGCCTCAAGCAGGGCTGCCAGAAGGCTTAATCCTTTCCTTTTTGCAGAGGAGGAAACAGAGGCACAGTGGAAGGAGGCAATTGGCCTAGGCTCTGGCTCAAGTGAGAGCAATGTAGGCCCCTAGTGTTGTGTTCATGGATGCTATAGAGCCCTTTGACCCAAAAGGTGGCCTCCATGAGTGGGTGAGAGGGCCCTGGGCTAAGCCAGCCAAGGTGCTGGTTGCCAGCTGGGGAAGAGGGCCTGTAGCTGGGGTGGGGCCAGGGAGTGTGTCTCAGTCCTTGTTAGAAGGAGCCAGGGTAGAGAGCACTTTGCTTTTACAGAGGGAAACCAAAGCCTGAATGGCCGGACCTGGGTCCCGAGGCTACTTGGCTGCAAGGAGGGCTTGGGTTTGTGCCCGGAACACACAGATACATTGATTGGCTATTTGGCCAACAGCTGGTTCTGCTCCAAGCCTCAGTGTGCTCTGCTGAAGAATGGGTTAGTGATGGCAGCTTTACCCCTGGCTTTTTGGTGAAACAGGGAAAGGTGCTGGAACAATAGTTTGGCATTTTTGTAGACCTAGATTTGAAGTCTCTTGTGTACTCTCTACATGCCTGTGGCCCTCAACATCAGTGTCCTTTCTTGCCTCCGGAGCAGGGGAGTGCACCTGAGTTGAAATAGTGGTCTGAGTAGGAATAGTGGCTAGTGGTCACGTAGATTTGGACTCAGTAAGAACTAGGCTAGCTCAGTGTCTTCATTTGTAGAATAGGGCATCCATTTCACATAAGTGGACTCAGTCTGGCTTATCAATATGGTGGCCTCAGATTGGACCTACTGCTTGGCCCAGACCCAATCCGATGGCATAGACCTACTCACTCCGTTGTCTGTCCAGCATGGATAAGGACCCTCCCCTGACATGGCCCGCTCCTCGATATCTGCCTTGTCTGCTATTTGGGAGTACTAGGCCACTCCCAGAGGAGTAGGAACTCAAAACTATCCTGTCTTTCTGCACTTCTCTCTCCCTCTGTAACTGAGGGGGTAGATGACATCACCGGATTCTCAGTAATCTAAGTTTCTGTCAAGTTCTATGTGCAGGGAACCCTGCTAAGCATCCTTAAGGAAAGCACCCAGGAGCGGCAGTGGGCATGGTTCTCCGTCCACCTGTGTAAGGGCCCTCTGTCCTGTGTCCCTTCTTCCTATTGACTGGGATGCCCTGTCCTCTACTGAGAACTGGACTTCTGCGTGTATGAGGATGCCCTTGTGTAACAGATTGGAGAATTGGTGCTCAGCTGGGGCAGAACAGGGCTATCTCTGTCTTAGATGGGGCATGTGTTCTTTTAACAAACCATTCGGTCAGTAAGGGAGCAGAAAGGGCAGGAGAGGCCTCCTGAAGGGCTTGTTACCTTCCACTTAGCGCTTGGAGTCATCCATGCAGTTTAGACAGACGTACACATGCCTGAATGGAAGGACGAGAAATGGAAGGATGTCCCATGAAGATAAAGGTTCCCACTGTCAGTGGCAAGATCCAGGACAGGATGGAGGTTGGCTCATTTGGTAAAGCACTTAGCAGCATCAGGACTTGACTTTGACCCCCCAGAGCCAAGTGTAGTGGTGTACACTTGTACTGGATTGTGTTCCTGCGTTTTCCTAGGTTGTCCCTCAGTCTCCAGTTACATATGTGTGTGGGCTTGCATGTATATGAACATATGCACACATATTCACATTGAAACAAAACAAAACAAAAACCTAAAACAGCAACAACAAAAACCCAGGCCAGACCAGGGTGTAGTTCAGTGTTGGAGTATGTGTTCATCGTGTCTGATTCCCTGCTCCACAGTGGCACACACACAAAACATCAATCCAGGGACATAAAACAAAGGCCATTAAGACAGGACATTTCAACATTCCCAGGAAAGTTCTTGGTTCTCAGGTGGGACTTTTCTCCCTTTCTCTTGAGGTAAGGTTTCAGGATACTGCCTAAGCTGGACTCTTATTGAGACAGGTCTCGCTCTGTAGCACTCGCTGTCCTGGAACTCACTCTGTAGCCCAGGCTGGCCTCGAAACTCACAGAGAGTTTCTTCTTCTGCCTCTGCCTCCCTAGTGCTGGGATCAAAGGTGCATGCTGTGGATATCGTTCTGTATGCTGTGAATGTGTTGCTCTGATTGGTTGATAAATAAAATGCTGATTGGCCAGTAGCCAGGCAGGAAGTATAGGTGGGATAAGCAGACAAGGAAAATTCTGGGTACAGGAAGACTGAGTGAGGAGATGCCAGCTCGTTGTCCAGGGAGCAGCATGTAATGGCACACAGGTAAAGCCACAGAACACGTGGCAACATACAGATGAACAGAAATGGGCTGAGTTTAAGTGTAAGAGCTAGTCAGTAGTTAGCCTGAGCTAATGGCCAAGCAGTTTTAATTAATATAAGCCTCTGTGTGTTTACTTGGGTCTGAGCGGCTGTGGACCGGGCCGGACACAAAAAAAAAAAACCTTCAGGTGTGTGCTGCCACCACCCAGCTGGACTCTGATTCTTGAGCATAGCCTCCCTGGTAGCTGGGACCATGACATTGCTATGCATAGTATAGGCAAGGTTTTGTTCTTTGATTCTAAGCACTGGGGAGAAGGGGACTAGGAAGAATGCTTTGCCAGCTCTGGGCGCTTGGTACATGTTGAATGAATGAACGAACGAACGAATGAATGTGGTCCTGCTATGTGCAATGGCTGTGGATGTTATCGGATGTCAGGTGGTGTTGGTAAGTGGGAAGAGCTTTGAAGAAGGCAGTCTCAGCCAGCCACAGTGTGAAGCCCAGGCTGGAGATGGGAAAGTCAGGACCTCAGTGGTCCCAGCCCTGTCTGGTTGTATCCAGGACAGTCAGCCCCACACACTGTCAGGAATGGCGGCAGCCAGCACAGGTGTCTTGAGGAAGGGCTGTGTCAGCAGCATTGCAGGCCCTGCTCTCCCTCACTCATTGTCGCCCTCTTCGTCTTCCCTAGACATGCTGCAGCTCATCAACAACCAAGACAGTGACTTCCCTGGCCTGTTTGACGCCCCCTATGCGGGGGGCGGGACCGGAGACACAGACCCCACCAGCCCTGGTGCCAGCTCTCCTGAGAGCCTGTCTTCTCCTGCTTCTCTGGAAGCCTTCCTGGGGGAACCCAAGGTGACACCTGCATCCATGTCCCCTCTGCCGTCTGCATCCACTGCCTTAAAGATGTACCCGTCCGTGCCCCCCTTCTCCCCTGGGCCTGGAATCAAAGAAGAGCCCGTGCCACTCACTATCCTGCAGCCCCCGGCAGCCCAGCCGTCACCAGGGACCCTCCTGCCTCCGAGCTTCCCTCCGCCCCCCCTGCAGCTCAGCCCTGCTCCTGTGCTGGGGTACTCCAGCCTTCCTTCAGGCTTCTCAGGTAAGGGCTGGTGATGGGAGGAGACAGAGGAAGAGCAGCGGCTGTGGTCTTAGTGGAGGAGCTTCCAGCCTTCAGAAGTCGGGTGTTCAACCTGTGGGTTGAGATGCCCTTTGGGGCTGGGCCCAGCGTAGTTCCTCCCCCGTTGCCCAGCTGGAAGGTGGTACATTGGCAGCAATCATAGGGGTAGTTATGTGAAGCCTATAGGCAGACTGGCCGGATGGGGTAAAAGCAGGGAGCAGCCTGTGCCTGCAGCCTTTGACTTTGTCTCTGCAGGGACCCTTCCTGGAAACACCCAACAGCCACCGTCTGGCCTGTCCCTGGCCTCTGCACCAGGAGTCTCGCCCGTCTCCTTACACACTCAGGTCCAGAGCTCAGCCTCCCAGCAGCCGCTGCCAGCCGCAACAGCCCCTAGAACAACTGCTGTGACCTCACAGATCCAGCAGGTCCCAGTAAGTGGGTCTGGCCAGGTGGGGGGATGGGAGAGTCTGGCCTGGATGCCACTCACGGCCAGGTCCCCCCCACCCAGGTTGTGCTGCAGCCACACTTCATCAAGGCAGATTCACTGCTGCTGACAGCTGTAAAAACAGATGCAGGAGCCACAGTGAAGGCGGCCGGCATCAGCACCCTGGCCCAGGGCACGGCTGTACAGGCAGGCCCCTTGCAGGTAGATGGCCCAGGCAAAAGGGAGACCCTGAGGGGGCCGCACATGTCTAGTCCACCGGGTGACCCGGCAACATGCCTCTGACCCTACAGACCCTGGTGAGTGGTGGGACCATCCTGGCCACAGTACCATTGGTTGTGGACACGGACAAACTGCCCATCCACCGACTGGCGGCTGGCAACAAGGCCCTGGGCTCAGCTCAGAGCCGTGGTGAGAAGCGCACAGCTCACAATGCCATTGAGAAGCGCTACCGTTCGTCTATCAATGACAAGATTGTGGAGCTCAAGGACCTGGTGGTGGGCACCGAGGCAAAGGTATGGCCAGAGTCTGCCTGGGAGAGCCAGACCAGGGAGAGCAGGAGAGGAGAAGGCATGTCGGCCAGCAGGAAGCAGTCCCAGGCCAAACCTGGTCGCAGTGTCCTGCATCGACTTGTGTGGGTCTGGGCAGTCCCATTTTCCTGATTAGAGTCTTATCAAGGGCATCCTGAGTAAAGAAAGGGCTATTCGGAGCTGGAGAGATGGCCCAGTGGTTAAGAGCACTAACTGCTCTTCCAGAGGACCCGGGTTCAATGCCCAGCACCTACATGGCGGCTCACAACTGTCTATAAGTACAGTTCCAGGAGATCTGACACCTCAGACCAATGCACATAAAATAAAATTAAATAAACTTAAGGAAGGTGTGTGTCTGAGGGGGCTGTTCTGATGATGTCTCGGTGATGAAGCACAAGAATCCTGTGCTGGAGGAACCGATACCCTAGCAGGAGTGATGGGCACTGAACAGGTTAAAAAGAAGTCGGTGGGTCAACTCTCAGATGCGCAGGGGAGAAGGTGGCCAGCGGGAGGGGAGTGAAAGCGGTATGTGAATTGGGTGGTCCAGGAAGGTCTCAGTGAAGAGCTGCAGGAGGTAAGGGAGAATGGAAGGGACAGCTGGGGAGACACTGCTGTCCGTATTCCACAGAGCAGCTTCTCTCTGCCCTGAGCAGCAGGTACTGTTAGGAGACACCAGCATGGGAACATTCTGGGCAGGAGGACAGTGCAAAGGTCCTGAGGCAGCCGTGACGCCAGGCAGCTCTACCTCCTTCTGCACCCGTGGCTGTCTGCCTGGCTGGCTGAGCCCTCTCCCTCTCCCTCTCCTTGCAGCTGAATAAATCCGCCGTCTTGCGCAAGGCCATCGACTACATCCGCTTCTTACAGCACAGCAACCAGAAGCTCAAGCAAGAGAACCAGACCCTGCGGAGTGCTGCTCACAAAAGCAGTGAGTCCCGGCCTCCCTCTCCCGGTCCTCCTTTCCTTTCTGTTGCTGGGATAAGACACTGTGACCAAGGCAACTTAGAGAAGAGTCTATTGGGCTTACAGTTTCCGAGGGCGAGTCCATAGCCATCATGGCAGGGAGCATGGAAGCAGGCAGGCATGGTGCTGGAGCAGGAGCTGGGAGCGCATATGTTAAGACAAGGATAGTGTGGGGTTTTGAAACTTAAAAGCCCACCCCCCAGTGACACACCTCCTCCAGCAAGGCCACACCTCCTAATCTTTCCCAAACAATTCCACAAATGGGGGACGGGCAAGCTTTCAAACATGCTTCTGTGAGGGCCATTTTTACTCAAACCACCACACTGATGCTGTCTTCTCTACCCCTGCTCACCCTGGCTTCTGGCTCTGGCTCCACTGTGCCACTGTCCCCCCCCACCCCCCAACTCCTGTTCGGTCTCTTCGTCAGCTGTACCCTACAATGGCCTTGGCCCCTGTTTTGACCATAATAGAACTATCCGAGTTTTGGGGCCTCGATGGCCTGGCCTCCCTTCCCAACCCTGTTCCTTCTGCCTGTAGAGTCACTCAAGGACCTGGTGTCGGCTTGTGGCAGTGGAGGAGGCACAGATGCGGCTGTGGAGGGTGTGAAAGCTGAAGTGATGGAGACGTTGACCCCTCCACCCTCAGATGCTGGCTCGCCCTCCCAGAGCAGCCCCCTGTCCCTTGGCAGCCGAGGGAGCAGCAGCGGTGGTAGTGACTCAGAACCTGACAGCCCAGTCTTCGACGACAGCCAGGTCGGACTCTGTTGCACGCTTCCTTCCCTCTCCCAGACGCCCTGCAGGCTTCCCAGCTTTGAGCCCTTGTCCTTGGGGCTAGCTGGGCTCTGCCTTCACCTCCCTGCCTTCTGCAGGTCAAAGCCCCACGGCTGCACAACCACGGCATGCTGGACCGCTCCCGCCTGGCCCTGTGTGCACTGGTCTTCCTGTGTCTGACCTGCAACCCCTTGGCCTCGCTGTTTGGCTGGGGCATCCCCAGCCCCTCCAGCGCTGCTGGTGTGCACCACAGTTCTGGGCGCAGCGTGCTGGAGGCTGAGAGCAGAGGTGAGTTAGGCCAGCCTCCATATTGTTGGGAGAGACACTTGGGACTTGGGATTTCCTAGGAGCTAGGTCCTCAGACGTTCCCTTTGTCTACAGATGGCTCTAACTGGACCCAGTGGTTGCTGCCACCCCTAGTTTGGCTGGCCAATGGATTACTAGTGTTGGCTTGCCTGGCTCTTCTCTTTGTCTATGGGGAACCTGTGACTCGGCCACACTCTGGCCCGGCTGTACACTTTTGGAGACACCGCAAACAAGCTGATCTGGACTTGGCCCGGGTAAGGGATTGGCCCTGGGGAGGAGGAGTGGGGTAGGCTCCCAGGCCTGGAAGGTGCTAGGTGCTCCACCTGCTCCCTTTATTTTGTCCATACTCCAATCTGCCCCACCCCCTCCTTCAGAGTTCCTTTGACTCCAGGGGCCCAGATAAGGAAGATGTCCGGCTGCCATTTTTCTTACTGAGACAACCCTTTCTCCAGGGAGATTTTGCCCAGGCTGCTCAGCAGCTGTGGCTGGCCCTGCAGGCACTGGGACGGCCTCTGCCCACCTCAAACCTGGACCTGGCCTGCAGCCTGCTTTGGAACCTCATCCGCCACCTGCTGCAGCGTCTCTGGGTGGGCCGCTGGCTGGCAGGCAAGGCTGGGGGCCTGCGGAGAGACTGTGGGCTGAGGATGGATGCACGTGCCAGTGCCCGAGATGCGGCTCTTGTCTACCATAAGCTGCACCAGCTGCATGCCATGGGTATGGCTAGGTGGGAGCTAGGCTGGGGTTCTATCCATCCCTTCACCTCCCATCCTCACACCATGGGAATGACTGGGTCCTACTTATCCCTTCACTTCCCATCCTCACGCCAAGGGAATGACTGGGTCTTACTTATCCCTTCACCTCCCATCCTCACACCATAGGTATGACTGGGTCCTACTTATCCCTTCACCTCCCATCCTCACGCCATGGGAATGACTGGGTCCTACCCATCCCTTCACCTCCCATCCTGACGCCAAGGGAATGACTGGGTCCTACCCATCCCTTCACCTCCCATCCTGACGCCAAGGGAATGACTGGGTCCTACCCATCCCTTCACCTCCCATCCTGACGCCAAGGGAATGACTGGGTCCTACCCATCCCTTCACCTCCCATCCTGACGCTTGCCTTTTTGCAGGGAAATACACAGGAGGGCACCTTGTTGCTTCTAACCTGGCCCTGAGTGCCCTGAACCTGGCTGAGTGCGCAGGAGATGCTGTATCCATGGCAACACTGGCAGAGATCTATGTGGCTGCTGCCCTGAGGGTCAAGACCAGTCTCCCAAGAGCCTTGCACTTTTTGACAGTAAGGAGGCTGAGGGGACAGGGCTGGGTGCTTGTCTTTGCAGCTCTTATCTGGCCCTTCCAGGGCCAGGGAACGAACCAAATGTAGCAGCGGTTAGCAGGTGGGCTGTAGGCCAGCTGGGTTCTCCGTCTCAGGGCTGGGTTTGAGCGTGGAGCCAGAGTCACAGTCCTGTTCCTTTCCCCACAGCGTTTCTTCCTGAGTAGCGCTCGCCAGGCCTGCCTGGCACAGAGTGGCTCAGTGCCTCTTGCCATGCAGTGGCTCTGCCACCCTGTAGGCCACCGTTTCTTCGTGGATGGGGACTGGGCTGTGCATGGTGCCCCACAGGAGAGCCTGTACAGCGTGGCTGGGAACCCAGGTGCTCTCTCATTCCGTTTTTATGCCTTGTCCCTACCTCACATGACCCTGTCCCCTCATCTCTGAACGCCCTCACCCACCCAGCTTATTTTGCGCTGTGGCTGGGGCTGCGGCTGGAGCTGGTGGAAGGCCTGCTGGGCTTTAGAAGCAGGAAACAGCATGGGTCAGTGGGCAGTGTGGGTGGATTTGAGAGGAGACGCCAGGCCACACCACTGTGGTCTCAGGAAGAGCCCTGAGGAAGTCAGGGCCAGTGGCTATGGGATTGAGTAGGCTCTCCCTTCCAGTGTGGAGCTCTTGCACAGCCCACCCATTTTCCTCCCCAGGGCAGCGGCCGAGTAGCCCAGGCTTCAGAGGGCAGGGGCTAAGTGCTTACACATCGGTGTCTACATGTCTGTTAGGACTTGGAACTAGGAAGTGGCTCTGGGTTGGGGCCGCAGCCTATGAAGGCATTGATGTGGGAAGGGAACTATGGAGGGAGGATGCCTAAACCTCTGCTCTGTTTACCCCTACTCACAGTGGATCCACTGGCCCAGGTGACCAGACTATTCTGCGAACATCTTCTGGAGCGAGCGCTGAGCTGTATCGCTCAACCCAGCCCAGGGGCCGCTGATGGAGACAGGTGTGTACTCCCAGGCAAGACCCTCCTTCCAACGGGGACTCTGGGAAAGCCCTGTCCAAGCTGTTTGCTAGCCAGACCCCGTGTGTCCTTAAAGCCCCTTACTCTCCTCTGTCACGTGGTATTTAGTGAGCCATAGGGTCAGACTGTGTTCTGATGGGCAGTTGGGGGGAGCCAGTGTCACCTAGAACCCTGAGGCTGCTGCTATGTGTCCTGACAGCTCTCCCCTGCCTCAGGGAGTTCTCAGACGCACTTGGATACCTGCAGTTGTTAAACAGCTGTTCTGATGCCGTCGGGGCTCCTGCCTGCAGCTTCTCCGTCAGCTCCAGCATGGCTTCCACCACTGGTGAGCTCCAGATCCCTGTCCTGACTCCTGCCAGGCCCAAATGCAGTGTGGCTGAGGATCAGGCTCCTTTCCCTCTTCTGTAGGCACAGACCCAGTGGCCAAGTGGTGGGCCTCACTGACAGCTGTGGTGATCCACTGGCTGCGGCGGGATGAGGAGGCAGCCGAGCGCCTCTACCCACTGGTAGAGCATATGCCCCAAGTGCTGCAGGAGACTGAGTGAGTGTCGGGCCAGGTCCTCCTCACCCAGTTTTGGGCCCCTCGGTGCTTTGCTTAACTATATGGGAAGGACAGTGTACTCTGCCCCAGGAGACTAGAACCAGGATGGGAGGGCTCAGGGAGGGGCTGTAGCCTGGTCTAACCTACCATGTCTGCTCTGGCCCCAATAGGAGACCCCTGCCCAGGGCAGCTCTGTACTCCTTCAAGGCTGCCCGGGCTCTGCTGGACCACAGAAAGGTGGAATCTGGCCCAGCCAGCCTGGCCCTCTGTGAGAAGGCCAGTGGGTACTTGCGGGACAGCTTAGCCACTACACCAACTGGCAGTTCCATTGACAAGGTGAGGGTGAGGTGGGTACCTGGCTAGCCAGGGTCACAGCTGTCCATTCCTAGTTGGAGTTAATACGAAATAGTGCTGAATGGGCTGACATTAGTGTCGGGTGAAGGCTAAAGTCCTGGGGAGAATGAATGGTCTCAGCATTTTCCTACCACCGGGAAGAAGGGGGTGGTGAACAGGCTGGCAGAGCTCCTGTGGGGGGCCATTGTCGGGAAGTCTGAGGGCTTGAGGCATGTGGCCCAGAGGAGGTGGACCTATGGTGAATTGCTGTTGCTTGCATGTGTGAGGCGGGTGCAGGGCCTCACAGTGCAGCCTAGATCAGCCCCTGGTGCTGTGGGCTCTCTGCCCTTACCATTGCTAGGGCCCGTTGACCTCTGCCCCGTTGCCACCTCAGGCCATGCAGCTGCTCCTGTGTGATCTGCTTCTTGTGGCTCGTACGAGTCTGTGGCAGCGCCAGCAATCCCCAGCCTCAGCCCAGGTAGCTCACAGTGCCAGCAACGGACCCCAGGCCTCTGCTCTGGAGCTTCGCGGTTTCCAACAGGACCTGAGCAGTCTGAGGCGCTTGGCACAGAGCTTCCGGCCTGCCATGAGGAGAGTAAGTCCTACTGTCCTCACCTCACACCGGGAGGCAGGAGGCAGGAGGCCAGGGGAGAGAGTAGGTACTCAATCTGAGACTGGCCGTTACTCCTCACTTCCCAGGTGTTCCTGCACGAGGCCACAGCTCGGCTGATGGCAGGAGCAAGTCCTGCCCGCACACACCAGCTCCTGGACCGCAGCCTGCGGAGGCGGGCGGGCTCCAGCGGCAAAGGAGGTGAGGAGGTGGTTGGGCTTACCGTGTGTGTGTGTGTGTGTGTGTGTGTGTGTGTGTGTGTGTGTGTGTGTGTGTGTGTGCGTGCGTGTGCGCGCGCGCGTGCATGTGGGGGTGGGGTGGTTTGGCCTGGTATGAGGGATACCGAGAGCCGAATTACAGAAATCAACTGGGAGTAACAATTCGTGAGATGGTCATAGGGAGGAAGCTGAGCCCAGCTGTGTACCCGACATGGGTGGAGAGCAGGACCCTGGCATCCATAGTGTTGGGCGTTCCCTGTACAGGTCAGATGCCTTGTGCGTAGGGTGTGGCCTTAAACAGACCTAAGCCTTGCTCCCCTGACATGATCCCTATGTGCAGGCGCTGCGCCTGAGCTAGAGCCTCGACCCACATGGCGGGAGCACACCGAGGCCTTGCTCTTGGCCTCCTGCTATCTGCCACCTGCCTTCCTGTCGGCCCCTGGACAGCGGATGAGCATGCTGGCCGAGGCAGCTCGCACCGTCGAGAAGCTTGGTGATCATCGGCTCCTGCTTGACTGCCAGCAGATGCTGCTGCGCCTGGGTGGCGGGACCACTGTCACTTCCAGCTAGACCCTGGCCGCTTTCCCCAGTATTCGAGGCCCTTAAGGACCTTTGTCACTGGCTGTGGTCGTCCAGAGGGTGAGCCCGACAAGCAGTCGGGATCATGCCGACCTCTAGTGGCAGATCTAGAAGTTGCAGAGGCTGCACTGGCCCAATGCCACCCTCTTGCTCTGTAGGCACCTTAGTGGCTTTTTCCCTGTATATGGGAAGGAACCTTTCCCCTAGCAGAGGGCCACCCTGTCCCAAGGCTCTCACCCTCTCCTGGGAGACTTGTACATAGTGTAGATTCTGCTGAGCCCGTTTCCTGAGCAGGCTCATGTACTACTTGACTTTTGCAAACTTTATTTTCATAGGTTGAGAAATTTTGTACAGAAAATTAAAAAGTGAAATTATTTATAACCTCAGTTTTGTTTATCTGGGTAGGCAGATGTTGGCCTCATCTGACTGCCATCCTTCCTGAATTGTCCTCTGGGAAGCAAGACTTCCCATCTGCTGTAAGGGGGTTTGCTGGTGTCTGCCGTGGGATGGTGTGATGTTTAGCCAACCTGTCCCACTAAACTCACAGCCACACTTTTGCTCTATCAACCTTGAGGGGTCTTGATGGTCTCAGTTGCCTTTGCCCCAGCCCCTCAGCAGGTCCTGGGGTGATCAGGGCTGACTCAGCAAACCTCAAAGGCCTGTTGTGACAGGGCTACATGGTCTCCCTGTGTGTCTGGAGCATCCCACACACAGTTTCCTGGTCATCTCTTTGTACACCTGGCAAAATCTTGAACCACAGTCAGGACCTGAGACCACATAAGTCTACAAGCACAATCGGGGATCCCTGTTTGTGTCCCCAGGCCCTTCCCTCCACTCCCAACCCCCTAGGGAATCTGGTTGGCATCCACAGGCCACAAACTTCCAAAACAATCGTGGTATCTTTATTGACTTTTTTTTTTTCTGAATGCAATGACTGTTTTTTTTTTTTTAACTCTTAAGGAAAATAAACATCTTTTAGAAACAGCTCGATACACACAATCTTCAGTGTGAAGCAATATACTAATAAGAACACTAGTTGTCTTAACATTTACAGTCTTCATATATATTATATATATGTATATGTATACATATATATACACTATATAACGAGGCCAGATATAATACACACGTTTACCATTTTACAGTCATATGTACAGGAAGTTGCAGGGAAAGGGGGCTGCATCAGGCCTATTGAAGCGTGGACAGAGCTGAGAACACAAACGGACAGGTGGGGACTGGCCGTGGTGGTGGCAGCGGCGGTGATGGTGGTTGCATGAGGAAGGGGCATCACTAGCCCCTACCCCGGCCAAGGCCAGCTTAGGGCTCTGTGCTGTGGAGCACACGACGCACAGCAGCGACACACAGAAGCGAGCATGTTCCCAACATATATACATTCTATGTAACATATATATAGAGGGGTACACAGGTTTGTACACGAAGTCTAGCGCTGTCCCCGCCCACGAGCCGAGTGAGCGGCAGTCCCTGGAACCCACGGTGGTGCATTGGGACGGCTGCCTAGAGGGTAGCCAGGCCGTTTCCTCAAGCTTCCAGACTGGGCTCCAACTGTGGGGTGGAAGACTGGAAAGGGGGCAAACAGAAGCCACAGGGCACCGCCCCAGGCCAGCCCACATCAGGAACCGCATGGCCTGAGTCCAGGCCGGCCACGACCCTGGGCAAAGCCTCGGGGGCCAGGGCAGTATTCCCCCATTAGCCGGGCCTCTCCAGAAAGGCTTGGGTCCTGCCCCACGTCGTCCACCGAGCCAGCAGCGCCCTCGGCCTCTTCCCAGGGGGCACAGCTTGCATGCCACGTCGTTTCAGAACTTGCAGGGGACTTGTACCCCGCCCGAAGCCGCGTGCCCCAGGTCTAGCCGCCCGGTGGCCTGCCCTCGCCAAGTCTGGCCTGGAACAGGTTTTCTTCGCAACCCGGGCGTCACGCCAGCGCCCGAAGCAGCCGGAACCAAGACCCGGGATGGGATCAAGGACCGGCTGTGGGCGCAGCTCCTCTTCCTCGGAGGCTCGGCCACGTGGGAATTACAACGGCTGCCTCTGTGGGAGGGACAGCACGTCACGGCCAAGGCCACCCGCTGCCCCCCGCCCTAGCCCTTCCACGCGAGGCCCTGCAGCCCATTCTGTGGGTTGTGGGAGAAGTACCTTAGGGCCCTGGCCGCGCCCCCTCTGTACCTTCTGGCAAGGCAGGGAGAAACTGGGTTGGGTGGGGGGACTCCAGGAGCCTGTTCACCTACCTTATGTTTGGGGCACTTCAAAGTAAAATTCTCCTCAATGAATGTGCAACCTGTGAGCAAAGAGAAGTTTCTGTGGCGATGCAGGGTAGGCTTGGCTGCCAGTGTGATTCTGAGCACCCAGGGATGCAGACCTTCTGATATTCTCCGCCCCTCCCTACACTCCGAGAGCTCCAGGTCTTGCCACCCAGGGCCTCTCCCCACACAGAACAGACTCGTTCCCTAACATGCCCACTCCCCCATGCCTTATTGTACACGGCTACTCCTGCCCCAACCTCGTGCACAGCTGTCAGGAGAGGCCCTTGCTCAGAAAGCACCCAGGACTGCTGGGCGGCTGATAACTGGAGAGTCGAGTCTCAGGTTCTGACAGGAATGTCGGCTGCCGAGCCTCGACCTCCACTTGGTAGAAGTCACAATGTCACCTACTGGGTGCTGTCATGGGTACCCTTCCTCATGTTCAGATTGACAAAGCCACAGGTCTGGATGAACCCCTAGACGCCCAGAGAGGACAGCGAAGCACAACCAGCTTCATGCCTACCTGGGCAGTGTGGGGCTGAGACCTCCTTGCCAGCTGCCATCCACCCTCTTGGGCCCATCTTTCCTCCCTTCTCTGCCACTGACCAGGGGTTCACCTCAGCAGACATATTCTCCCGTCTCGTACTAGGGATGGTGCAGAGCCTGCCTATATTCCCCACCCCTTTTTACAGTATTTTTATTTTATAATTAACAATTTCCCATATCAGCCACGGATTCCCCCGTCCTCCCTCCTCCCACCCCCTCCCTTTTCTCCACCCAAAGAGGAGGGGGAATGTTGCAGGAGAGCTTGTCTTCTAGGTCAGCTGCTGGTAGGTGCGCTGAGGCACACACTTCGGCTCTGGGGCTGGGCTGGACCTAGGTTCCCACACAACCTAACCAGGGGTGGTTGCTCCCTCCCAGTCAGCTCAGCCAACTATTATCCAACAGTAAGAGCAGGGACTGGGGGCGGGGGTGGGGGCAAGCAGCTTTGGGACTAATCCAGATGTTCAGCTTGGACCCTACGCTGTAGCCAATGAGCGGCAGAAGGGGATAGTCAGTGGTCACCTTACTTCTAGCAACCCAGGAGGACACCTAGGAGAGGCCGGCCCCATGTGGTGAACTATTCCTGTACTCCCTAGGCACGTGGGAGCGGGCCCCTCTGGCCTCTTCATTTGCCCTGGCTGCCGTTTCCAGGGTTCTACCTCTGTGACAGCTGTGCGGCGGTGCCCCTACCCCCAGTGCTGAGGACACGAGCCCAATGGGGACAGCTCCAGTGCAGCCTGACCTCAGGGCAGCTGCTGCCTGGGCAGGCAGCTCCTCCTATTGCGCCCCACCCTTAGCTACACAGCGCTGCCTTTGGCCAACAGAACACAGGTTACAACAGCCTTGTTACCTGTTCTTGGTATGTGTGTGCCCAGCTGCTGCCACAGGATGCGCTAGGCCAACCACCTGAAGCAGCCAGCACTGGCCCAGCTGGGGACTGCCACAGCAGCCCACCCTCTGCAGAGCCTGATCAAAGTATTAATGGTGTGCTATGTAAGCCACCAAGCTGGGGGTGCAAGGGCAAGGATCTTCCCCCTCCCCCACGTGCCCCCCCCCCCCCCAGTGACCTATTTTGTCACGCTTGCCCTGCCCAAATCAACATTTTTGTTTTTCCGAGACAGGGTTTCTCTGTGTAGCCCTGGCTGTCCTCAGATTCACAGAGATACATCTGCCTCTGCCTCCTGAGTGCTCGGGTTAAAGGCGTGCGCCACAACACCCAACGCCAGGCCCAAATCAACATCTTAGAATGAGGAAGCCAGGCGTGACATACCCATGTCTTGTTTTCTCAAGTCTTGTGAATTCTGTGGTTCTACCTGCACCAGGCAGTGTCCTCTTCTGCCTGGACCACTGTGGAGTTCACCAGCCTCCACCATGTCAATGTCTCAGATTCCTGTTAGCTGCTCAAAGCCTGGTCTACAGTCCCACCACTAACTAGCCATGGCTCAACGCATCTGATGTTTGGAGACCTAGCTCCAATGTCACCTGTCTGGAATCTTCCCCAGATTCTTTCCAGCTCAGACAGAATGGGTCTCTCTTCTGAGCATTTTCTCCTCATCTGATGGGAGAGTATTGTCAAGAAGACAGAATTTGGAATAACCTGGAAGATGGGTCTCTGGGCATGCCTTTGAGGGATTATCTTTTAAATTTACATTTATGGGTGCTTTGACTGAAAAGTACTTCTATGCACCACATGTGTTCCCGGTGCCAGTAGAGGCCAAAAAGGGGGTATCAACTGCCCTGGAACTGGAGTTTCAGAGGCTTATCAGGACACCGTGTGGGTGCTAAGTCAAGCCCAGGCGCTCCTGCAGGGCAGCAGTCCTGCCCAGCCATCTCCACCCGTGTGAGGGAGTTATCTTGATTAAGTGCAGTGAGAACATAGACCTGCTGTTCTCTGTTGCTTCTGTGTTTTTTAGAGTTATTATTTTGGGAGGGTGGGTCTCACTATATAGCCTTGGCTGGCCTGGAACTCATTCTGTAGACCAGGCTGGTCTTGAACATGGAGATGTTTGCCTTTGCCTTCCAACTGCTAGGATGAAAGGCATGTGCCACCATGCCTGGCATAAGTTTTATTTTTTTAAATGTGTGTATATGTATGTTTGGGTGGGTATCTGTGTGCCCTGCAGTACTGAGAGAAGCCAGAAGAGGGCATCAGATCCCTGGGCAGCTGGACTTAAGGTAGTTGTAGGCCACCAGGATGTGGGTGCTGGGAATGGAACTTGGGACCTCTGCAAGAGGACTCTTAACTGCCCAGCCATCTGAGACAGAGTCCATCATGTAGCCCTGGCTGACCTGGAACTTGCTATGTAGTCCAGGTTGGCTCCAAATATAAAGACATTTGCCTGCCTCTGACTCCCAAATGCTGGGATTAAAGGAGTGTGCTACCATGCCTGGCTCCTTTCTGCTGCTTTTTTTACTTTTTCTTTTTTCTATGTAGCCCTGGCTGTTCTGAACACACTCTGCAAACCAAGCTGGCCTTGACCTCACATGAGAGACACCTGCCTCTGCCTCCCAAGGTGTGGATTAAAGGCATGTGCCATTATCCCCAGCTCTGCTCTCCGCTTCCTGACCAATGTAGTGTGACCAGCTCCCTTAAGTCCCTGTTCCTATGACTTCCCTACTGTGGTGGCTTGTGACCTGTGACTGAGCCGAAACTCATCTGACCATCTCTACGCTGTTTTTGCCAGGGCATCTTATCACAGCAACAGAAAAGTGACCGAGACACCTAGTCTACTACTGTGCTTGTCCTGTCTGCTCCCTTCAGGCTGTGAGCCCCTGGGGAAGCTGGACAAGCTTGGAGAAAGCAGAGAAAGCCAGAAAGCCCAGCCTCTGTGGCTGTGGGTGAGACAGTACACAGTAAGGATGTAGCTAGGGACTGGGGGGCAGAAAGTGAATTGCCACATGGTGACTTGGGCTGAGACAGGTTGGATAGCGAGTGAAGCCTTGTACTTAGGTCGAGTCCACATTCCAATACAGGTCACATTATGATGGAGGCAAAGTCAATGAAGACCCCAATCCTGTTGAGGGTTAGCAGCTCAGCACCCCTGGAAGGCTGTCACCATCTGAGGCCCTGTGTGGCTTCCAGGGTGGCTTGGCTGGGGCTAATGCTGAGGATCCACTGGGCAGGCAGCACTGATGGCAGGTCACTGCTCAGACTAGGACAAATGACCAGGCCAGAGTTGAGAGGGATGGAGGGCTGCGACAGCCTGACCCATGAGGCTGTACTTCCTGGGTGCTGCTGCTCTCATGAAGAGCGGTTCACATTCCAGCTCTGCAGATGGGCCTAAGCACAAAGACTGTGTGATGGGCACAGGAAGAAGGGCCACCAGGGCTGGATCTGGATAGCAGTGGTGCTGCCATTCCCAGTGACCGGATGCTTTCTCTACAGACCAGTGCTGCAAGTTTCCCACTTGACGGGTTAGGGCTGGGTTTCTTGGTCCTGTGGCCCACAAACAATGAATGAGTAGGAACGAGGGCAGGTCACAGGGGGTCTGTCACAGACCTACAGACCTGTTTCAGACTTTGCATGGCCAGTCCTGATAGCCAACATGCCAGCTGGTCTATCTCCATTTTGACCTAAATTCGCCTAGCTTTATTTTTCTGTAGTAAGTGTTGGGGATGGTGTCTCTGGCACTCAGGTAGTGTATTGGCACATTCTGTGTAGGAGCACAGGATGGTTGCCCTCAAACAATCTATCACTTGAGACACCCTCTCAGCTCCCCATTTGGTTTGAGTTGGTATATAACCTCTCTTCTTCTGTTGAGTGTACTCCTATTCATCCTTAAAAGGCCATGCCCATTCACTTTCCTTCCTGAGCTCTTTGCTCAGAGCTCTGGGAGATCCTCAATCTGGTAGGTAGGGACTGACCCATTTCCACATCCTGGAACTGCCAAATGCAGGTAGAGGCCAAGAGAACAAAGAGAGAAAGAATTGCTGGGGCAGGTGAGGGCCCTGGGAGTCCCTGGGGTCTGGGTTGGAACAGCTGTACCCAGGCCGGCTCTTACCTGTGTCATTGGCACAAGGGTAGTGGTAGGTGTGGATACATCCTTTATAGGAGCACGAGATGGTTGCCCCGGCTTCATGACAGCTGGAACATGGCTGAAAAGAGAGGAAGGCAAGTGAGTCCTTGTGTGTTCCAGACAGGCCCCACAGCACTTCTGCCAGAACGGCCCTGTGATGCAGCATGGGAGGAAATGCCCTCGAGGGTTGGCCCTCTGCCACCTCTTTGGGCTGGCACACTGGGTGGAGGACCCTCTTGGGCTAGTGGTGCTAGTCACCACAGGGACCATGGCTGGCAGCCACCATCTGTCAGGTGCTGCTTACATGCTGGCTCTGGTGTGTCCTCATCCACTGGCTCCTTCGAGCAGCAGCAAGGGGCGTGGCTTTCCCTGACCTCCACTTTCCAGCTGGTGAGACAGGCCCCTTCCATGGGAGAGAGCAGCACTCTCTACCCAATGGCAGCAGCAGATGCACAGAAATGAGCTGGGGGAAGAGTTGACATATGACCCCCCGCCAGAGGCTGAGCTCATGTAAATCTGATGCCCCCCCCCCCCAGAACATGTCCAGCCCCTGGCTGGTCTCCACAATGACTTCAGCTGGGCTCGGAGGCTGTGACATAGAACAGGGCAATGACGAGAAGGCTAATGGCAGAGTGATAGCAAATCTTGGCATAGGGAGGGATGAAGACGGGTCCCAGGCCACCTCTGCTCCCAAGCCTATCATCACAGTGGACAGTGAGGTAGGAGGGAAGCAGAGGACCTAGAAGGCTACTACACAATTCAGCAGGTAACAGTCCACCGGGTGCCGGGCATGGCTGGACGTCCTGGCACAGCACCCTCTTCTCCAGGCCAGAGAAAACAGAGCTGGGAACAACCCGGAAGCTCAAAGTTCCAGGGGGACCCAGAGCCGCAGCCCAGCAGGTCCAGGCTGCACCGTCAGGGTGGGCTCTGTCCAAACACTCTGTAGCTGGAGTGGCTAGTGGGGGTGGGTCAGCAAGAGAGGAAGACCTCCATACAGAGCTTCCGGATGAGCCTCCCGAGGACCTGGGGCCCTACGTCCACCTCTTAAGCCACTAGAGGAAACTGAGGCACAGTGGGAACCCCAAAGTAGACCAAATCTCACTCACAGTGGCCTTTGGGAGTACGGAGAGATTTGAGGGTAACTATGCCCCCACCCCCCCTTGTGGCAGATAGTCCCAAGCAACTCCTGAGGCAGGACGGCTCACGGCAGATGTGAAGACACGAAGGCACAGAGGATAAGACTGTGGCTCTTGGCCCCAGTTCCCTTACAGGGGGCACAGCTGATCAAGCGGGCACCACCCCTTGACCCGGGCACCCAGAGGCCACCAGTCTCCTGAGGACCCTCTCTAGCCAGGTAATGAGGTACATGATGATAAACTGAGGATGTGGGCAGCCTGGGTGCCTAAAGGCCTGGAAGGTAGGCATGGTGGGCTGAGATCTAGTGGAGACTGTAGAGGACAGGGAAGACCAAAGGCCTGGCCAGTGTACTGGGTGGAGCTGGCATTCTGGGGCTTGCAGAAGACACGAGGCCTCCTAAAGTTAGACTTGAACCAGGGTCTGACTGGTTCATGGAGAGAGCAGTGAAAGAAGCCACTGAGGCAGGAAGCAATGGGCTCAACTATGACCCTGCAAGTCACTCGCCAGGAAACCCGGGATACCCTAGCCTATCCCCCAGTGTATCTGGGGGGCCATATCCTATGAGCCTGCGGCTGTGGGGGACAGCCTGGCAGCAGGCCCCAGCTGCCAGTAATGAGCCAGCCAGGCCCACCTCTAGCAAGGAGACACCTTCAATATGCAGCCAACCCTTGTCCAATGAGAGCCTCTCCTGGCCTTCCCTGTTACCCTGGGGTGTAGCAGCATTGACAGGGCTCAGCAGTGAGCAGCTCCAGCTCCAGCTGTGACCCTGTGACCCTTACACCCTCCTCAGCTCAACAGGATGTTCTGTGTGTGCCAGAATGGGCAACAGGAGGCCAGAAGCACAGGGCCAGACCAGGGAACAGGGGCCTTTACCTGCACTCACCAATGTTTTTCTGGTAGGAGCCCAGTGCTGGGGTTTGGGAACGAGAGGTGACTGGTCCCAGGCCTGACCCTGGATAATGCAGGGTATCAGGTCTCCCACTGGACAGGGGTTCCAGGATTGTTACTTTCCAATGAAGGGACAGACAAGACTATTTCAAGGTAGCTGTAAAGCTTAAGTCATCATGGAACCAGTGGCAGGCAGGAACATGGGGTTTGGTGCCCGCCTGCTGCTGCATGAACTGGCTGAGGTACTGAGGCTGTGTTGCCTTGTGTCTCAGGCCCTTCTCAGCAAGATGGGTGGACAACAGGGCCCAGAGAGTCTAAAGCCATCAACATGGACAGGAGATGCCTGGAGCCTGGAGCCAAGGGCAGCATCCACAGTGGTCCCCAAGGTCAAGGATGGGGCCTGGACAGAGTGCTCCTGAGGAGCTGGGACAGTAGAGTGTGGGGAGGAGGGGGGTCGCTGGCACAGGCACGGTCCTCTGAGCTCAGCTGCCCACAGTAGACTGAGGGAAGGAGGGAAGGAGGAAATCAACAGAGCTGTATGGATACCCAGGAAGGATGGTGTGGAGGAGTGGGCCTGGCAGCCTCGCTGCTCAGGGCATGATCTGAGAGGCAGGAGTGGCTCTTCTGCCCTGGGGTCAAAACTTCAGGGGAACATGGGCTCTGGAGTGGCCTCTTCTAGTCCCCTTGGTCTGAGGAACCTTAGCTGCAGCCAGAGCTCAGCACGCACTCTCCATCCCAGACTTGTGAGCCCAGATACAGCCCTCAAGACCAATGTGTTAATGTACCAGGTCCTGTGACCGTGCCCCACGGGAGGAAGGACAGGGCAGAGGCAGATGCATGCAGCGGTCCAAAGTTCTTGGAAGGGATGTCTTAGAACTGGAGGGTTGAGCTTCGGGGCTTCCGTGGCCAGGTAACCCAGGGTTGCCCAGAGCCAGTGTCCCATGCTTTAGCCACATGTTGTTAAGAAGCTATCCCATGTGTCCCAGTTCAGGGAAGATCAGGCCACCTCGGCATTCAACTCAAGAAGGGCTCTGTCTCGCCAGGACCCGGCAGCTCCAGTTTTGGGTAGTGTGTGTGGGAAGACTGGCCCAGTGGAACACAGAACTGTGGCCCCAGGAATACTTGAACTTGCCTCCACACTCCCTCAAGGGACTCCAGGGCCTGGAGATTGCACCCTGGCTACTCTTTGACTACAGGCACAAGTAACCCACAATAAAGCACTGGAGACAGACACCTCGACTAGCCTCTTGGTACTTCAAAACCCCATCCCCTACCCCAGCTGGCCTAGCTTCTTACCATGTCCACAGCTACCTTCACGGCCTCCTGCAGCCCAAAGAGCTTCCCGGCCACCAGGTACACCCCGCTGGTCCACACAGCACAGGCCTCATGTACCCAGTGTTCCTGGGTGTCCCCACCAGGTTCTGCAGGGGCCTCTTTGCTGCACTCATGTTTGCGGCTCTTGTCAGCTGGGACCACCTCCTCACCCCCGTCCCCCTGACCGTCACAGCAATAGCAACTCTGCAGACGTCTGGACAGGCCCCGGGCACTGGTGCGCAGGGAGCCCTGCTTGGCAGGGTCAGCTGGGCCATCAGGCCTGGAGAGCCTCCCCAGGGGCGTGGCGGCGGTGATGGTGGTGGTGGTGGTGGTGGTGGCGGCGGCGGCGGCGGCGGCGGTCGTGGCAGCAGTGGTGCTGGCCGCACATTCCAGGCCTTTGACTGTTCTCTCGAGAGGCAGAGAGGCCTCCTCAAAGGTGCCTTCCAGCCGCACCTTCTCCTTGAGTTTTGGTTTCTTTTTGGGGAGGCAGTGTTCAGGGTAGTAGGGGCCACAGAGGTCCCCGAGGTCCTTGAAGTTGGCCGGGTTTTGGCAGAGGCAGCAGACAAGGCAAGAGGTACTCAGGGCCTTGGACACCACAGGCCCCAGATGCATGGTGGAGGAGAGGGGCAGGGAGGGCCTCGGCTGCAGCGCAGAGCCTCCAGGGAATGTGGTTAGAGAGGTCCCAGCTGGTTCTGAGGAGGAGGAGGAGGAGGCGGAGGAGGAGGAGGCAGCAGAGGAGGCCGGCTTCCAGTGAGGCTTGGGCTCGTCCCCCGGGGAGTTGACGACTGTGCATATGGTGGTGTACGCATCTCGCTTCTCCACCCGCACAAAGGGCGAGAAGGCTGGGGTGCGGCTGTCTGCCCTCAGCCGCTTGCAAGAGGAAATGTATTTGAGTCGGATCTCAGGCTCTGCAGGATCCAGGGGCAGTACCTGCTGCTGCCGTCTCCGAGTGGCACGTCCCTTACAGGGCGAAGCATGGGTGGTCTTAGCCCGGCCACGACTGAGGCGCTTCCGCTTTGAATAGCTGCTATAGCTGGCTTGGCCTGGCTGCTTCTGTGCCCTTGTCTGGGGCTGGCAGGGCCGGCCTTCAGGGGGCTGGGAGGCCAGGCCCAGCTCCTCTGTCTTTGGCTTCTTGCCTCCTCCACTGGAGCTGTCCTCACCTCCACCCTGAGTGCTGCTGGCCCTGTCATGGGTAGCAAGGATCAGAGTTTGGCCAGAACAGGGCCGCTTCTCCAACAGGCCTTTAGAGGGTCCCAAGGCCCCGGTCCTGCCTTTCCGGCTCCTTTTCTTCGGAGCTCGGGCAGCCCCTAGGGATGGCAGGGTCTCCGGGGACACGAAGGCCTCAGCTTTGGGACAGTCAGCAGCAGAGGACAGTTTCTTACTACTCAGGAGTTTACCTTTTAGGGACCTGCTGGCAGCATTTCTGCACAACGGGTCAGCTCCTGGAGCTGCCGGTAGCATCTGCCCAGGGCCCATTCCTCCTAGGCCCTCTTCTGCCCCAGCTGGACTGCCCCCGGAACGTTTCTCGGGTAGGGCTGGGCTCCGGGGTGTCCCAGGAGGAGCCCCTGCCACTCTGCAGGCGAGTTTCTTGAGCCCAGGTGAGGTGATCTTCTGTACGATGGCCTCCAGCTTGAGGCCACGGCCCTTCCGGGGTGGCAGCACCTTGGTCCTCACAGCACTGGGCAGGGATGATGGTGTAGCCAACCCCATGCATGCAGCAGGTGGTTCCAGGGGTGGGGGTGGGGGTGGCTCCCCGCTGCCCCTGGGCCTGGCCCTCTGGGGTGAGGCCATCCTCCTCAGGAGGCCAGGAGAGCTCTCAGCCCTTTCCTCTCTCCCATCCAGTCCACTTCCGTTGCTGCTGCGCAGGATGAGGCTTCGCTTTTTGGTGGGGACGGGAGCCATGAACGCCGACTTCCTTTTGAGAGTGTGGAGAGGCCGATCTGAAAGCTTGCTCCCTGTCCCAGGCTTGGGGACTTTGACCCGCTGGCTCACCCGGCCTTCCTTCTGGGGCCCACTGGAGACCTTGAATGCGGTGGGTAAGTGGTTGTTGGCAGGGAGCTTCTTGGTGGCACGGCAGTCCGGGATCCGGCTCTCCGAGGGCCGCCGTCGTTTGGCATGGAAGACCTGCTGGGGTTTGGTGCGAGACCGGAGGACCATGGAACGCTGGTCCTTTCCAGGGATGCTGGGAGAGTCTGGCTCCTTGGTCTTGGAGCCCATGGGGCTGCTGTCCGAGGCAACAGGCAGGGCCGCAGGGTTGCTGGGGCTGGAGGCGGCCTTGGGCGATGGTTTGCCGACCCGCTTGCCGGACTTGAAGGCGGCGCGCTGTTTGCCACCCAGTTTGTCGGGAGGTGTGGGGGTGGTGGTCAGGCCTGGAGGCCCAGGAGTTTGGGGCTCACTCAGAGCTGTAAGGGAGCGAGTACACATTCTGGGGAGCCCTTCTGACAGCCCCCGGCCTGGGGCTCCAGCCCCTTCTGCCTGTCCCTGGGGGGGTCCCGTGCAGGACTCTGGGAGCAAGAGGTCTTTGGGAAGTGCTGGTACCCTGCACGGAGAGTCTTCAGCCTCAGGCAGCCCCCGGTGGACCCGCCGGCTCCGTAAACTTTTACCCCTCGGCACAGGCTCTTTCTTAGCAATGGGCACCTCAGGTACAGCAGGCTTGTTAGGCTTCGGGGCCAGGGAGCCTTCTGAAGTGGCGGAACTACCTGGGGCTCTCTCCATCTCTGGCCCATCTTCTCCTGGCTTCATATGTGACAGTGAAGACTCAAACCAGCTCTGGACCTTTGATTCAGCACCCACAGAGGGGCCCAGTAGGATAGCAGGCTCCCCAGAGAGGTGACATTGGGGGGCCCAGCCAGCCTTGGTGTCCAGCACCTCCTCTGCTTCCTCCTTGGTGCAAATCAGCGGGGCCTTGGGGGACAGTGGGTCCTGCAGGCTGGGCCTCTGCTCAGGGCTACCCAGCAGTTCACACAGGGAAGAGTACTCCTCTTCGGCCTCCAGGTCCTCCTTCCTGCCAGGCGGTGGCAACAGCGGCAGGTCCCCAAAGTCAGTGGAGGAACAGCAATGCCGGCTGTCCTCCAGCCACTGGTCAGCTTTGCCCACCTCAGGGCACTGCAGCAACCCACCCACTTCCTCCTTCACCCCATCTGCCTCCTGCTGCTTGAAGTCCCCAGACAGCACAGCTGCCGGCTTCCCGATGGCATGCTCTTCCTGGAAGCCCAAGCAGGCAGGGGTCTCGTGTACATCTGCTTTGCCGACATTGTCTGAGGCCTTTGCACCCTGCTCCAAGCCCTTGGTGAGCTCACCAGGGTGGAGGCCCCAGCGAGGACAAGCATCACCCAGATTCTCCTCTGGCCAGGCAAAGGGGTTGGCACTGTCCACAGAGCTGGCAGTGGTCGTGTCTGGAAAGCAGTCAAATGCTGCTGTGGTGGGGTCTGGAGTGGCAGCTCCAAGCAGAGGCTTGGTGACAAAGGACAGGGGACTGGTCGTCTTCTTCGGGTCAGTGGTGGCAAAGGCCACAGAAGGGTCTTCAAACAGCCCTGGGCTGAAGTCCTTGGTGCTGCCACCCTTGTCCAGCTGCAAAGGCTCGGGTAGGGTTTCTGGTTCCCCTGGCTGTGACCATGAAGTCTTGGCCACAGTGTCTAGGCAAGTGCTGTGGTTCCCCAGTGGGAAAGGTGACTTGCCATTGTCCTTGGGCAGGCTGGAAGCCTCAGCCCAGGCCTTGTCGGCCTTCTCAACGATGGCTTCCTGAAGCCCCAGGATCTCAGAGGCCAGATCTTCCTGTGCCAGGGCACTGAGCAGCAGCCGGGGGCAGTCTCGCTCGCCTGCCACAAATTTAGAGAAGCTGTCCAGTGGCAGAGTACTGTGCAGGCTCTGGAAAGAGTCGTCAGACTTGGTGGACATGTCGTCAGGTGAGGTCACAGAACAGGTGGACACAGACTCGGGCTTGGCCTTGGAGTTGTTGTTGACCCTGGCAGGACTGCCGCGGGCCTGGCTGCAGTAGAGGAAGCTGCGCTCTAGTGGGTCCTCAGAGCCGCTCAGGTAGTCAGTGTCCTGTGGCTCAGCATGAGTGGACTGTGGTGTGCTGCTCGGCGGCTCAGACAGTGGTGTGCCTGCCGGCTCAGCTGAGTAACCACTGCCCTCGGGGCTACAGTGCTGGTTCTTGTGCTGCTCCGGAGTCCTAGACACGAGGCTCTTGACCCCTTTCTTCTGGGGCATGGCAGCTTTGGACAGCAAGAGTTGCTGCACAGTATTGGAGATGTTTTCCACCTGTGAGGTGAGTGCTGTGAGGCTCTGCAGGCTGAGGTCCGACAGCAAGGTTTCGGGGAGCTTCTCCTTTTGCAGGGGCTTGCAGTTGCTGACCTGGGGGTCCACAGAACTGGCGGCATCCGTCGGTGAGGGATTGAGCAGGGGCATAAAGTGGCTGTGGTCTGTGATGCCTGTGGGGAAGGCCCCCGTACTAAGCGGCTGCTGGCTATAGGGGAAGTTCTCCAGGTTGGGCATCAGTGGTGACGGGGTGGAGCTATAGGAAGGAGAGCGACCCACAGAACGTGCAGGGGAGTGGCTGGAGCTAGGGCTGAAGGTCTGGTAATACTGTTCTGGAGTCCTGACAGCTGTGTCCGGTGGACAGTAGCCCTGGCCTTGCTGTCCATAGTGTTGGTACTTGGCGAGGTTCTGGTAGTGGAGAGTTTCCTGGGTGTGGTGCCGGCCTTGAAGTGCCTGCTGCTGCTGCTGCTCATAGCCAAGGCGGCCCGATTGGTAAGCGTGAAGACTCTGGACCCGCTGTCCTGGGGCCAGGCTCGCATTGGCACTCATCGGCCTGTCGTGAGGCTGGGCAGATGGTGCTGTGCAGCTCTTGTAGGAGTGGGCCCCCTGCCCACCGCCCTGCACTGCTGGGGCGTAGGTGGAGGCGGCAGGGAAGGACTGAGAATGCTGGGGGAAGTGGGTGCTCTGGGGGAAGGGCAGAGGGGAGGCAAGGTCATTCTGTGGTTTCTGCCTTTGGAGTTTGGGGTAAGCCAGGGGCTGCTGAGGCTGTGGTGGGGGGGCATGCAGGCTGTGAGTCCGGAAGGGAAGTTGGGGACCCTGCTCAGGGTACTGCCTGTTTGGGGGCACCACCGTCTTCTTCATCAAGTTCTCCTCATACTTGCTCACTGCCCCTGGCAGGGGCTGCGGTTGGGGAGGTGGTGGCTGTGGGCCCCCCCAGGTCTGAAGACCCTCCTCGCCAGAGTAGCGCCCTGGGTAGGGGCTGCTGTCTTGAACATAGCCGGGGAAAGCCGGCCTCCCCTGCAGGGACTTGCTGCCTCGGTGGTACTTGTCTGCAGCTGTCGTGGCCACTGTCCCAGGTGGGCCGGCACCACCCTCGTAGCCTGGATAGGGCTGTGGGTTGTAATAGTCCTTGGCCAGCAGCCGCTGCCGATCACAGCTGAGCCCAGCCTGACCTGGCTGCCTGTAGTTCTCCAGGCGCGATGTCTCCTGTGAGGTTGGTGGGTAGTTTTGCTGTTTGCCATGGAAACCACACCTTTCTCGAAAAGACTGCATGACTCGGGCCGGTTATCTGGGAAGAGAAGGGGTGGTGCAGAGGGAAAACAATTCAGATGGGCCATGTTCCACTCTCTGCCTCAGCCAGCACCCCTCCCGGCCACCTTCCCACCAGCTGTGCACATATCGACAGCCTCTGGGTCTGGGAGATGTGCTCCGAAATTCTGCTTCCACGGTGCCTGCAGCTGGGTCGTGCTAAGGAGGACTGCCACGGACATGAACAGTCCAACAGAGCTACACAGACAAGTCACAGGAACGACCCCCCCCCCCAGACTCCTCCTGCCAGCTCCTCCCTCCAACCCTTGTCTGCACCACCACGCCTAGCCCTCACAGACAGTTCAAATTAGCAGAGTAATTCCACTCTGTCCCCTGGGGTCCAACTGGATCCCATACTCTTAGTCTGTGAGTGGACATACTTAAGCATGACCCACACACCAGGTACTCATGAGGACCTCCCCAATCGGGGAGAGCCGCTCGCAAGGCCTGCTATGACCGCACATACAGGAATCCACACATGTACAAAGGACCTATCAGGCACACGTACACGCACGCTCACACACACCTCCCCTGCAGTGCCATCTGGACTCTGTCCCTTCTGGCAGATGTTGACTGGGGGCTGCTAAGACAACTGTCCACATAAAGCACTCCCTCCTCTGACTCCTGGGAATGAAGGATGGTAGCACCTGCCTCCTGTTCTTCGTATCATAGGTGCATAAACAGATTATGTAGTCCAGAGTGTGGGGACGCATACTAATAGGGGACAGAGACGCAGTCCCCTGGCCCCTGGAGAGCACACTACCCTGCCTCTTCTCTGTCCTCTCCTGCCGAGCTGCTCCTAACTTTCACAGGCCAGGGCTGGTGCAGGCAGCCCCAATCTGGGACAGGGGCAGGCAGTGTCTGATCTACCAGGAGGGCAGGTGCTTTTGTGGACAGAGTCACAACACAGGCTTGTGTACCTCTGCTGGCTTCCTTCAACTGACTGGCTTGGTTACCCCAGAAAATCCTCAGTGGTGGAAGAGGGAAATGCCCCCAAGCTTTGGAGAAATCACAAAGGGGGCCAGCTAGTGAGCCTGCGCCCCACATGTTAGGGTTTACCCAGGCCACCACACAGGCTCAAAGCAGGAGGTACAAGATCTCTGGGACTAAGTGGCTCAAGTCCCCAGGAGGGAACTGGGACTTTCCAGTTCTTGTTCCAAAACACACTAAGATGGAGGTGTGGCCTGACTTAGACCACAAAGGTTTCAGGGGGTTTTGTTTGTTTGTTGAGAAGTCAATGTGGGGGTGGAGAGAGGTAGGAATGGAGGGGCTGCACTGGCGGGGAGATCCAGCCTCCCTTCAGTCTGGATCCCACAAAGGTGCCTTCCTTTCTTTGTCTTAGAACTGACCCAGGGAAGGGAGCAGAAGAGCTCTATCCAGAGGAACAGGGCATGCCCAGGCATCCAGATAAGCCCAGAGCTCACAGCAGGGGGCCTGACCCAGCTGCCCCTAAAACAACTTTCCCCCTCCCCAGCTTGTCAAAGCCTTCTGCCTGCCCCACCCCAGCTCATTACCTCCATCTCTAACCCTTCACTAAGACAGGGCCCACCTACCCTTAGGATCTACTTCACTCCAGTCCTCGTGGTTTGGATGAAACACCCCAGGCTGTGCTAATCCAGAGGGGCTGGAGGCAGTATCTATTCAGGTGGGCGGCCTGGTGCCTCCTGCCCCCACCTTCCCAGAGCAGAGCACACTCCGGATGTAGGTGGATGTCACCTCTGCTCACGACTGCTGGTGGGCCACTTCTAAGACCAGGACACAGAATGCCAGTTCCCTGTTCTCCCTGGCTGTGTGTTTATATGTACAAACCCATACTGCTCTGAAGGCTACATCTGCCTCCCTCATATATCTGCACAAATTACATTTCGGTTTTTATTAGTCCCAGATCACTCTCATTTCCTGCTGAGTGTCCTGTAGATATCATTAACATTTCTACGGCTGGAGTGGGGTGTGTGTGTGTGTGTGTGTGTGTGTGTGTGTGTGTGTGTGTCCCTACACCCCCACCGCCACATTCCCAAAATGCATTACCAGAGACATTATCTAAAAAGAGGGGGAGCCATGAACAGTGTCCCCTCCCTGCCTGCTCTGTCCCTGCCCCATCTAATCAGTCCAGCTGCTGCGCCTTTTAATTTCCCCACACAGGACTACAGGCTGGCTTCCTGATGCACACAGGCAGCTGGATGTGGAAGGCATCTATCTCTAAGAAAAGACAGTTCAATTAAAATCCCAGAGGCCCAGTGCCTGTTGGAGGACACAGGCAGAAACATGTGCCCCAGCACCACCCTCCAACCCTGGCAGAGGGAGGGACAGAAACAAAGGCTCAGGCACGGTGGCATCCTAGCTGCCAGCTTGGAGCTGCAGAGGTCCTGCTGGCTCTGCCATGAGAAAATAGGGTGCTGCCTCTTTAAGAGCCACCTCAGGCTTGCAGTGGGCTCTGTTGTTATTAATTATTGTGATTATGATTATTTTTCAAGAGCATCAGGAAAGGACATGGAAGGGATGAGAGGCAGATAGCAAAGGGCCGGGGTGGGCAGCATCAGAGAGCAGATGGAAGAACAAATTCCCCCACAGGTGATGGTGACCTTTCAACATGGAGGAAGCAGCAGCCGAGGTGGCTGGACTAGCAGCAGTAAGGGTTGGGAAAGGGAATCTTGCCCCAGCTTCTTTCCCTCCCCCTTCTCCTGGGAACGTGCCAAGACTTTCCCTCAGCCATTCTGGCAGAATCTGGCAGGCAGCTGATGGGAATCCAGAGCAACCCTCTTTGGCCCTAGGGACATGAATACTCCAACCTTGTAACCACTGGTTACTCCAGACACTGGAGAGAACACACCAGGCCCCACGAGACCAGATCTCAAGATCTTTGTGGAACTGGACGGTGCTTAGAGTCTGGACAACTTCCTCGGACAGAGCAGCAGTCCCGGCCACAAGGCATCAGCACAGCCATGAAACTGTGCTGAAGGCTGGCAAGGTTGTGCCTCGGGCATTGCCCTTCTGCTAAAGACTCTAGGAGGGGGGCCTGGCCACCGACCTTGTCCCTTTTATAACTAAAGGTAAGGTTCAGAGGGGCTAAGGACTTGCTAGTGACCCTGGCTTAACAGTGGAGATCAAACCCCTCTCTTAGACACCACACCAGAAATGCCCACCCTGAAAGAGTGTGTCTTGGTACAGACAGCAAGAAAGCTGAGCTGAGTTCAGGCCAGCTGATATATGCACAGGCACCCACCCGCCTACATGTCCTTCTACAGCAGGCCAGACCCAGCCTGCAAGCCTGACTCTGTATTTCTGTGGTGCTAGGGACA
Organism: Peromyscus californicus insignis; assembly: GCF_007827085.1. NCBI lineage: Eukaryota > Metazoa > Chordata > Mammalia > Rodentia > Cricetidae > Peromyscus > Peromyscus californicus. Next base: position 62,898,019 of record NW_026294551.1, read on the forward strand.
AACCCAGGACCTTTAGCTTGCTAAGCAAAGTCTAAACTGAGCTGTACCCTAAATTCCAAGAAGCAAACCTACCTATAGTATCTGGCCAGCCTCCAGTCATTAGTCCAGAGCCTCTTCAGGCCCGAGGGTTGGCCCCATCAGTAAGAGGGGTATTCTGTGGGCCAGAGCTGCTATTGCTCCCAGTCTGCCCTGTGGCAATGTTATCCTGAGGAAAAGAGGAAGAAAGGTGGAGAGAGGGGTAGGAAGAGGCATGTCCCCCTTCACTGGCAGCCCCCAGCCACTGGCCTTCCCACCTACCTATAGCTGATTTATGACCTGACTGGTAGTTGCAGGGAAAACGGAAAGCCTAACCCCCTTGGAGGCAGAGAAGGGACAGATGTTCGGGGAGCAATGGAGAGGTGAGACCCCTAGGGCCTCCCTATCTGTTTCAGATGAATACTAAATGTAAGACTTGGGGGCTGGGGGACGGCTCAGGGGGCACGAGAGCTTGCTGTGTAAGCAGGAGGACCTGAGCTGGAAATCCCAGCACCATGCAAAAGCTGGGCATAGCTGTGTGAGTCTGTAACCCCAGTAGCAAGGGGGAGGGGAAGAAGAGGGGAGAAACAGGTGTAGTCTGGTCTTGCTAGCTACCTAGTCAGGGCCAGTGAGACTGCCTTAAGGAAATAGGGTGAAAAGCCGTAGAGGAAGGCACTGGAGGTCCTCTTCCACATGCTTCCACAAGAGAGCCCTCATCCATGTACACACACAAAATAATAATAAATATGTGGCCTGAGTGAGCCCTGAATCCTCAAGCCATTCCCAGCTGTTTTGGAGGTCTTTGTCTTTTTTTTTTTTTTTTTTTTTTTTTTCTTTGCCAGTCTTTATGGCCAGGCTTGCCTGGGAGGCAGGGATGAATCTCCATGGAACCCACAAGAACAGTCAGATACCACAGGCCTTGAGACTAGGCTAGACTCCTTGGGCTAGGGGCTAGCATCAGGAAGGAACTGATGGACCTGCTTAGGGCAGGGGTGGTAGTGGTGATAAGGCAGCTCTACCCCAAAGCAGTCTCTCAAGACTACCCCATGCTGGCAACACCTTTTTTACAGTCCCCCAGAAAGAGTCTGGGGTCTTGAGTAGCCAGAAGCAGGCAGAGAAGTAGGAAGTAGAAGACAGTGTCTAGTATGCGGTCAGCATCCCCATCACTGAAACAGAAAATTAGCAGGGTGTAGTGGTATAAACCTGTGATCTCAGCACATGGAATCTGAAGCAAGAGGATCAAATCGCAAGTTCAGGACCAGTAAGGCAGGTTAGGTGTAGAGCTCGGTGGTATAGCTAGCATTCCTGAGGCCTGAAGTTCAATTACCAGCACTGTAACAAGCCAGCCTGGGCAACACAGCAAAACTAACTTTAAAAAAAAAAAAAAAGATGGAGCCGGGTGATGATGGCGGCGGCGCACACCTTTAATCCCAGCACTCGGAGGTAGAGGCAGGTGGATCTGTGAGTTCGAGGCCAACCTGGTCTATAGACTGAGTTCCAGGACAGCCAGGGCTAACCACACACACACACACACACACACACACACACACACAAAAGATGGCCTCAAAGATGCTGGAGACTTCATAAGAGGCTGAATCTGAGTTCTCTGGAGGATGTTTGAGAACCCCCTTCCAACTCATATTTCCTGCTATGCTGAGGGAATGGAGTGGGTTCTAACACCATGCCCATAGGTCCTGTACCTGTTCTTTCTTAGACACAGCCCTACGGTGTCTTTAACTAGGATGCATTGGATCCCAGGCTGGATGCCCTCAGCAGCAGGGACCCAGAGTCCAGCCGACCCTGTGCCCGCCGTCAGGGCTGGCCTGTCCGTAGCACCTCAGCTGTGATCGCTTCATCAGTCTCCTGTGGATGCTTTGTTTGGGGTCACTTTATTTACCACTCAACAAAAGCCATCACCACCCATCTGTCCAAACAGAGAAACAGAAAAGGCATGGGGGGGGGGGTCAACTACGAAGAAGGCAGGGCCTTCCCCATCACGTTCAGCTCAAGCTAGCCTGACCTCACTGATGCCACCCACAGTCAGGGTTCGAAGACTAGATGTTCAGGGGTCTGGCTAGAGATAGTGCTTTTCCATCCAGTATCTAGAGTAACCAGGGAGTTTCCGGGCTGCTTGGGTTGGTCCACATTCCAAGCCCCAGCAGTACCCATCCTTACAGAAGGCTGAAACTGATCAGTACAGCCTTGTCCTCTCCACTTCATGTGCCCAGAAGGACCAGGACTTGGCAAAGAGGTGCCAAGCCAGTAGCAAGCTGTCTAAATGCCAACAGGGTTCTGACCTTGGGCAAGCCTTTCACCTCCATGGGCCTCAAGTCCTTTGTGCCGGCCGTCCCCTTGGCTAGGAAAACCATTCCTGGACATCTATACAACTCTCTACCCAGCTCCACACCTTTACTTCTGTGTCATCACCATATTTTCAATGATACCCCTGTGCCTCCTCGTATTTCTCAAAGCACTTACCCGTTTGCCTTAACTTATTACTAGCCTCCTCTCAAACGAAAAGTTCCATGGAGCAGGGATTTCTGCCTATTTTATTCATGCCATGTCCCCATTGCCCAGAACAATAAATATGTATTAAATGAATCATGCTTCAAATGTCACATTAACCCTGTGAAAACAATCCAGAGTAAGTGGTCAGGTGATGAGACACAGCATATTTGGGTGGGGGCTGGCAGGCATGGGCTAGGGCCACAGCTCTGCTTCATTCATTAGACACTGACCCTTTCTTAAGGATGGACAGAGAATCCACTTTGGAGCAAAGTATTAGGTAGGGGTTTGGAGACAGGCTGTACATCTCAGTCCCAAGCACGGGGTGGGGATGGGGGATGGGATGGGCATAGAACAGTCTTTTCTTCCTGTAACAGGTCACAAGTCAGGTATGTACAGTATGAGATGCCTTTCGTTTTCAAAAATGTTACCAGGGCTGGCTAGATAGGATGGCTTAGTGACCGAGTTCAATCACTGGAACCCACAATAGAACCAGCTCCAGAAAATTGTTCTTTTACACACACACACACACACACACACACACACACACACACACAAACAAAAAAAAAAAACCTATCAACCAAGTCTCAAGGGTTTTTATTGTCGTTATTCAAGCAGTGCAGAGTTCAGGAAGACTGCCCATCTGTGGGCTTTCACTTGACCGTCAGCAGAGTCAAATACTGGGGAGGCCGACACCCACGCAGCTTAGCTCTTGTTGGGCTGCGAACTTAGGTATTCAATGCAACAAGGAGCACCCATAATGTTTTCTGGATCCAGAGCAGGCCTTGGGAGTGGCATGGCCCAGGCAAACGAAGGTGGGTGGCCTGGGTGCAGCAAGGGCTTAAGAGCTACAGAGGTAGGGCTGAGGCCCCACGCTGCTTGTGGAGGTAGTGTAGGAAGTGGCCCTGGTAACATTCCACAGGAGACAGGTGAGGCCCCACCCCTCCCCCCTCCTGGGACCCCTGCCAGGCTCCCATGTGGGGCTCCTGACAGCAGTAATTACATAATTAATGGCACAATGAGCTGCCTCCTAAGGGTAAGAGCCTGAAGGTAGGGGCAGTCTGCATTTTGCTCTTAAGCTCCCAAACCCTACTCTGGCCCTAGAGTTGTGCCTATAAATACTGTGACGAAGTGGGATGGAGGGACACTCCTGGCTTTGTGTTTATCATATTATTTTGTCTTCAGCCTCAGGGGATGAGGCCCAGAGAGCAGTTTCAGGAAGAGGTGAGGGGTGGGCAGGACACAAACAGCAGCTAACTAGGAAGGCACAGCAGTGAAGTTGGCATTCTCTCTGCGGCCTTTAGTGTTGGTGCCCACTGGCTCTTGGAGCCCATTTTGAATCAGCAAAGGTCCAGGTGGGGATGAGCAGAGCGTGAAGTTCCAGGGGGTGTACAGAGCTTCTGTAGTCTAAGGCACGGGGAGCTGTTGCTGAAGGACACCCAGGGGCAGGAAGGGGAAGGAGGGGAAGGAAGTGGCTGCCCTCCAGAAGGTGCTGGGAGGCAGCAAACAGCAAGGTGGCTTCCAGGAGCAGCTACCTCCTACAGCAGCTACTGCCTACCTCAATCCAGTTCTGAGTTCAGCTGCTTATAGCCAGTGGTCAATGTACCCTGTTTCCAGGGTACTGGTCCCTGGTGCTTCCATGGCAGCTCTTCTTATGTGACCATGGGGATTCTAGGTCTGCTATCCCAGCAGCAGCAGCAGAGGGGTCTCTGGCTCATTATAGACAGTGCTGTCTTTAACCTCCTGGGAAGACAGTATCGGCATGGGAAAGCAACCAGCCCCCAGGAACAGGGCACATTCTTCCTCAACATTCCAATCCCAAACTCGCAGAGAGGGTCAGTGACTTGTCCACCAGGCTCAGCAGCTGTGTGCCCCAGATGCCTCTCTGTCAAACAGAAACAGAGAACATGGCTTTCCTTCTCTATACCCCAGCAAGGAAAGATCTTGTTGCCTCCCGGAGCCTGGGTGGAACCTCCCCTGCTGCCTGCCCCAAGGGCTTCTCACTGCAGCGTGTTGACAGCACGGGAGGTGCGGCCCTGGCCCCCTCCCCGTGCCGGTTCCATATGGGGGAGCCGGGCACTGGAGCCCCCTCCTGCACCGGCCCCCAGGGGAGGAAGCCGCCTGTCAGGCCGCCTCGGCGTGTCAAATCCTCTTGCTGCCTAATTGTGAGACGGCGGCGTTTAAAGAAACGCTTTTCTGGCCGCCTGCCACACCGCAAACTGCTTGGTATAATTTTATTATTAAGCAGAGAGAAAAAGAGAAGGGGCTGGGGGAGAGAGAAAGGGGAGAGCAGAGGAAATTGCTTCGTCCAAGTCAGCTGGTGGAGTATTCCGCTCAATGTGAAAGCGGGGGACAGCTTTCCAGTTGGCAAGCTGACTCCGTTAATTGCGCATTCAGTCTCTACTTAGGGTAATTGGAACGAAGCGGGGCCTAGCTCTGACAATTAGGGTCTGCGACTAGGCCATTAACCCTTTCCGCAACCAGCCCCCGCCCCATCGACAGCAGGCGGGGTAGGGCGCGGGCGAGGACCCCACACTGAGGTGCGGGCGGCAGCACGGAGCTGGCTGGGGAGCCGCGCGGAGGGCGGGGTCTGCGGCCTCTCCGCCACTGCTACAGATGTTTCGGCCATGTAAGACAAAGGCAGAGCGCGGCCGTCGCCGGGAGAAAATCCGCAGGACTCCCTCAGGGGCAGGTAAAATTTCACCTTCCATTGGTACTCCCCTCCCCCTCCTCGTCTCCCCGGCCTTCCGCCAATCCGGATAGGGCCACCAAAGACGCCGCGACGCCTCCTCCACAGCCCAACCCACTGACCCCAGCAAGGTCACGGCGACCTCCGGCACACCCGCCCGTCCTCCGCCAGCGATCCGCCGGGGCTGTGGGCGCCCGGAGAGGAAGGGGGCGCTGCGCTTGCCATGAGGCAGAGGCAGCCAGGATGCTCCCCGCCTCCCTCCCGCCTGCACCCGGACCTGGGGGCGGCCCCCCAGCCTCCATCATTCATTTTCCTGATTCCCGCTGTAGCCGCCCTCGGAAGTCAGCCGAGTGAAGCAGCTGTTCCTTGCACACTCCACTTGACCAAAGATGATGATAAATGAGGCCAGGGCTGCGTCAGGGACGCGGCGGCGAGGGCCGTGCAGGGCGGGGCGTGGGGCCCGCAGCCCCCGCACTCCGCTCGGCTAAGTGCGCGCCCGCAAAGGACAGCGTCCGAGCGCCCCCCGCCCGGCACACCTTCCCGAAGGTCCGCACCCTTCCTCGAACGCGGGGGTCCCCGTGGCGTCCTCGCATCCTCCCACAGCATGCGCGCCCCAAACCTATTAATGCTCGTAAATAATGAATAAAGGAGCGCTTCCTACAGCCGCGGTGGGTGCGGGCGGGGCGGCAGCCAGAAGCTCGAGGATGGGGAGAGCGCCGCGGGCCGGGCCGGGCCGAGGGGCCCGGGCGCGCGGCCCCGCACACGTGCAGCCGTGGCGTGCAGGCGGCACCCCGCCCGGCGGCGGAGGAGGGGAATCCCGCGCTGCCCTCCCCAACGCCACCTCCCCTGGAGTCCTCTGGCACCGAACGAGGCGAGAGAGTGAGCGCGAGCTTCCCAGCCGAAGAGGGTTATTTTTAACCTGCCCCCCTTTCTATATCTGCCTCGGCGGTGCGCGCCCGCCCGCCCGCTCCAGCAGCCGAGGACGCGGGCTCCTCACCTCGCTCGCAGGCTCCGGACTCCGCGCCTCCCCCGGCCCGGCCCCCGCCCTTGCGCGGGCAGAGCGCCGCTACATCTCAGCCTGGAAAGGGCCGATTAGGAGCCGCGTGCCTTTCAGCTAAATATCGGAACCGGGTGGGATGGGGGCGGGGAGCCGGCGCTCGTCCCCTCGCCTCCCTCGCTCCCTCCCACCCTGCGCGGAGTGGCGGTGCGAGGCGGCTCCAGCTCCCCGCCAGCCTGAAACAGCCGGCCCGACTACCGAGTCCCCCTGGGGTTCTCGGCCTGGTCTCAACATCCTCTAGTTCGCAGAAGCTGGAGCTCCCAAAGCACGGACCCTCAGGCAGCAGCGGCGCCAAGCGAGGCGCTGCCACCCCCACCGCCAGTCCCCTTCCCTGTGCCACTAGACAAATAAGCCATTTGGACAGCAGTGGGCTGGTCTTGCCGGAAACTTCAAAGCAAGACCCTTCCCGAGCCAGGGTCTAGGGAAATGCCAGGAGCACACAGGAAGCTCTAGCGATTGCTTTACGCCCTCTTGTTGGTCTGCCTAGGCTCGCCCCAGGGAGAACCCTAGCTTGGCTCCCCTCTTTCAGACCTTTCTTCCCTCAGAATGAGGTCGCAGGAAGTTCGCGTCCGTTGTGGTTGCCCTTCTCCCCCCAAGGCCACCCACCTAAACCTCATTCTGCCCTCTTTAGAAGAGCTGAGCACCAGATGGGCAGCCGAGTCAGAGCCAGCATTTGACTGGGTCCCTCAAATACCCTGGCGTTTTCCGGACTGTTCCTAGCCCAATCCAGGAGTCTCAGGATTTGGGGTCTCAGGAGCCCTCCCTCTTTAAGAAGAAGGCAGTTAACGGCGGCGGCGGCAGCGAGGAGGGAAAGTGGAGGAAGTGGCCAGGCTCAGAAACCATGACATTAGCACAGCAGTTCTCAACGTGTGGGTCACGACCCTTTCACGGGTCGCCTAAGACCATTGGAAAACACAGATATTTACATTATGATTCATAACAGTTACAAAATTAGTTATGAAGTAGCAATGAAAATAACTTTATGGCTGGGGGGGTTCACCACAACTTGAGGAACTGTGTTAAAGGGTCGCAGCATTAGGAAGGTTGAGAACCACTGGTTTAGCAGCAGAAAAGAACACAGCCTATTTGGGCACTGGAGACTGTTCTCTTGAGGCTTGACTGGACTAGATGGGGGGAAAAAAAGGCCTCAAGGGGCCGGGGTTTGGGCTAAGTTCATCCTCAAGAGTAACTGGAGGGCTAATAGTAGCATGCAGATCAGTAAGAGGCCTAGCAGGCCCGCGGTTGACACCCTGGGGTGGCTGTGACTCCTAGGGTGGCTGTGACATACTTGGGCCAGGGCTTTAGCTGGGAGGGACCTGGAAGCCAGGCCGGTTAGGAGGGAGAAGAGGACTGGTACCTAAGCAGAAACAAGGTACTAGGGGATGGTATACATTGGGCTCTGCCCTCCTTCAGTTCTGGAAAGTTCTTCCCATCTCTCTATTGAACCCTGCTCCCCACCAGAGGCTGATCTTGTTTGAAGAGATGGCCTGATGCCTCCAGAGGTTTTGCTTTTAACCTCAACTCTCCTTCCCAAGGTGTAATGTCACTTCTCATTTCCAGAAGTGGAAATGGTGCCAAAGAACAGAAAGGTTGTTCTAGACTCTACTCTTTGGTGGCCCCGAGGGCAGGGTTCTAAGCTGGGCTTCTGGCTGGGATGAAGAGTGGTTCCTGAGGGTAAAAACAAATGAATGGGCATAAAATTTCAGAACACTGGTCTGCCAGCAGGGGAGGGGAGGGACGGGGACTAGAGCGAAGTGCACATGGCCAACCCACTCTGTCAGGGCTTCTTGGCATGAGACTGAATTCTACAGATCTTACTCACCTGAAGACTATGAATCTCAGTGACCCAGAGCATACTCCTCCAAATACGCACGCTGTTGTGATAAATTTCAAATTCTTTTAGGGCTGAATGTTCCTATGCAGTGCTACTGTCCCAACAGTCTCGACGAATGCTCTGATTTTGATCTAAGGGTCCTCAAGGTGGGGAAGTGCTGGACGGGCAGCTGCTCTCCCCACAGGAAAAGGAGAACTTCAGCTGTGCCATGCTGGTGGCTGCTGACAACCAGCCCCAGTGAGAGGGAGCTGGCAGCCTCTGTGCTAGGGGCAACCTGGGGAAACTTCCTGGGGACCCTTGGGGACATTCCTGAGTCCAAGTGGAAAGCTGGCCGATTACCTTCTCCAAACAGCTATGAAATGGGAAGGTACTTAAGAGAAAACACGAACTCTGGGCAGCTGAGTCCAGCATCCAGCTGTTTTGAACACTGGCCTTGTTTCAGTGACCACAATACCTGTGTGCTGGTTCTGTGCCCTGTGTGCTGGTTCTGTACCCAGGCCCAGGCCCACTTGGACCTTGCCTCTGAGTGTATCCAACCTTCCAGAACGCTCTCCCTGGCTTTCAGACCACCACTATTGGGGAGGGCCCTTTTTCAGCTGCACACAGCTAAGCTGGCCTGCCCCACAGCTGCCTCACTTTAGAACCTTGTGGGAGAAACCATAACTGGTAGAGAATGGCAGACTGGATCTACTCCTGAGGGGCTCCAAAGGTTAAAGCAGCCAGGGTACTAGAAAGCTCATGGGGCTTGGGGTTGAGTGAGAGATGCAATCTCTCCATATCCTCCATGATGAAGCCCTGACAGTAAGTGGCTGAGGGTTCAAATCCCAGCTCTTGCACGCATACCTAGGTAACCTTGGGCACTTTACTTAACTGCTCCATGTTTCATGCTCTTGAGTTGTAGAACATTCTAGGCATCCAACTGGCAGAGCTATTGTAAGACTGCACCCCTGAGGGGCGCTGGATTTGGACTCTTTCCAGTCATTCCTGCCCTTCCCTTCACAGATAGACTCGGCTCTGGGGGTGTTCATCAGGACATCACTCACTTGGTTTTCTGAGCATGAAGGAAATAGGCACTGTGCTGCCTCTGCCTGGCTGGTGAGACATGGAAGAGAGGGGAGCCCTGTCCAGATGGGGATGAACAGGTTAACTAGTTCTACCTCAATGAAATACCTTCTGGCAATATGGATCCAAATAAAAACTCCATGTGGCCACTGTCCCAGCCCAAAGTCATCTGTGCGAATTCAGTCACCTGTAGCAGAAAGCACTGGAGTCCCCTACAAAGTGTCCAGCCAAGAAATTAAAACAATGGGAGTAAAACTGGAAGAAAACCAGAACTGCTTATATGAGTGAAGCTTCATCTTTTGGGCTTCTGGCTACCTGCCTCTACCTCAGCATGACTAGATGGAAACAGGCTGCCTAGCGGTTACAACTTCCTATACCCTGTACTCTCTTTGGTACAAAGTATACTAAGGCCCCCATAGGGTATAGAGTTGGGCCTGATCACTGTCTACACAGATCTTCCTAGGTGGGCAGCTGCCACCCGGGCAGTCAGGACCCCAAGGCTGGTGTTCAAAGGCACTCTTAGGTTTTGTGTGTCCTTCCTCTCCCTTCTGTGTGGCCCAGCAATACACTCTCTGGTAATCTTTCCAACAAAACATGTAAAATGTACAACCAGATGCTATCCAGGGTTTGTGAATCCAAAGGCTAGGAACTGTGAGAACTACTGGAAATAAGGGACCAGATCCTACCCCTAACCTGAGCTGTGGGGCCCTGTGCAAGTAGAGATCAAAAGAGATCATATGAACAGAACTGTCAGAGCAGCCTTGAGTAGACCCGGGACCTATCCATCCTTTTAAAAGGTAAATATTGACATACTTTTTATAGCAGAGGCAAAGGGCTGGAAATCCCAACTGGTCTTTGCTGGCTGCAAAGGTGTGGCCAGGAAGACAGGAACTCCTGGGAGTCACATAAGCCTGACTCCATCCTCCCACTAGCTGGCTACTGTTAAGGTGGCCGGACACTCCGTTTGGGCACACAGGCCTCGTGGCAGTGGCCTGAGCAAGGTCTTGGTACAAGCGTCAACTCTGGGCAGAACTGACCTGACAGACTGGCTAGAGGCCCTGCGTCTGCTGGCCGGTGGAAGGTTTTGGATAGCTTGCTGTGGTCTAGAGCTAGCTTCTTCCAGAGCGTCCTCACAAGTCTTTGGAAACAAAGAGCAAGTACCCAAGACCCTGGGGCTGACTGGCTCTGTGACCTCAGAGTCATCCCTCTCTGGGCCTGTGATTCCTCGTCCTTTAAGTAGGGACAGCACTTAAACATCCACCTCCCAGGACTGTGGGAGCCCACTAAGAAAAAGAAAGACCTTGTTACCATCACACTATGACCAATCTCACTGACCTTCCAGGCACTGGCCTCTGTTCTAAGCATCAGTCACATTTTTGTCTACACATACTTTTGCAGACAAGGCACAGAAAAAGGCTTAGGGCATTTGTGTATTCCATCAAAGATCTAACAGCATTATATAAACCATGCTGGGGTGCTGAGGTTGGCCCAGAGGCAGAACCAGGGCATAAGACTCTATATGTAGTTGGGGTGTAAGTTCCATGTTTTCTGGGTGTGACTGCCACAATGTTTTCATCTCCAGAGAAACCACAAGGAACACAAGCACCCTACCTTATAGAGAACACAATTAAATCCAGAGAGGCCCAAAGTCTTGGGAACAGCAAGACTTGGGTTTACAATTGAAGTCTGGCCCCAACTCTCTAGTCAGGGCAGGGACACTGGGCAGGACCTTCAGAAAAGGAAGGTCCTTTTAGGGCTGCAGCGGCTCCATTCAAGCTAACATGTTCATTTTCCGACACACCTGACCCACTGTCTTCATGCCAGCTACAGGAGCTAACAGACCATTTTACACACGGAGAACTCAAGGCTCACTGAAGACAGAGACTTGCCCAAGGCTCTGAAGCTTACTTCCTGGGACCTCTGAGCTTTCCAATAGACCATACAGCCCCTTCATCCACTCTGACACCTACCCATTCATTCATTTATTCTCCACTCATCCATTTCCCATCATCCACCTGTTTACCACCCACCTGCCCATCCACCAATCTGTCCAACTATCCTTCCACCTCAGGAACAGTTCCCAAGTGTCTACTCTATGCCACCCAGGTGCCAGGACAAAGCAGCCGGAGACAGCAAAAGATCAATACCCTTGGAGAAGACAGCTGAGTGCCGATGCACAGACAAAGGCTGGACTTACACCTGGGAGGGATACAGGATCAGAGAAAGAACCCAGAGGAAGTCCTGAGTCTTAAGGGATATGCAGGAGTTACTGAGGGGATGGGAAAGGCCCAGTGAGGCAGAGAGGCACGGTCTGAAAATGTGGGCTCATAAGTTGGATGTGGAAATGAGAAAGGTAGGACCCAGATCACAAATGTGCTAAGTGACAGTGAGCCACAGAACACAAACAAGAGCAGGGTGACACCATCAGATAAACATATTAAATAATAGAGGTCAGTTAGGATGAGGCTGGATTATCTCCTAGAGAGCAGTGATAGGGTCAGACCACTAACTTGTCAATGCAAGTCCTTGACTCAAGTCTGACTTAAACGCTTGGTGTGCCAGAACCAGGGAGGACCAATACTTAGAGGTAACCAGTGCAAGTCTGAAGCCCAGAGGACAAAGGGGTCCCACAGCAGGGGACTCAAAGCCTACCAAACCCTCATGTACATCTCACCAGCCCTGCTAAAGAGGGTGATCTCTGAGGCCTGCCTGGTGGTGGCCACCCCCCTCAAGCGTCCTCTCTGACCTCACCGGGAGTCAACAGGAGGGTGAGCCACTCCTAGTACAGGGTGATGGAAGGCAGGTTCTGGGACATAAAGGAATGAAGGTCCCTTAGATGATGGACAGCTATGTGCGCCAGCCCTCTGGGAAGCTTTAAGGATAGATAAGCCCCAGCTATGCTGTGAAGGAAGGGTATCCCCAAGTGATGGCTGTGGACCCATGCAAAGGTAAATGGAGAACTGAAAATGCCACATATCCTCTGTGGAGGCCCTGCATGTTTGGTACCCTCCTCTTCGGATATGCTTGTCTTCCTTACATACTAGATGGGCTCCAGGTGCACACAGCCTCCAGGGCTCCTTGTCCATTTTCCCCTCACAACCTTCAGAACCTCCACCAACAAAAGATTCCCTCCCGCAAAACTGCATTTAGAGATGCCCACTTGCGGTCCTAAGAGATTCAAAAGCAGAGATCAGGCTTCTGATGGCCATGTGTGAGTTGGGACAGAAGGGAATCAGGCTGTGGAGGGCCTTATGTTTGTCAAATGAATGAGTGGATAGGTAGATGGATGAAGTTCCACCCTCGAGCAAAGCCATCAATAGTTTTCTTAGCCTGTGAAAAACATGATTCCCTAAAGTTTTTAAGAACACTCCAGATAGTTCCCAGACCCTCATCTTGGTGCCTGGGCTGAGGAACTCAAGAGGGGCCCGAGAACCCCCAGGCTAGGCTCCTGTCTGCATGTTAGGTACTCCAAAGACCCTCTTCAGAACCGTGTTCTCACTTGGGACAACACCAGGAATCCCTTCTGCAACCTGGGAGTGTCAAAGACTCGGACCTTTGGGAGCTTCCTCTGCACAGGCAGAGGAGCATGCCTACTCATAGGCTAGTATCTCTGCAGCTTGGGAGAGCAGTGTTTGTCATCTGCTGTGGACTATGGGGATGGTTTAAGATGAAATTTAAGCCCATTAGTGCTTAGCTAACGTCATCAGCAACAGCAGCAAAAATGAAGATGGCAGGGTGTGTGAGCACCATAAACTGTCAGGGTCAGCACCGCCTCCCTCCTTAGCCCTGGCTCCCACCCTCTGCAAGCTGGGCTGGGTACCCTTTCCACTCAGACATCCAATATCACTGGCAGCTCTGCCCCCTGCCCTGGCCAATCCTTGAGATCCAGCCTCTGGGTCAGCATGTGACCAGAGCCTGTGACCAGAGCCGGCAGGCTGAGGCATAAGAAAGGAATCTGCCAGGGAGCCTGGGTATGGCAGAGACAGCAGCTCCTTAATCTGGTTCCTTTGATAACTTCTGTCTTTTTATGCACACGCAAGGATCGCAGCTCTACCCTGCTCAGCCGTCTCCCTGCAGCTAATGCCTGACAGCTCTGTTTATGTCTCCCCGTAATTCTGCAGCTTTATGGTTTTTTTTTTTCCCCCTTTCCGGGGCCATTAAGCTCACAGCTACAGGCTCCATCCCCTGCCCCCGCCTGCCTTTGTCCTTGAGGCCTAGCTGCCCCAAAGCTCTTTGGGAGATAGGCTGTTCCCTCCTGGCTGGTGGATAAGAATCCTGAGCCCCAGACCTTGTCTGGAGGCCTCACTCAGGCCAGTCCACAAGCTCTCCTGATACCAACTCCTTCACCCTTCCATCACAGGTTATGTTGGCCTGTTCGCAAGGCAGATCCCACAGTTGGCAGCCTGGATGGACTGCTGAGCCTCGCCCCATCTCTGCACTAATTCTGCTTCCCCTCTGTTCCCTCCTTTGGCTCGTCTGTGTGACTGATTTCTTCCCTGAACCTAGGCCCCTTTCTGAGGACAAAGACCCCTGGCCCATCTCTCTCCTTATCCTCTAATCTTTGGATTGGGATCTAGTGTATCCATGGCATCTTCAAGTCTCTCCACTCCATAGAGTCTCTCCCACAACCATTTACCTGGATTCCCCTGCCAAGGTCCCTCCAACCTCGCTCCACAGTACAGAGCATGCCACATGCCCAGCCACTACAGATTCTATGCCTACATCCCAGAGGGCTCCCCTGGTCTCTAGGCTCTGTCCCGGTATCCCCATAGAAGGTTCATGGTGCTTTATTACCTTTAATGGCTCCCCTCCCCATCCCACCCCATCCCCACTTAGTATACTGTACCTCCAGCCCCAAGACCTCCTGGGCTGCAGCTGCCCTGTACTTCAGTAGATACCAGGTCAACCTTTCCCAGCTTCCTTAGCTGGAATCAATTCTTCCCTTCTTTGCATTTGCATAAACCTCTCCTAGACCCCTACAAACTCATATCCTGTGCCCCACCAAGTGCTAGCTTTCTACATGCCCTAAGTGGGACCCTGTGCCCCTCAGTCCTCAACGTCCCCATCTCTCAGCCATAGTCCCTTGGTACACCATGTTGAGGACACAAGGGAGATGAAGCAGGGTCACATTTGGCCAGAGCCAGCCCTTGAAAGTTGACTGGAATATTAAAAAAAAGTAGAGGCCTGCTTTACCTCCTCCTTTTAGAGGGACAGCCACCTATCCACTTCCACTTCGAGGCTTGGGCCCTCAACCCTGGGGTGGCCCAAAAGGAAGGGAAGGAGCTTTGCTCCAGATTCTGAGGAGGCCATAGCACACAGCTGCAGGCTCCTGTGCAGACTGAAGAGCCTGCTTCCTTTAGCTCCTTTCCTGCTGAGCTGCCTGTCTATCAGAGTCCTGCCCTCTGTGTGCTGTAAGTGCCTCTGGCACACTCTCAGCTGCCCCTCAAACTGCTCAGCACCATCCTCCAGCCTTCTGAACACTAAGTGGCCTGGCCCTGTCCTTCCATCTCCCTCATTGATGAGTACCAAGATATCTTGCCTGTCTTCACCGCCTGGCACTACCCACCTAGCCCAAGAAGACTAAGAAACAGTGTCCCTATTGTATACGCCTCCTTTTCTTATGTCTACAGCCTAAGGCGTGACCCTTTAACTCTGAGTCAACCCTATCATCCCACACCTCTTCAGAATGTGTGGCCAAGAGTTCTGAAATGGCTGGCCGGATCCTTATCCCATGTGACCCTGGTAAGCACCTGACCTCCTCAGGGTAAAGTTCTCCTCTGTACAGGAATCCAGGAAGACAGAGCTGTGGGAAACTTCATGGAATTCTGCTGCCAGAGTCAGGGAAGCTTTGTGATGTGTGAAGCCCTTGCTGAAAACAGTGAGATCTCATCAGTGATGGCAGAGCTATACCATGAACAGCTCTGTATATGGGCCCTGGGAGGGAGGGGTCATGGACACAGACGGGAAGTGTCCTGAGGTCCCCGGAGGCCTGCTGAGCACCGCGGTAGGACCGAGAGTTAGTGCTCGCCCACACCTGTGGCCAGCTAAGCCCAGGCCCCAGCCCCATCGCGCTGACAGCAACAGATGCTCTCTTCACCAAGGAGTTACTAGCTGCAAAGCACATACTTCCACCAAGGCAACCGGCAGATAGCCACCAGACTTTGAGGCTGGGTTGGGGGTAGAGTTCAGAGATGCAAAGCCCTTGGCCAAGAGGTGGTAACATGCTTGCTGGAGGCAGTACCAGCCAGGTCCTTGGTACCCCATTGACTACATGCTCAGTAAGTGTTGTCCAGTGCCTGACCTGCCACAAACATCACCAGGCTTTCTTTCATCTGAGGAGGGCAAAGCTGTAACAATCAGGTCTCTGAGATAGGCACATATCCACATCCTTGAGGCAGAACCTGAGGAGTGACCGTCAGTCTCTCTCCTGCTCAGAGGCAAGAATCAAGACTCAGAGAAATCAACTGACTCCTACAAGATCACACAGCACAGCAGGTCCTCCAAATTCTAGCCCACAGTATCACTGCTTCCAAAGAGCTTTTCTTGTTTTAGACAAATGCTCAAGATCTGATATACAATGAAAAAGGGACAGAATCAGGTACTCAACACAATTCCAATTTTGTGACAATAAAAGTTGAGGGTGGAGGTGACTACTATTCTTCCCCCTATTTTTTCAGCAAGACTTCTAAAAAGATCAGTAGTTCTGTGTTTTCTAGAATGAATGGGGACAAGAGCTGGTGTAACCAAATTCTGGTTAATAGAATGTTGCCATAGATACCATGTAGGCATCACACATCCTCCTAGACCAAGAGCATAATGTGCCAGTTTTAGCCGTTGGTGGTCTGGCCTGTCTTTCTTTGTTGATTTAGAAGGTTCCTTGGGACCTGAGGATCCCTCCACGATACATAAGCAAGCATCCTGAATTGTATAGGCCTGTGGGGACAGCAGGATCCTTCCCTGTACTTGGATTTGGACCTGCTGGGGGAAAGAAATTTGTCCCACTGTATGCCATGCTGTCCAGCCAGCCATGATGGCCCTCACCTGTCTCCATCTCCCCTTTCTTACCAGGCATTCTGATTTTACTGGGGTGTGGCCCACAGCTCTGGGACTTAGGAAACTCAGGCCCACTGTGGGGCCAGGCTGGGCTGACATTTCCAACACAGCTCCCACACTCATTCTCCCACCAGCATTCTGTAGACAGCTCTGGACCACCCTTACCCAGAGAGGCCCCTGGGCTGTGGCCTGAGAGCAGCTGACAGCTCCTTAATAGAAGCAGGCCACCCCGAAGCCTGAGTGACACTGTACCGGTCTGACAAAGATGCTGAGGCTCACATCAAAGCCTCACTTTTCTTCTTCCCATTAGGCACCGAAACCATTTACATAAAGAGCCCCACATGGGTCTTCAACAAAGATGCATTTCTCCCCGCATCCCTTTCAACCTCCCATACTGCCTGTCAGACCTGGCCCCTTTCTTGGGGCGGGTGTCTAAGGACCCCTACATTTGGGTTACCTAGACATAGGGCTGAGGAGGCCAGTGGAACAATAACTGTGACACAATTTCTAATTTTGTTTGTTTGTTTGTTTGTTTTGATGGTGTGAGGGATCAAACCCAAGGCCTCCAACATTCAGGTGTTGCACCACTGAGCCACACCATCACTCCTCTTAATTTCTTTAAAAACAAAAGACAAGGCCAGCAGTGGTGGTGCACAAATTTAATCCCAGCACTCTGGAGGCAGAGCCAGGCAGATCTCAGTTCAAGACCAGCCTGGTCTACAGACTGAGTACCAGAACAGAGCCACACAGAGAAATCCTTTCTTGAAAAACCAAACAAGAAGAGAAAAAGACTAACCAGTCACTAAGAATGTTAGTCAAGATGCAGGGTCTCCGGGAAGAGCAGACCAGCTATGGGCGGCAGCTTCCTGTGCATGTCCATTCCCAGGCATCTGGCTCTGCTGGGCAGAGGCTGACTGGACTACTGGAGTCAGGCCTGCATGCCAGATCTTCCCAGTGGCAAAGGCCAAGTTCACAGTTGGCAGCTGCCATGCCTGTCTTTCTTTAGCTCATTCTGGGTGGTCCAGGGCAGCTCCTAAGCAGTCTTGTTCTCTGGCAGCTAGGACCTAAAACCTTCAAGCCTTATTTCTGAGCCAATGAGCTCTCTTGACTCTTTTTTTTTTTTTTTTTTGGTTTTTTGAGACAGGGTTTTTCTCTGTGTAGCTTTGCGCCTTTTCCTGGATCTCGCTCTGTAGACCAGGCTGGCCTCGAACTCACAAAGATCCACCTGCCTCTGCCTCCTGAGTGCTGGGATTAAAGGCGTGCGCCACCACCGCCCGGCCTCTTGACTCCTCTTTTAAGGGCAAGTTTCACCACCCATGAGTAAAAATACCTAGGTCCTTGTCTCAAGAGTCTGGGAACAGAGTGTGAAACAGGGCCCACCCTGGTCCAGAGGTACTGTATACAATCCCTGGACCAGTTCATCTCCCACATGTCCGATGGGTCTCTGGATGTGTGTGGGGGGATCCTTACAGTGAATGAGTTCTGCACAGTCAGGCTGCACAACTATTTTTGCCTGGCTCTAGAATGTGCTGGAGTGCCACCATGTGACTCATATAGTAAGGCCTACATGTTGCCATTTGGGGATCAATGTTCCACACGATCTGTATAGAACTTACTTGATGGACTTTTTAAGGGGACCTTCAAAAACCTTATTTTCTGTGTATAGTATAGGCCCCTAAGTCCTATGAAAGTGACACTACACAGGAGCATTTCTAGACTGAGGCTGAAGAAGCCATCCTCTGTCCAGGTGAGTGCAGTGTCCTGGCATCAGATGGGAATGACACACAAAAGCCCCACACCACACTCCAGAACACTCATGCCAAGTTAGCACAGTAGACCTCTGTATTTAGAAGATGTTTGCACCGTAAACTGAGAAAGTGTTCATTAGAAGCAGAAGGGGAAACACTGGACAGCTGCCCTCTTATCCACGGTTCTATTTTAGATGATTTTAGTTACCTGTTGTTAGGCCCACTCAGAAAATACTAAATGGGAAATTCTAGACGTTAAACAACTTGTATATTTATTTAACTTTATTGCAGACCGTCCTAACTTCTTAGTTACTGTTCATCTCTTAATGTGGTTACTTTAGGCACGAAACTTTAAGTATGTGTCAGCGTTGAAGAATAGTATATGTGTCCAGGCATGGGAGCACATAGCTTTAATCCCAGCACTTAGGAGTCAGAGGTAGATGGCTCTCTGTGAATCTGAGTCCAGCTTGGTCTACATACTAAGTTGTAGGCCATCCAGAGCTACACAAATAATAAACAACAACAATCTGATTGGAGCAAGAGAGATGGCCTAGCTGTTAAAAAGCACTTGTTACTCTTGCAGAGGATCCAAGTTCAATTCCCATCACACACAAGGTGGCTCAAAACTATTCGGAATTCTAGCTCCGGGGATCTGACACCCTCTTCTGACCTCCACAGGCACAAAGCCCGTGCCATACATGCAGGCAAAACAGCTCGGAGTGTGGTGACTCATGCTTTTGGTCCCAGCACTCAGGAGGCAAAGGCAGGCACGTCTCTGTGAATTTGAGGCCAGCCTGGTCTAGAGAGAAAGTTCCAGGACAATAAGAGCTACATATTGAGACCCTGTCTCCAAAAAACAAAAACAAAAGAAAATAAAGGGAGGTTTCAGGCATCACTAGGGTCTTAAGGTGTATTCCCCTGGGATGAAAAGAGACTATTATTCATGTACTCTATTGGTGGCCTGTCACTTTTGTGCCTCTTCTGAGGTTAGTATCAGGGCCGAAGCATGGGGAGCAAACTGTTGCCTCAAGTAGGGAAAAGGAAAGGGAGAGAGGCATGGTCTCACGGGCCCTTTGTTCATGGGTTCCTAGTGACCTAAAGATGTTTTATTATTCTCTGCCTCCCCCAAAAGTGCCACGTGAGGACACATGGGCCTGTGGGGATCATTTAAAATGTTCAGCCAGGTGTAATGCACACTTGCAATCCCAGCACTCAGGGAGCTGAGGGAGAAAGGTTTTGAGGTCAAGGCGCCATCTCAGAAAACCAAGTGTTTGTATGTGCTCCATGGTAGTGCACTTCCTATGGCCAAGGCCCTGGGTTCCATCTCCAGCACTAAAGCTGGAGAGAGAAACAAAGAACCCCAGTTTTAGCATGCAATGAAAGCTAAAATCACAATGAAAAAACAAATCACTGCTACCCACAATGTGGAGAAGACACCAAGGCAAGCAGTCAAGACAGGGGCCTGCATGTGAATGAAATGTGAAGGCAGACACATGACCCTCGGATGGAAAACACCTGAGAAACTTGGCAGCCTTTGGAGCTGGTGATGCTGCACTTCTCACCTGGAAAAATCAGTTACACACGAGTGTTTGCTATATGCAAAAATTCATCTGCTGTTCACTTATGAGCCATGTTCTTCCTGTAGGCCAGTCAGTGAAGTTAGAAAGGAAAGCAGGACCACGGGTGTGGCCCAGTGGCAGACCATTTGTTCAGTATTTGTGAGACCCCAGGTTCAACCTTCAGTGCATGTTCCCCAAAGTGAAACACAAGGTCTTGGATCTTTTATTCATACCCACTGTGGTGCCGAACTCTGCTCAGGGTAAGTTACAGAACCAGCTCAGAGGCTGAAGACAGTGTCTGCCTGGTATGTAGGAGGCTTTGGGTTTGATCTCCAGTACCACCACATAAGCTAGGTGTAGTGGTATATGTCTATAATCCTACAACTCAAGAGACAGAGGCAGGAGGAGATGTTCATGGTCATCCTTGGCTACAAGAGACTGTCTAAAACGACCCACTTGACCTGCAAGGTCAACATCAGTGCCCTCTCCTAAACACCTCTTATGCAAGTACGCACGTTCCCCTTCTCAAAGAAGTCAAGCTGGCCACGTGGCCTACTGGGTCATGGATATTAGAATGGAGATAAGCGCTGTGCAGCCATATGCCTGTCTCTCTTCCTCTGTGAAATGAAGGCACTTCAGATGGCTGCTGCTCCATCTGCCTGCTCAAATTGCTGGATGATGTCAGTGAGCCATCTCTTGGTCCCAACATAGACACACAGAATAAGGGAGAAAACTGTGCTGGTACTCAGGATGTTTGTTATGAGACTACTCCAACGGCCGTCAAGGTTCTCGGTAGCCTGTACCCTGACATCTCTGGCTTTGCAAATCAGAAACATTCTGGGTTCCAAGAATTCTGTACACTAGGCTTGCTTGAGTCTCGTAGCTGTCCCTGAGCTGCAAGAGTCTGGTGTCAGCCAGGCGGTGGTGGCGCACACCTTTAATCCCAGCACTCGGGAGGCAGAGCCAGGCGGATCTCTGTGAGTTCGAGGCCAGCCTGGGTTACCAAGTGAGTTCCAGGAAAGGCGCAAAGCTACACAGAGAAACCCTGTCTCGAAAAACCAAAAAAAAAAAAAAAAAAAGAGTCTGGTGTCTGTCTTGGTGGCTGCAGAGATGGCTTAGCAGTTAAGAGCACTTGCTATTCTTTAGAGGACCCAGTTCAGTTCCCAGCATCCATCTAGAACATCTGCAAACATCTATAACTCCATAAGTTATAAGAGCTCTGGCACCTCAGCCTCTGAACACACTTGGACTCACATGCACATACCTTCACTGCAAACACACACCTACACATAATTAAAAATAATTTCTTAAAAAGTCTGGTGTCTGTTCCTGTACCCAATTCCCTACCCTTACTCTATCCACTTCATTTCTCCACCACTTTGAGCGGTGGTATCAGTTGCCAGTTCCCACAGAACAGCATGAGAGCGAGGTACAAGGCACAAGGACTCCTGACTTCAAAGGCAATTTGCCCTGCCCACAAAACCTGCACAGCATAGGCTTCTTTGGAGAGGCCGTACTCAGAAAGCCCAGCTCAGCTTAGACCCGTTTTTCTCCATGGGTGCCAAGGGTGTTATTCCCACCTAACAGTCTCCAACTGCTTAGAAAAGGGAGGGGGTGTGACTTGGGGGACACAGGAAACAGTGCCCTGTTGGCCAACCTGTTTCAGGTCACATGAGTTGGAATCCCAGGGAAAGATTTTTCCCCAAAAAAAGGCTTCCTATGGAGGCCATGATACATGACCCAACTCTACACTGGCCTTGAAGCCCCAGTATGAACAGGAGGCTCTAATCAACTCTCATCACCTCTCCTAGTCACCAGACCCCCCAACCCCCAGGCACAGAAGGTAGATGGGAGAGGGAAAAAGGGGAGGGAATCCAGGGCACATGATGGCCTATGTTCTGGGGGCTCATGGCTGCCTTACATTTGTTTCCATGTATCCTTCCTCCCCATGGAGCAACCACAGCTAGTTCATGATCACAGCTGGGAGTTATGAGCCGGTACACTGCTTTCATTTGTGTTACCACAGAACTCACAAGATCAGAAAGTGTGATCCACGTGTTCAAAGTCATACAGGGGGAGCGGGAGGCTGGAGAAATGGCTCGTGGCTCCGAGATGGGGAGCACTGACTCCAGAGGACCCAAGTTCAATTCCCAGCACCCATGTGGTGGATCACAGCTGCCTGTAACTCCAGTTCCAGGGGAATAGACACCCTCACCCAGACATATATGCAGGCATAACGCCAATGCACATAAAACAAACAAACAAAAAACCAAAGTCACACAGGAAGCTATGCGGCAGCTTTCCTACTGCCTGGAGAGTGTCTTCTTCAAGTCACATGGAGGCCTCCAGTTCAGCCAACTTGGTATTGGAAGTGGGTGAGGCTTGCTTTTCTCCCACTCTTCTCCTGCACATGCCACTCTGACTTCTCAGACAAACAGACAATCCACTCCCCCTTATTCCCACTGTCTACTTGGATCTTCTTATAACCTAAAGCTATTTCCTGACTGGCTCCTCTGCCTGCCTGCTTGCCAAATCCCATCCTGCAGCTCCCACTCTCAAATTTCCTGCCTTGAACACTTACTTGCTTGTTGTTAGGGATAAAACCCAGGGCTTCATACATACTACATACTCTACCACTAGGTCCCAAACATGGCTTTTCAGTTGGATGGGAACTTGTGAGGGCAGGACTCCACCTGTCTAATCAGGGCACACAGGAGGAACATGCTGGTTCAATCAAGAGGTGAATGCTGACTCTGCAGCCCTAAGCAGTACAGAATGCAGCTGACCGCAGTGAGACTGACTGTCTGCCGATGGTGTTCAGGCTCAGGAGTTCGTAGCTCAGGCCCCTCAGCTCCCTCCAACCACAGTGCCCACAAGAGCCTTCAAAGGACTTCTTGCATCCCCAGCCTTTGCACAGATTGGGCACACTATCCTAGCATATTTCATCCTCTCCATTTGCCTGGCACACTCTTAACGGGTTGTCATCTCCACTCAAGGGTCATCTCTCCTCAGATCACACTGGATTCCCTCCCCAAAACCCTATCCTTGTGGTAGTAGCTTCCTCCAGGCCACAGTTCCTGGCTCTGTCATAGCACCCAGCCACTAGCACATGGTCGGTGCTCACAAAAATCAAACAATGTGGTTTGGGTTCCAGAGGCAGAGTCTGGTGACTACACAGAAACTAAGAAATGGCTGAAGTATCTGGCACTCGCCACCCTGGGATGGCAGGAGGGAGACCAAGGGCAGTGTTCATGTGCCAGGCCCTTACTACAGGTCGTCTCTGGGCAGCTGGAGCCAGAGAGGAAAAAGGAGCTTTCTGGTGAGGACTTTATGTGCTGGAGGTCTAATATCAATTATATCTTTAGATGCCTGCACAGGGCTGAAGAGAGTTAAGATGCCATAGGAAAGCCTAGAAAAGCAAAGTCACGCAGCACAGAAGGATGCTACTACCCTCCACATTGCTGGCTGAGGCTGGGCCCTTTCCAAAGCAGGAGGACACAGAGCTACCCAGGACCCAGCTGGCCGCACCGTGAATTAGGAGTCTTCCGAAGGCAGAGAGACTAAGTAAGCCCTGCTATGTCTGGCCCTAAAGGTCAAGCCCTCTCCAGGTCATTGATTCCTCCCTATCTGCCTTCTACCATGATGACAGAGTGTACAGCTAGAACTGCCTAGTCATGTGCCTGTCCTCACCCATCTGTGACACTGTAGAGCACAAGCCTGCAGCCCTGGTCTGAGCAGTAGTCTCTAGGTGAGGTTATTTCTTGTTTTGTTACCCCCTCACCACCTTTGGTCTTGAATTCACTACATAATTGAGGCTGGCTTTGAACTCTTTACCCTCCTGCTGATATATTCCAAGTTCTGAGACTCCTGGAATGTGCCATAACCCAGTTCTGTAGGTAAATGAACAGAGGTTATGCACTCAATTCTCTCATACACTGTCCCCCAGCCCACCTACTCCAGAAAGCCCCCCTGTACTGTGTGCCCCCGTGCCCTGACTATCCAGGGCCAGCACTCATGGCTCAGCCTGTCTCCAAACCTGCTTGCTTACCTTGAAGACACTGGCCACTCATTTCTTTCCCCATTCTTCCTTAGGTATACATGGAGAGCTATGCTAGGTGCAGAATGTGGAAGCAGGCATTAAAAGCCCAACTCTCATCCTTAGAAATAGGCATTGAGCACTGTGTGTCTACTTGTCTTCTGATGGCTTTTCTCCATTTATCCTTTGGGGAGGACCCCTGTATCCCTGTGTACCTCAGGGCAAGGTTTACCAAAAGCTGTGTTATCCAGAGTACCACTCCTGCCTTAAAACACACAACTTGCCTGATCCCCAGTTATGATTCAAATGTGACCTGGTACTCGGGGAAAGCCACAAGAAAGCCCATTTTCCTAAGATTTCCATTTGCTGGATTTTCTAGAACTAACAACTATTTTATTTGGTACTACAAAGAGGGCCTGCTGACACTGACCCCGTGGCTGTGTGCAAGTCCTGGTTTATTGTTTGGTTGGTTTGGTTAGTGTGTGTGTATAGAGGCCAGAGGTTGATGTCAAATGTCTGTCTCAATCAATCTCCACCTTTAGTTTTGAGACTTGACTTGGAGCTCACTGACTGAGGTAGCTGGCTAGCCAGAACACTGCAGAGATCCACATCTCCACCTCCTCAGCACTGAGATTGTAAGTATGTACCACCTTGCCAGCTGTTCTTAATGCATGGCAAACACTTTATTCCCAGCCATCTCCCAAGCCCCTGTCCTGTTTTCTGACAGGTCCTGGCTGGCTGGCCATTCTGCCCCAGGAAAACCCACATGGTCCAGGCCCTTACCAGAACCAAGACCAAGGCCATACTTCTCTACCCAACATGGGGCTGGGCATGCAGCAAGGGCCTAACTCAACTTCTGCAGACCCTTCTCTCCTCATCTGCACAATGAAGGCCACAAGCTAGCACCGGTCAGTGTTGCCCCGCCCACGCTCAAATTTGTGCTCCTCGCCATTTCAACTTTCCAAGGCTCCCAGGGCCCCCTAACACTTTGCTTTACATTCTAAGCCTTAACAGCCTCTCCTGTTTTCTCCTCTAGCTCCTTTTCCAAACAGATCAGTCTGCAATTCACCTGCTTTGTGGGGCTAATGCTTGCTCCGGGACCCAATCACATGCCAGTTCTGCTGAAAACCCACAGACCCTATTCAGCCTTCCAAACCCTGGGCAGCCATTCCCCACTCCCCACCCCCAGCCCCTTCTGCCTGTCCCTCTTCCTTGAGTGGGTTCCTGGTATACACCACATTGATTCATGTACTCCATTGCAATTAGAGCTTGACACCACTGTCTCCTACCAAACCGGATTCGACAGGGACTAGGCCTTTTGTCTTTGTTTTAAATCCCTGGTGCTTAGAAACCGCCTGCAGACAAACAGTCACTCAGGAACGTCTAGCTGACAGGTGGGTGAGTCTGTAAACAACATCTGCACAGCTCTTAGCATCTACGAAGCCTTTTCCTGTCTTCCCTCTCAGACCCCATCCCCACCCCAGGCACGGCCTCAGAATACTTCAGGGGCCTTTTCTCTGGCCGAGAGCTGGGGTCTGCAAGGAACTTCCAGCAGAGATCAGCAAAAGCAGCTGGGACCCTCTTTCAGCAGGATGCCAGCTATTTCCTTAGCCAAGAGATACTTCTCCACCAGCCTCTGGACAGGTTGGCAGGCGCTCAGGTGGCCAACAAGTATGGCCCAGAAACTGGCTGGCCCAGACATCCGCCCAGAGCCACCAGGATTTGGTGGTTGAGTGCAGCTCTACCAGTGAGTCTTGGTAACAGTTGCTATGTAAAACGCTCGAAGGGGGAATTTACTGTCAGCGTTAATAATAGATGAAGGTTTCAGAATTTTTGATGCCTTACGTTCTAAGCCGTTTGATTTATAATGTCTTTGGAAAGAAAGAGATGAGGGCACAGTGAAGGAGGAGGCCTAGGAAGGAGTCGGGAGCTCATTCCTCTCCCAAAGATGGGGACTCAGAGGCCCCGAGCGGGGAAGCCTCTGGGCCACACACCTCCAGGATACTAGAACTGGAGGAAGTTTGTAATGGACCTCACACACTGCTGGACCATGGGAGGGGAACCCAAATCCTGGCCCCTCCTGCCAGCACCTGGGGTTGTTTTTGGTGCATTGATGCCTCTCTTATGAACACAAGCAGGTGTACTTCAAGTAGGCCCCAGAAGCAGCTCTTACGGTAGGAGCCTCCTGGGGCTGATCACAGGTCCCACAGAGCCAATGTGCAAGTCCTAACTCCCCCTGCTTAGCTACAAGGGCAGGGGCTGCTGCTGGCGAGATGGTCCTCAGGTTGGGCAGGTAGCGTGCTGCAGAAAGAAGACTGCCTGCGCTCCCAGGCACTGGGAAAGTCTCAGAGACCAAGGGGCTAAAGGGAGGAACATGGGCAGGAGCTAGGCTTCTTGGAGGCAGCAGCGAGGTCAAGGCTGAGGCCACTGTGGCCAGGGCTGCCTTGCTGGCAGGCACCCAATGCTATGCTGGCTTAAGGTACTCTCCCCCAGCCCTCAAACCTGCCTATCCTGCCTGTCCAGGCATGGGAAACCTTCCTCAGCTAGACTGAGCCTTCCCTGTGCATGAGAGGGCAGAAGCAGCCTAGGCCATAGCCTACATGCCTCCAACTGTCCCCACCTGAAAAACCGGAAGCACCTGGCCCTGCCTCTCAGCCCAAGAGCAATTAATACCACACTGCCCCCCTCCAGGTTCCCTTGCTCCTTGCAAGGTGGAGACAGCCCTTCTGAGCCTAATGTACAGGGTGAATGGCAGAATTTGTAGGTCAGGTCTTCATTGGTGATATACATAACTTTCTTAACTTTACCAGTGCTACAAACCTGAGTTATGGAAAGAGGAAAGAGAAGTCAAGATGATGGCCAGAGGTATGCCACATATTTTTGTATAAAACAACTCCAGGTGCCAGGCTCACACAGAGGCCAGCATACAATATGTACAACATCTCTGATCTAAGCTTCTTATCAGTACGGTGGCCTTTCCACAAACATGTTTCCCCTCCCTTCCAAACACTCATCCCAGATGTGATGATTTCCTGAGATCAAATGAAAAGTATGTGTGTGTACACACACAAGCTTATGTTTCTGCAGGAGACCAAGAACTGTTCTCCAATTCCCAAAGCATTCAAGAGGTAACCCCAACTTGAATCTGGATCCAGGACCCAGGAAAGACATGGTAGAAGAGATCTGCTGAAGGCTAAAGGCTGAAATGTTATTTTATTTTCCCAATGGTCTGAGATTGTGCTTAGGGAGGTCATTCAGTCAGCAAAGTGCTTGTCATGCAAGCATGAAGACCAGAATTTGATCCCCAGCACCCATATAAAGAGCCAGGAGCGCCTGTAATCATCCTAGGACTGAAGAGAGAGACAGATGGTGCTGGCCCTAATGAGCAGGCCCTGCTTTCCAGAGAACATGTCTCAAAAATCCAAAGTGAAGCCAGACGAGGTGATGCACACCTTTAATCCCAGGACTCAGGAGGCCGTCCCTAGAGACAGCTTGGGCAGCAGGTGAGAAGATCGGGAACCCTGCGGACAGCCAAGACTCTGGTCTCTGTTCAGCCTCTTTCTGGACAGCTCTCTTGAACCTGGGTGCAGGAGGACTGAAGGGAAGGTCTGATAAACACTGGAGGCCACTGTGTGATGCACATCCCAGCCTGGCTGCCATCTCCTGGTTAAGAACAGAGCCCTGGCCTGGAGGTATGTTTGTCACTGGGGATCTAACAGTACAGGAAGGCAGAGGCCCCCTGGGGCTTCACTGTGGGACCATGTCACTCTCTCAGCTCACACTCAGTATTGAAGGGTGACACACTATCGCTGTTCACATTCAGCATTGAAGGGTGACATACTATCACTGCTCCCATGGATGTAATTTTTTGCATATGCTGTTCCTTTTGCTAGGTGGCAACCTTCCCTCCCACTCTGGTTCTTTTCTAGTTGTCACTGAGGTGGCCAGGCTAGCCCCTTCTCTGCTCTTTAGCTTACAGGTACCATTCTTTCACATGGTTGCTTGTGTTAATGGAATATATTGATGGGTGTAGGAAGTACCTAGCACATGGTGCAAAGTAGGCATTTCAAATGTAGACATGGGTGGGGTATGTATGGCTCAGTGGTAGAGCTTGCCTAACACACACAGGACCTGGGTTCCATCCCCAGAACCATAAAAAGTAAAACAGAATACTTAAGAAACTCCCCAGACTTCTTGGAGCAGCACCGCCTTCAGGAAGTCTTCCTCACACCCGACCGACGCCTCTGGACTAGTCGTCCACTTCCTGGTCCCTCTGCTCTCTATGCAGCTCTCGGCATGACAACACACAGGATAATAACGACTTACCTGGGCATCTACCCACTGGCCCCAAGCAGCCGACAAAGACTTAGAGGGCAGGGACACACCTGGTGATACAGGTCACCTGGTCTGTTAGGGGAATAAGGAAGGGCAGATGACAGAGAACCATCTCAGCTTCATCTTATCCTGACGGATGGAAGCACTAATCTGTCTTGTCCCAGGGAAACAAGAGGACCAATATATAAATGACACGCAGCTTCCAGCTCAGGACCCACTGTCCAGGACACTCCTCTACCAACTGTCTTCACATTCTGCCTCAAGTGGGCCTGGACTCAGCAACCAACCACTGCCACCACAATTAGGGCTGGAGACTAGTTCCTCCATCTCCAACAAGTCTACTAGTCAGTGTCGAGATAAATGACAAGCAACCAGCCTGAGCCTGGTGATGTGGGCAGGCCCACAAGCCATCACCATCTCTTCTAGAAACTCTCAGAGGTACAGTGTGTTCACCCTCAGGAAAGCTCCTTTCTGGGAGGCCCTCCTGGCTCCCCCACCAACGCTCAGACAGGCAGTTATCACTATCCTTAATAAGAAATGCGGTAATGAATTAATTTGTTTGGCAGACATCTTTAAAAAACATAGCCCATGTGTGAGCACTTGTGCATAGTGGGGTCTTTGCCAAATGACACTGAAGGGCAGGCTGTAACATTATCCCCGGAAGTCACCATCTTTGGGTGAGGCAGGGACAGCCAGGGGCTACTGAATGGTTGCAGGAGCTCCGAGCAAGAATCTACGAAGCAGCAGGGACAGCCATGGCTCAACATACGCCCAAGGCAGAAGCTGGGGCTTACTCCAGGCTGCAGGCCTCTCAACACCCCCCACCCCACCTTGGCTCCCATCTCTGAAGAGCAGAATGACACTGCCCTCGATGCTCTGCAAGCATGTCTTCTCCCTTCCTCCTTTTCTTTGTGACAAGGTCTTTCTGGGCTGAGCTGAGAGCATCAGGGTAACAAAAAAGGATGCAGTGGTACCTTTAGGACCTTGACCAGCTTCATGGTTACCAAATCACTGGAGGGTTCCTGCTACACAAAGGCCCTGGGTTTAAACAAGATTATATAAACAGAGGGGGATAAGGCAAGATAGCTCAATAGGTAAAGCACCTGTCCCTAAACCTGAAGACCTGAGTTCAATCCCTGGGACTCACCGGGCAGAAGGAAAGAACTGACTTCCACACTATGGTGTGCATGCCCCCACACAAACACACACAGACACACAAATAAATGTAATACAAAATTAAAAAGAAAAAGAAAGTAGACAGTGTTCATAGGTGTGCTAGCAGAGCAGCCTGAAGGAAGTGCACCAGAATGGCGAGAATCTACAAGACACCTCTTGGCTCTCCATGTCCTGGGTTATGCCTTCTCCAGTGGTCACGAGGCCCTACTCACAACCCATGTCAATCCTGACAGAGCAGCCACATCTTGGGGCTGTAGGTCACAGTTCCTGCTCTGTACTTCTGTCTTGCAAAGCCTCTCTACCCTAAATGCTTACACTCTAATAAAGATCTATGGAGTTCAAAGGTACACTGTACTAGGGTCCAGGAGACAATGCCCTACCAGTCTCCCTCCCTGCTAGAGCCCACCATCTTGGTCACTGGCTGTATGGATTCAGAGCTAACCAGGCCCCACCTGCATGTCTCTAGCCCTATTTTGCCTCTGCTGGTTCCAGTACCTAGCTAACACCAGCTACACCTGACCAGATTCTGACAATTCAGACTCCTGGGCTACCTAGGAACTGTGATTCAGAGGGGCCCCAGGTCAGGAGCATGCACTGGGCACACTTTTGCTGGCTGAACCCCAACAGCCTTCATGCTTAGGTGAGGGGCTGCCTCCACCTAAATCAGCAGCAGCCTGAGGAAAACACTTGCCAGTGAGATCTGAAGCCCCATATCCCATGGGCCCATGTAATTCTATTGGCACAAACTGGTCTGCTAGAACCTGGGTAGCAGCAGCAGGGAGCTGCTATGGCTCAGGAGCTTCTTCACCCTTATGGAATCATGCTATCTTCATTGTGAGGCATCTGGACACAGCAGGGGAATGAAGATGTTCAGGGCCTAGAACCACACACAGAACCAAGAAGCCTGCTCCCAAATCACCAAAGGCTACTATTTGGTAAGTGCTTGTTATGGTAAGGGTTCTACCAACATAAATTTGTTCAAACCTAGAAGTGGAATGATGGCATGTGTAAAGCAAAAGGCACAACCCTCTGGAGAGGCAACATTATCAATACCACTCGGAGCTGCCTACGGCCCTGGCTGGAGAGCAGGCAGGGCCCATCTGTAGCCTCCAAAGGAAGAGCTACAGTCAGATGCACATACATGCATGCACACATATAAAACATTCATAAAGTAAAATAAGTAAATCTGGAAAAACAAATAAAACACTAAACACAATGTATATGCACTCGCAAGATGGCTCAGAGGGCAAAGATGCTCTCCCCAAGACTATGGACCCGAGTTCAATCCCCGAAACCCACACGGTAGAAAGGAACAACTAATACCAGTAAACTGTGCACTGACCTTCACACTTTTATTGGGACATGTGTATCTCCCCTTTCTCCACCACATACAAAATAAATACATGTAAAAAAATCTTTAAATGAAAACAATGTGTATGGTTTCAAGTAGTGAGGGTGATGGGGTTTTTGGTAGTTTCCAACGAATTTAGTTCCAGGGCCTGGAGGGGAGGGAGGATGAGTAAGACCATCCAGTTAGTTAGTTAAAGACTGAAAAACATCCATTTGTTCATTTCTTCATTAATTCCAACCAAGATCTCATCCTCCAAGCAACCTGCTAGATGCCCAGACCTCAGCAGTAAGAATACAGTCATTCTTCAAGTATCACGTTTCTGCTGTGAGTCCCAGGGCCTCCAGTCCTTGTACCTAGAACCATGGGAGTGAACAGGCCAGGTTGGGAAGGGCATGACCAAGCCTCATGGCGTATCTGGTATCTGTTCTGTGCCCCAATGGCCCTGTTCTCTGGCCCCATTCAGATTACTTGTAGCCACAGAAGCCTGCCTTAGAGCTAGCAGACTCCCGACAAGAGACACTGACATGAAGCTGGTCACTGCCTTTTTAGAAAATGTAATTCCTTTTTATTAGAAAATTAAAGGGTAGGACCAGCTTGCCAAAAGCCAAAACAGCTGAAATGTGCTTGTCTAAGATATGCAGTATCTGATAAATGGATTTGTGCATCTCCTTCTTTCCTTTACCCCTCTCCTTAGTCAGTCTGTTTTCCATTCATTCTCCATCCACAGATGCTGCAGCAATGGCCATGAGCTTGGCCTTGGCCTGCAGGCCCAACACCCTGGATGTAGGGAGAGTGCTTTTGTCTCCTCAGCACTGAGCGCCAGCTTTAAGCCTTTTCAGAAAAGCCTCGGGGATTCTCTGGCTTTCCTGAGATGCAAGGCTGCCTGTGGCCTCTGCTAAGGGTGTCAGGAGGGAAGGGCAGGAACAATAAAAGACTTGAGAAATATGCTCATCCATGTGGAGACCTGGGCACAGGCGGTTCCAGACGCAGCTGGTGGAAGGAGGCAGCTGAGGCAGAGCCGGGAAGGACAAGGACAAGAGGGCATGTCCCTCACCACCACAAAAAAAAAAAAAAAAAAAAAAAAAAAAAAAACTATTCAAAACCACCCAGGGAGTTTTCTCTTATTCAAAGTCCTTGGTTCTTCTTTCTGCCTCAGGACTCATGAACAAGGGCCCATCTTATTAATGGGGTGATGGAGGGGCCCAGAGGGTGGGTCTTCCTCCTCATGAAGGTGGCTGAGTCCGCCCTGTGAGTCATTAGGAGCTGGTAACTAAGGTATCCAGAACTGGATTTTCTCTCCACTAATCTCTTTTTCTCTTTCCTTTCTCCATCTCCTCTCCCCCATTAGTCAGATATTCCAGGCCTGGTTTAGAAGGGAGATGGGAATATAGAGGATGTGCATGACTAGATGTGTGTGCATGCATGCACATATGTGAGCATGAGTGTGTCTGAATGTGTGCTGAATACTAAAAGGGTGTCTGCCTTCTGATGTTCTGATGGGAGTGAGGGTGCGAGAGTGACATCACAGTCCAGGTACCTCTGCCTCAGCCTCCCTTTCATGGCTCCCGGTGGCCTGCCATCACAGCTCAAGGGCAAATCCATTTCCCTCAATGCCTCTTGAGTAACAACAGGCAGGCTGGGGTTTCTTACCCCCTCACTGCAGCCTCGGCTGTGGCATGGCTAGCAGAGTCTGCTTTGTTCTGGAGAAAATCAAGACAGGATCTGTCCCAGGGCTTGCTGCCTGGGTAGGCGACAGGGTGGAGGTCAGAAATAAACACAAAATAGCGTTGTCCACCAGGCCTCCTTCCCTGGAGCTAGGTCCCGACAGGCAGAGCCTTTACAGGACTCTGCTCTAAGACCTAGTTCAAATCTCAGGTGGCCCTATGGTCTGGGGGAAATTCTTTCACTCTCTAAGCCTGGTTTTATGACCTCAGAGGCATTTACTGAAAGTGTTATACCTACACAAAGCCCTAGCACAACATCACTTCTCACCTGGGCAGCTCCAAGAGTGAGGGCATGAGCCAGTTTTCTGCCGGCGTAGGTGGGCAGCCATAGGAGGGAATGTGACCTCCAACTGAAGATGGCTGGGTCAGGATGCAGAGTAGATGTCTCTGGGTGGTATTTCTGAGAAAGCAGCACACTGCTGGCCCTGAAACACAAGTGTTCTCTGGATGACAGGAAAAACAGACAACCCATGCATGGCAAATGTTCTCCTCAGAGGGGACCTGGACCATGGAAGCAGCATCGTATGCAGAATTCTGTTCAGTGTGACCACCCACATAGCACCTTCCCCTGGATGTTCACAAGCTCTCCTGGGTAGACACCAAGCCCAGGGTCTAGGCACAAGGCCTAGCCCAATTTAGTGAACACTCACTCACTCAGACACTAACCTCTAACGCAGATTGTCCCCTCTGGCACGGGTTGGACCAGGCCTATGATCGTCCTCATGGGGTGGGGCCACAGTATCTGGAGGTTCCACCACCCTCCCTATAGTGGGAAGCAGAGCTGCCTTGCACCAGTGAGTCATGTCAGCTCAGCTGGTGGTTCTGTGCATGAGGAGGGCCCCACAACCACAGCCCTATCTGTAACCAAGGTGAAGAGGTTGGCTTTAGCAGCTGACTGGCAGTAGGCTGGTGCCTCGGACCCACCTCTGGCAGCCTCTGGTCATCACCAACTGATTCAGCCTCTAGCCTGGCCAGTACAAGGAAGAGGCAGCCACCGGGGTGAGGGTGCTGGTGTAGAACCTAAACACTCCTACAAAGTAGAGGCAGAACTCAACTGAGGAAGGAGGAGCAGGTGCTGGAATGTGCCGCAGGACGGGGTCTCTAGAGCTGCAACAAGTCAAGCACTCCAGCTTGGTGGAGGTGCAGTAGCCCAGCCAGCAGCCCTGGCCTGGCTGCCTTGCCTCAGATACCCCTCCCCTGGCTGCTAGCTTAGACCTGTCCTCACCCTCTTCTTCCTCACCCTGCCTGTCAGAGTCATGGAGGAAAGGGCTGCAAATGAGACGGCCGCTTTCATTTGTACCCACCCACACTTCCCCAGCTCCTGGGGGCTGACATGCCCTGTCCTGTCTAGTCATCCTGTCCCCTCTCCCCCTTGGAGGGTAGTCACAGCCACAGACTCCGATGAGGACAGGCTGTGAACAAAGCCAGGGACAAGCAGCTAGCAGAGCTTACTATGTGACAGCCCTAGTGTGTGGGAGCCAGTGGGCAGACAATAAGCAGCCTCCCTCGATCCCCTCACACTTTTCACTCCAACTGCCTCGGTCTTGTCACAGAACCTCCCTCTGCTGGGGTGGATGAGCCCTACCCAGAGTGCCTGTGTCCAGATGCTTCCTAGGTCTCAGGAGGACACCCTCTGAGAACCAACCCCAAGGGCTGCAGCTGCCCCACACCAACTGTATGAGGTGCCAGGCACATGGTGACACTATTTACAACTATGGGTATTTTTGCAGGTCGTTTTAGTCCCAACAACTCCTGCCAAACTGACCCACTTTCCAGATGAAGAAAACTGAGATTCATGGGCCAATACAGGCTCTCTGGACTCCTGCAGGTTCTGGGGGCCAGTGTGGAAGAGGTGAGGGCCCTGCATAGTAGCTTTCCTGTGTCCAAACAAATATGACTTAAGATCAGCAGTCTCTTCTTGCTTTGTTTGAAGTAAGGTCTCACTATGTAGCCCTGGCTGGCCAGGGACTTGCTATAAAGAACAGGCTGGCTTGGAACTCCCAGCGATCCGTCTCTGCCTCCTGAGGTGCGAGGATTGAAGGTGTGTACCACCACACCCATTTCAAAGGCTCTTCTTCAAGAGCAGTGTTTCTCTGAGTTCCTTGTTCTCCCTCCCTCAGTAGACAGGCCCAGTCCAAGGACCACCCAAGATGGTCCGTGGGAGAGAGCACCCACCCACCACCATGCAGTAAGGAAAACGGGCTTCTCATAGTCTCCCAGCCAGGCCACCCTACCCACAATGCTTTCCTCATCCCTGAACCAGGGACTAGGCCTGTTGCCATCAGCTATCAGGCACTACCTGAATATCATCCCATCCTTCTCCTAGGTCCTTGTCAACTGAAGAGGAAGTACAGGCTTTCCTGAGACCCTGCTTCCTTAGGCTACCCCAATCATTCACCCCTCACAACCCTACCTCCACTTCTTGGCCTGCTTGTGGCTATGCTTTCTCTTAAGCCTCTCCTAATCCACCAGGGACAAGAAGTCCATCTATGCAGAGCAGTCTGCCTTAACTGCCCTGAGCCCACCCACCTAGACCTTCTTCTGGGACTGCAGCCTGGCACCTTGTACTTACACCACCCTCCTTCTGGGGCAGGGAAGGGGCACCTCAGGCTGGTGCAGGGTCGTTGCCTCCTCACACTTCTGAGGCAGGCTCATTGAGGCTGAAATTTCAATTAAGGCAGAGAAATAATTACTACAGGGCTCCAGGCCAGCTCAAGTGGGGATGGGCCTCAGTGTCTGAAAAGGGAAGACATAGCCAGGTACTCCACAGCCAGGGGAAGCAGCGGGGCTTTTCTTCAGGTCATTCTTGCAGTTCTCACCCATCTTCCTGCCTCATGGATACCTGAAGGCACAGGAGTCTGGGGGTAGAGAAAGAGTGGAGGCTTCCAGTGCAGGGGACCATAAAGTGTGCCTCCACTGGCTCTAACAAAATTGAATTCAATGAAATCTAAACACTCAACACTGGCTATCTCATAGTGAGGCTGAAGGCCACCTGGGCACATTAAGATGGGGTATGTACCCTAAAAACAGGACTGGGAGGGCTTGGGTCTTCCTTTAAGGAGTTCTTATGCTGGCCTAGAGGAAGACAAGGGCCATACTGGTCTCTGTACCTCAGGCCCACCTCCACAGAACATGGATATGAGAAAAGGGGGTCTCTGGATCCTGTGAGACCTTCTCATCTCTTAAGAGGCCTTTGAACAGCCTGTTTGGCTGTGCCTCCTCATCTCAAGAAATTACTATCCTTGATCCAAAAACGCCATCTCTGAGAATGACCCATTTTCTCTTCAGGAATGCTTCCTTTTAATCCAGAAATTCCTTAGGTCCACAGTGTTCCATCTCCAGAAGTGTTTTATTTATCTCCAGAAACACCT
This sequence comes from Peromyscus californicus insignis, assembly GCF_007827085.1. Taxonomy (NCBI): domain Eukaryota; kingdom Metazoa; phylum Chordata; class Mammalia; order Rodentia; family Cricetidae; genus Peromyscus; species Peromyscus californicus. The sequence goes on from NW_026294551.1 coordinate 62,933,534, forward strand.
TTACCTTCAAGTATGATCCATCTCCAGAAATGTCAATGCTCTCCCTAACAGCTCCACCCCAACTTTAAGCAGCTTTCCAGAACGCTCCATCCCATCTCCAGAAGGCCCCCACTATTTCCAAAATACTCCAGCATCCTCCTCAAACACTCCACCCCAGAGACACTACAGTTTATCTCTAGACAGGCTCCATTCTCAGAAACATTACGTCTGGCAATACCAGGAATGAAAAAAAAAAAAAAGCGCCTCATCTTAAACAAAACAAAACAAAAAAGTCTATCTCCAGAAGAATTCTCATTTCACTTTCAAATGTACCCCTATTTCATCTTCAGAAACTACCTTCTCCAGAAATGCTCTCCATGTTGTCTCTAGAGACATCCAGGCTCTGGGACCATTCCAGCTCCTGTCTAGAAACACGAAGGCAAAGCCTTTCACCCTGACTCACATGCTGAAGGAACAGACCATTTCCTCCAAGATCTCCTGAAAAGAGATTGTACAGGCTTCCTCTCCCATCTCTCTGGTTCCTGGAGACCTCACAGCCATCTGCTGGGCCCTCTTTCTCAGGGATGAAGTCAAGAGCTGAACTCTGGCAGATGCCTCTGTTCCAGGGGTGGGGGAACATGAGGTCAGAACCCCAGGTGACTGGGAAAGCAGTGGTTCTCAAACTGTGGGTTGTGACTCTCTGCGGGGGGTGGGGGGGTGGGGGGGTGTCAAGACCTTTACACAGGGGTTGCATATCAGATATTTACATTACAATTCACAACAGGAGCAAAATTAGTTATGAAGTAGCAATGAAAATAATGTTATGGCTGGAGGTCACCACAACATGAGGAACTGTATTAAAGTGTCGCAGCACTAGGAAGGCTGAGAACCACAGAGCTAAAGGATCTTGCCTGGAGCAGGAATGTGAGAGGGTGTAGGGCAGGAAGGAATAGTCAGGATGAGTCCATATAGCATCCCCCCACCACCATGTCCTCACTGATAAGCACCACCACCTACACATACAACATCATGATAAAAACTACACTATTCACAGTAGGGCCGCAACACCCTTTAGAACCTTGGCTCAGAACAGCATGGAAATCTGTGTCCACCATGTACACACACATCAAAGATAATCCATACCCACTGTGAACCTTACCCGACCTTGCCGGGCGGGGGTCTTATGGGTCACATTCTGGGAATGCCAAGAAGGGGAAGCATTCTGTCACCCCTCAACAGTCTAAACTGACAAGATTGGTAACCCAGGAACTGCTCAGTGCCAAATGCTGAGCAGCTCAATCACAGTACTTTGGGCTTTAGGGGACTGGGAAGGTGAGAACAGTATATTCGGTATCTGCCTGAACACTCCCTAAGATGGGTGTTCACTGTCCCTCGGGCAGCCCAGTCCCCTCGGGTAGAAGCAAACCTAGCTATGTCATCTCTGTCCACACAGTCAAGCACTGCTCTCCTACACATCAAGCCACAGCACCCTGTGGGAAAGGTAAGGTGCTCAGGGAAGGGCATCTGGAGGTGGCTGGGTAGAGGGTAAGTCAGTACCAGCACACACACATGAGCCTCTGGGAGTGTCCCAGAAGTTCAGTATAAACACAGGCAGGTTATGAACCCTCTCCACTGGAACTGCACAGAATGGGCCTGAGCCTCTGGCCTGAACCAGGTGCTCCTGATACCTGGCCTCTGTGGGACAATTCTCAGAGCCCCCAAATAGTAAAAAGGAAGAAGCTCTGCATGATTCCTGATCTGTCCGGGTGGCACTGTGTAGCTCTGGTCTGCTGTCACAGGAGGACAATTACCATTTATTAAGCCTCCCAATTTAGAACCTGCCTCAATTAACTGGAACCTCCAGAGCCTATTTTGATGGATGTGAATACAGCTTCAATATGCCCTCCACTGTGCCCTCGGCACAGGCCATGACCCCCCAACTAGCTAGCTTTTGCCTAGACACAGAGCTCTGACATCTGTCCCCCACCATCCTTCTTCCCTCCCAGTCCTGTTCAGGAGACTCACTGGATCTCTGCCTGACCTTTCTTTTCTAGGAAAGGGATCCCCACACAGAAATAGGAAAGAAAAGAAATACAAAGTTAAACATGGATGTGAATGAACACATGGTCCTAAGTACAAGACAGCAGGGATCCAGGGCCACACCTTGCTGGTAGCAACAGAGCTGTCCAGGCCTCAGCTCCTGGGAGCAGCCCAGCCTAGTGCATCGATATTCTCTGTTCTTCGTAGCCCAAACTGCACTGGCTCTCCTGGGACCTTTTTATCGCACAATGTCGCTTCAGCAAAAGGTTATGTAGAAGAATGTGGAAGTCTCTCCCGCATATTAACTAAAAGAATGTTCTTGAAAATGCACAAGAAGAAAGCACACCTAAGAGTCAGTTTCTCTGAGTCTGAGATGAGATGGAGCACTGGACTGGCAGGATTCTGTCTCCAGTCCTGCTCAACTGGGACCTAGGTATGTCACTGAGCTCCAGATTTCTGGTCTGCTAACAGTGGGAACAAAAGTCCCCACTCCTGGTGCTCTGACACTGTGAGGTCATCTGAGAAACTGCAATCACACTCCAGACTGTGCCGAACACAACTGCTGTTAGTGTTCAGGCATTGCCAAGCAAACACTTAACAGGCAAGAACACACTCCACAAGCACTGTGTCTGTTCTCATCACCTACACATGACAGCCCCTTCCTGTACCCTCTCTTTCTGGGGGTAGGGAGTAGAGAATTCTTGGGTACACATTCTAAACCAGTTTATCATGAGTTAGTTGTGATTTTTCTTTTCCATTGCTTCTTTTTCAAGACAGGGTCTCACTGTGTAGCTTTGGCTGACCTGTAGATATTCACCTGCCTCTGCCTCCGAAGATCTATGATTAGAGGCATGCACCACACCTGACAATCAGCTGGCTTTTTAAAAGAAAAGCAAAAAGCAGATTTTTGTGTCAAACCTGATATATTTTTTAAAGTCATATGCCAAACTCTGCCCATCCAAGGATGTCCCTCACAAGCCATGGCTACCTCCAGCCTCAGCTCTCAGAGAAGACAGGTCTTTACACAGAGAGAGAGAGAGAGAGTATGTGGGCAGAGTTGTGGGAACACAAAGCAAGCTTTCCTTGGCAGGGACTGTCAACCACTAGGTTCCTGTGTGCTGCTCTGTCAAACAGGGTATGACAGAGCCCACCTTCAGTAGGTGACAAGAGTGGGGTAAAAGCCCCTTTACAAAAACAGGCTGAGAAGGTCTCTTGGGGATCAATGGAGAGGGGTAGAGGGAACTGAAGGTTCATTCCCTTCTCCATGAGCTTCACTTGCCCTCCTCAACCATTCACAACATTACAATGAACTGTAAGAGAAAAATGAGCCCTTTGCAGATCCAATGCCCAGAGAAGCATGTTTGTATCACAGAGCAGAAAAATACATGAATGGCAGCTCAGAACATGGCCCTGGGTAAATGACTCTTTGCAGTCACAAGAGTGACTAACCTATGATCTGTGCCTATACCCCTAGGATCCTAGGTAGCTCTATCTTGCCCCAACCTACTTCTGCTTCAGGCCTTCAGGCTTGGGCTCAGTCATTGTGTGTACTCATGGGCACCACCTGGAGAGTTGAGCAGAGAGTCTCTTCTCCTACTTCCCCACATCACTCAATATCCTAGGGGTCCATTCTAGCCATGGCCGGGGGCTCATCCCACAGGACTTCCAGACAAAGGCATGTGATCTCTGCATACCTCAGTTTCTACATTTGCAAAATGGAGGAGAAGGAATTTTCTACCGACAGAGAGGGCTGAATGAAAGGAACTAAGAGCGGCTGGCTTGGCACCCAGCAGTTTCTTACCCAGGCTCTTGGTGCTACACCTCTCTATATACACTGTGCCTTTTTTCGTGTTGTAATCTGCTGGGTTTTAATTATGGACCCCAGGACTGCCTGTAAGATCTAGGGCTCCTTGGTATAGAGAACGGCAGGTCAGAGGTTCTGGTTTAGGCAAGTGACTAGGGAACAGGTTAGGCCCTGCATCCCTCTAGCTGTCTTCAGCTAAGTCTGTACAGGAGCCCCAATGGGAAGGGGAGTCAAGGGTACTGAAGAGGCTCCTGGGCGCCCACATCCTTGGAAGCAGGTATGCTAGAGGATAAGAAGGCTCAAAGAAGAGACAAGTGATGATGTGGACTTGCCAATCTCTCTAGACTCCTCGGTGTTCCCACCTCTAAGCCAGTCCCGCTCTCTGCCTAGCTCTGCCCCATCTTTCCCAATGCCTTCCAGGTAATAGGTTTCCCAGCAGTCACAGCCCAGAGTCCCTGTCAGCTGCAGGTCCTACCTGTGCTTGCTCTGGTCACTCTAATCTAGAGCTGCTCATATTCACATATACTCCCCGTCTTGTATCCTAAGCCCCAAACACAATGTCTAATATATTCAAGTGCCAATGCTCCTCTCTGGCAAAGAATACTGTGCAAGTCCCCTTCCTCTGGGACACCTCTCCTGGGGCAGGGCCTCCTGGACAGACCAATGGTCTGTCAGCAATAGAGCTTCAACAGCCACAAGTACAAGGTCGGGCTGACCTAGTTCAGCCTAGACTGGATGCCTTCTATACAGCATCTCTGTTCTACATTCTTACCTCCAAGATAGCCTCCTCCCATAGCTTCTCCCAGCCACATGGGCTCTGGCTGAAGCCCTAGACTATAAGCTAGCCCAGCAATAGCTCATGTGGCCAGAGCATCCATGACGGATTGGCTCTAACAAGGCTTTTCCTTCCACTTTTTCCCTACTGCCCCCTCCCCGGAAAACACAAACCCACTTTGTGTTTTCTACTTCTGCCTTCCTTCTCCAGGCCACTGGGTCGACTCTGACCCCAGCACTGCTAGGGTCGCATAGGATCAGTGGGCTTTCTGAGAGAATGCCATCCACACCCAGCCTATACTACAGGGCAGCACAGTAACCTAGTACTGACAGTGATTTAATCAGACAGAAAATTGGTGGCCCAGGGTCTCTATCTATTCCATAAATGGGTTACTGAATCAGTTGATATCTCATGATTTTGAACAGGATATGTCATGGACACATCTAGATTCTGGGTCTTGAGAAAGTAGGTGACAGGTACTCTGGTTGTAGCCCCAGGAAGACCAGGTGGCCCTCATGGCCTCATCTGCACTGCCCACCTGGACCGGCATTATGCAAGCATGGGTCCCTTCACCTGCCTGATGAAACAAGGTAACATATTATTAGCATTTTAAACAGAATTGGCCATGCCTTGACTGTGGCATTGGAGAGAAGTGACATTATGGGCAGAAAGAAGGCTGAAGGCAGGAAACTGCTCCTGAGAAGTGGCAACTTGCAGGGATGACTGGGGCAGGCAAGGCAACTCAAGTCTTCCTGGGTACCAAGGGGTTCTGTGGGATGAGTGGGCCCCTGTCTTCTTCCTTCCCAGTTCTGCCCTGTGGAGGATATGAAAGCTGACTTCCCATCCTACCTGCCCCTCTCACTTTCAGGGTACTATTTCTGGCTTACAAATTCCCCCTTGGTCAAGCTCCCCTAAGAAAGTGAGGTCAGATCTAATAAATCTCATTGGGACCCAGCCCAGCAGGAGTACCCCTCCCTTTTCCCAAACATTCCACTTTTAATGAGGTAACCTTAGGTGGCTCCAGTGAGCACATTAGCTCCCCAAGAGGCTCATACTGAGATGGGTTAGCTGAACCCCAGCTGTCCCTCTCCTCAACAGCCAGTATACTTAACTCCTCCCCCATGGCAGCACACAGATGTCCTGGATGTAAAGATATACAGATGAGTCCTTTTGTGCCAGGGGCTGCCAGGCACTTGAGCAAAGCCTACCTCACTTTCCTGACTTGCCAGGAAAAGCTACCATCCTTGCTGCACAAAAGGGAAAATACAGCTCAGGTACTTTGGGGCAGTGGCCTTGGATTCTTCTGGATATGAGTCTCTCCCTCTCAGAGAAGCTAGGTGGGCCTGCAGCAGAGGCAGCCAATCGGTGTGTGGGAGGAGGAAGAGGTGCAGTGGTGGCTAGGTGTCCCAGATGCTGAGGCGGGCAGGTTTACAGGAATGTCTCTCACTGGGTCTTGCGACTGCTCCTCTCTACCAGAGCAGTCCTTGGGTTAGCAGTCAGAGAACGAAGGAAGAGCAGCAATGCTGGCTGGCCGGGGCTTTCCTAGAGAACTCAGCGTGTGTCCCCCAAGTGTGCCTGCAGTGCCCGCAGGCCCTAGGGTCTGACCTGCCTCAGACCATCAGCTAACACAGGACGTGAAGGGCCGGCACGAACATGCAAGTCAGACAACTGCCTAGGTAAACTGTCAAATCCTCCACATGAAGGGACAACGTGGCTGATGCCCATGTGGACGGGCCTCAGAAAAGAAGGAACTTTGGAGTGACATGGAGAATGAGAAGACTCTTTCGGTCTTGAGACCTGGCTTACCAGAGTTTCTGCAGAAGTAGAAGCTCAAAGTGGGAGTCTGGGGGCAGCTAAGAACTAAGAAAACAGACTGGGCCTTGAGGACAGAGAACTGGTTACAGCTTGGGAGTTCAACAGCTGGCTGCCTGAAGCATGTCGTTTTCTATAACACTAGCCACACACCAACATGCACAGCTATGTAAAAAATGATGGAGCACCAGGTACATGAGTATAGATCCATGAGGTTCTGATGGCTGCCATCCAGCTCCTGGGACCTAAGGATATCACCTGGGGGAGCCCTAACTGGGCATGTACCCCCAGCACCTGCCATAGCCCTCCAAACCTGGGTCCCGAGTCTGTGGCTGGACCCTGCTTACCCAGACCCTCTGCTCAGCCTCAGCCTCTTGCTGGCTGGGGGTTGAGCAGGAACAGCTCAATCAGGATATAATCGTTTTTAATTAACGTGTGGATCATTTCACAGGCTGATCTCCTTGGAGACCACAAGGAAGACGGTCTTCTAAGCTTTTCTCTCCTTTTACTCTCCCAGTGCACCCCTCCCAGCAAAAGGCCATACTTCACTTTTACCTACCATCTACAACCTTGAGAACTGCACAAAAGCCTGGCTCCTGGGTCTTAAGGCCTTCAGGAGGAAGTATGTGCTCACAACCATACACATACACAACTGTGCACCCCCCCTCCCGCCGCCACATTCTGTCCGAGATGGGTCCCCCACAGGAGGGCACACAGGCATGTGTGTCCAGACTGGAATATGTATGTGGAGGCAGATGGGTCACCAGTTGGTTTACATGGTGAGATTCCCTGTCTCAAAACATAAACAAGAGGGGAGGATTAGAGGCAAACACAGCATACCTCAAAACATGACACAGAGATGAGCACTCACCTGCGCAGACATACCACACAAATCTCCACATGTCCATAGTCAGCACAGTTTCAACATTCAGGGCTGAAGTGCTGGTAGGGAAGAGACAAAAAGGGCCCTGTCTTTGGGTGGGGAATCAGCAACCACAGCTGCCTGCTACAAGGGTCTCGAGGGCTGGGTACAACATGTTTGGGGTCAGAAGGACTTAAATCAAGTAAGTGTCATATGGGGCTCAGGCTGGTGGCTTCTCTGTCCCATTCCCGATGGAGGTGATAGAGCAGCACTCAGCCCTATATAGTTACCCAAGGTGCCCAGCACTAGCTGGCCTGACATTCCCACTGGGACTAATATCTTAGCCTTTCCTCTGGGTACCTGATTCTGAGGCCACAGAACTTTCTCTTTACTTCCTTTATTTGACCTGAATCTCTTCTATCCCATTTCTCTTTTTTCCTTCCTCCATTCTCTTCCTTCTAACTCCCTTCCCATTTTGGAATCACTGTTTCATCTGTTTCTCTTCCTTCCTGCCATCTCAGACGTCTAGAGTCAACCTCAGGTCAGAAGGAGAACTCTAAATTCTAACCCATTCCAGACACCGTACATCTGATAGGTGCTAAGCTTCTCCAGCTCCTAACAGACCACAGCTAGATCTCTGAACTTGGAACCTGAGGCATAAGGGCAGGAAATGACCACATGGGGCCTGAACTCAGCCCGACCCCTCCTGAAGCACCTGCTTTGACCCTCAGCTTTTCCCTTTGGAAAATGAGATGGTAAAGGCGAATAAGCTCTGGGGAGAGATAACAGGCAGCCTGTGGTCAGCCAACCTTAGGCTGCTGACTTGGGTAGTGGCCCTGGAGCGATGAGCACAGCAATGCACATGACACAGAGGGGTGAGGGGCCTATTTCTACTGACCCAGCTAGAGACAGCAGGGACAAGCTGAGTGGTTCTCCTCACCTGTCTCTCATCTATGAAATGGGCAAGCTCAGCTTAGGATTCCTCCCAGATACAACAACCCAAATACCAGATCAGTAGCAGGTTCTTGATGTATGACCTTGGGACTCATTTCCCCTCTGGGCTCGGGTTTCCTCTTATGTCAAAATAGGGAGGTCAGACCAGTGACTCATTGCCAGAGTTCTTTTCAGCACTAGAAGTTTCTAGATAGTAATGAAGAAGAACAGTGTCCTACTTAGCCCAAGAAAGCTAGAGAAGCCTGTTTCTTCCACTCATCAAGCATGCTGGAGTCTTTCACTGTGAAGGCAACAGCAGCAGTGGCATTTTGAGGAAAGCACCTTACACATCAGAAAAGGCTCTCTACACAAAATATACCCAACTATATCACTTTGTTCCAGGATATGGAACAAAGGGCAGTATTAAGCAAATTATAGCAAATCCACTTGACTGGAAAAGCCTGGAGATGTTAACATTGGTGTTTATGAAGAACTGGTTACAAGACAGGAAAAGGCTGGTATTATCAGCCAAAAAAAGCAGGATATACATCTAAATATGGACAACTCAACAAAGCCTTTAAAATCACCAACCACCAAAGCCAACATGTGGGAAGAGACATACCAACATGTGAGCACTGTCAGAGCCCATTAAGACACTCACTAATCTGTTTTTCTCTATTTTTCAGAGTATTTTGCAAACTGTGTTATAACATACATGTCAAAAAATACCTTTAAAAGATGATCTGCTACCTCCAATCCCGTTCACTCACCGATTCACTCATTAATCATTCACCCTGTGTTTGTCTAGCCAAACAGCAAACAACATTGTCTGCAGTGTGCCTGGCTCCGAGGTTCTGAGACTAGCTTTGCCTACAGGAATGGAGGTCATGTCCAGGGCAGGGGACACAGTTCCCCCTGTGCTGTATTCCCAGCCTTCCTTCATCACACACACAACTCTCCAAGGTGCTTGTGCCCTGAGGTTGAAGAGTAGGTAGCAACAAACCCGGAAAAATGAAACCCTGTTTCCCAGAGCCCTCAACTCCAGGCTGTCTCAGCTGCTAAATGTCACAGTCTACCTGGGGTCAGAAAGTCACTCTACAAGACCCAGCTACAAGACTCTACACTTCAGCTGTCAGGGTGAAGGTGTGGGTGTGGGTAAGGCAGAGGGTCAGAAAGGTCTTCTTCCTAAACCCAGCCCCCATGATGACATCCCTCCCGGTTTCCAGGACCAGGCTTGTAACCTCTTCCCCTTGAGCCACAAGGACACAGCCTGGCTGCCTGACCCTCTCCAGGTTCTGACTTGGGTCTCCTATAAGGTCCCTAAACAAGGAACCAGCGTGCCTGGCAGCATGCGAGTGGCAGAGACTGCAGCTGCCATCAACAGGGAATGCAGGGTCTGGATCTGCAGTTCCAGCCAGGCAGTAGCATGCTGTTAGTAGGAAGGGGCTAACTACATTTCTCTGTTGTTTAGGGACTGGCAATTTCTGGGGGAAGGTTAACTCTTTGGTTCCTGGACCCAACCACAGAGCAGCCTAAAGACAATCCAGTCCCCTAACTCCAAAGGTGCCTCCTCACTCCCCCAAGAGCCCTGTCCTTAGGGAGAGAGGTGAACAGCTGGCCTATGGTATCTGGACCCCAGCTCTCTTGCCTCTGAGCTGCTCAAGTAGGAACTATCAAAGCTGGGGTTCATAATGCCCAGCTAGCCCCACACTCCTCCACAAACCCAAAAGTGAAAAGATCTAACAGCTTAGAGTACCAAGGCTCTGATCCAGAGGTTTCCCCTTGGAGCTGAGCCCTCCCCCTTTCTGGACTGCAGTCCCCAGGAATTCTCCAGGATAGACCTCCTTCCCCTTGGGCACTAGTGTGGAAAGGAACTGTTCCTACCACTCCCCTCACCCTCAGTATCCCTTCACCCCATTTCATCCCTGGGAGAGGTGCAGGCATCAGATCTCTGGGTCACCAGAGCAGTGGTGTCTGCTGTGGATTTCAGGAAGCCAAGCACTTCGTCACACAAACACATCACCTCCGGGATCACCTCTCAGCCTGCAATGTACAGGAGGGGAGGAGGCTGAGGTTAGAGCAGCCCTTCTACGTGCCCAAAGGCATCAGCCAATCGTCAAGCCCGGGCGGGCAGACTCCACAACCCAGCCAGCGCACCCCAACTCTCCCTGCTGGGCACCCCTACTTGTCTCCTCTCTACACCACCCAGTGGTAACCTCTCTATCCCAAACAGGAAGAAAGGGGGCCTCCCTTCCCCTGCCTAGAGCCAAGGGGTCAGCAGTCACAGGAGAGGCTGAGTCATGACCCCTGCCCCTCACTGCAAAGGCATTAGATTTTATTGTCAGGTTGGTCACTCGGCTGTTTTGTCAGGCGGGTGCAGGACAGAGGGCACTCTACAGGGAATGAGGAGGGGTATCTAGGGGAAGTGTTTGAAGCTGATCAGTCCATCAGATCCGGAAGCTGTCGGGAAGGGGGGGGGCGACCTTAAACGTTCCAAGGCTGAGAGGAGGGGCTGCAGTAGCGCCCAGAGGCGCCAGGGAACTGTCCCCCGGGAGACAGCACTCTCGGGAAGTTTCTCACTGGTTGCTCACAGTAGGACCGGTGCTCGAAACGCCCTCCCAGGCCAGACCAGCTTCCGGACACAGATTGCGAACTTGTGATGAACTCCTTCCTTCTCCAGCATCCCCATCTGCGGCCACCCGCCGCGACATCTCAGCCCCAATTCTTCCACGGGTAGCTCGGTCGCCGAGACCGCTCACCAAGGCATTGTGGAGCAAAAGGGAGGGGAGAATCCCCATCACAACCTAACTGCTGCGGCCATTAAAAAAAAAAGAAAGAAAGAAAGAAAAGAAAAGAAAAGAAATTCCTTCTCCTAGACTGATCCCCTCCACCCACATGGAAAACCTCCAAACACGCAAACCCGCAACTCCAACAAGGATCGCGGCGCGGTGGGAGGGGTGCCCGTGGCGACCCCCATCAGCAGCCCCGCTGCAGGTCAGAGAGCGGCGGCGGGCCGGGATTCAGGGAGCCCTCGCCCGGAGCAGCCCGCCTAAGACACAAAGCTCCGCCGCCAACAATACCTGCGGGCTCCTCCTGGGTCTCGGGGCGCCGGCGCGGCGCGTCTCGTAGTCTCCCTTTTTTCCTGCCGTCTCTCTGCTATGGTGCACTCTTCCCCTCGCCTCTTCCAGTACCCGACGGCCAGATGAGATCCTTGGGAGAAAAAAATGTGAGCGCTCACACGATTCCTTTCTCTGCGCGCCGCAAGCGGCGGCGCTGGGCTCGCTCCTCTCTTTCGCGCTCCCGTGCGCGCCGCGCCTCTCTAGCCCCTCGCTTCCTGCTCAGCAGCGCCTGCGAGTGCCCTCAGTAGCCATTATTCACTGGCCGCCGGGGGACAGGAGGTAATTAGAGACGGCCTTGTGGCCACATCCACTGGGCTAGCACGATGCGGGCGAAGGGCGCGCGCGGGGAGGGGCACGCGACAAGGGGGCTTGGCTGCGCGCAGCCCGCGCCCCAGACGCGGAGGAGGGGAGGAGAGGGAGGGGGCAGGGAGGAGTGGTAAGCTGGGCGCGAGCGGGAGGAGGGGGCGCAGCGGAGACGCTCCCGCGGCTCTCACCGCTAAGGCCAGGTCACGGCTGCGAGGTTCCTAGGCGCCTAAAGACGGGGTGGGGGCGGGGAAGGAAGGGGGTGCTGTGCGTGCGCGCGTGCGTATCAAAGCTAGAAGGGAGGGAACGCTTTAATATTTTTTTCCAGTGACTTACGAGCCCACGGGTGAGCCCTTGGCTGTGCGTTCAGGACCGTGTATCAGTGTGGCTATAAATTTCTGTTCTGCCCTACGTGTGAATGTCACGGGCTGGGGATCGGAGTGGGGGGTGGGGTGGGATTAACTAGAAACCAGCTTCTGAACATGCCGGTAGGTCTCGGAGGGACTGAGTGATGCAGTGGTTGCGTGGGGGTGGTGTTTGTGTGCGATTGTTTATAGGTGGTAGTGTGACTACGTGGGCGGGGCTGCCTGCGTGGGCTGTGTTCCGAGGGCGTTGTGTATTCGTGTGGGCTTGTTTGCGACAGGGCTGGCTGCTGTGTAGGGCCACGGGACTGAAAAAGTACGGACATTGCGCCTGTGCGTGCTCTGGCCACATGCAGGGATCTTAGGCTGCCTGTGATCGCCTAGGGTCTGAAGCTTGGCAGCAGAAGCTGACCCTAGAGAATCCCACAGAGGCAAAATAGCTGTTTAAGGTGCGAACAAGTAGTGCTGGGGTCGGGGCACAAAAACGACGTGTGTGGGTGTGGGTGTGGGTGTAGGTGTAGGTGTAGATAGGTAGGTCGAGGGGGACCTCCATGACGAGCTTCCCTTCACTGCACAAGAACTGCACCAGGGAGATCCTGGCACTGACCGACCCCACAGACCTAGAGGTTCAGGGTTTGGGGAGGGGGGGCGGAGGAGGCGGCACTGGGCAAGCGTAGGGCATCCTGGGGGCAAGCGACGAGGGAGGTAGTGCCTAAAGATAGCCCGAGAATATGATGAGACAAAGAAGACTGGGACTTTGAGGCTGGACCTCAGGAGGGGGTGGGCCTGCCACCTCGCAAATGGCAGACCTTTGGAACATGATGAAGGAAGTGCAGCACTTAGACTGAGTTTTGCTAGCCAGTCCTTTTCCAAACCACTCCCTGCCCACGCGGCCATCCACCCACCCACTCCATCCATCTCTCCATTCATTCATTTATGCATCTGTACATCCATTCAAATATCCATTCAGGTTTTCCAAGTCAAGATTACCCAGATCACACTCCCCCATAGCTTCTCTTCCTCCTCAGGAGGCACCTATCTGCTCTGTGGAAAGGAGCTACCTTTCCTACACTTGGGATCAGCAGTTGACACTAAACCCCACCCTGCACACACTGAAGTCTCCATACACCTTCTCATCCTACCCTGCCCATGGTGGTATGCCAACCAGGCTAGCAGGAAGGTGATGCTGTTTCCTCCCAGCCCTCCTTGCAACCTGGTGAAGCCTAGGAAGGAGTGTATGACGCCATTGTTGTGCCTCCTGGTCCTTGTCCTGAAAGTCACCCCAAGCCTGCCATTGGAATGGGAAGATGCTTTAAAAATGGATCCCAAGTTGGGCATAAGGGGACTGACTTGGAATCCCAGCACTTGGGGGATGGAGGCAGGAATACAAGGCCATCTGCTATATTGCAAGTTGGAGGCCAGGCTGAGATACTTGAGACCCTCTCTCAGACAAAAAGAAACAACAAACCAGATGTCCTTATCAAGTGAATGTCCAGAGTGTACAGGTTGTTCCCTTTACTGGGAATCAGAATTTAGAGCCATGCTTGGCATTTCTGAGTTTCCTCTGGCCCTACTATGCAATAAGGGACCTCCTAGTGACCTGAAGAGCAGACCTCTGCCCAGGGTGAAACTTAAAGGACAAGGTCCAATCTCCCCACCTTTGAAATGCAGGGATGCTTAAGTGTTGGTCTTCAGTGACCTGGCCTGGGAACCTATGTCACTCAGTCCTGAGGCACTATGAGAACCAGACGGCCTACTGTGGGCACCACTGAGTCTGGTGATAACAATACAGATCAGTGCTGGGAACTACCAACAGCACTTCCTGACTTACCTACTCCTCTATGCAATCACTTACAAGGCCAAGTCTGCAAGATGTGCACAGACAAGATGATATGGACCCTGCTGGAGGGCTGAGGCTGACTTTCTTCCCTGCTTCTTAAATTTTATTTTTGTTATTAAAAAACAATTTAAGGGAGGAGAGAACAGGAGCGCTGGCCCATGGTTACAAGTACTGACTGCTCTTGCAGAGGAGAGGGTGGGGCTGGGGGTGTTCAATTCCAAGCACCCACATGGAGGCTCATCACCATCTGTAACTCCAGTTCCAGGATTCAGACACCCTCTTCTGGCCTCTTCCAAGTACCAGACATCCATGTAGTATACATACATATATACAGGCAAAAACCTCATACACATAAAATAAAAATATGAAACTTAAATTTTATTTTATGCATATGGGTGGTTTGCCTGCATGTATGTCTTGCACCATGAGCATGCCTGTGCCTGTGCAGATAAGAAGAGGGTGTTGGATCCCTGGAACGAGTTAACAAGATGGTTTCAAGCCTGTGTGTGTGTGTGTGTGTGTGTGTGTGTGTGTGTGTGTGCACTGGAAACCAAGTCCAGGTCCTCTGGCTGAGTCACCTCTCCAGTCCCCCTCCCCTAGTCTGACTCTTCAGTGTTCCCAGTGGCTGATGGTCACACAGGCCCTTAGGAGTTTCCTGATGTCATATCCTACCCCTTCCCTCATTACAGTGCCCCTTCTTACTGTACATGCTAGCCTGGAACACCTTCCCACTTTTAAGTAGCATGTAATTTCCCTGTTTGTTTTGTAGATGGCTTTCCTGGTTGTTCCTTGGTGTGTCCTCCATTGACAGGTTGGTGCCTGGTAGACATTCAGTAAGTATTTGGTGATGAATGATGATGATAAATAAGTAGGGTTAAACAGGCCCTCCATCTGTGACCCTGATTCAGTCCATGGCTTCTCTGTGAACTAATAGCCACTTGGGGGGAAGGGGGAGGCAACGGGGGGGGGGGGGGGGGGTGCTAGAAAGACTTGGAGTTCCGTCAGGCTACATAACTCACCCAGCCATAAGTACTCTTCAAGATCCCTGAGGGGCTAAAGGAATGAGGTAGTAGTTGGTGACTTGTCCCCAAGAAAAGAGGAGTAGTTATTTGTTCTGGGGCCTCTCTGCTCAGTAGAGCTCCCAAATAGAAAGGTCAAGAGAGGCTGTGTTCACTTCTGCCCAGTGCAGTATCTGGTATGTGGTATTCACAACTCAATGTGTATTTATAAAGTGACAGTCAAGACTCACATTTAAAACTGCATGAGGCTGGGAGGTGGCGCATATCTTTAATCCCAGCATTTGGGAGGCAGAGGCAGGCAGATCTCTGGATCTCTCTCTGATTTTGAGGACAGCCTGGTCTACAGAGCGAGTTCCAGGACAGCTAGGGAACACAGAGAAACTCTGTTGGGGGGGGGGGGGACACGAAAAAACAAACAAAACTGCATGAGTCCAGCCTTTGGCTTGTCCCTAAGACTCTGGGGGCAGGGCTCTGTGTGATGGCAGGCAGCCCTGGCCTACAGAACAAGTCACTTTCCTGCAAGGGGTGGTCAAATGTAGGGCTGCACAGTAGGAGGGCTCCTGTGTTCCCAGCCTCAGACTTCGCCTCCCACTAAGTGAGTCCTGCCTGGGGACAGCAGAGTGGTGGACCCTACTGAGTCAGGAAGAGTTTTGTGGGTGCTTCCCATGAGGGGTGGTTCCTGGAGCAGGCTGACCAGCCAGCCTCATAGTTGCCTATGGCTATCTGAATAGCTGCTTTACTGCACGCTGAGAGGGAAGCTAGAGAGCAGTGGAAAGGCTGGGGACTTGAGCAGGAGCACAGAGAAGTCTGGGGCAGTAGGGTGGGGTGAGGGGACATGACACAAAGGACAAGACCACCAGGGACGGGTTAGCCAAGGGACACTTAGGCAGACACAAAAGGAGAAGGACATGGACCTACCCAACCAAGATAAGTAGGTGTCAGGAAATTCAGAAGTCAAGTTCAAACAGCCCTGGGCTGATAGCTTCAGGCTAAAAGTCTGCAAGCCTGGGCTCAGAAGTCAGCCTGGTTGCTGTGCTGGGGTTTTACATGTATTCTACATATAGTTGGGGGAGGGATGTCAATTTCAAATCTCTGTATAGCCTCTCCATTTCAGGGACTGGGTCACTAACATCCAAATGATACCCTTAAAACTTCCAGGTGGCGCTAGGCAGTGGTGGCACACTCCTTCAATCCCAGCACTCTGATGGATCTTTGTGAGTTCAAGGCCAGCCTGGTCTACAGAGCGGGATCCAGGACAGACAAAAAAAAAAACTTCCAGGTAGCAAAAGTGTTCATCTACTAGTTGGGTAGATATGTGCTTAGTACCTACTGTGTGCAGTATCTACAGCAAGAAATGAGACAATGATTCAATGATCCTATTTTCCTCCTAAGGCAGGCATGGAACAGAATGGAGAAGTAACTGATACACAACAACATAATTCATTCTGAGAAATACATCATGCAATTTCATTGTGCCATCGTAGTGTCCTTACACAAACTAAGACAGATCTGCAAACGACACTAGGAGACGATCTTAGGCATCTCTGTGGTACATGCAATCTTCTACTGACTGAAATGTTAAGTGGTGTCTGACTGTAGTTATGTCACTCTTTGTTTGTTTGTTTGTTTTTTGAGATGGGACTTCTCTGTGTGGCCCTGGCTGTCCTGGAACTCACTCTGTAGACCAGGCTGGGTCTGAATTCAAAATCCACCTGCCTCCCAGCCCAATGCTGGGATTAAAGGCAGGTGCCACCACCGCCCAACTAGTTATGTCACCCTTATGTGCTAAGAAAATATAGAGCCAGGGAAGGTGGCTGAGAGCATGGGGTGAGAGCTATGTTTTTATATTGAATGCCAGGGAACTCAAGGCTCAGATCATAATTGAAAGGCTATGTGGTGAACATTCAGAAAGCCAGAGGAAAGCTGCAGGTGAGATAGTAAGCGAAGGTCCTGAGGCAGGAGAGCTTATGGCTGTACTTGAGAGTGACAAAAAGGGACAAGGCCACACCCAAAGGACACAGTACTCCATTGTAAAGATTTCTGTTTTACAGTGAACACAATTGGGGGGAATCTTTGCAGTGTTTCAAGCATAGGAAGGACAACCCATGGCTGCCATGAAGAGATTCAGTGTGGGGCTAGGGAAGCTGAAAGCAGGGCTAATGGGACTGGCTGGGCAGCTAACAAAGAGCTTCTGTGATCTGCTGTCCGTGCTGTGAACCCAGAGTGGCTTCACACCTGGGCATGGGAACCTATCCCTCAGGAGCCATCAGCCAAAGCCTTCATGCCCCTCCCACCTGTTAATTACCTTCCTGCTATCTAGTAACTTCATCATGCCAAAGAGGCCTCTTACTCATTAACTGTCCTATGAATGAATGGTCTTCTGCCTGGGTCCAACATGGATAACCTGTTACCTTCCCACTTCTGAGCTTCAATATCATTTTATGAGTAGATCAACCCAGGTTAGCTATCAGACCTCCCTCGGTGTAGATCTGATGTGTTCTCACACCAACCAAGCTAATCTGCTGCCATAGCCCTGCTTCACCATTTACCTGTGGAGTACACTTGGCATGCCAGGTATAATTAACATGCTGGGGAGACAGCAGTGAGTGTGGCAGTGGTGTAGGCATTCACTGCCAGCCTGTGCCTCACTGTCCACACTAGAACCCTCTGCCACATAGCACTCCTTAGGGGAGGAGAACACAGAGAACATGTTTCTCTTTGAAAGCAAAGAGCTTTGTATCTCAATTGGTGGTGATGCCCCTGGGAATGTGGGCATCCCAATTCATAGTTTGTGGGACATTTTCAAAGAGTCCATGTGGTCCCCAGCCCACCTTCCTCTCCAGATCCCACAGGCTGACAGTGGGGATCAGAAAAGCAGCTGGGTACCTAGGGTTGGTGCTGGCAAAAGCAAGGTAGAAGGCTGCCCAGATGACCACTGCTCCCACTTAGGGACAGAAACGCATCTCGGCCTCTGCCCGGGGCTGGGGGGCTCTCCGGTGTAAGTGAAAAAGCAGGTCCCAGCCTAGAGCAGGCTCTCTGCAGCAGTCTTCCCTCTCAGCTGACTCTGGTCTCCTGAGGTTCTCTGTGGTTCTCCCTACCATCTGTCAGTCTGTCCAACCTTCCTCACCTGCCTGCTGAGGTCACCAGGGGTAGCCAGCGCCACTCTAGGCCCCTACAGAGCAGATCCTAAAACAAAGCCTCTCAATCTAACCCTAAGGAACTGTAGCTGCAGCTAAAGCATCACTTCTGAACGCAGAGTCACTTCCTGGGGAGTCGAAGCTGATCTCTCCATTTAGGGTCTTAGCAGTGCTTCCGGGGTGCAGGTGCTTAACTTTTCTTCTATCACAGGCCTGAGTGAACTTCTGGAAGCCTCAAAACATATTTGGTTGGGGCCAGTCACTACAGAGGCCCGGAGGGAAAGGAGGAAGCCATCTGGGCTGTCACCCATGGCTAGACCCGGAGGACAGCCTCACTAAGCCACATATGTCTTTATCACAGCTGGAACCCAAACCCGGGGATGTGCAGAGAATTCAGAGGAGACCCTGCCCACCCCTCAGGTCTCCACTCTGGCACTTAGGCCATGGTTCTGTCACCCCTTCTCTCCGCTCCCTGCCTTCCTCTCCCTTTCATTGACTCTTAGCCTCCCTCCTTCGTCACCTAGCTGGTCTTCCTTTCCAGCTGTCCAAACCTCCTATCTTTCCCCCTCATAGCCCAAAGAGCTTGTTCCTCTACCTCTAAGCCTCATCTGCAGTTTGGAGGCTTCCAGAAGGAAAATTGAGTGCTTGTATCAGGAAAGCACTGTCAAGACCTTTGTGCGAACAGCTCCTCAGAAACCAGCACGTGTACACACCACCTGGGTTGGGTTAGGCTGTCCTGCCACAGTAACTGCACCTCACCTGGATGCCACTCGGCCCCAGGTGCCCAAGAATGGGAACAATGATGATGCCAGCCTCTGCCTCTCTTCAGGGCCCAGGGAACTGAGGACAGCACCGAGTCTAGGATGGTAGGCCAAGTCCTGGCCAGGCCTCTTAAGGCCTGACAACAGTCACAGACTTTGTGGGGAGGGGGAGGGGGAAGACTTGGAAAGAACTAAAGAGATGGTATAGCCAAACTCAGCTCACAGAGGGTTAGAGGCCTGGGCCCAGCCATGTCAAACAGTAGCAGGCTACAAGCAGAAGCCTCGGAGATGGAAACACTCTGATACACAGAGATAGTACAGGAGTCTACCTAGATATGGCACCTAAAAACCAAACCAAAACAAACAAAAAAAGCAGAAGATGGTATGGTGACATACCTGTGTCATTTCAGCACTTGGGCGGCCAAGGTAGGAGGATTGCTACAAGTCTGAGACGAGCCTGGGCTATAAAGTGAGTCTCTGTCAACAAATAAAATAAATATGGCATGTGCAGTCAGGACATGCAGACTCCTCTAATGTAAAGAATGGTGTACCTTATACACTCTAATGTAAAGAATGGTGCCACCCATCTGCCTTCACACTGCTGCTCACAGGATCAGAGCTCCTTGACTTGTGGGCCTCTCTGGATGGCTCAGGACCTCTGGCCTCCTTTGATCCGTGGCAACAGGAATGCTCCCCATGGACTTCTCCCGGCCCCAGGGCAATGAGGACTTTGGGAGACTGGGAGGACAAGGACACAGGGAAGAACCCTCACAGAGCCTGCTTCTGGGGACTAGGCCAGAGAGCTGCTTGAACCTGCAGAGATTTAGATTACCTCCAGGAAGGAAAGATGGGTGTTCTGCTCAAAACTGACCCTGGTGTGGCCTGTCATCTCAGCCTTCAGAAGCAGAGGCAGGAGGATTGCCAGCTCTAGGCCAGTCTAGGCTATGCTGCAAGGCTGTGTTGAAAACAACCAAACAACAAACACCTGACCCTTGGTTCCACATGCTCAAAGCCCTGGGTTCAGTTCCCAGTACCATAAAAAGAATCTGTCCCTGGGAGGTCAGACAGAGTTCCTGAGGAGGACTTTCATAGTCAGCTGTGTGATGATCTACCACAAATCTGGGAAGAGGAGAAAGAGATCAGGATGTCTGTTCCAATTTTCTGCCCAGCTTAGCTTCCTCCAGAATCTCCTGGGTTGAGTTCAAAGGAAAGGTAGTTGAGGCCAGTGAGATGGCTCAGCAAGTAAAGGGGTCTGCTACCAAGCCTGATGACCTGGGTTCAATCCCGGGATACACAAGGTAGAGCGAGAGAACCGACTCTGCCACAGTACAAGGGTGATTTTTTTTTTTTTTAAAGGAAGGGTGACATGCAGAGCTGGTTGCCCACTCTGCCAGACATCCCCCATAGGACCTCACAGCAAACTTTTGAGGCATATGTTCAGAGTCCTCTGGAGCAATATTGAAACTGCAGATTGGAGAACAGAAGAGAGACATCGGCCTAGGTGACTGGGAGGCTGAGCTACTCCCTGAAGGCTCCAAAGGCTCCAAAAAGACAGAAAGCATGGTCTCTTCTGTGAAGGCCAGAAATACAACGGCACTGCTGTCTCTCCCTAAATGCTGGTGACACTCTTGAAAAGAGGCCACTCAAGCCTACCTGGGTGAGGTGACAATACAGATCCCAGGCCCTTAACTGCAGAATGAACAGGGCAAAGAACCAAGTCTGCCAGCCATGTTTCTCCCAGGCCTGTTTCTCACTCTAAGGCTGTTTGTTGGTAGGCCTTTGGTTTGGATATGGTTGAGTCCCTCCCAACTCATAAAGGAATTTACCCCCTGGTCTCCAGTTGTGATGTTTTGAAGGAGCTTGGCCCCCATAGGTTCATATATTTAAATGCTTGATCCTCAGTAAGAAGAACTATTTGGGAAGGATTGAAATGTGTGGCTTTGTTGAAAATGGTGTGTTACTAGGGATGGGCTTTGAGGTTTCAAAAACCCACACCATTCCCAATTAGCCTTGTGCTTGTGGGTCAGATGTAAGCTCTCAGCTACTGTTCCAGCCATGCCTGCCTGCTGCCATGCTATCCACCATAATGGTCATGGGCTTACCCTCTGAAACTGTAAGCAAGCCCCCAGTAAACTCTTCTATAAATCGCCTTGGTCATGGTGTCTCTACATAGCAATAGAAAAGTAGCTAAGCCACCTGGCAATTGCATGAGGAAATGGAAACTTAATCCCACTGTGGCATTTGGAGGTGGAGCCTTTGAGAAGTGTTAGGTTTGATTAGATCAATGGAATAAAAGTCTCATGATTGTATCCTGATGTCTTTATAGAGAGATAAGAAAGAGACCAGAGCCAGAGACAGACACACTGCCACCATGCTGATACACCAGGGCCTATGCAATGCTCTTTGGGTCCTGTACTTCCTGTAGGCTCAAAACAAACCTCCATTTTTTTCATTTTTTATTAAGAAAAATTTTTTATTTTCATTTTACATACCAAAGATCCCCCTCTTCCCCCCTCCTGCACAAACCTCTATTAAAGACGCCCACCTCATATATCATGTTATGGTAATGAAAAGTTATTATTAATATAATTCTCCAAGTATGTCAGTATGGAAACTGAAGTTCATTGTGTTCCTAGACCTCAGTTTCTTTACCTTTAAAATGGGAAGAATGGCAGGGAATTCATCATGTAAAGGATGAACAGAAATTAGTCACCATTGGGTTTGCCATGTCATGAGACCTCAATAAATGTCACTCCTGACAACCGTCATTTCCTCCTGCTCTGTGAGATCTGAGTCTTCCATCTGAGCTCAGTATCGAATTCCAGTTTTGTGGTGATGGTCTGAACACTGACTTTGGAAACCCTGTTTAACTGTGCTTTCAAGTCAAAAGCTACTATACTTGGTCCCAATGCTGAGTGACTACCAACACATGCTCTGGGCTACAGTGTCTATCTTTTCAAATGGCCACTGGAGGCCCTTTGATCGGGTCAGAAACTGGGGTTCAAAGGGGCTAAAGCTGAGAAAGGTGGCAGCCAGGGTGAGATTCTACCTCCAAATAAGGAAGAGCCTGCTTACTGGCAGAGCTGCCCAGAAATGGAAGGTGCAGGCAGCAACTGTGGTGTGAGTGGCCTGTGGAGGAAGCCATGTAAGTAGAGAAGGCTGCAGCTGCCAGAACTGGGCACTATCAGAGGACTGACGGCAGCCAGGGCCTCCGGACGCCACTGCAGCCACAGGGGCAGGAGTGGATTCCAGAGGGCCAGAGCTGGGCCAGGGCAAGCACTGCTGCTCCAGGATCTCACATGGCAGGACTGGATGAGAAGCCAAGCCCCTCCTTAGTGAACAGAATATGTATTTTTCTAGAGGAGTTTTTTTAAGGAGGAAGTACACAAAGTAGAAAGAAAACCAAGGTTCCAAGCCGCTTGCGCTCTGAGTTTCTATCAACTCTTTCGGGTCATTTCTTCTACATACTTCAATTTGGGTTAGAAATTTTCATCACTAAAATGCCTTCAACTGAGATGTAGTTCACATACTAGAAACTTCACTTCTTCAAGGGCTAGGATGTAACAGTAAAAGAACATGTGTGCAGTTTGCATGAGACTCTGGGTTCGATCTTCGACACTTCAAATAAAATTCCCAAGTCAAGAGAGGTTTGGTTTATCCACAGAGTTGCTCAACTATTCTTGCCATCTCATTTCAGAATGCTACCTGGTAGTTGTTCAGGTCTCCTCCCTCCCCTAGCCCAAACCAAGGTCACCACACTTGCCTGCTCTGGACCTTTCTTTCTCTTTATATCTTTTGATAGAATTCCTTTATTTAAAATCTTGTAAATGCAGCAAGAAAAAAAAATACCTAAATAAATAAAACTAGAGCATTATTAGTGCCCTCTTTGATTTTTAAAAAGTATTTTTATTAATTCTTTAAGGATTTCTTAAAATGTGTTTTAATCGCCGGGCGGTGGTGGCGCACGCCTTTAATCCCAGCACTTGGGAGGCAGAGGCAGGCGGATCTCTGTGAGTTCGAGGCCAGCCTGGTCTAAAGAGTGATCCAGGAAAGGCTCCAAAGCTACATAGAGAAACCCTGTCTCGAAAAAACAAAAAACAAACAAACAAAAAAAGTGTTTTAATCATATTCACCTCATTTCTCTTCCTAATTCCTCCAAGATTCATCCCTATCTCCTCATTCCCTCCTAGCTTTTTTTTTTAAATAACAAACAGAGTCAAACGTGTGCTAGCCATATACTCATGGGTGTGGGACCATACATCGGAGCTTAGGTGACCTATCAGAGGGCCATACCCTCAAAGAAAACCGAGTCTCCTTCCTCCAGAAGCCATCTTCAGTAGCTCCTCAGTTAGGGGTGGGGCTCATGAGCCTCTCTTCCCCTTCCATACTAGAATATCAATTGGCTTGATCTTGCCCAGGTCTTAAGAGGCCACAATAGCTGTGAGGTCATGAGTTATCCTATCATGTTTTCCTAGACATTTCTATGGCCTTTCACATCCAGCATTGATGTTTTGCTTGTTTAAGACAAGATCTCACTATGAATCCTTGGCTGGCCTATGCAAAGATCCACCTGCCTCTGCCTCCCAAGTGCTGGGATTAAAGGCGTGCGCCACCACACCTGGCCACAGTACTGTTGGCTTGTTGTTTTTTGAGTTTGGGGTTTTTTGAGACGTGTCTCTCTGCACAGCCCTGGCGGTGCCACCACACCTGACTTAAGCATTAGTATTTCTGATGTACGCTTTTCCATTTCTTTTTCACCAAGCATTATGCACTCACCATTTCTATGGTCCCCAAGGCTTTCCTTATGCTTGATATTTACAATTATAGGGGGTTTGGTTTTTTCTGTTTGTTCATTGGTTAGTTTAGGGAACCGCCCCCAAGTCCCATACAGCCCAGACTGGCCTCATACTTAATGTGCAGCTGAGGGCTCTGAACTCCTGATTCTCCCTGCTCAGTCTCCTGAATGCCAAGATTATAGGCATGCACAATCCCTGACTCCAAGGAGAGATTTTACACCACAGTTTACTCAATCGTAGTGACACCCCTCTCCACCCCCACTGTAGAGGGGATGGAGGCCCTCCTTGACCTCCTTGCCCCTTTTACAGACTTTATGGCAGCCACACAGCCTGCATAACAGAAGTCATATCTTCTCCTTGCTTACTCAGAACCTTCCATGGTCCCTATCCCCTATGTGTTATGCACTCTGCATGTGGGGTGCTGCCTGGGCTGGGGAGGCCAGGATGGTAGGGTCCACTGTCACCTCCTCCATGCTTGTGAAGTACAAATACTGAACTTAGAATAATATTCCAAGTGTAGTGGCCTCTCCTCCTCCCATTGTCTGCCAGTCCCCCTGCTCCAGTCACACTAGCCTCCTTGTGGTGCCTTGCACACACCAGTGTAACCCCTCAGGGCCTTGGTTCTGGCTTCCATTCTCCTAGAGTGTACTTCTAACTCCTCTGTTCTTGCAGGCCTGCTTTTCCTTTGCAACACTCACCATTTGACACATCTGTCTGTTGCCTTCTCTCGAGCTGAAATGGAAGTCCACACTGTCTCACTCACTGATGTCCTCAGCACCTAGCACAGAGTTGGAGCTCAGCTTGGTAACTGGGCAGTTTCCAATTATATATGCAATATGATAGACGTCCATGAAAACTCTAAGCATCCAAACACTGGACACTGGCAGTCCTCTACCTGCAGACACATGGCAGCTCCAGCCACAATCTGCATTTTATTAGTTGAGATGGCCTTTGAGTCAGGAGAGATCACATAAAATCCAAACTTCATTTCCACAGAAAGCACGGATGTAGTCACATAGGGCTATACACCTGCAGGACCACCATCAGCAGGCCTTGAAAGGGTGGCCTGGGAGACAATGAATTCCAGGGAAACCCCTGTTTCCTCTACTGCTGCTGCTGCCCGACATTGCCCAATGGCCCCATCCACCAGTCTTAGATGCTCTCCAACTGCTGTGCCTTCCCAGGCACACTAAGCTCTGCTGCCATAAGCAGTAGCACTTTCTTCATCCCATGGTTTCCAGGGTCATACATACGTGCTCTGTGAGAGGGGATAGGTGACAGGCCCCTCCATCGCAGCCTGACCTCTAGCAGAGCCTCGCAGCAGGCCCTTAGCTGTGTAGTAGTTGCTAAGTCGCATCTACATGGGGCTAGGAGGAAGGAAGGTCTATTTGGTTCACACTGGATGCCAACAGGCGCTCGTTAGCCACCCAGTGTGCATCAGGGTGCAGAGAAGCTTAACCTGTGCACACGTGTGTGACAGTGGGGTACAGAGAAGCTTAACCTGTTCACACGTGTGTAACAGTGGGGAAACAGACCCAGAAGGGCAGGGGCTGAAACCCGGATGAGCTGCTGGAGCACACCACTGGGAAGGAGGGCCTCCTTTCAGGCCAGGGCTCCCTGTCCCAGGCCTCTTCGGCCCCTCCCCCAGCCTTGTTTCCCCTAGAGAGGTTTCCAGTACACCACACTCAGGATTTTGCTGCATTCCTGTGAGTCATTCTCCAAACAAACCGTGTGATGGAGAGAAGGGATCTGGGGAGGGGGTGGGGAGATGGAGAAGGAAATAAGACCCCTCCTCCCTCCCATGTACACAAGGGCTCCCTGGGAGAGCTTGAACAGCAAGCTGGCTGTTTTTGTTTTTGTTTTTGTCTTTTTTAAAGAGAGTCACACTATGTAGCCCTGACTGACCTGGCCCTCACTATGTAGACCAGGCTGACCTCGAAATCACAGAGATCCACTGGTTCCTGCAGGATTAAAGACATGTGCAACTACACTACCCCTGGTTGGCCATTGTGAGCAGAGAACTTGCTGAGCGACCTAGGAGACCTTAGCCCTCTCTGGGTCTCTGGAGAAAATGACAACAAAGTCCATGCCTGTGAAATGCACAGGTTTCCATGGGGGTTCTGTTTCTGATGAGGCCAGTATTGCCCTTGTAGCTTCAAAGCAGCCTGTGGCCACTTTCTTGCCTCAGTTTCCCTACCTCTGAAATTAAAGGTCAAGTCTGTGGTAGATCCAAGGGGCGTACTGTTCAGGTGCCAGCTGTTCAACAGGTTAAGGCATGGAGAGGCAGGCCAAGAGACCAACCAGTCTCTGCTCTGAGTTTCACCTGTTCCCCTGAGGCATGGCAGCCACCACTAGCTCAGGGCTTCTTAGCAGGATGCTAGCACAGAAG
This sequence comes from Peromyscus californicus insignis, assembly GCF_007827085.1. NCBI lineage: Eukaryota > Metazoa > Chordata > Mammalia > Rodentia > Cricetidae > Peromyscus > Peromyscus californicus. The sequence continues at coordinate 62,959,465 of NW_026294551.1, forward strand.
CTCTCCCATCAGCAGCACTGCTGTCACATGGGGATCCAGCTTGTTGTGGGAGTGTGGGGACTGGCTGGGAGGCAGTCACGGGCTCCCTGCCCCTTCCCCCAGTACCCTTTTGCTGTGGTTCTCAACCTGGGTCAAGTGGGAAGAGCCAGGGCCTGAGAGGCCAGGGCACCCACCTCCACTTCTTGGAGATGTTGATGGGGGCCCAACCTCTATGCCTATAGCCTGCAGAGCCTCTAATATACTGCATCATGGAATGGAACTTGCTTAAGTCCTCAGGGAACCTGGAGCTCCCCAGACCGCTCAGCTCTCTCCCTCTGGCCACACTACCCCTTGCCGTTCTCCAAACTGCACTCAGCAAGCAGACTCCCACCTGAGCTTCTGCCTTGCTGTCCCCACCTGCACTCTTCCTCCCTGAGCATCCGCCCTGCTCTAAGTGTCAGCTCGCCTGCTGCCGCTCTGTCAGTATACCTTCTCCGACTCCCCAGTTTCAACCTGCAAGTATCATCCTGCTCCTCAGCCCCTCTCCGCCCTCATTTTTACTCCTGCTTCTGTCCTTCTGATATGCTCTGTACCACACTCAACTAGCTTGCTCACCATCTATCTACCTCATGGTGTCCCCACCGCCCTGTCAGAAACTCCACCAGGCCACAGAGCACATCCTACCCCTGTGCAGTAGGCCACAGCTCCACCAGTATCTGATGAGTAGATCACAATGTTGCCACTCAAGACCGGACAACCTTATTCTGAGGTAGTCTTTGAAGTCTCCTGAGATGGAGGAAAGGAGTGTGGACCCTCCTCTCAGCATAACCCTCCCAAATAAGGGTTTGCTGGTATGTGTTAGCTGGTCCTCACTGTCCTCTGATACTCAACCCAGACCTTGATGTCAGCCAGGACATTGCTCAGGCCCTTGGCTCTCTCTGATTCTACATTCTCTACTGGCTTTCCCCACTGATCTTGCCTCAGCCTGCTACCTTACCTTCTACCTCGGCATACTCTCGTTGCATTCAACCCAGGGCACTGGTGCTCCACAACCCATGAACTAAAGACCCAAGTCCCCCTTCAGCCTGCTGTCTGTCACCTAGCCCCATCTTTACTGGCCAGGTCCAATAGTCTTGTACCTCCTGCCAGAGGCCTCTTCCCAAACACATCCTTCCCTGAAACAAACCCATTCTTTCCTTCCACTGCTCTGTGAATACATGTCCAGTCTCTGGTCATGCAGAGACTCCGTATCTGCAACTCCCCTGTTGTCCTGTGGGATCTTGGGGCCTCTGAAATAGGTGCTTACATGACAGTTCGGTTTTGTGTGTATGCATATGTGTGTATGAGATATACGTGTGTGGTGTATGTGCACATGAGCACCTGGAAGCCAGAGGAGACATCTGGTGTCCTCCTCTGTCACTATTCCCTTGTCCCTGTGAGGCAAGATCTCTCACCGAACCTGGAGCTTGTATTTTTCCACCATGCCAGCAGCCAGCAAGGCCCAGCAATTCACTGTCTCAGCAACCCTCAGTGCTGGGGTTATGGTCATGTGTGGGACCACAGATGGCTTTTAAGTGGATGCTGAATATGAATTCAGGTCCTCATTCTTTATTTTATTTAATTTTTTTTTTTTTTTTTTTTTTTTTGAGAGGGTTTCTCTGTATAGCTTTGGTGCCTTTCCTGGATCTCGCTCTGTAGACCAGGTTGGCCTTGAACTCACAGAGATCCTCCTGCCTCTGCCTCCTGAGTGCTGGGATTAAAGGCGTGCGCCACCACTGCCCAGCCTTAGGTCCTCATTCTTCAACAGCAAACTCTCTTAATGGCTGAGCCATCTAACTCCACCAAACCATTTTTGAAAAAATAAACGAGAGAAACAAATGAGTAGAAAGGTGAACACAATATAAGAACAAGTCTAAAGTCGGGCGGCGGCGGCGGCGGCGGCGGCGGCGGCGGCGGCGACGCACGCCTTTAATCCCAGCACTCAGGAGGCAGAGGCAGGTGGATCTCCGTGAGTTCGAGTCCAGCCTGGTCTACAGAGTGAGATCCAGGACAGGCATCAAAACTACACTGAGAAACCCTGTCTCAAAAAACCAAAAATAAAAAATAAAAAAGGGGGTGGGGCTGGAGAGATGGCTCAGTGGTTAAAGCACCAACTGCTCTTCCAGAGGACCTGGGTTCAATTCCCAGCACCCACATGGCAGCTCACAACTGTCTGTAACTCTGGTTTCAGGGGGTCTGGCATCCAAAGCACCAATGTACATGAAATTAAAATAGGTAAGTTAAAAAAAAAAAAAGAACAATCTAAGGTTCTAGAAAGAAGTTCATAGTAGAGTTCTATTTCTCAACAAGTCTACCCCAGCTCCCTATCCCCTTGTGTAGACCCTAGGGCCTAGGGGATCAAGTTTAGAGGTAGGGAGAGGTTTATCAGTCAGGATGGGTATATGTTATGCTGCTGTAACAAAATGTCCAAAGCTTAGCTAGACCTGGTTGCACAGGCCTGTAATCCCAACTATTCAGGATACCAGGCAGGAGGATCACAAATTCAAGCCCAATCTGTGCTACAGTGTGAGATCATCTCAAAATAAAAAGTAAAAAAAAAAAAAAAAAAGTGGGGTATAGTGGTGCACACTTTTAATACCAGCACCCAGGAGGCAAAAAGCAGATAGATTTCTGTGAGTTCGAGGAAAGCCTGGTCTACAGAGTGAGTTCAAGGGCAGCTAGGGCTACATAGCGAGAGCCTGTCTTGAAAAACAAACAAGTAAAAAAGGGCTGGAGATGCAGTTCAGTGGTAGAGAGCGTCCCTAGCGGTTTGAGACCCTAGGTTCAATCTCCACTAGTCAGGTGCAGTGACTCATATAACCCCAGCATTCAGGAGACTGAGACAGAAGGACTGCAGTGTGGGCCAGCATAGGGTAAAAAGTGAGACTCTTTAGTGTTTACTTTCAAGATGACAGGCTCTAGAATCACTTGAGAGGTAGGCCTCTGAGCAAGCCTGTGGAGATTATCTTCATTAGGTAAACTCATACAGGAACACCCATCTTAATTGTGGATGAGGCTTCCCTGGGCAGAGGATCCCAAGCTGTATAGAGTGGAAGGGGGACTGAGCACACACCCATTGCTTTCTGCTGAGTTTTGTTTGTGTATTTGCTTGTTGAAACAGGGTCTCACTATGCAGTCCTGGATGGCCTAGAAGTCTCTATGTAGACCAGGCTGGCCTTGAGCTCACAGGAATCAGCCTGCCTCCGGTTTAGGTGTGTGCCACCATGCTGCTTTCTACTTCTTAACTGCGGCTAGGATGTGACCAGTTGCTCATGGTGGGAAAGTCATGAACAGTGAGTCAGATTAAACTTTTTTCTCCCTTAAATTGTTTTTTCAGATAGTTTATCAAAAACAATGGGAGGAATTCAGATGCCTGGGCTAAGGAGACTTGTTAATGATTCAAGCTCTTGCTTGCAAGCATGAGGACCTAAATTTGGATCTAGCATGGAATAAGCCAGTCATGGTAACACATGCTTGTAAACCCAGAGCTGAAAGAGAGAGACAAGATCCCAGGAGCTTGCTGGCCAGCCAACCTAGCCTCTTCAGCAAACTCCAGATTAAATGAGAAACCTTGTCTCAAAAAACAGGTGATGTCTGGTGTTGTGACACAGGCCTTTCTTTAATCCTAGCACTCTGGAGGCAGAGAAGCAGGCAGATCTCAGTGAGTTCCAGGGAAGCTAGAGTTATATAGTAAAGCCCTGGGGGGCGGGGGCAGGGGGGACTACAGACCCACCCTCCAAAGCCCAAGGGTTCAAAACAAAATCCATATCCACTAGGGTGGTAAGGAGGATCTCTCTCACTGTACAGTAGCCATGACCTTTAAGAAAAGGAATCCCACCCTAGCTATGAAGTGTTTTTGCTTGACAAGGCCAGAACAGGCCACATGTTCCTGAGCAAATACAGTCTTAACTGTAATACTTTCCACCATATCACACAGGAGTAGCAAAAGAATTTACTGGAAGCTTCCTATGGCCTAGATTCGGAGCAGAGGACTTGAAGTGAAAGATTCTTTGACTACTCACAATAGCCTAATGTTCAGACCCCATTCAGAATGTCCCCACTTTCCATAAGACAGTTGAAGTTTACAGCTCAGAGACACACTAAGGTCACACAGCCTGAAAGAAACTGGCCCACATGGAACCTGCTCCAGGTAATTCTAGATTCCTACACACCCCAATGTTGGCCAGCCCTTGGCTTCCACCACCAAGCCTGGATACAACAGCCCCCAGCCTGGGTCCACAGACCCTGTTCCATTCAGCGGGCTGTATTCTGATGAGCTGGGCTGGCTGCTGGCCAGTTCAGTCCTTCCAGGGACAGCTCTGCCAGGGAGGCCAAAGAGGCACAAAAGATATAAGACTCCACACCAAGATTCCATGTGCAGACTTCCACCTTCATAAACCACAGAGGGCGGTGAGTGTAAGGGGTGTGGGGAGCAGCGAGGAACAAAGAAAATCATCACTGGAATTTAAAAGACCCAGCAAGGGCCTTTGAGATGGCTCAGCGGGTAGAAGTGCTTGTTGTTGTGCCTTCTTAGAACTCGAATAGCAGAAAAGAACCGTTTCTCACAGGTTGTCCTCTGACCTCCACACACATGCACACATACACACATATACACACATATGTACACACACAACAAATAAAATGTAATAAGAAAAATACAAGACCCAATTCTACTATCTTAATGGCTTTTGAGCCTATAAAGTGGGGGTGTGATCAAATTCCTAGCACCTATATGTCTTCAACATGAATATATGTGCCCAACAAATACTGGAGTCATAGCAATCAGTGTCTCCGTAACAGAGCCCCAGAAGCACAGTTCACAGTTTTCTGAGCTGAAGCTGGCCCCCCTATCACAAGTTAGGAGGCAGGTCCCTGTTCCAGCTGTTGCAAGCATGCGTTCAAACAGCTCTTCACATTAAGGGCTTAATCAGAAAGCACCCCCACCCCACAGTACCTCCATGGGCAGTCATCCTCCAGAAGCAGATAGCACAGGGCAGAAGTAGTCCCTCCCTAGTGTCCAGAGAGCCCTCCTCTGCCTGGAGACCTGAGTCCTTGAGTTTGTTTAATGGCTACCCAATTCCTGGGATGGGAGGCCAGGAGGGGATGTGCACTGCTCGCTGTCCTAGTCATCCAGTCATCCCGGTGCATTTATTGAGCACCTGACACATCTCACCTCCAGAACCCGCAGGTTAGGAGAAACTACAGGTCTGGATCTGAAGTCCATTCTGATGGACCGTCAGCTGTCCCGTCAGCTGAGTGATGCTGGGCATTCTGATTCCCCTTAATAGCTTCAGTGGTCCTATGTACAGGGTATATTAGCAGGATCCATTTCAAGATGGTAACAAGCTGTAAGGCACCAAGAGCTTCAGGTACAAGGAAGTACTCAACCCACAGGGTAACACGGGCTGTACATATTCCCTGGCCAGCCTGGACAGGGTCTTGAGATGAGCCAGTAGAGACATCCCTCCAGGTTTCTACCACCTCATTAATCAGAGTACACTGTCTGCCTGGATGGGATGCCACCTAATGACCCTGGTAGCCTGCTGATTTACCTGCAAGGACATCTGGGGGTAAAGACAAGGGTGGGGCCAATTTATGTCTAAAGACCAGGCATGGTAGGATTCCAGGCACTCAGAAGAGGCTTACCCCCCAGGACCCACTACCACTGAGCACACACACAGCCTTGACTCCTGGGTCCCTGCACACAGTAGGACCCCAATAAATATCTCAAACTTAGATTGCCAATGGTGACCAGTGGCCTTTGTTAGGCAGGAGACAAACTTCTGCTCGCTTTTCTAGACTCAAGCCTCTACCCTCAAGGGAGCAAGCATTTGTCCTGCCCCAGCCAGGCTCCTGCTCCAGCTATCTCTACCTGGCATGCTGTTTTCCCTGAACATCTCACATCCTCCTCTCCAAGCTGAGGTAAGAAGCTGGACTTCACACCTTCTATGTATACCAGTTTTTCCCCAGCAGAGGAGTATCCTTTCTAGGGCCAACCTCCACAGAGGACAGTGCCAGAATCTAACTCCCCCAGCCCCCGTGCCCCCAACATTGGCCCACACAGGCAGGCCTAGGGCAGTCCCCATAGGGACTGCTTATGCTCAGGATTGTGTCTCAAGTGTTACAGAAGACTAGGGGGAAGACAAGATGGGCCAGGAGTGAACAGAAAGTTTAGTGGGGTATGGGGGGGGGGGTAAGAGGAGTCATCCTTACATCTTGGGGGAGGGGTGGCACATGTGAAGGTCAGAGGACAACCACAGGAGCAGTTCTCTCCTTCTACCATGTGGGTTCCAGGGATCAAACTCAGGTAGGTTTGGGGCTTGGCATCCTGCCCACTGAGCCACTACTTTGTTTATTTGTACTGTTTGGTTTGAGACAGTTTCCCTGTGTCGTCTAGGCTGTCCTGGAACTAACCAGGTCTGTAGTCCTGGCTGTCCTGGAACTAACCAGGTCTGTAGTCCAGGCTGTCCTGGAACTAACCAGGTCTGTAGTCCAGGCTGTCCTGGAACTAACCAGGTCTGTAGTCCAGGCTGTCCTGGAACTAACCAGGTCTGTAGTCCAGGCTGTCCTGGAACTAACCAGGTCTGTAGTCCAGGCTGTCCTGGAACTAACCAGGTCTGTAGTCCTGGCTGTCCTGGAACTAACCAGGTCTGTAGTCCAGGCTGTCCTGGAACTAACCAGGTCTGTAGTCCAGGCTGTCCTGGAACTAACCAGGTCTGTAGTCCAGGCTGTCCTGGAACTAACCAGGTCTGTAGTCCAGGCTGTCCTGGAACTAACCAGGTCTGTAGTCCAGGCTGTCCTGGAACTAACCAGGTCTGTAGTCCAGGCTGTCCTGGAACTAACCAGGTCTGTAGTCCAGGCTGTCCTGGAACTAACCAGGTCTGTAGTCCAGGCTGTCCTGGAACTAACCAGGTCTGTAGTCCTGGCTGTCCTGGAACTAACCAGGTCTGTAGTCCAGGCTGTCCTGGAACTAACCAGGTCTGTAGTCCTGGCTGTCCTGGAACTAACCAGGTCTGTAGTCCAGGCTGTCCTGGAACTAACCAGGTCTGTAGTCAGTCCAGGCTGTCCTGGAACTAACCAGGTCTGTAGTCCAAGCTGTCCTGGAACCACGTCTGTAGACCAGGCTGTCTTCCGACTCCCAAGTGCTGGGATCAAAGGTGTGTGCCGCCGCCGCCGCCGCCGCCGCCGCCGCCGCCGCCACCACCACCGCCACCACCACCACCAAGACCACCACTGCATGAATTTTCTGTTTTGTTTTGTTTTTTTTTTTTTAATTTGGTTTTTTGAGACAGGGTTTCTCTGTGTAGCTTTGTGCCTTTCCTGGAACTCACTTGGTAGCCCAGGCTGGCCTTGAACTCACAGAGATCCCCTTGGCTCTGCCTGCCGAGTGCTGGGATTAAAGGTGTGCACCACCACCACCACCACCACCACCACCACCATGTCTTGAATTTTCTTTTTTAAAGTCACAGTAAGGATTTAAACTTAAGCCAGGATGCATAACCAGGAAGCCCTACTCCCATATGAGACAAAGCCAAGAGGAATGGTAAGAAAGGAGGTGAGGAAAGCTTCAGCCATCTAGGATGATAAAGTTGGGAATTTCGGATGAATTACCAAAGTATTTACCCCAACAATCTAACCAATGGGTAGACTTCAAAATAAGTCTGAAGCCGCTGGTTGTGATGGTTCATGCCTGTAATCTCAGCACTTAGGAGACTAAGGCAGAAAGATGGCCATGAGTTGGAGACCATCCTGGGCTATGTAATGAATTCTAAGTCATCCTGGACTATAGAGCAAGACCCTGTTTCAAAAATAGTAACAACAAACAAAACAAAACAATAGGAGTTAGGTTTGTGTGCTGCATATGGCAGGACCACCCCTGGGCCAACATCCATGTAGCATAGTAGCTGTAGCTGGTTACTAACGGGTATTCAGAAATACTAGTCACATGAATAAGTGAATGAATGCATTAATACTGAATGCTGTCTGGCAAGGGGAGGGAGAATCAGGGCCTGTCCTCTGATTTCATCTCTTTAGTGCTTTCTTCAGTCCAGGTGGGGTGCTTAGGACAACACAAGGGCTAAGAGGAGATGGCAGGTGGGGCCTGAGGCAGCTGTGTTGTGTGGTGGCTCCAGGCATCCCCTGGGACAGAGCCTGGAGAATTCCAAAGGAAGCTGTGGCCAACAGCTGGAGAAGCCTGGGTGGAAGGGAAGAGCACTGGGAGAGGAGACTGACTACTTGAGTTGTACTCAGCTCTGAGTTACAGGGAGGAGCCTAGAGACTCTCTGTGGTAATCAGTGGCTCTAACTAACCGAGCCTTTCCACGGTCCCCAGATTAGCCCCTAGCCTAGCTAGGACTCCTGTTTCCATGAGAAGTACTGCACCCTTCTTGGCCTCTTCTTGGCTTGTGACCAAGGTGCATTCTCACACATGAATGCATGAGTGCATGCCAACACAGGTCGGTAGGCTCTTCAATTACAGTCTCCTACCCTGGCAGCCCTCATTATGGGCAGTGCTCATACAGACAACAGATAATTTCAGTGCCCGCATACAATAGGCCTGCCACACACAGCTGTTTACCAGATGAAATATAGTATTGCTACAAAAAGCCACAATGGCCAAGAAAAACCCATGTTCTTTGTGGCCTTTCCTGCCTCCTCATCAGAGCCAAGGGGACCTGGGTTCCACTGCTGCCCTTTCACAACTGAACTGAGGAGGCCTGAGGGAAAGACCCAACCCTTCCCCCCATCAGAGGGTTAAGCCCACCCCTCAGCTGCCAGCATCCTCATGGACTGAACAACTACTGGATTCTTGGAGTTTCCATTGGTAGACAGCCATTGGACTAGCTGGACCACAGTCTGTACACTCTAACAAATTCTCTCTCTCTCTCTTTCTTTCTCTCCCCTCTCCGAGTTCTGTTCCTTTAGAGAACCCTGACTAAGACAGTGTTTAGAGGGGCTGCTGATTTTTGTCAGGTTTCCAAATCATTCATGTTTTAGTTACCTGTGAGGGCTTGTGTAGTATGTGAGTTTGTTCTCATGTATAAGTGGGTGCTGTTGGTAGCTATATGACTGTATCTATGGTAGGGAGCAGTATACGGTTCTGTGGCTATGGTTGTGTACTGTGTGGAGTGAGGCCTGTGTTAGGGAGGAGGTGCTGTGGGACTCTTCCACTGCTTTGTGTGGTGCTGGTGATGGAACTAAGCCCTGAGCTTGTTTGATAGTGCTCTGCCACCGTGCTGGAGCCTTCTGCCTTTTTGTTGTTGGTATTGGTGTTTCACAGCTGGCTTTGAACTTCCAATCTTTGTGTCTCCACTTCCCAAGTACTGGGTCGCAGGCATGCACCAACACACCACTTTTTTTTTTTTTAATTCAAATTGGTGTTTTGCCTGCGTGTATGTCTGTCTTCAGTCTATGCTGGAATCCTGAAGGAGGCTCTAATGCCAGTGAAGGAATGGACTTGCCAGCAGAGTGAGGTCAAGCAGGCAAAGAGAGAGAGCTTCCTTCTTTCGTGTCCTTTATACAGGCTGCCAGCAGAAGGTGTGACCAGGTTAAAGGTGGATCTCCCCACCTCAAAACATCTGGATTAAAAGTGAGTCTTCCCACTTTTTTTTAATTAAGGAAAATCCCTCACAGGTGCTTGGGTTTTAGTTAATTCCACATGTAGTCAAGTTGACAACCAAGAATAGCCATAACATACACCCATTGCCAACACTGACCTAACTGGACATAGTGGCAAGCCCAGTGGTTCTTCACTTGTGGGTCCTGACCCCTTTGGGGGCTGAACAATCCTTTCACAGGGGCTGACTATCAGAAAGCACAGATATTTACAGTATGATTCATAATGGCAACAAAATTAGTTATGAAGCAGCAATGAAAATAATTTTTATGGTTATGTGTCACCACAACATGAGGAACTGTTTTGTTTTCCTTTGTATTTTTCAAGATAGAGTTTCTCTGTGTAGCCCCAACTGTCCTGGAACTCACTCTGGCCTTGAACTCAGAGATCCACCTGCCTCTGCCTCTGCCTCACAAGTGCTGGGATTAAAGGTGTGCACCACCACCACCTGGCAAGGAGCTCTATTAAAGGGTAGACACATTGGGAAGGTTAAGAACCACTGTAATAACCCCATTACTTGGGAGGTGGAAGCAGGGAGATCATGACTTTGAGGCTAACCTGGACTACATATAGATCTCTTGTTGGAAAAAGAACAAATAACTAAAGATAAACAAAGGGCAGACAGAGTAGCACATACCTGTAATCCAGCACTGAGGAGGCTGAAGCAGGAAAATTACCATGAATTTAAGGCCAGCTTGGACCACATAGTGAGAGCCTACCTCAAAAAAAGAGGAAGAAAAAAAAAAGACTGACATGACTATATACTCACATCCACAGGCATGTACCCATCTCCTCAGGTGGTTAAATTCCACACATGGGTGGTGCCCAGCCCACAGGAAAGAACCCAGATAAATCGATCATGTGCAGACAAGGAATCTCAGACACAACCTGGCAGATTTCATCCATACAGGTAAAGTGAACTGGTCTTTAATAGCCACTACATCAATAAGCTTATTAATAAAATAGAATTTACAGGACTGCTGATTGCAGGCTCATAACCTGCCTACTCCATCTTTTCAATTGTACACATTGGTGGTGGCAGGTAGTGACCAGGTAGGGTCTGGTGCTACTGATGCCCATGTGCCAGGAAAGGGACAGTCTGTGGTTTTCCATCCATTAAATTCAGCTGCCACTCAAAATGCAAGTTCAACATTCTTCTGTCTAGGAAGCTTTCCACTCTTAATCTTAGGAGCCTTTTCAGTGCTCTATCTAGCAGCTGACCCTCCAGTGACTGCTTCAGAGGGCTTGGGTGGCTAGGACTACATTGTCAGGACAGGAAGAAAAGAGGCCGCCTAGAGGGTGGATGGAAGCAGCGTAGTTAGAAGCCAGGCCTGGAGGTTGGCTGGAAAGACGAAGGTTGTACCCTGTACCAGGCCTGCATGCCTCCAGTGAGAGGCTATGGAGCTAGGACAGCAGACCCTGATTCTCAGCAAGTCCAGGCAAAAAGAGTAGTCAGGAAATGAACAAAGCCTCTGGGTCTGAGTGAAGGCTGTCTGGCTCTGGGGAGGCTAGGTCTGAGCCTTCCAGCCTTGCATGTCTAGGTAAACCAAAGTCTTTGCTTGAGCCCAGGTCTCACCATGGGTAAAGAGAGCCTTCTAGATTCCTGTACAGAACAGGTGACTTCCTCAGCCTCTTTCAAGAAAGACTCCTGGTCCAAGACTCTTGTTAGAAGTTAAGGGCAGCAAGAGAGACCTGCCAAGGGTTTGTGGACAGCAAGGTGAGTAGAGTGGCTATCTGAGTAACTCAACAGACTGCCAGCTCTAAGATTGAAACTCCCCATCCACGGTCCCCCACTGATGCACAGGACAAGGAGAAAGGCAGAGCCTGTATCTCATGTACCTACAGGAGTGGTGGCGTGCCAAAATGGACAGACCTAGCAGGGATGACCCTAAGACAGACAAAACAGCTACCTCTAGAGACCAGACCATGGGTAAATTTCTTCCTTTTAACTTGTCATATTTTCCAAAAGTTCTATAATAAGCTTGTCCTCCTTTTATAGCAAGGGGAAGAAAGCTATTAAAGTCACCAAGTGCCTTACAAATCCAAATTACAGCACGAGTCCTTCATTCTTTGCATTTACTGTGCTCATCCTATATTGTTTCTCACATTCACATCTATGGAAAGCGCATGTCAACACTGGCTACATACTGGTGGGATTAGATAGACAGATAGAGATAACTTCCCGTACGTGTGCGCACGCGCGTGTGTCTGGTCAGAGGACAACTTGCTAGAGTCAGTGTTCTTCAACCATAACTGAACTCAGGTCACCAGGTTTGGCAGCAGGCCCTTTTACCTCCTAAACCATCTCACCGGCCCTATTCATTTTTTTTTTGAGAAGAGGGTCTTGGTATGTTTCACAGGCTAGTCCTGAGCTCCTGGGACCAAAGGGTCTTCCTTCTGTACTCAAGGAGCTGGGATGACAGGCATGTGTGGGCCTCATTCTCCTGCTTTTGGACTTCTCTACAGTCAACATACTAACAGTCTGATAACATCATGGAAAAAAAAAAAAACAACTTAAGACTGGGAAAGATTTTGTTCCCAAACACAGGATCTCATCACATAGCCCAGGCTGACCTCTATCTTGCTAGCCTCCCAACCTCAACCACCCTAGTGCAGGCAGTACAGGTGTGCACCACTACTGTTGGTCTAGGTATGATATATCAAGACTGCATCCCCCTGCTTTCACAGAAACCTACTCTCATTCTCCTGTGTGTGCTCTGGATGAGGCCAAAGAAAGGCAGAGTCCAGCTGCTAGAGACAGTCTTTCTGCTAAGACTCAAAGACCGGTATTAAATTTAGCTGCCTGCTCCATACAGGCAGAAGGGGCAGAAGCCAACTGAATTGGTGCTTCTTACTAGACTAGAGGAAACAAAGATTTGGAGGGTGAAGTTAGAGATTCAAAGCATGAAAAGCATACAGAGAAAGGGCAGCGTTATAGGGGGGCAAATTTGGCAACAAAGTTCAAGAAGAGGATTCCCCAGGGCAGGTGATGGGGCCCGGGCTCAGGAGGTTAAGAATGCCTCCCAGCCAAGCAACCAAACCGCTGCCAAGTAAAAGGGGGCCAAGTGCTGGGCTCCGTCGAGGGCCAGCGGGACCTCTGGACCCAGCATTGCCTGGGCAGAAGAGTGTCTACGCGCTCCCCGTTCCTCATCCGCGAGGGAACGCGCAAAGAAGCACCGAGCCTATGACTTCCCCCGGGGAGGAGGAGGGAGCGGTATCCTTCCTCTTAGGTAAACTGCAGCACACAGGCCCGGAGTCCCGAGAGCACCGTCGCAGGTCTGGAAGCCACGCCTCCGGCTTCGCGTTCCCGGAAAGGGGCCCGGCTCTGCCAGGGGCGGGGCCTTGGCTGCCGGTCCCAGCAGCGCGGAGCATGATGGGCCAGGCGCTGCCATGGCGACGCAGTGCCCGCCCCGCCCGGCCCCGTGCACCTCCCGGGTGGAACGCCGCCTAGGGGGGCGCCCGGGGCTGGCGGGCAGGAAGCGCGGGCGTCTACCCTCCCGCCGCCCGTTTCGAGGTCGTGGAGAGGAGAGGAAATGGCCCCGGAGCGACGACGCAGCTGCCTGATCGTCCGGCTGGACCGCGCCTCCGTGGACTTGGGTCCTGGCCTGAGCAGCCTGGAGGGTCTGGCCGGCGCGCGTGTCCTCACTAGGATAATGAATACGACTCCACTACCACTACTACCCAAGACGCCCCCCAACACACACTCTACGGGGAAGCCGGTCTTCGTGTCTATGCCCCCAACCCGGCGGCCTGCACCGGTGATGGGGCATTTTGGCTCCCAGACCTGGGGGTCCTTGACACCATCTGTCTGCCGACCCCCACTGCCTGTCACTGCGCAGTGAACCTGCTTCCCCCTCCACAGGACTGCCTCCCCCACTGAAATTCCCGCCGTGTTCCTGGCTCTGAAAAGTCTGTCCTCCCAGGTGGCCATGATTCTCTCCCTACCACTCCACTTCTTCCTAGCAGCCACAGGCAGCAAAGTGGGATGGGAGCCTGGCACTGGCCAGGCCCATTACACTACTGAGGTGTGATAGCTCCAGGGAGTAAATTCGTTAGATACGTTCAGAAGTCAAGTGGCAGGGCCCAAGCTTTGCCTGTCTACAGGAATGGCCTCTTCACCCAGCTCGGGCTGTCCACAGCCCAACTAAGGCCAGAAGCAAAGGCCCGACCTCCCATACCTCCTCCCTCTCTCGCCTACCACAGGCCTGGCTTCCCTTCTGAGCCGCCAATCTGAAGCCACACAAAGGCCTGTTTGTTTGCTTTCACTGCGACTCCCCCCTGGATCCTATGTCTTTTCTCTGCTACCTGCCGGCAGGGCTTCCTCTCTCAGCCGCCAGCGGGCTGAAGAGGAGGGGCCGAAGGGAAAGAGGGGCAGCCATTGCAGAAAGCCCTGCCTCATGATCACCCCATCATTCCTCGAATCCACCTCCCTAGTACAAGGGGCTCTCGGTTTGATGGCTTCACAAATGACAATGACACTGGAGCCCCTTCAAAGTGTCTCAGAATATAGGGTTCCAGCTGGGTGGGGAGATGCCTGGGTTGGGGGAGGAGAGCAGATAGGCTCAGCCAGGCTCAGCCAGCCTCCCCCTCTCCATGTGAACAAGATTTGTTTGTCAGGAAGGCTGCCCTGGCTTTCCAAGCAACCTACAGTCTGCCAGGAGATAGGGAGATGAAGAGGACCAGGAGGCCTCACTGGAGCTGGCAGAAGGATGGTGCTGGTTCCCAGTTCCCACTCATTATTTGGTGGGTGCCCTCTCAACGCTCACCTCGGCTAGGCACTCCCAGAGAATGTCTTGTGTCAGAAGCTCTGCACAGTCAATGTGAGCTGAAATAAGGCTTTCACAGGCAAAGAAAAACAAACAGCCACATTCCACACCACCTTCTCTACCTGCAGAGGGAGGCTGCCCTCTCTCCCCATTCAAATAAAGAAATTCGACACTGATATAGCACAGAGATAGGCAATCTGGCCTGGCTCCTCCACCAGAGCTCTTTATTGCACCCTGCCAAGCTGGGTGGCCCAGGGCAGGTCCTTACCTCCCTGGGGCCTCTCTTTCCATTTCCAGGTTGAGTTGAAAATATTGTGCCCACCAGAGAACAGAGGAAACCAAAAGAAAAAGCCACAGGGGAAAACAACAACAACAAACTCCCTAGTCAGAATTCAACCTCAGGGCTGTCTGTCTCCAAACCTTAAAACTTTTCTTTCCAGATCACAGTGTTATTTCACAGCAGTCAATGGTCTATGAATGGGTGAGTGACTAGCAGGAGGGATAGGTAGTATGCTAGGTTAACTTGGCACTCAATAGTTGTGATTCTCAACTGGTTGAGGTCATGTGGGTCCCTTAACCTTCCTGAGCTTTAGTTTCCTTGATAATCCACACAAAACAGTTAATAAGACTTAGAGAGGACCACCCGATACCTGACACAAACCAGGCAGATTAAATGACAGCTCTCCTGACCATCACATTCAGCATCCCAGGAGACAGGCCTTCACTCATCAGAGGACTCACACCTCCTTGCCTTTGCCTTCACCAAGTGTCCCTGTCTGCAGGGATCTCATCCCCTCTTCTCATCTCTGACCTCTATAAACTTCAGGTAAAGGCCATGGCCACTCCACCTGAGGTCCCTAAGCTCCCATTCTGCCCAGGAGACAGTGTCACCCCAAGGGAATAAAGCCAGCTCTGTCAACATTATGCTAAGTCTGATTTGGCAAACCCTCTGTTTTTAGTGCTATTTTGAGCCACAGTGGGGATTTTCTGTGCTGTCTCAAAGGTATCACACATAGGATTGCTTCCCATCCCCACTCTTCTCTGTGCTTGACATGAAAATGTTCCTCCTCACTGTCTCCCCACCTATTAGAGGATGTAATGCAAAGGAGGGCCAGCATGTAGGTTTCAGTCACAGAACAGCCTGGGACAGCAATGGCCTCTATTCTCCCATACCTAACCTGGTCTCTTCAGTCTCGACAGAACAACATAATAGGAGCTGCAGTTCCTCAAACCAGAAGACAGAAAAGGGCTTCTCCTTAGCATCTCCCCATCTCTGGAAGCTTCTCCCAGATCCCCTAAGGCTTAGTCTTTTTCTGGCAGCCAGCCTTACAATGACACCCGTCCACTCCACCTCTGAACCTTAGAGACTGGGCCATGCATCAGACGAGAAAGACTGCAGAAGGCCATCACTGGTCTGCACTTTTCTTTTAGCTCAGCACATCACGACTAATCATGCAACTGTGATTATTACACAGTCCTTTCTGCAATGCCAGCATGTCCACCAGACTGGACGCTTTAAAATGGCAGGGATTATACATCTATGCAGCTACTACCACTTCTGCAAGCAGGGCTTGTTGAGCCTCAGCGCTATGGATGTCGTGGCCAGCTGCTTTGTTGTTATAGTGACTGCGCACTGCAGGGTGTTCTGCAGTGTCCCTTAGCTGGGACAACCAAGAATGCCTCCAGACATGACTCAAACATCACCCAAGTGACAAAATCACCTCAAGTTGACAGCCACCTCTCCACAGCCTATCCCAGTGCCCCTGAAATGAGCAAATTCATACCTCTGTTCCATCTCAGAACAGGTGGTTTTGATTTCACCTCTTATCCTAATCTCAAACATTGTTCATTTTCCGTTTAGACTAGAAGCTCCCAGAAGGCAGGGCCTGACCCAAGCTCGACATCAGAACTAAACAATGACAACACTGGTGACAGGGCAGTTGGCACACAAGTGAAACCGCTCCATCCCAGGTCTGGACTGTGGATGCTTTAAAAATATATACATTGGCACTTAGTTTAGCCATTTGATAAATAAGGATGCAGAGGTTCCAAGAGGTTGGGGGACCTGCCTAGGACATACAGGAACAGCATAATGGCCTCTGGCAATTAATGGTGACTCAACTAGCAAACACTTTTGATTTTAACACTAGATGTCAAAGTTCCTTCTTCAAGTCTGACACTCACTTGGTGCCAGACAAGGTTTAATCTTCTAGGGTGAATACAGCCTCACAGGGGCTCCCTGAAATGCACCTCTACAGCCAAGTAGGGCCAGCCTTACATTATCCTCTTAGCCTGGCTGAGGTAGGGCAGCATCGAGTACTGGTCCAGGAGCTGACTGTTCCTGCAGGGACAGGGACCACTACTTCTTTCCAGTGGTGCTGCCCCTGGCAGGAGTATGGCTAGGTTGACCTCCCCCAGGCCAACCTGTAAGAAGAGCCGTTTCTAAGAGAACACTTTGCATACATCAGACACTATGGTGCTTTATCTGCATGAACTCAGATTTCTTCACTCTGCCAGTAACCCTGTAAGGAATGGTGCTCACTGCCCTCTACTTCACAGACAAGGGAAATGAGCAAGGGAGAAGGTAACCTGCCCAAGTAATATAACCTGGATCAGAACGTGGACAGCCAGGCTGCTTACAACTATGCATAGGAGGGAAATGGCTCAGCAGTTAAAGAGCACATACTGCTCTTCCAGAGAACCCAAGGATGGTTCCCAGCACCCACATTAGGGTGGCTGGCAATCACCTGTAACTCCAGCTCCAGGGTACCACATGGCATACCCACAAACAGACACATACACACAAGAAATACACATTTTTTAAAAGTCCACTGCAACTCCAGTTCCAGAGGATCTAACACCCTCTTCTGGCCTCATACGAGGCCGGGGGGGGGGGGGGGGGGGCAGAGAGACAGAGAGACAGAGAGACAGAAAATGCACTGTGCTTTAGGGATGGCCAAAGCCCTTGCACCCTGGAATATCTGAGTCACGCAGCATAAATGACTGAACAAATGAAACTGGTTACATGCCACTGAAATCACAAGCTGCTGGATACTTTCTTAGGGTCCCACGCTCATCTCTGGGCCAAAGTCCCTCTGCAAACAGAAAGTGTGGCCAGAAGCCAGTCATTTTCATCTGTCTTCCCTCCACTGACCTCCACCTCGCCAGAAGAGAAACAGGCATTGGACTCCCTGTTCTGCAAGTGAGGGTTAGAGGTGACTTTGTCAAGGGAAACAGTCATTGATGCCTTGTCCATGTTGCAGAGCTCTTCAGCAGTAAGGATAACAGTCCAGGGCTGGGGTACAGCACAGGGTTGACACACACTTGCTAGCAGGCTAAAGGCTCTACATTCCATCCCCAGCATCACAAAAATAAGTATCAACCCAACAGTAACAGTCAAGAGGAGGGCTGTGTGCCAGCAGGACCCTCTTATGCTTATTTTAAAATGGAGGAAAATAGCGCCCCCCAAACAGTAGCTGATGCAGGATCTGAACTCAGGGTGGCTTCACCCAAACTTCGTGTTTATGTCCCCAAGCTATAGGGTCCTCTTTGCTTTTCAGGTCACAAAACAAATCAAAGCCATTGTCACCTTTAATGTTGGCAGCAATTCATATTCCCATTTTTGACAGAAGAAACCGATGCTCAGGGAAAGGAAAATTGGCTCCCCTAAAGCAGTGGCTGAAATTTAGACCTTTTCTCTGATTCTTAATCTGGTGCTTGCTGATCTGTCCCAAGAGAGTCCACTGTGCGAATCAGCAGTCTCCCCTGCACACCCTCTCTCAAGCCCCTACAGGGTCTCAGATGGGTGTTAAGCAAACCTGCTGCCCAATCTCAGCAGCCCTCTCCACTAGCAGACACACACACACACACACACACACACACACACACACACACACACCCGCCACCCCAAGAAATGAGCAACGCAGGCCTACAGACTAAGCGCAGTCCACTGTGAGGACACTGATTCCTTGACCAACTCCAGCATCCCCCACAGCTCCCAGCCACATCCCTGTCCTGGGACCCGGTACAGGCATTTCTCCTCTTCACAGGACCCTATGTGCCATCCACCATCCAGGCACCTACTGTGCAAAAATGGGGCATTTGTGGATTGTCTACCCAGTGCCAACACTTCAAGGGCCTTAAAGACTAACACTGGTCTGTTGAGTGTAAGCACAGAAATGATGCTCAAAGAACCAATGAACTCATGAAGGAATGCCTGATGTGGCCAAAGCCCTGACTGCTTTCTCTCCTGAACATAAGCCTATGGGTCTGTAGCAAGAACACCTCAATTCCTCTTACATTCCCTTAAGTTCCCCTCTGTCCCACTCCCGATTCCCAACACCCTGCACACCTTGAGCCCTGCACATGCCTCTCTGCCGGTCTCCGTCTCTCCCACCCCTGCCCTCTGGTTGAAGGGCTCCAGAACCAGCAGAACAAACTCTTGTCTTCTGGCAGCCAAGTCTCAGTCTGGGCCTCCTGTGGCCTCCCCCTCCCTGGTGTCACATTCCAATCTTGGGTCTTCAGTGACCCACCGGAAAGGGGCACAGCTCACCCTCATTCTTGGAGAAACAGGATGAGCCAGTTTCTTCCAGTCCCCTGGTTGGGGAGGGGGGGCAACGATGGCGATGACTGGGCGCTCTCTCTCTCTCTCTCTCTCTCTCTCTCTCTCTCTCTCTCTCTCTCTCTCTCTCTCTCTCTCTCTCACACACACACACACACACACACACACACACACACACACACACACTCTTTCTCTCTCTCTCTCTCTCTCACACACACACACACACACACACACACACACACACACACACACACAGGTCTTCACAGAGAACAGGCCCCAGCCAAGGATCAAAGGGGCCTCTGAGTGGCTGTGAGGTTCCTATCCTCTGCACTTCACCTGGGGCCCCTACCAGGAAGCATTCCTAGACATCTGAGTTCTAGTCCCCACCTCTGGCTGTGGGCCCTGGAAGGAGTCACTGAGACTCAGCTGCTCTAGTCTCATGTGCAAGGCAGAAGGGCCTATCATTCAGAGATCCACGCTGGGCCACTGACATAGACAAAGAGCGATGACTCATTCTCTTGGAGGTCAGAAGGAGGAGACAGGATGTCTGTTTGGGTCTTGGGAGGCAGATGAAGGGCACCCAGGTGGAAAGGGCAGCCCAGGCAAACTCAAGAGGCTGGCACAAAAACAGCTGAGCTGAAAGCAAGGTAGTGTGCAGGGGCAGAGCAGAGGACACCAGAGAGGACCCGGGGCATGTGAAGGACCCTTGGTTCGCCTCTGTTCAGAAATCAAAAGAAGACTTCAAGGTAGCTGCTGGGGTTTGGAGAGATCACTCCATTCTCACCTGGGAGGTGGCGGGGAGGCCAACAAGAAGGCCCTGGTACAACGGCTCCTTCACCATTTCCCCGAGTCAAGTGTCCAAAACACGAAAGTCTCCAGAGCAGCAGGCATGGTCCCCTCTCCTTCTTGACCCATGCCCAGTACATCACTTGCTCACAACCCCCTCTCCCATGAAGATCTTGGTTGTTAACCTGGGTCTCATACACCTGTCACTGGGTAGTAACCTTCTGGGAATGTTTCATGCTTAGACGGTAACACCGCCTTGAAAACAGTGGGTCTTTGGACAGTCCATGTTCTCTGGGGCCTGGCATCCAGGGCCTGTCCCAAAGAGAACCAACCCTGGCCTGAGGGCATCCTTACCAATGCACAAAGCTCCTCTTCCCTAGGAGTCACAGACATACATATATACCACAGCCCTGGCAGCTGGTTGAAGCAAAAAAAGGCAACTATGTGCTGCCGTGGACATAGAAGAGCAGTCAGCAGCAGTGAAGACACACAGCTGGTCTTCCTTAGAATCACTGACCTGACCATCTATGGGTACCTACAGCTGTAGTCAGCACCGGGATTCCCAGTGTACAGATGGAGACACTGAGGCCCAGAGTGATAAACAACTCCCTCAGCAGATGGTGGAGCCAGGAGTCAATCCAGAGTCCAGCCCTGAAGCACCTCACCTGCTCCTCTCCCGTGCAGAGAGGAAAGCCGGGTTGTAGAATGAGAGACCTGGGGATGTTTTCATGTGGGGAAGAATACAACTATGGATTTGTACACAGCCTCTTGCACACACTGAGAAGCAGAGGATGGAAGGATCCACTCAAACTTTACAGGGCCACCTGGACTGAGGGGCTTTCGTGCTACATACTTTTTTGTTATCTGCATATTTCACAGTGAGAACCTCTCCACATACTACTTGAGCAATGAAAAAGGACAGCAACTGGAGGGTCTCGGCTACTGTTTGTTGAAGGAATATACAGCAGATCCATTTCCTAGGCCTGCCTTTTCAAATTTGGTGTGACCCATCAGTGGCTGTGAAACGCTGATTTCGTGGGTGACAATCAGTCGTTTTTCTAATCAAATAGACTAGAACAGAAAATGTCTGCGACCAGTACATGCATCCTTACCAATGCACAAAGCTAAACTTTTCCTTTTTGCTATATATTGTGAGTAAAGTACTTTACACATGGCAGGGGGTTTTGTTGTTGTTTGTTTTTTGGGCTGTGTGTGTGTATGCGCGTGTGCATGCACAGCAGGGTTTCATCGTGGGTAGGGTTTTTTAAACCAATGGCTTAGATTTGGGGCCTAAAAGGGAATAAAGGCCCTGCATGCAGAGGCCTCATGGACCAGTGGAAATAAAGACACTTGTGATGCTGGAGGCCCCTCTGCACAAGTCAGAGGGGTACCTGGTTGTCAGGGAAGGTCGCATTTTGCCCCCCCTCCTAAGATGGCTCCTGAAATCTCAATCACCCCATACACTCTCCTCTCCAAGGAATGACTGTGAAGAGAGCCTGGCCAGACTTCTGGGGAGGCTGCCTTGGGACTAGGATGACTGTGTTTATGCCTTGTTCTTGGGCCCCACATCCCCTCTGGGGTGTTGGGAGGAGGGGTGGGAAACTAGATTACTCTTCAGCTTCCAGATCCCAAGGGCCACGTCCCAGAGAAACCTCTGGAAACAGCTGTGTAGTCAGCCAGGGAGGGCCTCCACTCCACTGCCCCCAACCCGAGTCTGACTGGAGCTGAGCTGAGAGAGGAGTGTGTGGAGAATGGGGGAGGAGAAGGCGGATAGGATAGGAAGCAGAGCTCCCAGATCTGGGCTCCCATCGCGCTGGCGCCTCCACATCACAGCTTGCCTGGCCCCACTCTCCACCCGCCTCCCCTCCCAGGGCAGCAGACAACTAAAAAAAGATAAAATAAAAAGAAGTAATTCCCCTGCTCTGACGTCAGCGCGAGGTCTTAACAGCCCAGCAGCCGCATGAAACTAGATTGCAACCAGATGTAATGCCCTTGAATTCTCAACACAGCACTGCCGTTGGGAAAGGGGGGTGGGAGGGGGGGGCGCGGGGCCCCGCTAGAACCGCGACACAGGCGCTGCGGGAGTGCGTGCGGTGGGCTGCGAAGCGTCGGCCTGGGTTCGCCATGCAGGCACGCAGCCGCACGTCCCCAGTCCTCAGGAGCGTATTACGCTTGGGTTTAATCCATTCAGAGCCCCCAGGTCCAGGGTTCTCGGGACGAAGGCACAGCTCCTGGCCGCACTCCCGCCCTGCTGTGTGAATGAGCAACTGTGCGCCCCAAGAAGGAGCGGGTCGCTGGGAAAACGGGCGCCCCAGGAAGCTGGGGCCGCGGCGACCTGGAGCCTGCCTTGTGTTTCGCTTCCCCTCTGCCCCTCCTTGAAGGCCTCCAGTTGTGACCCCAAGGTCCAAATGTCACCCCTGAGCTCTGCCAAGCCCTCGCCCCTGCCCCGCTCGGCCCGGAGTCCCCACAGGTCCCCTTGCCTCCAAAGGCGTGGGACTCGGCCTCGAAAGGGCCCGCGGGCCTGGCTGCTTTCGGGAGAGCACCAGGCTTGCGTGTCCCGGGCTCCAGACGGTGGCGTCACCCCGAAAGGCCCGTGCGCCCCAGGCCTGGCCGCGACGGAGCACCCGGGTCGCCGAGACCGCTTCCTACTCAACGCGGGGCCTGCACACAGGCCCGGGTGGGGACACGCGGCGAGTACCATGTCCTGTGTGGCCACGAGCGGCCCTCGCAGCTCGGACACCCGGGAACGGGCTACGCACCGAGCCGCCGGCTCCCCGTCCCCACCCAGAACGCACTCACAAAGCTCCCTCGGGCCCGCGCCGCGCCGCCCCACGTCCCCGCCCCACACTTGGTGACACTGGGCCTCGGCTCCCAGCGCCCCGCTCCCAGCCGGCCACCGACGATCCAGAACACCCTCCTGCAGCCCCTACCCGGCCACCGGCGGCCTCACGCCGGCGCTACACAAAGCCAGGCCGCGCGACCCCGCGTCCGCGCCCCACTCGTGCCCGGCCCCCGCCCGGACCCCGGCCCGCTGGGTCCCCACGCTTCGCACCGCCGCCCTCCCCCTTTCCCCCCGCGCCCAGGTCCTTGTCCCCGCGCCGGGCGCCCCGCTCACCTCGGTACCCGCTCTCACTCCGGGGCCCGGCGTCCGGCGCAGCGACTTCGCGGCCCGGAGGCCCGCGCGCCCATGGGTGTCGGGCGCGGCGGCCGAGCAGGCGGGAAGGAGGGTGGGCCGCGGCGCCCCCTCCTCGGACCGCGACACGGCGGGCTGCCAGCTACCCTCGCCGCCGCCGCCGCCGCCGCCGCCGCCGCCGCCGCCTGGCTCTGCGAGCGGCCTGTCCGAGGCCAGGCGCGAGCGGGGGCGGCACCGGGACGCCCGGAGCCGGTGGCGCGCGTAGCGGGCCCTGACCGCGCACCCTACCGGGCCTGCCTGGTGCCCGCGGGAGCCTAAGAGAAATGCGATCCCCTCCACACAGGAAGAGCGGCGGGCGGGCGGGCGGGCGGGCGACGTGCGGGGGGAGCAGGAGAGCGAGAGCGCGAGGAAAAAAGTTCCCGGGCGGCCAGGCAGCTCTCGCTCGTGGCCTCGGGTGCCAGGTGGGCCGTTCGCGCCCCGACAGCGCCCCCTGGCGCCCGCGCGCCCCACTGCACGCCCCATGTCCGTCTGGGGGGCTGGGGCTTGGCGGATGGCCTGAAAAGGTGCAGCCCAGCGAAGGACAGGGGGAAGGCAGCTGGACTTGGTCTGGTCACCCATCACTCGCCCAGAATTGGGACTCAGTCCTGGGCCAGACCTCCACCCTCATGCCGCCACGCCACCACTAGCCCTCACCTGTGACCGTTTCTTTGGTTTGAGAGTCAACTTCAAATTTCTTCCAGTTAGATGTGAAATGTATTCCCTGCACACGTGGCACCTTGTTGGGTACTGAAGCAATGTGGTCCCCTGCTTGTCAAGGAGCTGGCATTGTGTGGGGGAGACACAGACAGCCAACAATGATCAGGTCCATAACGAAGATAATTTTAGAGAGAAGTAAGTACTGGGAAGAAAATCAGCAGGTGCAGTGATGGATTTAGCTGCGAGTGAAAGGCCTGTCTGAACAAATAACTGAAGAGCAGGAAGGAGCCTGCACCAGCAGCACGTGGGAGAGCATTCTTTGAGAGGAAAAGACGTGTGCAAGGGCCCTGAGGCAGGAGCGGCCTTGATGAATGAGTCCACTTGTAAGGAAGCCATACCCAACGGGATAAAGAAGTGGGCATGCTAAATTCAAATCTAAGGCCCAGAG
Source organism: Peromyscus californicus insignis (assembly GCF_007827085.1). Taxonomy (NCBI): domain Eukaryota; kingdom Metazoa; phylum Chordata; class Mammalia; order Rodentia; family Cricetidae; genus Peromyscus; species Peromyscus californicus. Next base: position 62,983,488 of record NW_026294551.1, read on the forward strand.
CCTGTAGGACTACAAAGAGCCTGAAGGAAATCTGACTGCCTTCTTAGTGCTGTGGGAAATAAGCCATCAACAGATTTTAAGTAAAAGAGTCTTGAATGAATTAGCAAATGACTAATTTGTACTTATAGACAGCCATTGCTGCTCCAAGGTTTCTACTCGAAACATCTTCATCAAAGGCTGAGCCATTCATCCTTTGCTGGGTGAAGGTCAAGGCCCCGGAGCTCCCAGGTGACTTGGCACCAGTGAGTCACCCTCTCAATCCTGGTTCTTCATCTGGGGCATGTGGTACGCCAGGTACAGTGCCTTTGTCTTGTGGCAGGCACTCCCCTCCTCCCACCTCATCCTATCCATTTCTGAGTACCTCTCTGTTAGCCCACCACATCTACAAAGGTTCTCCACCTATAGATGACCTGCCAAGACCTGCCCTCAGCCCTCCCTGCCAACTAGCCAGAAACACAAACTCTAGGCACAGAGCAGGGCAGGTGGAGCACTGTGTTGTCTCAAGCCTGCTTGAACCGTGACTTCCCACCTGGTTTCTGAGCTTGGCTTCTCTGTGTAGTTTTGGTGCCTGTCCTGGATCTCGCTCTGTAGAGCAGGCTGGCCTCGAACTCACAGAGATCCGCCTGGCTCTGCCTCCCGAGTGCTGGGATTAAAGGTGTGCGCCACTGCCTCCCGGCTGAGCTTGGCATCTTTATTCCCTCAAGCAAAGCATGGTGAGCAGTCCTTCCAGAGGCAGAGCTCTCCCCCTGCCTTTCCTTTTCTAGTTGTTGGACCCCTTGGTAACTGCCAGAAGCTAGGAAAGTCAAAAAATAACAACAGTAACAAAACCGCTTCAGTTGTCCGGCTCCTACTTCCTTCCTTGGTCTGCCTCCCCCCACCCCGAGAACACCGGCCTGTAGTCCAGCACTGGATGACCTAGAATTAGCTCCTCATTTCAACAAGACCTTTGGTTTGAACACATCTACCGCACATGGCCCTTTTGCTGGGCTCTGGGGATTTAGAAGCTGGACACCTCTGGGAGCTGGTGTCTGGTCTGACCCTTCTCTTACACAAGCCCCCACCCAGAGAGGAAACCGAGACTCCACCAGCAGTGGTAGGTCTGCCATCCAGCTACTTGAGAACCTGAGGCTGGAACGTTGCCAGAGCCCAGGAATTCAATACCAGCCTGGGCCAGTGAGACACACTCTATCTCAATTCCTGCATGTTTACTGTATGGGAGGTAGGGCCTTGCAGTCACCTGTGTGAAGTGCCAGAATGCACAGGCACACCCAGATCCCCATTTCTCTCTTTTTAAACCTTTACTTTTACTTTGTGGATTTTTTCCTGTGTATTACTGTGCACTGCATATGCGCAGTGTATCCACAGAGGCCAGAAGAAGCTATTAGATCCCCTGGGACTGGAGTTAGAGGTAGTTGTGAGCTGCCGTATGAGCGCTGGGAACTGAACCCAGGACCCCTGGAAGAGCAGCTGTTGCTCTTAACCCCTGAGCCATCTCTCCAGCCCACAGATCTCAAGAGGGATTTTTTCCCCCTATCTGCCTTAGACATAGAGGTTTCTACGCAGCATAACAGGGTAACCTGGATGTGACTGCCACTAGTGCTGACCAAGAAAGTGCAGGTTTCTTTGAGGAGAAGCAGGAGATCAGGGATCACTGTTAGCAGAACCAGAGGACTTGGGCTGCTGAGAACCTGCTGAGCAACCTTAGTAGGATGCAGGTATAAGGGCTAGAAAGGTGCGCATGCTGTCATACAAAAACCCAAACAGACGACCGTGGTGCAGGAGTCTCAAACTCAGTTCAAAGGTCAATGAATCTGGGGTGCTGAGGGGTTTTGTTTGTTTTTATGGGGTTTTGTTGTTGTTATTATTGAGTTTTCAGTGTATCATTATTTTGTTATGCTGAGGAATCGAACCTGTGGCCTTGTGTATGCTAGACAAGTGCTCTCCCACTGAACCACTCCTCTAGGTCTGAGACAGGGCGGCTTGCCTTCAACTTACTGTGCAGCCTAGGCTGCCTTCAAACTTGGTCTTCTTTTTTTGTTGTTATTTTGCTTTTTCAAGATAGGGTCTCACGATGTAGCTCTGGTTGCCCTGGAACTCACTCTGTAGCCCAGGCTGGCCTTGAACTCACAGAGATCAAACTGCCTCTGCCTCCTGAGTGCTGGGATTAAAGGCCTGTGGCCTGTGTTCTTGTTTGCTTGTATTTCCTCTCTCACCCGACCCCCCACACTCTGTGTGTGTGTGTGTATGTGTGTGTGTGTGTGTGTGTGTGTGTGTGTGTGTGTGTGTGTGTGTGTGTGATGCACATGAGCATGATGGACATGGAATGTAGAGCCTCCCTGCATGCTAGCCAAGTGTTCTAACTCTGGGCCACACTCTCAGTCCCCTGGGGTGGTTTTGATTAAAAAGCAAGAACAGAGCAGTGTGAACATTTGGGAATTAAAATCCCTTCCGGTAACTTCTTTCAGGGGAGCCTACCACTACCTGTTGTTCTAAACACACATTTAAATCTACTAGTTGACCTCCTCACCTCCCTAGGCTTTTGAATTTGAGACACCTTCCCCCAGCTATCCTAAGACTGGTTATCTGTGTGGCCTTGAACTTCCTCTGTTTTCTGTTAAACAAAAGGATGTTTCCTGTCTAGAGAGGCGGAGAGGCTGTTAGCTGAAACCAGAGAAAGAGGTGGAGGTCTGTCTGGTTAAGAACCAGGCTTATCACTGGCCTTTAATTCCAGCACTTGGAAGGTAGAGGCATATAGTTCTCTGTGAGCTCAGGGCCACCCTGGTCTACATGGTGAGTTGCAGGACAGCCAGGGCTATAGAGAGAGATCCTTCTCAAAAACAAAACAACAAACAAAAAGGACCAGGTTTATCACTGGCTCATACAAAAGATTATCAAGAGTGGTTACAAGGCCACACTTGAGAGCCAAGGTAGAGGCAAGCATCTCCTTCCTTGTTCAAAGGAGGATGCCGGGATTGAGGAGGGAAGGAGCCCAGGATCACGCTTGTATCTAGAGTGGTGATTCTGGGTCACACACATTGTCCCCTTGTATTCTTCTGGGACACAAGCTCCTGTATGAAGACTCCAGGCTGCTCTTGGAAGCCGTGACAGAATGTAGTGTGCATTAGGACTGCCGTCATGGGCATGTAGCTAGAATTTATTTAGCACCTACTATGTGCAGTGAATTTCATTCTCATGATCACTATTTTGCAAAGAAGATGGGCCCTGAGGAGGGGGCAGGAAACCCACTGTCTCTTTATACATAGCTGTCAGGAAGCTTTCAGAGGACACTCCTTGCCCCAACCTTGCCACCTCCCCAGCACTTCAGAGACCTCTGGCTTCTCAAGCTAAAAGAATTTTAATGCTGTTGAGCTCATACCGCTAGCCATACCTGCTAATTCCCCACAAAACCCAGCTGGCAGCTATTCTATATGGGTGCCACCGTTCCTCTGGCGTGAGGTCCTGGGCTGCATAAGAGAAGAAAGTTAACTGAGGACAGCAAGCATGTAAGCATGCATGCTTTATTTCTCTCCGCTCTTGTCTGTGGCTGTGATGAGAAAGCCGCTTTGGGATCTGGCCTTGACTTCCCCACAATGCCTGACCATCATCTGGAACCATAAGTTGAACGAGCCCTTTCTCTCCTAAGTTGTGTTTTGTCGAAGTCCCTGAGCAGTGAAGAAAAGGAGCGAGCATTATCAGGGCAGGGGCAGCGACTGTGGAGCTGAGCAAGGAAAGACCTTTGGCTCCCTGCAAGGCCTCTGATCTCCAGCAGAAAAAGAGGAGGAAGATCTGAAAGGACTGCCTAGCTCTGGGCAGTGTGAGCACCACAGGGAGTCGGGGGGTTTGGATCCAGTTCCAGGGATACTGCTCAGGAGATTCAGACTGATGAAACCAGGCCCAGACAAGCATCACTAAGATCCTCTACTCATCTATTCACCCACCCATCCACTTATCCATCCATCCATCCATCCATCCATCCATCCATTCATTGACTAGCCCATCCACCTACCCACCCATCCATCTTCACATCTATTGAACCATCTAGTAGTCTATCCACTAATCCATCTACCCACCAACTCATCTATCTGTTTACTTATCCACAAACCTACTCATATGTCCACCTACCCATCCATCCATCATCTTACTTATTCAATTCTCATTTATTTATGTATTTATAGATTTAGTTTAAAAGTATTTATTTTCAGTGTATGGGTGTTTTGCCTGCATTTATGTCTATGTACCATGGTATGCAATGTCTACAGAGGCCAGAAGAAGATGTTGAAGTTATAGGTGGTTGTGAGCTGCCATAAAGGTTTTGGAAACTGAACCTGGGACCTCTGGAAGAGCAACCAGTGCTCCTAACTACTAAGCCATCTCTCCAGCCTGAATTTATATATTTCTTTCTCTATGGTTTTTGAGACAAAGTCTTTCTGTGTTGACCAGTATAGCCTCCAATGTACCATGTAGTAAAGTCCAGGATTGATCTTGTGTACCACCATGCCTGGTTTTATGCAGTGTTAGGGATTTAATCCAGGGTCTTGGCATGTTAGGCAAGCCATCTACCTACTGAGCTACAGCTCTAGACCAAGATTCTGGAGACAGAGACAGAGACAGACAGAGACAGAAACAGAGACAGAGAAGAGAGAGGAGAGAGAGACTGACTTAAGAGTAGACACCAAGGAGAGAGACTTAGAATAGAAACTCTGGACTTTGTGTGTGTGTGTGTGTGTGTGTGTGTGTGTGTGTGTGTTGTATATGTGCACATATGTCTGTGCAAGTGCACATGTGTATATGTATGCAGTGAAGGCTAGGTGTTGGTGTTGAGTGTTTATCAATCTTCATCTTATTTTTGAAAAATATTTATTTTAGATTCATTGTGTGTGTGTCTGTGTGTAGGTATGTGCACATGAGTGCAAGTGCCTGTGGAGGACCGAAGCATCCCACCCCCCTGGAGTTGGAATCATAGGAGGTTGTGAGCTGCCTACATTGGGTGCTGGGAGCTGAAACAGGGTTCTCTAGAAGAGCAATATATGCTCTTAACCACTGAACTATCTTTCCAGACCCTCCACTTCATTTTCTTTTTCAAGAGAGTGCATCACTGAATCCAGAGCACCCTGACTGGCTAGACTGGCTGGCCTTCGAGCATCAGGACCCTGCTTGTCTCCATGTTCCAATGCCATGCCCAGGTTTCCCTTGAGTGCTGGGATCCAAACTCAGATTCTTGTGCTTATGTGACAAGGGCTTTACCAACTGAGTCATCTTTCCAGCCCTGGTATTTTCACCTTTTTATGTCATCAGCTTGAATTGGTCTTCTGTAGTCTTTTATTTCTTTTTAAATTTTATCTATCTATCTATCTATCTATCTATCTATCTATCTATAAACTTTATGTGTCAGGTCATTTTTCCTGCATGTGTGTCTGTGTACCACATGTGGGCCTGGAGCCCATGGAGGATGGAAGAGGGTGCTGGATCCCCTGGAACTGGAGTTACAGATAGTTGTGAGCCGCCATATGGGTACATGGAAATTGAATCCAGGTCCCTGGAAGAGCAGTCAGTTCTCCTAATCACTAGGCTATCTCTCCATCCCTTAGCTTGTTCTCTTTGAGATAGGGTCTCATGCAGCCCAGGCTAGCCTCAAACTCACTACATAGCTGAACAGGCCTTGAGTTCCTGGTCCTCCTATCTCTAAGATAGGGTTACAGGTGTGCTTGAAGGAAACCGATGTTGTTTTATTCATATAAATAATATTTGGTAGGGCTTGGGGTATAGTTCAGAGGTAAACAAGTTACATAACATATGAGCCCCTGGGGTCTACCCCAGCACCACAAACATAAATATAGAAATATAAATAATACCTATGGTTATGGCATACATATATAAAAATATTAAAAATATATATACATATAAACATAAATATATAAATATAAATAACACTTAAGGGTAACTCATGAGCAAACTGCAGCTTCACCAGACAGAAGGATCTGGAACACTTTTTAACCCTATAGAGAAGCGTTTCCCATGGTCGAGGCTATTTGCTGAGAGCCACAGGCTCTCTCAGGAGAGAGTACGAGCTTCCCATTGATGGAAGCCTGCAAACAGAGGCAGCGAAAGGAACTGAAGCTGGCTGGAAAGACAGAGATCCTGGGATAGATTAGAAATGTCTTGCATGTCAGACCAGCTTCATTGGAGGCCTGGGGAATGTCAGGCACACCCCAGTCTGTAATTACAAAATGTTTAAGCTTTCCAAGAAGGCATAGAAAAGATCCCATGGTCATCTTGCATCTCCTTCTGTCAGCTCCAGAAGTGAAACCTCCCAGACTGCTGGTTCCTGACCACAGTCTTCCTCACTGAGGCTCCCTGTTCTCTAGGCTCCAGCCAGCTAAGCATAGTCCTCAGGATATACGCTACCAAGACAGCTCCCTTTAAGTAGAGGGGTTATCGGAGTATAGTTGCACATCTGTAATTCCAGCACTGGGGAGCCTAAGACAAGCGGATTACTGCAAGTTCAAGGCCAGTCTGGTCTACGTAGTGAGTTCCAGGCCAGCCTGAGCAATAAAGTGAGATTCTGTCGCACCACAAACAAAGCATGTGTTTTCTTTCCTTTGTGAATAATAGCAAGGTTTAACAAAAACCATCACAAGCAAATTTTCATTTGTGTGTTTAATAGCCTCCTCCTGTGCCTTCTTTTCCTGTATCCAGGCCCAACTCTGCTCTCTGTACGCTACTCTAGTCCAGGTCTAGGAGAAAACACAGAGTCTGAGTGAGCCCATTCGTGCTCCATGCATCCCTGGCTTATGATAGCAAGCATTCTACTTTCTGTTTTGTCATTTATTTATTTAGCAGTTCTAGGAACAATGCAGGGCCTTACACATGCCCTGCAAGCCTCTACCACCAAGTCATATCTCGCCCCAACTGCTCAGTTTCAGCACCCACTGTCCTTATGGTCGTTGACATGGGGGAGAACCCCTTCCTCGCCCTTTCTACAGGAAGTTGCTACCATGCCCAGGATGCTCTGAAATGCTCTGGGGAGGATTTGATGTCACTCTTTGGTCTTCTAACTGTATCCTGTAAAACTGGTCTCTGCCATGGTTCTTCTCCTCCCCTTCTGGTGCCCCACCCTGAAGGCCTCCAAGTCTGGTCTGGCTCCACACACACCCTTTTCCTGGCTCCGTCCCCACAGAAGGCCCTGCAGTCTTCTCACGTTCTAAGTGTCCCTGCATGTGTTTTTATTATGTCCCAGATGTCTTTCCCTGGTTGCTTTGTTTGGCTGCTCCTGTCCTCACTTTTCAGGTTTGGCTCAAGAGTGGCATCCTCCAGGAGGCCCTCCCAGACCTCCTCTGGTGGAAGCAAGCCTGGCTCCCTAGGCAGTGCATGCAAACATGTCTCAGAGCTCTCTAATCATCGTCCTTCCTGAGTCCTTCTCTCCAGGTTGAGAATCTCAGGAGGGCAGGAATGCTGTCTTCCTCGAGCCTTGGAAAATAAATTTTGGAAAAACCATTTTTGTTTTGTTTTGCTTTTTTGATTTTTTTCAGGACATGATCTCTCTATGTATCCCTGGCTGTTCTAGAACTCGTTTTGTAGACCAGTCTGGCCTCGAACTCAGAGATCAACCTGCCTCTGCCTCCCAAGTGCTGGGATCAAAGGTGTGCACCACCACTTGCCCAATGAAAAACAGTTTTGTTTTCTTCTTTTTTTTTTTTTTTTTTTTTTTTTAACATTATCATTTGCTGTCATGGTGGTCCGTTCCTGTCTTCACAACACTTGGGAGGCTACAACAGGAAGATCGTGAATTCCAGAACAGCCTTGGCTACACACTGAACTGCTGTCTCAGACAAACAAGCCACAAATCTGTTCGCTTTTCTGAACTGGGCTCTGACTGACTACTCCAGGTGACACTGTTTTGAGCTGGGGAGTGGGAACTCTCCAGGTCCTGTGTTCCTGTAGGGGCAGGGCTAGGCAGGATTGCACTTCCTGGGGCTACTGTGACAGTCACCCCACACTCTGCAACTTGAAATAGCATTCATTTCTTCTCTTTCAGTTCTAGAGTCTGAGAGTCAGGTCAAAGTGTGGGTGGCAGGTTCCCTGTGGGGTTCTAGCTCCTGCAAACCTCAATTTTACTACCCAGTGTCCTCGGCCTGGTCCTTCTTCCCATCCCCACAGCCCCTAGTTTCTGTCAGCATGGCCGTCTCATTTCCTCTGTGTTGTCTCTCCTCTCTGCAGGCCTCTTTGTTCTAGGACCATGGAACTGTAGTTAGGGCTTGCCCTTGTATGAACCGGGACTGTCTCCTGAGCCTGAGAACCCTATTCAACCACATATTCAGTAGCCTTTTGCTGACTGTGGGAACATCCACAGGGCTGAGGCAAGCATGCAGTCTCTGTCAAAAGGGGTAGCAGTGGTAGATCTGAAGTTCTCACTGCCTCTCTCCCTCAGAGCCCCAGCACCTAGTCAGGAGCCACCCTGAGGGTCTGCTCTGGCTAACTGCAGACACAGCCTCCAGGCAGGAAGAAGCATGCCCCAGAGGTGGGGGAGGGGCACAGTGACTTGAGGGCCAGCTGTTGATGACCTGCAAGCTGGAGGCCATAGATGGGGAGCCCCATGGAGGGCCAAAGCGCCTGCTCCCCCACCCTTTCCCCAACTTACAGTCCCTCAAGGACCAAGGGAGGAAGGCAGACTGGTGAGCCATGCCTGAGATGGTGAAGAGGAGTCTGTCACTGCATTTCTCATATTGCTTCACCACCACAGTCCTCTATCCCCAGGCTGTACTAAGTATGAAGCTTATCAACAAAGGCTATCTCCTCAGCTGGACCACAGGCTGGCTGTATGCTCTGCGCTTTACAGTGCATGCTTCCAGGATGCTCAGAGCAATTCCCTAAGAGGACACTATTATCTGCACAGAAGCAGGGACAGATCATCACCCAAGTGAGGAATGACAGAACACATCAGAGCTGAAACTGAGCACCGGAGCCGTTTGACCAATTCTGAGTGGTAGCAAGGTCAGGCTTGGACCCCAGAGCCCCCAACAACCCCAGCAGCTCCTTCCCAGCCTCCGGTCTGCGGGTCAGTTGTGAACAGGCTCCATCAGCCTCTCAGGGGTAGAGAAGGCTGGCACTGAGCTGTGGGATGGAGAGAGGAGGGAGCAGAGGCAGGGATCTGGGAAGTAGGGAGGAGAAGGGATGGGAGGAAAGATGGGAGGGAGGCAGTGAGGACCAGGAGGGTCACCATAGTAACAGGAGCTGGCTATGCTCCGACCTGAGTCTGAGCCGCCACCAGGGAAGGAGATAAAAGGTTTTCTATTGATCCCCATCAGGAAAGCCGTCTGTGATAAGTTGGCTGGAAGGGCAGCTGGTCGGGTGTGGATGAGGTGGCTGCACATACTTGTACAGGTGCTGTGCGGGGCCCCAGAGGCCGGGGTCAGACTGTGGGGAGGAGAGTCCCAGGGCCAGGTGCTCGGATGGGTCAGCTGCATGCCTGTCCTTGGGCCACCTTTGTCTGGGACATATTATGCACTGGATGCCTAGCTAGGTGGAGAGACAGTAATCAAAGCAGAGAGCACTATTCCTTCAGGGAGCCAACACTCTAATGGGAGTCAGCAGTGGGAGAGATAGACAGAGCAGATGAATGAATGGCTACGGGTGATTGTATCTGCTGGAAGACGCAGAGGAGAGGGAGAACAAGCAGGCAGCCAGCGCTGGTGAGAGGGGAGTGAACTCTGATCAGAGCGAGGGAGGAGCATGTCTGTGAGAAGGACCAGTGAGTCCAAGAGGTCCCAGGACAGGAAGGCATGAGGAGAAGCAAGGGGGTCTACGGAGCTGCAGAGGGGAGGGACAAGGTCAGAGAGGGACAGGAAAGGCTGTGTGGCTGCAGTGAGGGCTCTGGTTCGGGCTGAGTGAGGAGCACGAGCACGTCCCTCCGGACGCACTCTCCCTTAGGTCTTCAAGGTGCTCCTTGACTCCTGTGGAGACAACAGACATGGGGCCGGGGTGGGTTTGGGAAGACAGGGAAGGTGGGCTAAGTGGGCACCGCTTCGGGACAGCAGGCATAGAAAGGGTCTGCCTGGTTACGGAGGCTGCCTGTGAAAACCTTCAACTTCCAAATATATTTGGAAGGTTGAATGGATCGGATTTCCCTGTGTGTGACGAGAAAAGCAGCATAGGGCCCTCCCCAGTGCTCAGTCTAGTGTCTGGCAATGAGCCTGTGTGAGGCGGCACCAGGGTGTCTAACTGTTGTTAGAGGCCCGGGCGTTCCCAGGGAGATGTTGCTGGCCATTACAAGGCGCGGGTCTCTCTGAGTGCTCTTGCCTGGGCTGCTTGGAACCTTCTCCATTCTGCCAGGGCCTAACCAGCCTGGCTCATAGTCAGCCATCATTAGAGGCAAGAAGGCCCCAGGCTCCTATTCAGGGCCCCACCCCATTTCTACTTTCCTACCTTCCTAGAAATAAGGGTGCCCTCTTCCACTCAGATTCCCACCTTCTTCGTTCCTGGGGGAATAGAGAGGGGGACAGCAGATAAAGGTTGGTTGGGGTTGAGGCGGCTCTTAAGCGACATTGGCGGTGTGAATGTGGAACTCAGCTCGGACATTCCCTGCTAAACACCTGTGGTTGGGGACATACAGTGCTGGAGTCTGTCCTGCACCTGCAAAAAGAAACCCAATCAGATTCCACTGCTAGGTATTTTCCTCTGGAAGCCAGAAGGAACCCAGCCAGTTCATTCAGCTCTCAGAGTCTCTCTATCCTTCTGCACTCCCTCCAGGGGGCTCACAGCCTAAGGCCCCGAGAAGGTGGGTGCCCGAATCAACCCAAGAGGCTCCCCTGCTGTGTGACTGAGGTGTGTCACTCCACTTATCTAGCAGACACCTCGACCCTCTATAGTGTGGAGCTAATGAGGACTGCTCGAAGGAGTCTGCCAGCCCCAGTTTTCTGACGTGCCAGGGAAGGCCATGTTGGTTTGAATGAGATGTTCTCCAGAGCCTCAGGCATTTGAACACTTGGCCCCCAGTTGGTGGTGCTGTTTGGGAAGGCTTAGGAAGTGTGGCCTTGCGGGAGGAAGTATGTCACTGGGGGTGGGCTTTGAGGTTTCAAAGCCTTGTGCCATTCCCAGTTCACCCTCTCTGCTTCCTGCTTGTGGTATAAGATGTATGTTCTCAGCTTCCTGCTCCGGCAGCTACGCCATTACTTGGCAATCATGAAATCTAACCCTCCCGAACTGTAAGCCAAAACAAACCCTTCCTCCTCCTCCTCCTCCTCCTCCTCCTCCTTCTTCTTCTTCTCTCTCTCTCTCTCTCTCTCTCTCTCTCTCTCTCTCTCTCTCTCTCTCTCTCTCTCTCTCTGTGGTTTTTGAGGTAGGGTTTCTCTGCATAATATCCTTGGCTGTCCTGAAACTTGCTTTGTAGATCAGGCTGGCTTCAAACTCACAGAGATCCACCTGCCTCTGCCTCCCAAGTGCTGGGATTAAAGATGGGTGCCACCATACCTGACTTAAACCCTTCCTTTTTACAAATTGCCTTATCGTGGTATTTCATCACATCAACAGAAAACTAGTAAAAGGACAGTGTGGAGAAGAATGAGATGTTGTATCAGGGCTCTGCACAGTCCCCTCTGGGCCCTGTCTCAGTCTCTTATTTTTCTGAAACCTCATCTATTTGGGAGCTCTTACCAGGCTGGGACCACAGACTCATAAATCTATGGTGTCAGGGTTCTGGGGTCCCTGAGGTCTTTTGCTGTGTATGCCCATCGGGTTATATGACTGATCACAGCTACAGAGAGTATAGGAAGATGGCTATGTAGGATCTGGACTCAACCCTTATGTTGTTCATTGCCATAGGCCTGAAAAACACCTCAGAGGCAGCCATGCCTGAGCCTGGACATGTCTCCTTCTACAGCAAAAGGGTCTCTGAAGATGTGATTAAGGATCTTGAGACAGGGATGATCCTGAGTTTTGGAGGCTCCCTGATGCCATTATAGTGTCTTTGTAAGAGACAGGCAGTCAAGCGCAGTGGCACACAGTGGCGCAGATATGTGCTGCCAGCACTCTCCGGAAACAGCAGTAGAGGCAGAGGCAGAACTGAGCGCAAGGCCAGTTTGGGCTACAGAGTGAGACACTGTCTCAAAAGGAGAGCAGAATGCTTACCTAGCAGGGGAGACACCACGGTCACAAAGGCAGTGTCCTCAGGGTAAGCCTTGTCTGCTGCACTCCAAATGTGCTGCCCTTGCGATCACCCCAGATAAGGGAAACTCAACCGCAGAATTAGTGGAGCGAAAAAGAAAAGATAGAGATGGAGGGGAAGGGTGGGGGTGGGGCAGAAGGAAGCCTGGCACACAGGAGGAGGCCATGTGGGATTGGGGATGAGACAGCAATGGCCGAGGAGCACGGGGTAGGCCGCAGAAGCGGACATGGCCAGGGTGAGCCGAGCCTCTGCAGGAAGCAAGACCCCACTGCCACTTTGATTTCTGCGCCTTGATACCAACTGTGCCTCTGCTGTTCTTGATGGTGAGAGAAGACGTCTCACTTTGTAAGGCGCCGAATGCAGTTTTCTCAGTGGCCAGGGACGGTTAGAAACAAGAACAGCTGTGTTTTAAAATTTCTCAGCTTCTGTCCTGGACTCCTCCCACAGCTGGGGCGTGAGAGTAGGCAGGGTGGGTGTGGGCCATTAATTCTTCCAGACCAGTGGGGCCCCTGACCATGGTAGCTGTTTGGAAAGGTACGGGAAAAGGAGGTGGCTAAGGTGTGTAGCCCAGAGCTGCTGGGCCGGGCGCTGAAGAGGTGAACTGTGTGCGTGCACATGGGCTGTGGGCACAGAAGTAGGGAGCAGGTACACGGCTGCCTGGTATAACCTTCACAGAAAGCTCAGACGGGCCAAGAGCCTCCTTATTTTCTTTAAGTCAACCTATGTCCTACGCCAAACAACCCCCATCTTCCCTATTGGCTGGTGGGAAACTGAATCTCAGCCATTATCAGGTCCCCTCCTTCACCCTGAGTAATACAAATATCCTGGGGCTTATCTGACTGTGGTTACCTCCCTTCTGGAAGGGCCAGAGTGGAACTGGTGACACCTCTTCCTGGAAGGTGAGAGACTTTTAGAACTCCCTTAGAGAGGAAATGCAGGTGGCTGGGTCTGCTCAAAACCAGAATGAGGTATAGGAATGGGCAAAAAGTAAGCAACACTGAAATTAATATCAAGTGTTCATTTAGACCCTAGAGTTCTGCCCTCTATACGGTACCATTAGCCACATGGAGCTATTTTTAATCCAATTAATTAAAAACAAAAAAATGTAGTTTATTCACTCTAGCAACATTCCCACAGCCCATAAGCTACGTGTTGCTACCATTGGCGACATCACCCAAAGTTCTGTGAGGCTGCGCTGCCCAGGAGTGTCCTACAACGATGGACAGGTGAGAACAGGCATGTTTCCAGTTTTACAGATGGGCCATGCGAGGGTCAGACCTAGAAGGCGGCTGGCTTCCCAGCGGCCCCTCCCTGCAGTGGGAATCCTGAGGGCCACAGTGCTTCCTGGCAGCCGATGTGTCCGGGCCAGCGCTCATCTTGTAATTCCCTGCAAGCTGCCACCTGTGTCAACCCCTGCACCAACTAATTTTGGGAAATGCCCTGACTTGTCGGAGGTAGCCCTTCCTGAGCTCCGCAGGCGAGGGGCAGTGTGGCTGCAGTCCGAGCTCAGAGCATCACTTTTCAACTCAGTTTCCCAGCTCCTAAAATGGAGCTGCTGTAGGCTTTCTACGAGTCGGCATTTGTGAAGTACTCGGGACATGGCCTGGGACATAGTTAAGGCTAGCACAGTTGCCATGTCTCAAAGATGACCATGTTCAACCCAGTGCCACTGCACTCTAGGGATGCTCACAGACTTCTCAGAGGTCCTGGCTGGAACTCTCCAGCTTTGGACCTCCTCACTTATTCAGTCTTGTTTTGAGGGGCCTGAGCTGATAAGATGTTAACCTGGTGGGGTGAGGACTACACAGGGCAGGCAAGATGGTCTGAGCATAAAGAGCAACCAGAGACAGATGTGTGGGGCCAGAGAGCTGGATTCCGCTGTGCCTGAAGCTAGTAACTTCCAATTTTGTTTGTGTGCACGTACACACACACACACACACACACACACACACACACACACACACACACACCACACACACACACACTGCAACTCAAAGGGTATTTTAAATTTAATTTAGAGCCGCGCAGTGGTGGCACACGCCTTTAATCCCAGCACTTGGGAGGCAGAAGCAGATGGATCTCTGTGAGTTCAAGGCCAGCCTGGTCTACAGAATGAGTTCCAGGACAGGCTCCAAAGCTACACAGAAAAACCCTGTTTTGAAAAACAAAAACAACAACAAAAAATAATAATAATAATAATTTTTTTCAAGGCCAGCCAGGCAGTGCCTTTTCCTCCCTCATCTTTGGTCTTTTCCACAGCAGCTCTCATAACCTTCCCTTGAATGCTCAGGACAGGGAGCTCACGTGGTAAAGATACCCTACCTTGGCTACTCTTGGCTGAATGGGGTGCACAGAGTGATGGCCTGGAAGGACGACAGGGGCCCCTGGTGAGACATTCAGGCTCAGATGCAGGGCGGGAAATGGGGAGACTCTCCATGGTCCAACAGACCCGCTGGCGACTCACTGTGTGACCCCAAGCAAGGCAGGGTCCTTTGACCCATGGGTCTTCAGTCTCACCATCTGGAAATCCGGTTCTCCATAGTACTCATCTGGCAAAGACACCGTGAGGATTATGTAGTAAGACGTGTGACAGTTTGTGCATACATACAGCAGACATACAAAAAGTAGGGGCGGCCTCATGAGGGCAGCGGAGAGAGGCCCTGTGCCCTTGGGGGGGCCGGTGCCCTAGAGACCATTCCTGCCTACCCACAGCTGCAGTGACACACGGCCTGGCCCCCATGCTTCCATGTGGCCGGCAGTGTTCACAGCCAAGATGTGGAGCTGTCTGTTGTCATGGCAACCCAGGCCTATGGTGGTGTCCTGTCCCCGTGAGTCCCAGAGCCTGCCACTGTGGGGTGTCAGCCTGCAGGTTTGCGAGTGGGTATGGGCATGTGAGTGGGATTCCTGAGGGCACCAGCCATGTGCCTGAGCATGAACAGGCTTTCTTTTAAATGAAAAAAGAATTCTGCCCAGGCAAGGCTGGAACCTGTGCTGTGGGCATCTGGCCATGGGTGTGGTGTCTAAAGTGCTTGTGTGGTCTGCACGTCCATGGGGCTCTTGTGTGATGGGGCTCTGGGATGCTGGCCCCGAGTCAGGGTGGGTAGGAAGGAGCTGGGGGAGAGGGCTATGGTTTCTGCTGTCTGCTGCTCTGACCGTGTGGTCCTGGAAAGGGAGGTGGCCACCACACCTTTCTGAGCCTCAGCTTCCTGCTGTGTAAACAACAGCAGGCTGTGAGGGCCAGCACGCCTCGTCTTAGTCCACAGTTACTCCTTTGACGTGGAGTTACTTTGGGTTACTAAGGCTCGACTGTGTTTCGGTTCCCAGGGAGGCAGCTCTCAAGAGCAGGCCCTGCTTTGAAGATCTTCAGGCTAGGAGACAACAGTGCACAACTGTGTAAACAGAATACAAGAGACACTGGGCAGAAGGCCTAAGAGCAGCACGGTGACGGCAGAAGGGCTGAGGTGCACATGCCAAGCACAGTCCATCCTCAGCACAGCCAAAACCAAACAATCAGCACCAGCGCCCCAAAACTGAAGCCGTAGATCACATAGAGCGGGGATGGAGAATGCTGAGAAAGTGGTCAGGGTGGTAACCTCTGATAGAAATCGAAAGGAAGGAGTGATCGTCGTGGAAAGAGCTTGGTGGGCAGCAAGTATGGCAAGTGCAAAGGCCCTGTGGTCATCTGAGTTTCCCTTGTCCGTGGTTCAGCAATGAAATTATGTGCTAAAGTGCAGGATGGGCATGGCTGCAGCAGTTTGTCAGAAGGTAGGCACGTAGGTATAAGGACCTGGGTACAGCTGCCCCAACAACTGGATGGCAGAGCTGGGCTGTGGGGAATGATAGGGTGAGGAAAAGGATAAGATTGCCTTTGGGGTACAAAGGGGGAATAATCTGGATATGGAAACACAGGTGTATTGTGTGTCAGTGTGGCCTCGGTTTCATCATCTCCAAGCATCCTTTTCCGTCTCTAAGCTAGGATCTGTGACACAGAGATGAACAACCATGTGCAGGTTGTAGACACGTTCAGAGCAGTTGGAGGAGGGACCGGGAAACCATGCAGGAAAGGTCCCATCCAGACAGGGGACGTTTGGATGGGACTGCAGCTGTAGAGAGGAGGCTGTCATGTTTGCCTGGAGCATGGACAGACAGCGACGGGAAGCAGACAGGGGGAGGAAGCAGGGCCCTGGCTGTTCGCAGGAGCTTGGGAGGGAGTTTAGGGCTGTGGAAGGCCAAGACAACTGTACACACTGGGATGGTCCACTATGTTTGGGGCCAATGAGGAAGGCAAATGGGGGCAGGCAGGAGCTGAGAAGCAGAGGATGTTGGTGGTAACCTTAGCTCTGTCTGTACAGAACAATTATTCTGGTCTAGCCTGTACTCTCTGCTTAGCAAAGCCAAATCTGGTTCTCTCATAGACCCGGACTAAGACAAGAATAATCCCATCAAACTAGCGGAGGATGGATGTAATGCTTCCCGAGTACACGTCATGAGCAGCAGGCTCACAGGAGACTACCTTCTTGCTGTGTGTGTGTCTCCAGCATTTGGGAAAGTTGTTTTCTCTGCCATCACCCAGACATTAGGAAGTCAGGACTCAGCTCCGCAGCCTGGCCAGGACACTCCCAGGTTACTATGGCATCTTCCCAGACTTGCAAAGCTCCAAAGACTTGGAGTCTGTGTCCTGGGCTGCTGCTGAGGGATGCATGTCTTCCCAGCAGGAGGAGCCTCAGCCAAGCTTCCTTCTTCCTGGCTACAGGAGCCAGTGCCTCTATTGGGCAGAGCCAAATTCATGTCTAGCTGGGAGCTCGGCAGCTTCACTGTTCAGGAAGGTGTATGAAAAGAATTCAGGCCGGGCGGTGGTGGCGCACACCTTTAATCCCAGCACTCGGGAGGCAGAGCCAGGCGGATCTCTGCGAGTTCGAGGCCAGCCTGGGCTACCAAGTGAGTCCCAGGAAAGGCGCAAAGCTACACAGAGAAACCCTGTCTCGAAAAAACCAAAAAAAAAAAAAAAAACCAAAAAAAAAAAAAAGAATTCAGGAGTGGGAGCTTGGGTCCTTTTGACCACGATCAGTTAGGATCCAGTGTTACATGCCCCAAAGGTCTTTATGCTAAAGCTTGACCACCAGCCTGCGGGACTATTGGGAGGTGGTGGAACATTAGGAGGTAGTGCCTACTGAAAGGAAGTTAGGTTACTGGGGGTATTTCCCTAAAAGGAACGTGGGACCCTGCCTCCCCCGCTTGCTTCCTACACACCAAGAGGTAGTCAACTCTGTCATACTCTTGCTCTGCTTCATTACAAAAAAGCAATAGACCAACCAGCCATGGACTGAAGGCTCTGAGACTTTAGTTGATTGATACCTCAGAAGTTCTGTCAAAGTATGAAACACCGATACATCAGCAGAGGAGAAAGTGAGAAAGAGCATACATTTCTTTTTTTTTTTTTTTTTTTTTTTAAGATTTAGTTTTATGTGTATGTGTGTGGGCATGTGCACGTGAGTGCGGGAGGGAGCCTGGGGAGGCTAGAGGTATCGGATCCCCCTGAGCTGGAATTAATGTGGGTGCTGGGAACTGAACTCAGGTCCTCTGGAAGAGCAGCAAGCACTATCAGGCCCTGAGTCGTCTCTCCAGCCCCGAGCATTACTTCCTTTACGAATGAGGACGAGACTGGGAGAAGAATGGTGGACAAGTAAAGAGACTCGGAGCCAGAGGAGTCTGAAGGGGAGAAATTGCTGAGCGGAAGAACCAGTCAGAGCGGAGTGTAGCACTAGCTAGAGAGCAATGCCAGAATGGGGCATGAGAGGGAGGGGAGAGGACTAGAGTCTGATGATGGCCGCCATCAACTGAGTAGCGCCCCCTAAAATTCACATCCACCCCGGCACCTGGAGTGTGACTCTCTTAGTCAGTTTTACATTACTTTAACAGAATACCACAGAAAAGAAATGTGGTACTAATTATTGTGGGTTCCTTTGTATATCGAATGTATTTATGTTCTTAATATAAACCTACAGTGCAAAGCCTAGGAAAACACCTACCAAGCTGGTGTCTTCCAAACTAAAGTTTTCTTTTCTTTCTCTCCCTCCCTTCCTTTATTTCTCTCTTTTTTGGTTGTTCTTTGATACAGGGTCTCATATAGCTCAGGCTTGCCTTGTACCTGTTATGTAGCTGAGGATGACCTCGAATTCCTGATCCACCAACACAGAATATTCAGTGCTGGAGTTTCCCAGGCTTGTGTTCGTGGGCTCCAAATTGCATTAGGCTGTCATGTTTAAGCAAAGATAACTTGACATGTTCAAACACTGCACTCCATAGAGAACCTCTCTAGTGATGAAAAGGTATTAGACATTGGTCATCTAGGGATGACGGCTGTAAACAAGCACATTTTACTTTATTTAAAAGACAGTTTGCTCTATCACTCCTGGGCACATCCCTAAAGGACTCTGTATGCCCCTACAAAGACACTTGTACATTCATGTTCAATGATGAACTGTTCACAATAGTAAGTGGAAGGTTTTTTGCACCCCCCTACAGACCTCTCTGCCAACACAGCAATCCAAATCAGACCAAATCAGACCGAATTAGAAAAAGCCCTGGTTTAATGGGTAAAGCATTCCTGGGTGATTCTCTGCCCCCGCAGAGAGGAGACAGGCATGAGAGACCAGAAAACCACGTATCTGTTTTCTGGGATGCAGCTTAAATACCCTGTGGGAGTTGTTTTGAGCCTCTCTGGGGCAGGAACTGTGTTTGGTGGGCTTGGAAGGGGCAGGTTTGGGGAAAGAGATGGGGGAGGGGAGTTGAGGTGGATCTTCCACCAGAACATTCCAGACTCTTTGGGTATATGGATGCCAGGGTGCCAGGGGCTGAGGTGGAGCTTCCACCAGAACAGTAAGGAACTGGAACTTGTTTAGATGCCTACCAGCGGATGAATAGTTGACAAATGTGGTACACACACAATGGAATTTTATTTGGCTATAAAAAATGAAATTATTAAATTTACAGGAAGGTGAATGAATCAGTTATTTACTCTTTAAAACAAAACAAAATAAAATGAAAATAAAAAACCAATGGTTAATAGTACTGGAGAGTTGGCTCGGTGGTTAAGAGCATTTGCTGCTCTTCCTGAGGACCTGAGTTCGATTCCCAGCGTCTATGTGGTAGAGCACAACCTTCTGTAAATCTAGTCCCAGGGGATCCAACACCCTCTACTGGCCTCCACTGGCACTGCACTCATGTGGTAGAGACATACATGCAAGCAAAACTCGAAACATACACAAATTATAAATAATTTAAAATAAGCTTGGCATGGTGCTGCACACCCTTAGTCCTAGCACTTTGGAGGCAGAGACAGGTGAATATCTGTGAGTTGATAGGACACCTTGATCTACATACCGAGTTCCAGACCAGCCCTGTGAGACCCTGTCTCAAAAAAAAAATAAAAACAAAAAAATTCAAATAGTTAAATGGGAATTTGTATATAACTATAGCCTATTACCCTGACTGAAACAAATGTAAATGTATTTCTGAAAAGAAAGGTGGAATAGCTTGACAATCCTGGCATAATGCTGCCAATTATAAACATTACCCTAAAATGTTCTATGCAACAAAGAGAAGTGGATTCTTTTGTCAGTCATTCTAAGTCTTTGTTACCTGTAGTTTTGATTCTTCTCTCAAGGATTTACAACCAAGCTCACAGACTATAACTCTAGCTAGTGCTTACTTTTCAAAATGATTTTTGAAAAGGTTCTGTTCCTCTTGTGCTCTGTATTCTCTTTACAAAGCTGCTGATTGTTGACGCCTGCAGAAGCATGACTTCTAGTAAATTAACCTATGCAGGGTTTTTAAGATTTATTTATTTGTGTACTTTATGTTTATGAGTGCTCTATCTTCAGGCACACCAGAAGGTGAAACCAGATCTCATTATAGATGGTTGCCAGCCACCATGTAGTCATTGGGAATTGGACTCTGGACCTCTGAAAGAGCAGTCAAGTGTTCTTAACCGCTGAGCCAACTCTCCAGTCCTCTATGCAGTACTTTTGAGAAGCTAGGACATCATCCACAAGACAGACTTAAACCTGACCATGGACTCCAGGTATGCCTCAATGAGGCTCTTAGGAGCTGATTCTTCTACAGCTTTTTGTAGCTTGAATTTGACCAAGGGGGACGGGGAAGTGACAACATTTTGGCATTGACTCCATCTGTCACTTACCTTGCCCTCAGCCACCATGTAAGATCAGACCAGATCAACGAGAACAAATTACATCATCATGATGAGAGACAAACCCTGAGCTGACTGACCAGCAAATCTTGGGATGAAATTGTTCAGAGATGAGGGGATAGGGAGATATTGTCAGAATTGAAATGAAGTTATGCTGGATAGGGTGGTATCCACTCACTCTGAGAACTGGGGAACTAAAGCCGGAGGGAGGGTCCTGAGCTGGAGGCCAACCTAGGCTGTACAATGAGACCATGGGTCAAAGTCAACAGCAAAGATAGAGTCACCTGTGCCACCGCTCTGAAGGTAACTGAGGTCAAGGGCTTATGGAAGAATGGTTCTTATGCATGGTTACCTGAAACTAAATCTCTTCCACTGGAATTCATTCTTAGTAGTATCGTTTATTAGAAAAGATGACTCTCGGCAGAATGTATTTAATGGCATGTCTTCTAACTTTGGCTCCTTTTATATTCTACCACTTTCAGGGTCTTACATGCTTCTACCATGAAAGCTCGTCCCTCGTCATGTGCTAGTTTATCACTGGTCCAGGGAACCTACAACCCAGGTTGGCTCACAGCCTTACCCACACACAAGGGAAGAATTAAACCAGACACTTAAGCCGCTCTGCCTAGAAGTGCTAACTTTTCACTTGAGCACACAAGGTAACTAAAAGCAAGCTGGAAACCTGGCGTCTGTGCCTCCATTTTGTGTCTGTCTCCTTTACTTTTACCAGAGGCACTGAGGTAAGATACAGGCCTTCATCTTCCTCTTGAGCCACCTTGGGTGTCCCCACTGGAGTGTTTTTCAAATTCACATCACACTCCGGCACTCTCTGGGTTGGATGTGCTCCATTCCTTCTGTGCGTGCGTGCGTGCGTGCGTGCGTGCGTGCGTGCGAGCTGTGAGCCTCAATAACAACTTGCCTGGTAATTTGTGCCCACAGGCACAGGAGTGGCATGGGAGTAAGCAACCACTTTCTGCTGGGGTTTAAGGCCCACTCCACAAAATGAAACCCACATCTGGAATCATTATCAGGGCTTGATAGGCTCTAAGGGTGAACCTGCTGTTACTGTTCAAATGGACACAGTATTAAAACAATTCCTAGTGACTTATCATTATCAATATAGATCAGAGTATTGCTCAGCCCTCATCTGAGAAGCTTCTTTTTTGTAGTTGATGGAGAGTAACACTGAGACACAAAACTTGTCAAAGTGCAGAGAATAAATAAAACCCTACAGAATGATCAGTCCTGAAAGAGACATCCTAGCTACTTTTCTGTTGCTGTGATGGCCAATGCAACTTATAGGAGAGTTTGAGCTTATGGGTCCAGAGACTTAAGAGTTCATCATGACTGGGGAGCAGCAAGCATGGTGGCGGGAACAGGATGCCAAGAGTTCACACCGTGAATCACGAGCAGGAAGTAGAAAGAGTGAATAGAATGGCTTACGTCTTTAAGCTCTCAAAGTCCGCCTCGAGTGATATACTTCTACCAACAAGACCACATGTCCTCAGCCTCCCCAAACATCACAATCATCTGGGGATCAAGTGTTAAAATACATGAGCCTGTGGAAGACATTCTCATTCAAACCCATACACAGGAGGTGATTGGCCACCCTCTCCTCCTAAAATGCAGGGAACTTGGCAGAAGACGAGACAGAAAGACTGTAAGAGACAGAGTCTGTGCATGTTAAGAAAACAGTGTTTTCAGGACACAACAGGGCAGTTGCCCATATGATCTCATGGTGGTTGTGGCAGCATTTGCAAGATCTGTAAAAGCTCACACTGGAGAACATTCCAGTGTGAACAGGGAAGCTGGGCACAAAGTCTCATTCCTAGTCAGGGGCTCTCGGCGATTCAGAGCCGCTGAGAGCAGGATTAAGGGTGTGGCCCCTGGTAGGTGGATCATGCTCCAGGGAAGGGCCACACATCCACTTATATGGACGGCACAGGTTGGACTCAATGGATTTAAAAATAATGACACGGGGCTGGAGAAATGGCTCAGCGGTTAAGAGCACTGGCTGTTCTTGCAGAGGACCTGAGTTCAATTCCCAGCAACCACATGGTTGCTCCCGACCATTAGTGGTGAGATCTGGTGCCCTCTTCTGGCATGTAGCAGAACACTGTATACGTAATAAATAAATATTTAAAACAAAAAACAAACAAACAAAAAAAAACGATGACACAAAGTTGGGTGGGTTGGCAAGGGATGTAGGAGGAATTGGAAGAGGGAACTGAGAATGATCGAATATATTGCATGAAAGCTGGGCATGATAGAAATGCCTTTAATGCCAAGAGGCAGAGGCAGGTGGATCTCTATAAGTTCAAGGTGTCTTGGTCTATGTAATGAGTTCCAGGACAGCCATGGCTAAAAAAAAAAAAGCAAACAAACAAACAAAAACACCCAAATGCATGCATATACATACACAGGCATATACTATATATAATCACACAAATGTTCTTTAGTTCCCTCCACAGTATACTGCCCAAAGGTCATCTGGCCTGTGCTTGGATACCTTCCTGGATGGAGAGCTCACTGTATTTGTCTTCTTGACAAAGTCCTCCCTGCTATTTGTAGAAAAAAAAACATATATAATGAAATTCTCAAAGAACTCATAAAAACGGGGAAGAAGAAAAAAAAAGTGAGCATGGTTGCTTTCTTTTCTTTGCATACACTCACCACTGTGATGCCAACGGCCATGAGCTTCCCACGGAGCCAAGCTGATGCCGCTACCAAGCTCTTTGACTCCAGGACTTTGAAGCATAGAAATGTCTTTAGGGGACTGAAGAGTTGGCTTGGGGTAAAAGGGATCACTGCTCTTCCAGAGGACCTGAGTTTGATTTCTAGCACCCACATCAGGCAACTCACAAATGCCTACAACTCTAGCTCCTAGCACCCTCTTCTGGCCTCCACAGACACATGGGCACACACACACACACACACACACACACACACACACACACACACACACAAATGTATGTACACATAAACTCACAGAGAGTGCACATAAATAATAAAATATGCATTTTAAAAAAGAAGTCTCGCTGGGTGGTGGTGGCGCACGCCTTTAATCCCAGCACTCGGGAGGCAGAGGCAGGCGGATCTTTGTGAGTTCGAGGCCAGCCTGGGCTACAGAGCGAGATCCAGGAAAGGCGCAAAGCTACACAGAGAAACCCTGTCTCGAAAAACAAAACAAAAAAAAAGAAGTCTCATTACAAATTATCTGATCTCAGGTATTTTGCTATAGCAACAGAAAACAGACTGAAAGACACTGTCTGCACCAGGCTTTTTCTTCTAAGCCACCAACCAGCTCCCAAATCATGACACAAAGACTTATTATTAGTTTTGAATGCTTGGCCTAGCTCAGGCTCATTTCTGGCTAGCTTTTAGCTTAAATTAGCCTGTTTCTCTTTGTCTACCTTTTGCCGTGGGGCTTTTTGCTGTTCTTTCTTTCTGTATAACTTATTTTCACTGCTTCCCGTGTCTAGCTGGCTAGTGTCTTCCTGGCTTCTGGCCCCAGGTGGACGTGTTCCTCATTCTCTCCTCCTTCTTCTCTTCCTCTTCCCGAACCTTGATTTCCCCTCCTTATTCTCTCTGCCTGTCAGCCCGCTTATCCTTTCTCCTGCCTAGATATTGGCCATTCAGCTTTTCTTTTCTTTTTTTTTTTCAGACAGGGTTTCTCTGTGTAGTTTTGGTGCCTGTCCTGGATCTCACTCTGTAGACCAGGCTGGCCTCGAACTCACAGAAATCCGCCTGCCTCTGCCTCCTGAGTGCTGGGATTAAAGGCCTGCACCACCACCGCCCGGCCCATTCAGCTTTTTATTAGACTGATCAGGTGCCTTAGGCAGGCAAGGTGAAACAGATGCAACACATCTTTACATAATTAAACACACATCCTTACATCATTAAATAAATGCAGCATAAACAAATGGAACACACCTTTACACAGTTCAAGTAATATCCCACAGCATAAACAAACTAACACATCTTTACATAGTTAAAGTAGTATTCCACAACTGTCCTTGCCCATCTTTGAGACAGAGTCTCACTATGTAGCCTTGGCTGGTCTGCAGCTCACTGTGGAGCCCAGGCTGGCATCAAACCCATAGAGATCTGCCCGCGTCTGCCTCCCAAGTACTCAGATTAAGGCATGTGCCACCATGACAGCTCTCTTTGGTTTTTGTTTTGGTTTGGTTTTTGGTTTGTTTGTTTGTTTGTTTGTTTGTTTGTTTTTTTCAAAACAAGGTTTCTCTCTGTAGCCCTGACTGTCCTGGAACTCACACTATAGACCGGGCTGGCCTCAAACTCAGAGATCCTGCTGCTTCTGCCTCCCAAGTGCCGGGCTTAAAAGAGTCTGCCACTACTGCTTGGCCCTCTTTTCGTCGTTTTTAATGAACATTTAACTCACCAGTAAACTTGCAATCCTAGTAAATCTGTCTCAGTGACTTCATCCTAGCTAACCTAAATCAACACAACCAAAATCCGGTGTACCCAAGTAAACGCCACTTACAGCTGAGCCCTGTCGTGGTACAGAGATGAAAGAGCCTTTCCTGTATCCCTCAGTAGTCGCTGGAGCTAGAATTGGGTTTCATTTGTTTTGTTGGTATGTGCCTGTCCCAAACCCCAGCCTTCTGCCATCTGTTTGAGTTCCTTTTCATTTCTTCCATCCGCATCCTGTGCTCCGTCAAGGTCATGCGATGAGGACTGAGTCCGCAGCCGGATCTGCTAGCTGATGCTTCCGAGAAGTGGTCAGAGAAGGCTGCAAGGGGGGACACATCTGATACGACACCTGAACACTAAGATTCCCGCCATGGCAAGAGTTGGGGGAGAGCCTGTCATTGGGAGGAAATAGTAAAAGGAGGGTGTCCCTGCCCTTCACATCCTACTCCCAGCTGTCAGCACTCAAACCAGGCTAGGAAGCTGGACGTGGAGTGCACAGCTGTCATCCTAGACTCAGGAGACTAGGAAGGCAGGAGAGTCACCAGTTGAAGGCCAGCAAGATCCCTTCAAATAGCAGCAACAACAACAGACTAAACCAGGCCAAGGAAGACCCAACCAGCCATCAGGACCTTGTGGAGAACGGCTCAGTGCCTGTCCCCAGAGCAATGGCTGGGTAGGACACAGCTGGTACCTTTTGTACCCTCTGAGGGGCACAAGCCAGAGGATCTCTGGGCAGTATATATGAAGAGGACTAGAGAACATTTCAAAAGTACGGTTCATTGTTGGAATCTCCCAGATAGGACCGGCGCTCTGATTTCCAGCTGTGATAACATAGTACGGTTTCTATCTTTTTGCGTTTGGCTTGGATCTCTTGGGGGTAGTAGCCGAGGCTCCTAGGGACTGTTTTCCAGCCGCACATGGTAATTCCTGTAGTGACCCCATCTTCCACCAGATGGCGACGTTTGCTTGGTGTTGGGTAGACAAATCAGCATCTTTTAAAGACCAGGTATGATGGCTCATGCCTGTAATCCCAGCATTTCTGAGGCTGGGGCAGGAGGATTGCTTTGAGTTTAGGGATAGCTCAAGTTACATGGCAAGACACTCTCTTAAAAAACAAAAATAGCCGTGAGTTGGTGGTGCATGCCTCATGCCTTTAATCCCAGCACTGGGAGGCAGAGGCAGGTGGATCTCTGAGTTCAAGGCCAGCCTGGTCTACAAAGTGAGTTCCAGGACAACAGGGCTACACAGTGAAACCCTGTCTCAAAACAAGCAAACTAAATGAGCTCTCTCTCTTCTCTTCTCTCTCTCTCTCTCTCTCTCTCTCTCTCTCTCTCTCTCTCTCTCTCTCTGTGTGTGTGTGTGTGTGTGTAAAATCCTTTCGGACCACCGGCTGTGTGCTCAGATGCACATGACTTCACATGGCTTCATGAGAAGGGTCAGGACAGACTAATCTCTGTTGTGTGACATTGGCAACCACTTCCCTGAGTTTCAGTTCCCTTCCTCAGAAACCAGGAGCTGGTGCCATATTGAGATTTTGCCAAGTAGATTGCAACTAGTCTGTGCATGGCACAGGTAGTCACTGAACTGTGGTAGCTCCTGTTAATCTGCCCATGGGAGCCAGGCTTTCCATGCCCATACAACTCCCACAAGCCTCTGGGGTCCCTTCTCCTAGCTGATGCAATGGTTGGGTGGACGGGACATTAAGGGCATTTTTAGTTGCCCGTGATTGCCTTTGAAGGTACAAAGGCTCTTACAAGCTAACACTACTCCTGAAGAAGCAAACAAAACAAATAAACAGACCAACAGCAACAACCAATGGCTTCCATACTGGCCCTAGCTCGGTAAGACATTCATCTTTTGAAGAAAGATTCCATGTTTCTTTTCCATGGTTTGCCTGGTTGATAAGCTGGTGAGAGGTAGGTGGGGGGTCGTTTGGAGTTCCAGCCCCAGTAGAACAAAGCCCAGGCTGGTCTTGAACTCCTGGGTTAGAGCGACTGCTGACTCTCTTGCCTTCCAGAGTAGCCAGGATTATAGGTGCTACCAGGCCTATCTAGGCCCCAATTCTGCCCCCCTTTTGTTTTGGATGGGATCTCCTGGACCCCAGGCTGGCCTGGAACTATGAAGTTGAGAACGGCTTTGAGCTACCCATCTTCTTGCCTCTACTTTCCAAGTGCCAGGATTACAGATGTGCACATCTGTTGTTGATACAGTGCTAGGGATCAAACCCATCTCTTTGCATGCCAAGGAACTAAAACCCAGCCCAGCCTTGCTTACACTTTTCTTTCTTTCTCTGCCCCACCCCCACCCCCCGCCCCAAGACAGGGTTTCTCTGTGTTGCCCTGGCTGTCCTGGAACTCACTTTGTAGACCAGACTGGCCTTGAACTCACAGAGATCCACCTGTCTCTGCCTCCCAAGTGCTGGGATTAAAGGAGTGCGCCACCAAGCCCGGCTTGCTTTTGCTTTTCTTTTTTTTTTTTTTTTTTTTTTTTTTTTTTTTTTTTTTTTGGTTTTCGAGACAGGGTTTCTCTGTGTAGCTTTGCGCCTTTCCTGGAACTCACTTGGTAGCCCAGGCTGGCCTCGAACTCACAGAGATCCGCTGGCCTCTGCCTCCCGAGTGCTGGGATTTAAAGGCATGCGCCACCACCGCCCGGCGCTTTTGCTTTTCTTGAGACAAGGTCTTACATGTAACCCGCTCTGGATTCAGACTTTCTGGATTTTTCTGCTTTGGCTTTTTCTGTGCTGAGACTATGGGTTTAGACCCACATTTATATAAAAGTTATTATTGCTTTTCAAAAATGAACACTCCTGGGTCCACATACTCTTTTATTCATTTGTGCATTCATTCTGTGTGGGGCAGTGAAAGATGAGGCACTGACCACCCTGCCTCACCAGGATCCTTCTAGCTGGGCATGGAGCAGACTATATAAGCAATCATGTAGGGCAGTCGGTGCAGCAGGGTGAGGAGCTATGCGAGGACTTCCTGCTGTGATGCGTTGCCTCAGGTGAGGCTGAGCTGTAGCTCAGTGATGTAGCTTAGCTAGTCTTTCTCTGTCCTGCCAGCCAGCTCCTGAATCACGGTACAGAGACTTATTATTAATTATGAAAGTTTGGCTGATAGCTTAGGCCTGTTTTTAGCTAGCTCTCATAACTTAACCCATTTCTATTCATCCATGTGCTGCCCCGAGGCTCGTTTACCTCATCTACGTACTTACTGTCCATCCTGCTTTCCCGTTTCTTCCGTGTCTCCTTGTGTCTTCACCCTTTTTTCTTCCCAGCATCCTCTCTGCCTGGAAATCCTGCCTAGTTATTGGCTGTTCAGCTTTTTTTTTTTTTTTTTTTTTTTTTTTTTTTTTTTTTTTTTTTTGGTTTTTCGAGACAGGGTTTCTCTGTGTAGCTTTGCGCCTTTTCCTGGAACTCACTTGGTAGCCCAGGCTGGCCTTGAACTCACAGAGATCCGCCTGCCTCTGCCTCCCGAGTGCTGGGATTAAAGGCGTGCGCCACCACCGCCCGGCCTGTTCAGCTTTTTATTAAACCAATCAGAGTGACAGTTCTTCATAGTGTACAAAAAGATTATTAAACAACACAGTGGTATATAGTACTTGTTTACAATACTTGGTCCTTTCTACCCACCGCACTACCAAAGAAACAAATGATTCAACAGAAATTTACCTTATGTCTTGGAAGCCAGAATCAGTACCAATGGGCAGAAACCAAGGTGTCTGGGGGCTGCCCCATTCTGCCATTCTACAGGGTCATCTGTTCTGAGTCTTTCCCAACTCCCATGGCACACCATTCTGTGCCTCCTGGCCTTGCCACTCCAGTCTCAAGGCCCCTTCCTCTCTCTGTTCGGTGGTCACTTTCTGTCTCTCTGCCTTGTTCCGTGTGGGTAGAGGATACCCTTAATAGACCTCAGTAAGCTCTGTATCTCAGGGTCCTTTACCACATAATGTGCAGTAGTCACCTGAGAGAACTCAGATTCTGAAATCAGAGTGTGAATATCTTTTGAGGGACACTTTCTCAAGTCTCTTAAGTGGGTAGCACAGGGACCTAGAGGGTAGAAGTCTGGAGGAAATGATGGACAACTGAGGAGGTGATGGACAGCTGAGGAGGTGATGGACAGCTGAGCAGCCTCAGCCCAGAGCCAGATATGGTGATGCTCACAGATGACGATTCATTGCTCATTCAATTAATGAGTGAAAAGGATGCCAACAGATACCTAAGAACATTCTGTCTGCTGTGACCCCAAACCGGCTAACATGCTCAACAGAAATGCCAGTGTTTTTGTAGGTATCATCTTGCCTGAGGATGACCTGGAGCCCAAAGCAGAGGGCAAAGCTCTGCATCTGGCATACATCTCCCTGCTGGCTGCCAGCCTCTCCCTGCCAGGTCGGGAGCCTGGGCATACAGCTGGTGCTACCCTTCAGTTTTCTGGTTTCTCATAAAAGCCACGCTGTCCTGGAAATAGAAGGTGTGTCGGAGGCCCTTTCTCCTTCCATGCACTGCTCCATTGACCCTGCCTGCACGCTCTCATGCACCTCAAAATTGCTTTAGAAGGATTTATTCCTTTTCAAATGCAAACAACAGACATTTAAAGGGTCACTCACCCACTCCTGGTCACCAGCCAGGAAGTGGCAGGATTGGGGCTGGCGTTAGGCCAGCCTGCATCCAGAGCTGCCCAAAGTGTTCACAGGCCTGAGTTGGCCCCTGTGGGCTCCAGTGCGCAGGGCTTGGTACTCCTCGTGAACTGATCTCATCCAGTATCCCAGGGCATTTGAATCAACACTAGTCCATGAACGGTACCTGATGGGTGTGTTCTATTGTCTCAGATGGGCCTGAGGTACACTTGCCACCGGCTCATCTAGCTTGAAGAGGGTCCACTTCCCCACTCTTCCTTCCCCTGGGTCACCTGCCAGTGCTTTAGGAGTGGGGCTAGTTATTTCCCAAACAGCTCCTCTCAGGAGGAGCTGTCCCTGAGGAGACCAAAGCCTGAGACCTCACAGTGTGACACCATGAGCCAGGCTCTGTCCTGGGCTTTTCCATTCCTGTTCATTTAATACTCCAGCTCTCCTGGATGTAAGCATTTCTCAGCCTGTTTTTCAGATGGGGAATGTGCCTTATCTTGAGCACTCTTCTCCCAATATGTAGCAGGACTACAGGCCTGAATGTGCGGTCTGTGCCACCATTACTGTCCTGATGGTCCTTGGACTAAACTTTCCAGAATCTGCCCAGAAGGAATGAGCTCCAAGGCTACCTCTATCTGGGATGGAGTGTAAACTGACCCTTTTCTCTCATGGGGCAAGTTACCCAAAACTCCAAAGGGATGGGAGTTACTCTTTATACTGGG
Source organism: Peromyscus californicus insignis (assembly GCF_007827085.1). Lineage (NCBI taxonomy): Eukaryota > Metazoa > Chordata > Mammalia > Rodentia > Cricetidae > Peromyscus > Peromyscus californicus. Next base: position 63,013,636 of record NW_026294551.1, read on the forward strand.
CCTGGAAGCCTGAGGCCCTCTCTCTTTTCAGTAATGGCTCCTTCTGACAGGTACTTGGAGCCAAGGCTAGCCCAAGCTATTCCTAGGAAGCCTATTTTAAGCCTTCTTTACCACCTGTTGCTCTCTCAGCTTTCACAGACCAACTGTAACCCATTGTTCATCATAACAGAGAGCCTCCTGGCTAAGCTCAGGATAGGTTAGAAGCTGCTGTCTCCGGGATCTTCTGCCTATTAATTCACCTGGGGGACTTCTGGGGATAGGGTCCTTGTCCTATGCCACTCTGCCTTGGGCATATGACTAGAGAGGGCCACAGAGTGGCAGAGAAAATACTAACATTGCAGGAATCTCACTGAGATGGGAAGGTTGTGATTTCCAGGGATGCAAGAATCCATTACTACCTTTGCATCTCTAGGCATATTAGGAAAAACATATACCTGGCACTAAGTATATCTTACAGGAAGAAAAATGTTAAGAAGCCAACTAATAAAAAAAATAGATATTAGCCGGGCAGTGGTGGCGCACGCCTTTAATCCCAGCACTCGGGAGGCAGAGCCAGGCGGATCTCTGTGAATTCGAGGCCAGCCTGGTCTACAAAGTGAGTTCCAAGAAAGGCACCAAAACTACACAGAGAAACCTTGTCTCAAAAAACAAAAAGAAACCAAATTTTGTCAAATATGCTGGGCAGTGGGAAGAGTGCAAAGTGGCATAGTCATTACCTTTGTGTGTCCTGAGCCCCCATGGCTTAGAGCCATAGCTCTGGGACACAGCTACTGTGATGTGCTGGGTCCTGAATACACTGTTACCATTCTAAACAGGGCCTGAGAGAGCGGGGTGGGGCTTGACCCCTTCTCTTCTGCTGAATGAGGACACGGTGTTTATTCCTTCCAGAAGGTCCAGGGTCCAGGTATCATCTTGGAAGCAGAGTCCAGGCCATACTAGACACCAAAGCTGCCAGGGCCTTGTCTTTGGATTTCCCAGGCTTCAGAGCTGTGGGAAACCTGCTGCCACAGCAGCATCAACGGACAAGGACATCCGCAAGAGAAAATGAGGTCTTATTTGGTATCTTTCTGCTCTTAGGTATGGCTGCTGAGCAGGGCACACGGGTTCCCTGGAGAGCTTCATGTTACAGTTTGTTTTCCATCTTGACAAAACATCATGACCAAAAGCAACTTGGGGAGGAAAGGGTTACAGGATACAGTCTCTCATAAAGGGAAGTCAGGGCAGAAACTCCAGGCAGGAACCTGGAGGCAGGAACTGAAGCAGAGGCAGTGGCAGAATGTTGATGACTTGCTTGCTTTGCATAGTCTGTGGTCTTTTACAACCCAGAAATGCCATGCCTAGGGGTGACATCACCCTCAGTGATCTGGGCCCTCCCACATCAATCATTAATCAAGAAAACGTCCCACAGACTTGCTAGTATAGGTATTTTCTTTTCTTTCTTTTTAAAATAATTTACTTATTATTTTTATTACATGTGTATTCATGCTTTTGCCTGCATGTATGTCTGTGTGAAGGTGTTGGATTCCCTAAAACTGGAGTTACAGGCAGTTATGAGCTGCCTTGTAGGTGCTGGAAATTGAACCTGGGTCCTCTGGAAGAGCAGTCGGTGCTCTTAACCATGGAGCCATCTCTCCAGCCCAAGGCATTTTCTTAAATGAGAGGTTTCCTCTTCCCAGATGACTTGTGTCAAGTTGACAAAAAGCAAAACAACAACGACAAAAAAACTAACCAGCATGCTTGGCCTCCGGAGGTCTGGATGAGCCCAGTTCTTCTCAAGTTGATCCCATAGCCTGGGGAGCCTCACAAGGGTGCCCTGGGCCATTACTCCAATGTAGTGTTCCTCACAGCACATTAGTGAGAGCATGGCTTAGGAAGAATCCACTGTGCCTCAGGTGCATAAGGGAAGAGGGCAGTGTAGGAAGGGCCTGGGCCTGCCAAGGACTTCTGGTAAGTCTGAAGGTGTAGGCAGGTCACCTTCTAGCTGAAGCCTTTGTGATTATATTAGTCAGGTTTCTCTAGAGGAGCAGAAATGATAGAATGAATACATACATATATATGTATATATACACACACATATATGTGTATATGTATATGATTTATTAGAGTGGCTTACAGGCTGTGGTCTGGGTGTGGTCAAACAATGGTTGTATCCTGAAGGAAAGATTCAGGATCTGGTAGTTATTCAGTCCCTGAGACTGGCTATCTCAGCAGTCCCAAATGGTGCTGAAGTCCTAGAGAACTGTCTGTCTTTAGTCTGTGTTGGAATCCTGAAGAAGTAGGTTGTAATACCAGCAAAGGAATGTCTCAGCAACAGGATAGATGAACTTGCCAACAAGAGTGAAGGCAAGAAGGCAAAGAGCAAAAGCTTCCTTCTTCTGTGTTCTTTTACATGGGCTGCCACCAGAAGGTGTGACCAAGATTTGGGGTGGGTCTTTCCACCTCAAATGATGCAGATTTAGGGTGGGTCTCTCCACCTCAAAAGACCTGGACTTAGGGTCTTGAGTATTCCCATCTCAATCAAGAAAAACCCCTCACAGGTATGCCTAGGTGCTTGGGATTTAGCTGATTCCAGATTCACCTAAGTTGACAACCAAGACTGTCTATCACGATGGCCTATGGGCCCAGAGAGGCCCATGGCACAGGGCAGAACCCCCAGATGGCACAGGAGTGGTGGACCTATGACTTTGCCTGTCAGATTTGCAGTGACATCTGAATTCGGAACGTTCTGGTTCTGTTTCCAGGCCTTTGCACCTACCTTGGTCACTTTCTGGCCTTTTCTTCCCAGACGTCTTTGCAAAGCTCTCTGGAGACACTTGGTATTTGTAGGGTGGAGACTGTGGGGTTACTCAGCCCAACATGCTAGGGGGAGACTCTCAGAGCTTCTCTGCTCAAATCTTGGCTCTGCTGTACAATTCTGTGTAAGCTGAATCCTTGCTTTCTTTACCTGGGAAACCAAGACGTTTGTCTCCATCTTCAGAGGCTGGTCTGAGGGTCAAGTCTAGCACCTGTTACAGAAGAGATGCTTCCCCTAAGGCATTGGTTCTCAACCTTCCTAATGCTGAGACCCTTTAATACAGTTCCTCATGTTGTGATGACCCCCAACCGTAAAATTATTAATTTTTAAAAAAATGTATTTGAGTGCTCTATCTGCATGCACACCTTTATGCCAGAAGAGGGCATCAGATCCCACTATAGACGGTTGTGAGCCACCATGTGGGTGCTGGGAATTGAACTCAGGACCTATAAAAGAGCAGCCAGTGCTCTTAACCACTGAGCCATCTCTCTAGCCCCATAAAATTATTTTTGTTGTGACTTAGTAACTGTAATGTTGCTACTACTATGAATTATAATGTAACTCTCTGTGTTTTCTGGTGGTCTTAGGTGACCCCTGTGAAAGGGTTGTTTGACCTCCCCAAAGGGGACATGACCCACAGGTTGAGAACCGCTGCCCTAAGGTATTACATAAAGAATGGAACAGCTTCTCAGATGCAGTCTTCTGGGGACCCAGGCATGTGCTCACTATGGGGAGGAAACGAAGGTTCCCACGTGCTGTGCCCAGGGTGAGGTGGCCTTTGGAGGTAGTCTGGGGCGTGGCTCAAGTGAACTGATGTGGCAAGGTTACCTTGGCTCTCTTGTCCCAGCAGCCACAGGAAATGAGGGCTATTGTTTACGAAGCTGAGAGGACCTCAACCATCTGCTGGAGGAGGAAGTGGGGCCCAGCAGGAAGGGTGGTTTGTCTGTGTCTCTGGTGATCAGGTTGACATGTGGCATCCTTAGCCTGGTTCCTGTCACTCCCAGCCACCTAGTCCTGTAGTGGATTTCCTCTTTTCCATTAGTTAAGTGTGAAGTGAGTAGGGATGAGGCACGGGTCTTCACAGTCCTCAGCAACCCTTCCTTGAGAGCGCTCCCCGAAGCAGCTCAGGGTGGGACCCTGCAAATGGGTGACCTCACTGCCTGGGGGTTCCCAGGCCTGAGAATAGGAATGAACAAGGGCTGCTCTCTCCACAAGGCAGACATGCTTGAGCCTTCAAGGGACTCAGTGCCGGCAGTGGGAGTGGTTCCTGTTTCAGCCGGTCTAGCCTCTCCCTTCCTGCTGGAGTTGGGGTTTCACACTGACCTCTTTCTGACTCCGGGCTCATGCTGGCTTTGGCCTTTGTCTGGAGTGCTGGGGGTTGAGTCTGCTGCCCCAGCTACCATCCTCCGCACACAGGCTCCTCACTGCACCTCAGCAGGATCTGTGGTCCTGCTTCCAGGTTTTCCACAACGCCCGTTGTGCCCCTGGCTGTTCTTCCAGACATCTTTCCCGATCTGGTTTCCTTGTCCTCAGGTCTCAGTTGGACCATCACCTCCTCAGAGAGACCTTCTCTGCTCACTTTTCCTTAAGCTGGCACCTGGCTCCTTTTTGTCACATTGTTCGCCATATCTGGAAAGGCTTGGTGCTTTCGGAGTGTTTTGGACTGTATATTGGCTCCTACGTGGACACTGTTTCCTTTGTCCCCCAGCATGCGGTGGGATCCACGGACTACATGTCAGAGGGCAAGTCGAGGAGGACGGGAAAGTGAGGAAGAGTGGGGAACAAGACAGGAAGGGCCACAGACGTGGGGGCAGGGAGGAAATGAGTGTGATTAACAGGAAAGTTTACTAGAGAAGAATGGGGCGCTGGGGTGATCTGTGTGGGTCTTAGGGAGATGTGTGCTGCCTGGGGAGGAGGCTGGGCCAAGCTCTGGACTCCCTGAGACTTGCAAAGGAAGGGAAGGGGCAGCTCTTTCATCACTGGGCTTGGACCAGGCTTATCCTGGGCACAGGGCCAGTGTGACAAGAGGCGACTGTGCCTTGGCTGTGGCTTCCTGTCTGGAGTCGACTGTGTAGAGTGGTTGTAGGGGAAGGACTAGGCCAGGTTGACCCACTGGGGAGCACAGGCAAGTCTGGCCACTTCTGCCTTCTGAAACAGCTAGTTCCCAAGATGCTTTTCTCAGTTCTAAAGTGAGTCCCTGGTACGTTTCTCAGGGGCTTATGATGACTGAGGGAAGGAGACAGACTCGCCTGCTGCCTCCATACCTGGGGTCCCCTTCCTGTGTTGGAACCTTCAGCCTCAGCCTCAGTCTGGCTGCAGCCCCTGGGGCTGCCAGGAGCTGTCCTTCTTTCCCTTTTTTCCCTTGGGCTGACCTGTCGGAGCTGCCTTGGCATGCCATTACTGCTGCCCACTCTGACTTTGCAAAGTGTTCTCTTTCCACCACGTCCCCAACCCTGCCAAGGCTCCTCACAGAAAGGATCCAATGTTTGGCTATGTTGTACCCTTATAGAAGCACACAGTGTGGCTCGAAGCCAGCTTTGTGCTCCACATGCTGGTTTATGTCAAGTCAGCAAAAAACTAACTAGCCCAGGAGCATTGGCTGCTCATCTAGAGGCATGAGGGACTCAACGCCCTCTTCTGGACTCTGTAGGAACTGCATATACATGGTGCACAGATATGTGCAGGCGAAACTCCCATATGCAAATTTCTTGTTTTTGATTTTTCAAGACAAGGTTTCTCTGTGTAGCCCTGAGCTGTTCTGGAACTCACTCTGTAGACCAGGCTGGTCTCAAACTCAGAGTGCCTCTGACTCCCAAGTGCTGGGATTAAAGATGTGTGCCACCATTGCCTACCTAAAAAATTTTTTTAAAGGATAATAAACTAAAACAAGGTGAGTGGCTTTTGAGGAGCCTTCACATGCATGAAGACCTCTGGCTTCCACATACATGGGCACACATACGCAAATACACCCTCTCATACATGAACATACACACATACACAAAACGAAAATGTGGACCAAAAGACAACTTTTCTATCTATAAATTAGTTTCCCCTGAGATTTTGTTATGCTAACATGATACTGGACAAGATAAATGCCTCAAAGAATTGAGAGTAAGTGCTCAAATACTCATATGCAAACTTTTATAGCCCCTTAGACTCCAGCGCCACCACCCCCATGAGCCAAAACCTTCCTTAAATTAATTCGGTCACCTATTTTGTCACAGTAACAAGAAAAATGACCAACACAAAGAATAAACCTCAACAACACTATGCTTTGAGGTCAAGGGCCATATTATTGTATGGCTTCTTTTACATAAAGTAGTAAGACTAGGTTGGTCTGCAGAGAATGAAATCTGGTTGTTGGTGGCCGGGAGTGTGGGAGAAGAGATTACTTCATAGGCACAGGGTTGTTTTGGAATTAGAGACACTGGCTGCAAAACATGGTGAATATAGTAGACACCACTGAATTATACACTTAAAATTTGTATTTATTTACATGTGTGGGTGCTTTGCCTACATGTATGTCTGTGCACCATGTGTGTGCCTTGGGACAGGAGTTACAGACAGATGTAAGATGCTATGTAGAGCCGGGCGGTGGTGGCGCACGCCTTTAATCCCAGCACTCGGGAGGCAGAGCCAGGCGGATCTCTGTGAGTTTGAGGCCAGCCTGGGCTACCAAGTGAGTTCCAGGAGAGGCGCAAAGCTACACAGAGAAACCCTGTCTCGAAAAACCAAAAAAAAAAAAAAAAAAAAAAAAAAAAGATGCTATGTAGGTGCTGAGAATTGAACCCAGCATTTCTGGAAGAGCAGCCAGTGTTCTTAGCCATTGAGCCAGCTTTCCAGCCCACAAATTACACACTTTTAAATGGTCAGATATTTAGTGAAAATTTCATAATCAACCAACCAGCCAATCAAGAATTCATATCTAGCACAATCGAGGAACTCCTGCAGTTCAGCAAGAAAGAAGGTAGGAAAATTAGCCTGAGTTGTGAATGAGTTCAGAGGGTTGAAGGGTAGACAAGGACACACTGGAGCCCATTCATAGGCAGAAGCTTGGGGGCAAAGACACATGTGCCTTTCTCCATCCTGGGAGGAGCGGATAGGCAAAGTGGCCATCATCTGTGACTAACATGGCTGTACCTTCTCTTAGGAAAGAAACAAGTGTCCACGAGACTCACTAGCATCAGACAGGGGTTTACAGAAGGACTGTGAAAGCTCATTAGGAGTCTCTGGTGTGAACCAAATTATTCAATGTGTTGTGTATATATTCCAACCAGGGCCTCAGGGCAGGGAATCCAATCTTCTAGGGAGAGAGAGAGAGAGAGAGAGAGAGAGAGAGAGAGAGAGAGAGAGAGAGAGAGAGAGAGAGAGAGAGAGAGAGAGAGCGCCACCACTTGCCACGAGGGTACAAATGACCACTTCAGGCCTCAGGTTCAGGATGTGAGATCTCTGCACAGGACCCTGTGGAGAGGAGCAGTCCAGATAATGGAGCCTGAGGAGAAAGCATCCCCAAGGTGCAGCAGAGCAAGGTCGAGATCAATGTAAGCTCTCTAGAGCTACTTGTCTGCCCCTGGCAGCCTCTAGCATAGTCCTGGAGCAATTGTGGGGTTATCGTTCATAGGGAATGTACTGAAAACCCAAACTTGAACTTCAGAAAGTTAGCCTTTAAACCAAAGGCGCTGTCAATGCCCTGGGCAGCCTCCCGGAAGTGGGTAAGTTTTTCCACCAACCAGCTCCCAAATCATGACATGGAGACTTCTTATTAGTTATGAATGCTCAGCCTTATCTTATACTGTTTCTTGCTAGCTCTTATAACAACCTGTTTCTCTTCATCTGTGCTTTGCCTGAGGGCTTTTTACCTTTCTTTCCTTTTGTATGTCCTACTCTCTCTAGTAGGCTGGTGGCTGCCTGGTTGGCTGGCCCTGGGCACCTCCCTCTTTTTCTCCTTCATTCTTTTCTCCTTTTCTCTTTCTCTTCCTACCTCTCTCCTCCTACTTATTCTCTCTGCCATCCCTGCCTATCCCTCTCCTGCCTAGCTATTGGCTGTTCAGCTTTTTATTAGACCAATCAGGTACCTTAGGCAGGCAAGGTGAAACAAATGCAGCACATCTTTACATAATTAAACAAATGCAGCATGAACAAATGTAACACATCTTTACAATGTTAACAAAGGCAGCGTAAACAAATGTAACACATCTTTCCATCTTTAACAAAGGCAGCATAAACAAATGTAACATCTCTACACTGTTAAAGTAATATTCCACAAACAAACTCCTGTGGGGAGGGCTCTGGAGCAAGTGTGAACCCAGTGGATGAGTGAGAGTAAGGCTGGGAGGTGGGAGCCTGGGGTGAGGCTCTGTTTTTAGAATTCCACTGTGTATTTCTCCCTTCTGTCATAGAGCGAGCCCTGGAACCCGAGACATTGCTGCCTGTGACCTTGAAGACACCTCCTTCCAAGTGCTGTTAGCCCATCCTATGTTGCCCCGGATAACATGAGAAGCCGTGAGCTTGGAATTGGCACAGGTGGTCTAGTGACTTCTATGACAGAACATCTGGAACCTCTCTGCTGTCCTCATTGAGTTTGAGGGCACCGGGCGGTCTCAAGTCCTCTGTCCTTGCACCTGAGAAAGGAGAGTAAGCAGATGCTAAAATGGGTGATTCTGTTCTTTGTATGGTATTGGCCATGGAGACATCCTTCTTTGCCAGACTCCCTGGTGCCAATCCAGAGCCAAAGTTCAGATTGGCAAAGGGCTTTTGTGGGTGACACTGAAGGGGTCCCACAGGGGCTACAGGGAACAGCTGTCCTGTAACACCGATGGGAAGACCAAGGACTGGATAGGCACATTGCTGTGAAGTTCCTGGTGGGGAACTTGTTTAGTTCTTTGGGAAACTCTGTGTCTAAAGGCTGTATGGTTCCTCAGCAGGGGTCATAGCCCCAGCTCTGGCCAACGTGACCACCAAGGCTAGCTTCGGAGCGGACAGTCCCACTTCCCAGGAGGAGAGACAGCCAAGGACTTGGAAGACAGAGGATGTGGCTATGGTGAATGAATCTTCCAGATATTCAAGAGTTCCTCAGCTGCTTGAGCAACTTGGCAAACGGGAGATAGTAGTAGAGTGAGGAACCCCAGAAACTGCCCTAACTTGTCTTGTCAGCACTGGAGATACATCTCTGTTCAAGTTCCCAGGAGGCCTCCAGGCCATGATGCCTTACTAGGGCCCTAAGACACTATAGGTGAGCCAGATGCCCCGGTGGGACAGAAGCTCAGACCCCGCTAAGGAAGCACCCTCAGGTGAGTGAACTGTCAAGGCCCTAGAAAGGGATCTGCTAACTATTCCCTAGCCTTTTGTCTGCATTTTAGACGCTTTCCCTAGTGAAAAAAGAAAGCCAGTCAGACTGGGGTAGTCGGGCATTTACAGCAGCAGTGTGTGAGCATGCCGTCACGTTTGAGGATGCAGACTTGTGTGAGTGTGAACGCGAGGGGGGTCCAGTCTGAGTGTGGGCATATGTGTGAGTGTGGGTGAGTGTGAGCAGGTACATGTGAGTGGGTATACACCTGAGTATGTGAGTGTGAGTGGAATCATGGGACTGGGCTCACGAGTGGTGTGAGTGGGTCCATGTGAATGGGCATGTGTCTGAGTGTATATGTAAGTGGGGATGTGTCTGAGTGTAAGTGGGGATGTGCCTGAGTGTACGTGGTACACAGGAGTGTCTCCCCTCAGCTTCCTGAGGATGGTTGCAAGGATTCACTCTTGAACTGTCACAATCCAGCATCCCCGAGAGCCTGGCAACCTTCCATGTACCCAGAGGCCCTTCTAGCAGACAATAGACTGAGCTTCTGTTCCCAGGGTGCAGAGGAAGAGACCCAGGTTCAGTGAGGTGAGGTCACTTGCTCATGGGCCCATAGTCAGCTGAAACCTAGGTGAAGCTCCAACCTTGTCTGAGGCCTGGAGACCTGCTCCTTGTCATAGTCACAGGGCAGGCTGTGAATGTAGACTCCTTGCAACCATGCCCCTGCACATCCTGATGCACAGGGCACCACCGTTTTGGTTGGAGATTCTGCCTGCTGCCAGTTGGGTGACCAGCTCCGCTAAGAGGAACCTGGCTGTATACATGACTAGGAGGCAATAGAAGAATGGTGGGAACCTTGGAGGTGGGCCTCCTGCCGCCTCAGAGAACTGGCAACAGTCCTACTACGCAGGGGGTGGCTGTCACGAAGTGAGTGAGCTTGGCAGAACTCAGAGCTGACAGTTTCCTGGCCAAGATATTCTTATAAGGAAACCACAGGGCATGAGACTCTGGCAGCTGTATTTAAACACCAGCACCCTCCGGGCCTTCAGAGGCCTTTTCCAGACATCTCATCCTCTCCTCTCCTTTCAAGGGAGCTTCTTTAGATACAAACAGTAATTCTGCAAGGCCTGCACCTGCTGCTGCAGTGGCTGAACGCTGCATACCTGCCGGGAGAATGCCTTGCATTCCCCCTGGAAATAGTTCTAAAATTACAGTTTACATGTATTTGTTGCATGTATGAGCACAAATATGTGCCTGCATGCCACACCAGGCACATGAAGGTCAGAGGACAGCTTGAGGGAGTCAGTTCTCTCCTTCTGCGATTGTGTGGGTCTCCAGGATCAAATTCAGGTGGTCAGGCTCGGAGGTAAACACTTTTTCCTGCTGAGCCATCTTGTCAGCCAGCATCTGGAACTATTTCAGCAGTCATCTATCTAAGACAAGAGCTGTTCTTTTGTGAATAAAGCCACTTTTGTAACTACCGAGAAAGTGCTGATTTTGCGAGTGCTTTTTTATGCAGCTTTCTTTCTTGTGATCTTTCTTCTTTGGCCTGTTGATGTGATGGATTATATAAATTGATGTTTGAGCGTTGAACTAGGCTGCCTTGCATGCTGGCACAGATTCCCCTGTAGCCTTGACGTATTTTTTTTTTAAATCTATTATTGGATTTGCTAATATTTTGTCAAGGATTTTTGCATCCTTGTTCATGAGAGAAATCAGTTTGAATTTTCTCCTCTTGTATTGTTCAGGTCTGGCTTGGGCATTGGGTAACACAGGGTCCCGGAATGTGTTAGGATGTTCCCATTGTCTATGTTTTTGTCTTCTCTAGGGGATTATAGGAAACTGATATGGTTTCCTCAGAATTTCACAGATCTCACAGTGGGCCTGGTGCTCCTCTTTTGGAAAGTTATTAGTGGCTAAATGGGTCTCTTTAACAGGTATACGCTTAGTTCTTGTGTTTTTCAAAGAATAAATCCAACCGCTTTTTGGCTAAAATCAAGGACTTGATCTGTTGCACCTAGGGTAACACCTTTGTGGACAGTTGTACACAGTGTTCATTTCCTATCTTTTTGATGTTCATGGGGTCTGTAGTGCTGTCTCCTGTTTCACATCATGCATGAATCATGTGCATCATGATATCTGTAGTTAGGGAGGTATTAATTTTGTTGATTTCCCCCTAAAGGAATCTGCTTTGGACTTTGTTTTATTTTCTGTGCTCAATTTCAGTGTGTGTATGTGTGTGTGTGTGTGTGTGTGTGTGTGTGTGTGTGTGTGTGTACTTTGCTTTACTCTGTGTTTTTCTGAAGTAGAACTTTACATGACTAGTTGGGATCTTTCATCCTTTCTCATATGTAGATTCAATGCTATATATTTTCCTCGAAGTACTGCTTTTTCTGCATCGCACGATTTTTATGTTGCAGTTTCATTTTCATTTAGTTAAATATTTTAAAATTTATCTTGAGAGTTATTTACATCGGGTGTTATTTAGATATCTATTGTTTTAAATGCCATTAAAATAGTTTTTTAGTCATTTTTTTTTATTGACTTCTAGTTTAATTCCACTGTGGCCCAAGAGCAGATGTTGTGTAATTTGCATTCTTTTACACTTGCTAAGGTGTGTCTTATATCCTAGAAGATGGTCAGCATGACTGAGAGTTCACATGAGATACAGAAGGATCTATATTCTTCAAATTTCTGGGGTTTTTTTTGTTTTGTTTTATTATTTATTTATTTAATTTATTTTTTTAGGTTTTTTTTTTTTGTTTGTTTGTTTTTGTTTTGTTGGAGACAGGGTTTCTCTGTGTAGCTTTGCGCCTTTCCTGGATCTCGCTCTGTAGACCAGGCTGGCCTCAAACTCACAGAGATCTGCCTGGCTCTGCCTCCCGAGTGCTGGGATTAAAGGGGTGAGCCACCACCGCCCGACTTGTTTTATTTTGAGATAGGGTTTCTCTTCGTAGGACTGGCTGTCCTGGAATTCAGAGATCCTCCTACTTCTGCCTCCTGAGTGCTAGGACTAAAGGTTTGCACCCTTACCACTGGGCAGATGGAGGAGTCTTAAAGTCTCTACCTTTAATAGTGGCATCATCTATTTCTTCTGGAAATGTATCCATTTGTTTTTGTACAGTGCCGGGACTGAACCTAAGGCCACCACACACACCAGACAGGGCTCTACCACTGATCGGTGTAGTTTGTCTGTCTTGTCGTACGTGTCAATAGTCCGTTGTTATGCATGTTAAGTTTTGCGTGTATGTTATAAAGATTGTAATGTTGTAGTAATTTGCTTTCTAATGTTATAAAACACCACAAACAAAAGCAACTTGGGGAGGAATGAGTTTATTTGGCTTACATGCTGTAATCATAATCCATTGTAAAGAGGGCAAACTGGGCAGTGGTGGTGGTGGTGGTGGCGGCGGCGGCGGCGGCGGCGGCGGCGGCGGCGCCGCACGCCTTTAATGCCAGCACTCGGGAGGCAGAGCCAGGCGGATCTCTGTGAGTTCGAGGCCAGCCTGGTCTACAGAGTGAGATCCAGGAAGCCCTTATGAGGCCACCGACTGAAGTTCTCAGTAGAAAGAGTCCTTGGCAGAGCAGAGTGCTCCCTTGGGTGAGGCTTCCAAGTAAAGGAACAAATAGCAGCAGATAGGTGACATCATCAAATTGGATACAAAAGAGTTACCTTCTCATTGGTCTCAAGGACATAATGCTTTGACTTTTGGATCCTCTGTTCTGTTCTCCTCCCTCCCTGTCACAGAGTTAGTGGGGTCTTGAAGAACACTTGGAGATAAGCATGCTTAGGTCTGAAATGGTAAGAGATAGATGAACCCAGAGCCAGCCTCTCAGAGAACTCAGACAGCACGTGACAACTTAGCACTCCAGTGCACGTTACCACACAGGCATTTTGAACACTGATTTGATGATGTTTTGTGTGTGCTCGCTCTCTCTCTCCCTCCCATCATTTATTATTTTATGTTATATATATATAAACATAAATATATAAATATAAATATATAAATATATATATATAACATAATTCTTTGGGAATTTCACATCATGCACTCCAATCCCTCTCACTTCCCAGTCCCTCCATATCCTCCCCTCCCCCCTGCAGCATTCCCCCCAAATAGAAGTCTCCCTGAAAAAACTCAATTAAAAACAAAACAACCCCCCCCCCCCTTGCTCCTTTGTCTTTCCAACACCTGTTCATTTCATCCTAGTGCCATTAGGAGCTGCGATGTGTCACACAGTGTACCCTTTGTCCTTCTCTCTTCTCCCAGATTTCTCCTACATATTCTCTCTGCCTACCAGCCTTTCTCCTGCCTCGCTATTGGCCGTTCAACTCTTTTGTTTTTATTATTATTTATTTATTATGTATACAGAAGAAGGTGCCAGATCTCATTACAGATGGTTGTGAGCCACCATTTGGGTGCTGGGAATTGAACTCAGGACCTCTGGACGAGTAGTCAGTGCTCTTAACCTCTGAGCCATCTCTCCAGCCCGCCGTTCAACTCTTTATTAGACCATCACGTGTTTTAGACAGGCACAGTAACACAGCTTCACAGAGTTAAACAAATGCAACATAAACAAAAGTAACACACCTTAAAATAATATTCTACAGCCGGGCGGTGGTGGCACATGCCTTTAATTCCAGCACTCGGAGGCAGAGCCAGAGAGAGCTCTGTGAGTTTGAGGCCTACAGAGCTCGTCTACAGAGCAAGATCCAGGACAGGCACCAAAACTACACAGAGAAACCCTGTCTCAGAAAACCAAAAAAAAAAAAAAAAAAAAAAAAAAATCTGCAACAGTATGGCATTGTAGATCATCATCTGGACCACCACATTACAGAAGCATTGTAGGTCCACCAGGAGAGCAAGCCAGTGCTCTTGGCTGCCTTGTGTGTAGGGATCTTGGTCCCAGAGAACACAGAACAACGTGAAGGGTTAGGGATTGCATCATTGCCTATGGCCTCGAAGGGGCTCCATGATGCCTGTGTGTAGACCTTGCTCTTCCATCTTCTGTCCCTGCGCTGCTAGTAGGGCCCCCACTTTCCCTGCTTGTGGCCTCAGCAGAGGCGTGGGTTGCTGTGGCTTCGCTCCTCTGTTTATAGCACCTGCACTGTCTGTGTTTTCCCTGGAGCGTTCCCAATGAGCCTAGGAGGTGACTCACCTGAGGAGGAATCTGAGGGACGGGAGATTAAGCACAGCCGGCTAGGAAAGGACCACAGCGGGAATACCTGTGGTCTGGCTGCACAGCTTTGTTCTGCACACAGCCTGGGAAGTGCCCTGAGAGCGTGAGAGGGGAGGATGGAGGTGGTTGTGTTCACCCCATGAGAGGATTCTAGGATGGGCTCCCCTCAGGGACTGGCTCACCAGATACTCAGCACACAAGGGCACCATTGTCTTGTTCCCAGACCCTTGGACTGTCCTTTTGCTTTCTCACACTGGACCCAGTGTGACTTCCTGGGCACGGATTCTTCCTTCATTTGTTTTTACTTCCATTTCCTTGGAGTTCTGAGTTCCAGCTGGACTGCTTGGAGGACCTGCCAGTTTCTCAGATGGGAGTAACCGGGAACACTATGTCTATTTTGCAGAAACCAGTGACCGGGGGTCTTCCAGAAGGGTGATTCCAGGTCTCCCTTCCCTTCCTGGGGACAGAGTCCAACCACACCAGAATGGCTAGGTAGAGCCTGCTGGTAAAGGCAGTCTGGCAAAGGGGTGGTGGCTCCCTGAAGACTTCCTGAGAAAAAGCCCCACGGTAGAGAGCCTTCACCCTCTGCCACTTAGTCCTCACAGAGACAGGGCCTAGGGGTCCGGGCTTGCTGGCTCTGGGAAAGAACGGTAAGTGAATCTCTCTCTCCCTTCCTTCCTTCCTTCCTTCCTTCCTTCCTTCCTTCCTTCCTTCCTTCCTTCCTCCTCCTCCCTTCCTTCCTTCCTCCTCCCTTCCTTCCTTCCTCCTCCCTTCCTTCCTTCCTTCCTTCCTTCCTTCCTTCCTTCCTTCCTTTCTTTTTCCAAGATAGGGTTTCTCTGTGTAATAGCCCTGGCTGTCCCAGAACTTGCTTTGTAGACTAGGCTGGCCTTGAACTCACAGAAATCCACCTGCCTTTGCTTCCCAAATAAAGGAATAAAGGCGTGCACTCCCACTGCCTGGCTGGTGGATGTGTTTCTAATGCACAAAAGCTGGGACAGGTTGGCCAGTGGGAGACACTGTAGGCTCAGATACAGTCATGAACAGCTCCTCTGGACTTCTGTGCTCTGGGTCCACTACTGGACCGTGGGAAAATGCAGGAGGCCAGGCCCAGCCCTTCCTTTTACAGGGTGTGGTCAGCTCGGAAACCCAGACTGAGTGGGGCTGCTGTCCTCTGCCTTTGCTATCTCTGCTGACCCAGACAAGTGCTTCCTCCAGAAAGCCAGTTACTGTGACAAGGAAACATTGCATCTCAGAGAACCACACAGCCAAGCCCCTCTGGGACTCGCAACAGCCCATCATTGTTGGCAGGATTAGGCAGCAGGGAAGTTACTTGACACAGGCATTTGAGGATCTAGACTCTAGATCTCGTGTCTCTACCTTCTCTGGGTCTTCGTCTCATCACTGTGGCAAGGTACCTGACGTGAGCTAGTTTGAGGAAGAAGAATTCATTTCAGCTCGAGTTTCAGAGCGTTCCATGCAGTCACTTGGCATCGTGCTTTTAGGCAGAACACCATGGGCATAGGGATCTGCAACAGACGAGTTCTCACACATGGTAGACAGGGAGCTAAGACAGAGGTACTCCTAAGAACCTGTCTCCAGTGACCCACCTCCCGTAGATAAGACTCTAGAGTCCCCTGTACATGTAGCATCACCAACTGAGACCTAGGCTTTGATACAACGTGAGATACATTTTATAACCAAGCCATTAAGATTTTCTCAGCTGAGAGACAGGGAATGAGAGAGCCAAGGTAGTGCCAGCAGGGGGTTCTGGGCCGGGTCAGACGTGGTGATATCACTTTCTTTCACATTTCCATCCACTAGACCTTTTTACACATCTAACCGTAATAGGGTGCTGAGAAATGGAGTCTCCTGTGTGCCCAGGAAGAAGATGTTGTGTGTACCACTTGGTCCCTCTGAAGCAGAAGGCATTGTGGGAGGTCCTGCCATCTCCCAACCTATCAAGGCAAATCTTCCTCTTATGAAGGCCACACAGTCTTCTTCCCCTGTTGGGGGTGGGGACAGACTTAGGCATCCTTCCTCATCAGCCCAAGACCATGCCCGTGAGTCCTTTCAGCATATCTGGGCCTTGCTAACATTTGTGTCCCCAGAAGCCCTCAGTACCTGGGATGCCACTGTGTGGAGAAGCAGACCCTGCTGTGGGTCCTTCTGGGATGAGAAGGCTTCTACAGTCCTGCAGCTCCCAGCTTTGTGGAAGGGGCCCTGCATATGCAGGCCTACAGTACTTCCTTGACCACTAGCCGCTAGATGGCCACAGCAGCCCCCACAGTGCTGACAACTGAGAGTGTTTCCAGGCAACACCCAGCTTCTCTGGGGTGGGGCATTGTGTTCTGTGACCTCTGTGGCTGGCAGGTGCAGGAACTCTGGAGTGGGAGGGTTGGAAGAGAACCCTTAGCCCTCTGACAAAAATCAAAGATGGCCAGCCATATCACTGGATGCCGTATCATTCTGGATGCAGTCAGATCAGTACTGAAGGAGGTCTCTGCAGGCCTGGGGACTTCAGGGTGGACAGACAGGCCACATCTGCTTCTGGAGCTTTTTAGAGGACAAGAAGTCCTCCTGATGGCTGAGGTACAGAGGACTTTGTCACATAGGGCTGTGGAAATGGTTTCTGGTGGGTGTACCTAGTCCCCAAGGCAGGCAATTACACTATGTATTGTGGGAATCAAAAGTGTTT
Organism: Peromyscus californicus insignis; assembly: GCF_007827085.1. Taxonomy (NCBI): domain Eukaryota; kingdom Metazoa; phylum Chordata; class Mammalia; order Rodentia; family Cricetidae; genus Peromyscus; species Peromyscus californicus. Next base: position 63,030,595 of record NW_026294551.1, read on the forward strand.
CTTTTTTATTTTTATTTTTGTTTTGGTTTATGTCTATTTATTTATTTTGTGTATGAGTGCTCTATCTGCATGTAGGCCTGTATGCAAAAGAAGGCATCAGATACCATTATAGATGGTTGTGAGCCACCATGTAGTTGCTGGGAATTGAACTCAGGACCTCTGGAAGAGCAGCCATTGCTCTTAACCCTGTGCCATATCTCCAGTCCCTCAGAAGTGTTTCTATATGACTGGGTGGTCCTGGGGCCCCTGGCTCCACAAGTCCACTTCACATTGGTTTCAGTCTCCTTTCTGGTCCCATTTCCCCATTCTCCTGTCTCCCTGCTGATGGTCACCCTGCTGTGGCTTGCTTTCTTTCAATGCCTGTCCTTTTCTTTCTTTCTTTTCTTTCTTTTTTTTTTTTTCTCGAGACAGAGTCTCTCTGCATAGCCTTGGCTGTCCTGGACTTCACTTTGTAGACCAGGCTGGCCTTGAACTCAAAGAGATCTACCTGCCTCTGCCTCCTGAGTGCTGGGATTAATGGGATTAAAAGCATACAACACTGTGCCCAGCTACTTAATTCCTGTTTTTTTTTTGTTGCATTGTGTCCCATTCGCAACACATTCTCAGAAAACTGAATGAGCGAACGAACCAACAGGTGAAGGAGCACATGCCCGGTAATGTGACTAGAATCCCAGCTTTCAGAGGTCAAGGCAGGAAGACCAGGAGTTTGGAGCCTACCTGGGTGGTTGTGCATGCCTGTGATCCCAGCACTTGGGAGGCAGAGGCAAGAGAAAGAAAGACAAACCAAGTTGAGAGTTCAAGGCCAGCCTGGTGGGAAGACCCTGTTTCCAAACAAAACAACCCAACCATGGAGGACTCCAGACAGCAGCCTGAGAAGATGGGACCTGGAGATGTTATAGCCGTCTTGGGGTGAGGGGTGGTCATCTAGGGGTGTTGCTACTGAGTTCATTCTGTGGGACAAAAGAAGAAGAATTGTACATTTGGGGAAGAAGACTGAAGCAGAGAAAGAGAAAGTGGCAGGATTTGGAGAATAAGAAGGCTCATACAACAGAGAAGGAAGTGACAGACCTGGAGAGTTAGGAAAGTGAAAACAGCAAACTTCATTCAAGCAAACAGCTCCTCGTCAGGATGGGAGGGGCCCAGAGCCAGGAGTCTGCCTGGGCTGCTCCCAGTTGCAAGCTTTAGAGGGTTCCCAGCCTTCCCCTTTGCTAATTCCTTCTCCTTCCCCTGTTTGGTCCTGCCCACGCATCCTTTCTCGGCTGGGCTCTTTGACTTGTCCGTGGGCTTTTTCTTCAGGCCATTAGAGTTTCAACAGTTGCAAGGTAAACTCAAGGAATGAGAAGCAGGCCCTGGGAGCAAGAAGCGGTCTCTTTGAAAAGGATCGGTCTTGCTTTCCTGGTAGGCTTATAGTCCCCTAACTCTCCCACGGATGGAGATGGGGTGACTCAAGATTGGGGAAGGGGAGGAAGGCTTCTAGGAGGAGGCAGCAATGGGGTGGAGCCTGCAGGATAAAGGAGAAATCCAAGTTGGAAATGGGAAGTTAGGGGCGGCTGCAGAGTACAGGACATTGCTGTGCCCACCCTATTTAATGGCTATAGTGATTGGGTAAAATGTAGGCCTGGAAGCCACTTTGTGTATGTGTGGGGGGATTCTCAACTCCCTGCAGATGGGGGCAGGCAGGACTGTAGGTAGAAAACATAGCCAGGTTCTCCTCAGTAACTGGAGATGCCTTGAGAAGCTGTGAGATCTCATGCCCAATTTTATATGAGAGGTATGGTTACCCCACCTCTTAGAACCTAATCATCAAGAGGCAGGTCACTCAGTTACAAATCATCAAGGCACCAGACTCTTCTACAAAGACAAAAGGGTGGCTGAATGCACAGAAAGACTCTCCATGACATTATCCACGAGGAAGGCCACCTTGCACTGGGAAGGGCAGGGGGCAGAGCCAAGAGCCAGAAGGTACAGGTGGGCGGGACTTACCATATAGGGCAGGCACCAGGTGCATCCCCAGGAACGAATAAATAAACAACCAACCAAACAAACAAATATTAAATTAAATTAAAAGCAGAAGATACCTGTGCTAGGGAACTGGCTTGTGGTGGCACAGGCAGCCACCACATCAGAACCCTTAAGCAGTCCAGTGTTTGAGATGATAAGCCAGGTGGAGATGCACCAGAAAGTGAGCGCAGCAAGGAGTTTCCTCGACTCAGAAACAAAAACACGTGCCATGCCGTTAAAAATCCTGTATGTAGGCCGGGCGGTGGTGGCGCACGCCTTTAATCCCAGCACTCGGGAGGCAGAGCCAGGCGGATCTCTGTGAGTTCGAGGCCAGCCTGGGCTACCAAGTGAGTCCCAGGAAAGGCGCAAAGCTGCACAGAGAAACCCTGTCTCGAAAAACCAAAAAAAAAAAATCCTGTATGTGAGCCAGGCATGGCGGCACAGGCCTTTAGTTTCAGCACTGGGGAGGCAGAGGCAGGCGGATCTCTGTGTGTTCGAGGCCAGCCTGGTCTACATAGTGAGTTCCAGGACAGCTAAAGGTACATAGTGAGATCCTGTCTCAAAAAAACAAAAAGGAAAAAAGTCCCGCAGACTTCATCCCTTCAACCTATCCACTCCTACATAATCAATTGCACGCAGTTTTTGTATATAGTTGAAGAGGCAAGCAACATGGTCAGGCCCAGAGCCTGCAGTGAAATCAGTATGCTCGGCTTGGAGAAGGCAATAATTGGGCAAGAGTGTTTGCCAGACGAGAATCCCATCTCTCATTCAGCCTTCACTTGGAAGCCCAGGTTAGGCGTCCATAAGTACATCGAGGTTCATGGGGAGCAAGTGCTCAGGACCCGGGACTTGAGCCTTACTTCCAATCCTTCCTGGTTTAGGGGATGTCGCTTAGACCTCTGAGCCTCGTTTTCTGATTGGTAAGCTGGATTCCTGGGAGGCCCAGAGGGATAATGTTTATCAACAGCATGGTGGGAGGCCGGTGCATGGAGTGCACAGGATGCTGTGGTTACTAGTGACTATCTAGTATCCATGCAAGCCTGGCTCCTGCCTCAAAGGGAACAAGAGACCGTTTATTCTGGAGCCAAATGTCTGTGGCCACGGCTGGGGAACGTGGATTTGCTTTACCCCAAATAAATGTCCCATTCTGGAAACAGTTTCATGGAGTCTTTATAGTTGCAGAACAAAAGAAAGTTTAAAAAAAAATCAAGGTGCTTTTCAACTCTATTGATGGGAAGATCAGGTAGGCGCCGGTTACAGTGAAGCAAGAAGGTCTCTGCTCATGACACAAAACCACAGTCCTCACCACAAGACAGGTAAGAGCTTATTTATTCTGGAGCCAAATAGGAGTGACCATGGCCTGGAACAGAGCCTCAGCTCTCCCCAAAGGCCAGGCTCCAATGAGGGGGCAGGCTCAGAACTTTTTACAGTAACAGAACAAAGAAATCCACAAATCAGGACTCACATTGGTGGACACACCAGGTAGGGGGTTATGACCACACGAAGAGAACTCTGCTATAGGCTTTAGCTGCTGAGAGCTTTCTCAGCCCTGTGACTGGGGGAAAACTAGGGGTTTGTTAATATAGTCCCAGAAGGTTCTCACCTGCAGGTGACAGGATGTTAGTTCTGACACAAAGGTGGGCAAGGGACTAAAGATGGCTCCAGATAAACTGTAATTAGGCTCTGGACCTGCAACATTCCAACTCTGGAGGTCTAATTGGTTGACACTCTTTGCAGATACAGCTTCTCCCTAGGAATTCTTGTTCACACTGCTGTAGATCTCAGATGCTATCTGATGCATTCTTAGCTTCAGGCTGGTGGAAGCGGTGGGCTGTTAACAATGCATTCCAAAAGGCTTCCCATGATAGTCACAAGGGTGTTAGGTTAGATAAGAGAGTAGGTGACAAAGGGTTATTAAGGAGACTAAAGACAGTTCAAGATAACTTGGCTGTGGACTTGCAACATTCCAACTCTTCACAACCATAGAGTTGTAATCAGCCTTGTAGAACCTTTAACATAGTTGTGGCTTTTTTTCTGGGAGCTTCGATTTACACCAACTGTCTTCAGCTGGGGGTTCTACTGTCCTCAGAGCCAGCAGCTAGAAGTGCATTTAAAGACTTATTTCACTCAGGAGGCAGAGGCAGGCAGATCTCTGTGAGTTCGAGGCCAGCCTGGGCTACAGAGTGAGTTCTAGGACAGGCTCCAATGCTACACAGAGAAACCCTGTCTCAAAAAGCAAACACAAACAAACAAACAAAGAGACTTATTTCATGGGTGAGAGCCAGGGGTGTTTAATAGCCTACCCTTTGCCAAGGGTACCCAAACCACAGAGAAGTTGCCCTGCCTTATGCCATGTACCCTGAACCCTACCACATCCTGTCCACCTCTGTGCTGGGAATTGAACTCAGAGCAGCTACATACTCAGCCTTGAACAGACTCTATCTAGGCTCTTAACTCACAGGCAAAAGTGTAGGGCCCAGGGGATCTGGGGTGGGGACTTGGGCAGGTTGGTTAAGAGTGGCTGAGCCTTTCAGGTTGCATCTGGGTCGGATCTGTAATCACCCATGAGCCGAGCAGCCTGGTGCTAGTGGGCAGTTGCAGAGATGTCTCTTCAGCCCCAGGGCACAGGGCATGAGATCCCCTTTCTCCTGCTAGCACCTTGTGCCAGCGTTAATGTGTGCCCACCATGTGGGCCTGGGAGGGCTGGTGATGGCTGCTGCCACTCACCTTGTCTAAGAACCAAGAGGAACAGCACAGGAGGGCGTACATGCTTGTCATACCTGCACTCAGGTGGCTGAGGCAGGAGGACTGCCAAGTATTCAAGGCCACATAGGGAAATCTATGCTAGCCAGGGTTAGAGAGTGAGACCCCGCCTCAAAACAAAAGAAAACAAACAAAACACTATCACACAAAACGCAACCCAACCCAAAAAACAAGAACAAACTACAGAAGAGAAGTGGCACATTCCTAGCCTGTGACAACACACCTGTGGGGACATTCCTGGTTAAAGAGGCAGAGCACTCAGTGAGTTGTGACAAATCTCAGAAACCCCTGGCTTGAGCTCTCCAAAGCTGCCAATGTCATTCTTCAACTTCTAAAATATTATTTTTGAGGCAGGATCTCATTCTTTAGGGGAGGTTGGCCTGGAGCGTGGGACCCTCCTGCTTCAAACCTTCCAAGTGCTGGATTATAAACATGCCACTACACCTGTCTTTGATGTCTTTTTTTTTTAATTTGGTTAATTAAGTGTGTGTGTGTGTGTGTGTGTGTGTGTGTGTGTGTGTGTGTGTGTGTGTGCGTTCATGCACACACAGGCCACAGTGTACATGTGGAGGTCAGGGAACAACTTTTGGGATCTGGTTCTCTCTTTCCACTCTGGATCCTGGGGATTCCACTCGGGTCCTCAGACTTGGTGGCAAGTGCCTTTATCTTCTGATCCTTCTCATTTCCATCTCCATCCCTAGGTATTTCTTTTCTTCTTTTTCTCTTTCTTCCCTGCCCCAACTCAAAACAAGGTCTCACCATGTAGCCCTGGCTGTCCTCAAACTCACTATGTAGACCAGGCTGGCCTCTAACAGAGATCTGCCTGCCTCTGTTTTCTGGGTGCTGGGATTAAACGTGTGTGCCACTATGCCCAGCTCCCCAGTATATTTCTAATGGAAAAAGACAGACCAAAGTTGGCTATATGTGGCCTGTACGGGGGATCTTAGAACTGCATATTACCAGGACTGTCTCAGTGTGCATCCTGGCTGGGCTGTATGTCAGCCGATCATGTTGGGTATCTGTCATCCTGAGCATTGTGCTGTGAGTCGACACAGTGTCTGTTCATGAAGTTCCAGTGAAATCTACCCTTACCCCTCAAACAGTTCACAAGCAAGCAGAACATAAAATCAGAAGCAGATGCAACATATGCCAAGAAATGCAGAGGTAAATCCAGGGGAGAGGTGCTGGGAGCCCACTGGATAATTCTTGAGTGTTTATTGTGGCTTGAAAAATTTTGAGATAGGAAATCCTTAAGGTATGAGTTTTCTGCAAAAAGGAAAAAAAATTGCTTAAGTCTGGGGTGTAGTTCTATGATAGAGCACTTGCCTAGCAGAGACCCTGGGTTTGATCCCCACCTCTGTGGACCAAACAACACCCCCAAACACACAGAACCGACTGCACACATATGAAACGGTACAGAACAAAGACACTTAGGAGAGCATTGTAGTGCCCTCTTTGTAGTTCCTCTGTGTGTGAGAGTGAGTCATGCCATGAGTCATGGCATGAGACCAGAATCCTCTGCATATGTGAAGTCAGGCTCATGCTTATACACGGTCCATTTGGGCTGATGCTTCCTGAGAACTGGAAGAGCAGACCTGGTGGGGGTGGGACTTGTGGACATGCAGCATGCAGCTTGAGTCTGCAACCTGGTTGACTTTTCCTGCATTTGCTCTCAGTTATCAAGATAAACATTTTCAAGTCTACAGGATAGATCCGTGGTTGCTAAGCATCCACCACTCCTTCCCGTTTGTTGACATGGGCCTTTTGTCCCCTTCTCTGTGTCTTACGTGCCAACTTCTGTGGGGCAGTCCTCAGCTGCTGGAAGAAGTCCCCTGGTATTGCTCTTCTGGCTGGATCTGCTCCCAGCTTTTGTTTCTCTGAAAACATATTTACTTTGCCTCATTTCCATTTTCCTTTTAAAAGATGGAGCCTTGGGGCTTGTCTTGGTTAGGGTTTTTTATTGCTGTGAAGTTACCATGACCACGGCAACTCTTACAAAGAAAACATTTAATTCAGGTCCTCACTTACAGTTTCAGAGATTCAGTCCACACGTGCAGGCAGATGTGGTGCTGGAGTAGTAGCTGAGAGTCCTGCATCTTGCAGGGAGCAGGAAGGAGACTGTGACACTGACCAAAACTTAAGCAAAAGACCTCAAAGCCCACCTCCACCATGGCACATTTCCTCCAACAGGGTCATACTTAAAGCCATATCTCCCAATAGTGCCACTCCCTTTGGGGGCCATTTTCTTTCAAACCACCACAGGGCTGGAGAGATGGCCCAGGGTTAAGAGCACTTGTTGCTCTTTCAGAGGACCCAGGTTTGGTTCGAAGCACCCACATGGTGGCTCACAGCTCCATCATAACTCCAGTTGCAGGGGATCTGATGCACTCTTCTGACCTCTACGAGCACTAGGCACCCAAGTGGTATATATGCATATATACAGGCAAAATATTTCTAAACATACAATATAAAAAAAAAAATGAAGTCTTGCTATGTTGCCTGGGCTAGCATTGAACTCATGGGCTCAAGGAGTCCTCCTCTTGCCTCAGCTTCCTTAGTGGATTAAAGTAGATAGGAGTATGTCACCATGCCTGCTTTGGGCCTTTATTTTTGAAGAGTAATTTCACTCAACCAAAACAAAGCCTTGACCCTATTCGTTCAGCAAATAGTTGATGAGTTCTGAGTAGGCACCAGGTGCATGAAGGCACAAGACTCAAGGGTAGCTGAAGCGGAGTCCTTGTTCTCTAACAAGGGAAGAGTGTGGCTGGCAGAGAAAACTAGAGGTACCAAGGCCCCGAGACTGGCAGGAATGTACAAAGAGGCCAGTGAGGTCAGAGTGAGTCCGGCTTGAAGAACAAAAGGAGTGTCCACCTTCTCAGACTGCGCTGTGATGAGACCCTGAGCTTTCGAGAGAGATGAACAGCCACAGAGAAGGGGGCAGGACCGAGAAGGGTTGTAATCACCAAGTGAGTGCTTGGACTTCTAGGGATCACATCCGGTCCCAGGGAGGTGGGTTTTAGTGGTGGGTGAAGAGCAGTCTCGGCCTTGGCTTTGAATGGTGGGTTTTAAGCCTGTCCCTTACTCAGTGACTGTGAGGTCCGTTTCCTCAGGACAGAATACAGCCTCTGTCCCCACAGGGCTGCTGGGTGGTTTCCAAGAAGCCAGAGGCTGACTCAGTGCTGACTCCAGGATTTGCAGTCTGCAAGAGCACAGATTAGATTTTCATGGTTAGGAATTTGAGAGTCAGAGAGAGCAGGCCACTTCCCCCAGGCTTCACAGCCAGTACGTGGCGGGGCAGAGATTCCAATGGCAAGAGGTAACTTTGGTTTTCAACTTGGATGGTAAGCAGTCTGATTTCCCATTCCACAGACAGGGCCTGTATGGCTCAGAAAGCTGCCTTGCCCGAGGCCCTCAGCTTAGAGTGGCAGAACTGTTCATCCAGCGTTGCTTACTGAATGCCTGCTTTGTGTCAGGCATAGGCTGAGGTACCCAGGGAAGACAGAAAACCACTACCCCGGTGCGGCGCACATCCTGGTGGGGCTGCCCAGAATAAAGGGGCGAGTGAGATAGATTTGCTAGACAGTGACAGGGCTGTGGGGAGAGATCAGGTTGGCCAAGGGGAAGGAGTGCATCGATGGGTTGGCAGGCACAGAAGGGTGACACCCAAGTGTGGTCTGGAGTGCGGGAGGGAAGGATCCGTGAGAAATCTGGGGAAGAACATCCACACACGAAAACGCTGGTGGGAACACATGGGGAAGACACATGTCTTAGTCACTGTTCTATCGCTGTGAAGAGACGCCATGACCAAGGCGACCCTTAACACAAGAAAGCGTTTAATTGGGAGTTTGCTTACAGTGTCAGAAGTTCAGTCTATTATCACTGTGGCGGGAAGCATGGCTGCAGGCATGGCGCAGACGGTGCCGGAAAAGGAGAGAGCAAATCCTGATCTGCAGGCAGACAAAGAGAGACACTGGGCCTGGCATGGGCTTTTGAGACTTCAAAGTCAACCCCCAGTGACACACTTTCTCCAACAAGGTCACACCTCCTAAGCCTTTTCAAATAGTGCCACGCCCTGATGACTAACAGCAGCCTAGAGGGGCCATTCTTATTCAAACTATCCCATTATGTGGAGGAGCAATAAGGAGGCCAACAGGAAGCAAGGGTTAGTGTACTTTGGAGGCTAAGGTGCAGAGAAGGTCCACCAGCACCGAAAGCCACGATGGAGTCCTCAGCTGGCTGATACCCTGGGGAACTGGGTTCAGATGAGTCGCCACGTCACTTGGGGAAAGGGCTACTTCCCAAGCCTGGTGTGGAAGGGAACATGTGGGAACTCTGCAGAGCCTGCATCTCAAAATGACCTCTGCTCTGGAAAGATCTCCCCACCCCACCTAATTCTGACCCCCGCAGAGCCTGCTCACGGAGAACAAGTGTACTCAAGACAGGAAGCTTGCTTTATGGATAGAAAATAGATTGTGAGCTGGGAAAGGATTAGGCTGTACCAATGGTGTTCAATTAGCAATGCTAGTTTGATCAACAAAAGCCTATTTTGGTGACCCCCCCACCCCTTGCCTCCAGGAGCTACTACATCCAGATTCAACATAGAGGGAAGGCAGCGTGGAGGCAAACCTCTGGCCCAAAAGGACCATCTGGAACCGACTAGAAGATGCTCTCTCTTAAATGGCTTCTCAAGTGTGACAAGCAGAGAGAGAGAGAGCTCTAAGGATAAAAAAGAGGTTCATTTATTAAAACTTCAGAAATGGAGAGTGGAATAAGCAGGGCATCAAGAGTGGACACTCCCACAGAGGAGCAGGCTCCTTCCAGGCGGTGAGCTTCCCATCACCTGGGGGCATGTAAACAGAGTGCTCTTCCACTCATCAAGGGAGTCAGGAAAGAAAATCCCCAGTTAGAGACTGCCTGGATGTCTTCTCTTCAAGCTCAGATGTAGAGGCTTCCAAAGAGCCCAGGCAAAAGCTTCTGCCTCAAAACATCATCCATTAAACCGGGCGGTGGCGCACGCCTTTAATCCCAGCACTCGGAGGCAGAGCCAGGCGGATCTCTGTGAGTACGAGGCCAGCCTGGGCTACAGAGCGAGATCCAGGAAAGGCACAAAGCTACACAGAGAAACCTTGTCTTAAAAAAAACAAAAACAAGGGGCTGGAGAGATGGCTCAGAGGTTAAGAGCACTGATTGCTCTTGAGTTCAATTCCCAGCAACCACATGGTGGCTCACAACCATCTGAAATGAGATCTGGTGCTCTCTTCTGGCCTGCAGTCATACATGCTGTATATATAATAAATAAATAAATCTTTAAAAAAAACAAAAACAAAAACAAAAAACAAAAACAAAACATCCTTTGGCTTGTGACTTGAACCCCAGTTGCATTTCAAGTGGCAAGTATGGCTCCCATTGACACCATAGAAAAACCACTCTGGTGGGGTGATTTGAGGTAGGGTGACAGACTACATTGCATCAGTTCTGATGTGACCTTTAACCTTTACCTTTCTCTGTCCCCTGAAAAAAGCAAACACACAGAAATTCACAGTCACAGTTCAATGAAATAGCCAAAGGTATCCAGTAGTTAAGAAGACGGGACCTGGAAAGCATGTCTGGTAGATGTGGGTGACCTCTAGATAGATGCTGTCTGCCGTCAAGCAGGACTTGTGACACTGAGCAGGGCCAGGCTCCTGATCATTGTGAGCAGCACAGCAGTGGTCATTCAGAGACCAGCTATTGAGCTCTTTGTGTCCAGTCCAGCAGTGGCCAGTGTTAGTTCCCGTGGGTCAGCTCCCCCTCAATGAGTCTTACCAATGTGTGTTCCCTTAACTCCAAAGGAGGGGAAAGCTGGGCTTGGCCTCAGAGCTAGTGTGCATCCTTCAAAGCCAGTGTCCCCTCCTGTCCCCTTGGTCTGCTTGTCCCATCCTAGGCATTTTGTGAAGCCTGGGACCATCTGTGAGGTAGTCCCACAGAACTAACCTGTTCAGGATATGCTTGCTTCTTGGTGCAGGGGGTGGGGACGAGGTGCAGAGGAGTGGTCCACAAAGAGTTAGGAATCAGCTGAGGTGGATGATGTCCTGCCTGGCCTTGGGCTGGCTGAGTGCCTGAGCAAATCTAAGAATTTTGGATTCTATTTCTCCATGGATCTAAGTAGCTACAAAAGTGGTTGTCCTGCCCCCAGTCACTTAAACTTCCACCTGCTCCCCACATTGTACTGCTTTGTAGTGCTCACCTGTACTTCCCATTCACAAGCTCCCCAATGCTGTCCTGCCTCCTGGTTTGCCCTGTGCTGGCACTTGCCATACTTGGCACTTCCTCTTAGTATTCTAAAGCTGCGCCCTTCCATACTATCTCACCTAGCCTCCAGTCTTTCCCACCATACTACTTACTAAGTTATACCCATTTTTTTTTAAATCTCTGGAAGCAGAGGTCAGGGATCTTGTGTTGCTGTCCATAGCCCCCCCAGCATGTTCAGCAAACACTTATGAATAAGGAAATCAATGAAGGAATGAGTGGAGGAGGGATCTCTGGTCGAATCAAAGGCTCTGGGGACTTTGGGGGAACCCAGAGGAGCTGTGGTTGACTTGGCAAGATGGTAGAGGGGTGTACACAAAGTTACTTATATTTCTGGTCCACTGTTTGCAGTCTCTAGTCCTATCTACCGAAAGACCTAGCTTCCTATCCTTTAGGGACCTTCTCTCAGGTAAAGCTTCCTTCACTTTATGGTGGAAAAGAATTTCAGGAGAAGACAGTTTAAAGCAGAGTTTATTGGGAAGAAAGTTTAGAATGGATATAAGCATAGGGGATTAATAAGAGGAAGTGCTCAGAAGAAGAAAGACACTGAAAAGTGTGGGTATGGGCTTCTCAGAGGAGAGCCACACTTAAGTGTTGGTAGCCCAAAAATGCCATTGTGGTGACCCTCAAGTTACATCTTAGAGGGTTGATAACGGCATCCCTCGATAAACGAGATCACAGGGTGGCTCCAGATGTGCCTTGGTTAGGATGGTAGTCTAGAAAAACGAACAGTGGGCTGCACAAAGGGGTCAAGAACTATCTTTTGCTGTAAATAGGGTTTGTGAGACCCCTAGAGAATTGTAGGTTTGTAACTAGAAAAGGAGAAAGGCCATAGACTCCCAGGCCTTAAAACGCAGTGAATTGCTATTTTAACATTTTTTATTTGAAAATATCCAGTCGGGCGGTGGTGGTGCACGCCTTTAATCCCAGCACTCGGGAGGCAGAGCCAGGCGGATCTCTGTGAGTTCGAGGCCAGCCTGGTCTACAGAGCTAGTTCCAGAATAGGCTCCAAAGCTACACAGAGAAACCCTGTCTCAAAAACAAAACAAAACAAAAACACCCCCCCCCCCCCAAAAAAAAAAGAAAATATCCATATCCACATAAGAGGAACACTGTCTCTACGCAGGCAACTTTCACAGCAAGAGTTAATTGTGCTGGAATCCTTGATCCTCAGCTGGCAAATGTCTTACAGTTATACTCTGGAGTGAGGTCCTTTTACTTTCCATAAATGCCCGTATCTTTTTTATCCTATCTCAGGGAAACTAGCTAAGCTGGGGGATGGGGTAAAGCCATGGGGCCCAAAGTAACGGGGTAAGAGCCTTAACCTGAGGGACATTACCGGAGTCCCTCCGTAACCAGCAGCCTCTCTCTAATAGTGCCCTGGGACTTGTAGTCCTCCGCTTCTTGCGACTTGGAAGTGCGCCCCACGAGGCAGAGCCCGGAAACTACATTTCCCAGAAGGCCAGGAGACGCTGGGGACACCAGGAAAGTCTACCGGCTGGCCGCGCTTCCTTAAATGCCAAGGGGCCGGCTCCCCCAGCCAAGCGGCGGGGCGAGGTCCCCACGTGTCACCCTCTGAGGGGGCTCACGGGGTGGAAGGAGATAACGAGTCCGGCAGCCGCACTTATGAGCAGCTTGGCAGAGGAACACGACTGCTGCGGAGGCCTCGGCAATATCGACTTCAGGCAGGTACACTTCGCACAGCAGCTCCGCTCAACCGAAAGGGATGGTCCAGGCCGGAGCCGGCAGGCAACGCCTTCAACGCTTGGTGGGCGGGGTTACCCTGTTCCCCAGCAACGATGGGCGGGGCCTGGAGGAGAGGGGAGCGCTCGATTGGTTGTGGTGGTGGTGGTGGTGATTGTCGGAACGTGGCGCGAATCTTGTCATCTCTGTTATAGCATAGGGGAGCCTCTGTGTCTGTGATTATGTAGCGCTGGGAAATTGTGCGTGGAAGTCTCTCGGAAGGTGGGAGCCTGGGGTTTTGCATGTGAGTTCCTAGAGTTGTGTAGGGATGTCCAGAGTGTGAGTGCGTGCAGGGAGAAGGCGGCTTACTGCATTTGGGTGCCTGCTGTGTGGATGTGTGGCAACGATCATTGTCCCTGGCTTCACACTTCTGGCCTCCTGGTCAGAAGAGTGGAGAACGCAGTTTCCAGTAGGGACGGGATGGGAGTAGTGGGCCCTGGGCCACCTTGGGACTTGATTCGATCTCCTGCAAACTTCAGCAAACTCACGGGCATCTCTCCAGGTTGGATAGAAGACATTCTATCGAGTCTCCTCTCCTGCGTGTTGCCTCCTTTTACAAGCCATGCTTCACAGAGCCTGTAAAATCTCTGCCAAAAGAAGCCTCTAATCCACTTCATTTGTTCCCTTTTTCATGGCTCAGTGTGATCATACTCATTTATTTACAGATATGGTCAATATTTAGAAAGGGACTATTGAGGTCCCGTTTCTGGGACAGACAATCGCTGGCTATCACTGAGCTTTCATTCATGTAAAGAAGACTACAGGCATGGAAGTAGTAGAGGAAACTGATCCGTAGTTTAGAATAGCAGGTGAAAGTTTGCCTTGTGTGCCAGGGAAGGGATGGAAATAGAAGCAGTGAGTGATAAGCCATTGGGTAGGAGTTCCTTGTGGAGGGACAGCAGGCACACAGGAGGGAACAGGTGACAGTTACCCACTGGTGTTAAGAGTGTGAAGGGCAGTTGAGGTGGGTGGGTGGGCAGTGGATGTTGGAGAATAGTTTTCTCCTTTAGAATATTTGTTACTGAAGCATATTCTCCATCCAGTTGGGTGACTGGCAAGTCCTAAGTGCATCTCTCTCCAGCCTTTGAATAAGGCAGGACCTCCCATCCCCCGCATCCCTATCCCCTATCCTCTCTTCAACTTCTTTCTCCTCCTAGTATTTTTCTTGGGCATGTGAGACAAGTGTTACACCAGCCTCAGCTCCAGTGAGTCATGCTTTCTAACCCAGTGCGTCACACATAGCAATAATACTGGCCGGAGTGATGGGTAACCTTGAGCTTGGGAGTGGGGAAGATGTGAGGGGGCAGGCTAGAATGCAGGGGGTAGTGACACATTGTAGATCGCTAGCACTGAGGGTTCTTGGCTTACTGCAGGATGATGGAAACAAGGCCTGTGTTGTAGGCCTGGAGCCAAGAGACAAGAAGTCTGTCCTGGCTGGGATAGCTCCCTAGGTGTGACGCTTTCCTGTCCTCCTCTAACCCTCTCAGTTCTCGTGGGTTTTCCTATCCTGCAGGCTCCCAGCCTCATGGAGCTGGAGAGCCAGGGGCATTTCATGAGATAGGTCAGGATGACCCTTGTTGACTAACATTGTGTTACAGCCTGGTTAGCTTCCTATTTACAAGGGATTTTTCTTAATAAAATAAAAGCAATAACATCACTGTCTTAGTTACTTTATTATTGATGTAATAAGACACCACGACCCGAGTAATTTATAGAAGAGTTTATTGGGGGCTTGCAGTTTCAGAGGTTTAGAGTCCATGACCATCATGGTGGAGAGTGTGGCGGCAGGCAGGCATGGCTCTGGGGCAGTAGCTGAGAGCTCACACCTTGATCCACAGGTAGGAGGCAGAGAGAATTAACTGGGAATGGAATGGGCTTTTGAAGCCATAAAGCTCACCCCCAGTGACATACCTCCTCCAATAAGGCCACACCTCCCTCCACGAATAGTTCCACAAACTGTGGGACAAGCATTCAAACATATCAGTCTTCAGGGGCCATTCTCATCCAAACCACTACATATACAACATTAAGGTTTCTCTTATGCAGGAAATCTTCCTCTGTCAAAATCTCTGGGTAAAATAGTCCCTGGCCTAAGAAAACGTCCAGGTTTTTCCTTCACTTATGGACACCTGAGCTGATGCACTCAATGCTGTCTTATGAAGTGTTGTGTGTCCCATATATAATTTAGGCTTTTGTGCTGGGGTGTGACTCAAAGGTAGAACGATTGCCTAACATGTTCAAGGCCCTGAGTTTGATTCGCATCATCTCAACAAACAAAAGCAATTTTTTTTAGTAACCACATTATTTAAGGAGAAATAAAAAAGAGGGGCTGAGTAGATGGCTTCTTTGGTAGAGTGCTTGCTTGCTGTGTACACATGGGGACCTGAGTTCAGATCCTCAGCACCCACATAAAAGGCCGGGTGCAACCACAGCGCCCCCAGTCCCAGCTCTGGAGAAGTGCAGACAGGAGCCCCTGAGGCCCTCTGGCCAGCAAGTCTAGCCAAGTTGGTGAGCTCCAGGTCCAGTGAGAGAGCCTGTCTCAAAAGATAAGGTAGAAATCATAGAGGAAGACATTTAATGTCAGCGCATGGCCTCCACACACACCACCCTAAATACACAAAATAAAAAACAAAACAAACAAAGGATTTTCCCAAAATACAATTTCCTTCCATATCTGCAGTTTCTTTATCTGCACGTTACCTTATCCAGATTGAAAAAAATTGTGTGCACCCATGATAGAATTTTTCTCTTGATATAATTCACTAAACATATAGCAGTAACTATCTATACAGCGTCTCTATTGTGTTGGGATGAGATTTAGAGCATGTGAGGACACACAAATTCTATGCGCATATTATGCCATTTAACATGAGGGACTTCAGCTGCCCAGGGTGTTGGTGTCTGCAGGGGATGCTGGAACCAATCTTCTATGGAGTGTCTGAGGGATGTCTGTATTTGATTATTAACTGTATATGTGGTGATATTGTGTTCCCCAATATATTGTGCGCCTTAATAAACTTATCTGGGGTCAGAGAACAGAACAGCCACTAGATATAGAGGCCAGAAAATGGTGGCACTCACACCTTTAATCCTAGCATTCCAAAGGCAGAGATCCATCTGGATCTATGTAAGTTCCAACACTGGAAACAGCTAGGCATGGTGACACACACCTTTAATCTGATGGCAGGAGGCAGAAAAGTATATAAGGTGTGAGGACCAGGAACTAGGCCTAGTTAAGTTTTTAGGCTTTTGAGCAGCAGTTCAGCTGAGATCCATTCGGATAAGGACACAGAGGCTTCCAGTTTGAGGAAACAGGATCTGCTGAGAAGTTGGCGAGGTGAGGTTAGCTGTGGCTGGTTCTGTTTCTCTGGTCTTTCAGCATTCACCCCAATACCTGGCTCCGGGTTTGTTTTTATCAATAAGACCTTTTAAGATTCGTGTTACATGTGTATAAGGATATTTCACCACGTGATGCTAAGGCACTCACGGCTTCCTGTTGCTGGTAGCTGCTGTGCTGACTGATCATTCCAGATGTTGAGGAACCGGCACTCAGCCAGGCACCAGCTAGCCCACTCATCTGTTACTGTAGTCTGGTTTTGGTGGTTAGTTTAAAAAGTCATTGGTTAGGGCAAGAAGTGGGCCTGTCGTAGCTTACAGCCCAAAGTCCTTCTGTCCCCTGTGTGGCATTTGTATGAAGAAAGCTGAGAAGGGCCTGTCCACATGTGGGAGCACTTCTAAGACTCAGGGTGCTGTCTTCTTAGGGCATTCCTATTTGTAGATCACCCTGGGATACCCAGAGCCAAGGCATGAGGGTCCAGGTGGTCCTGTTTCATGGCCGTCCACCATCCTCCTTTTCATGAGAATTTTCCTGCTCAAGGGAGAAGATGGGTGATAATGTCACCAGCTCAGCCTAGGTGTCACAAAATGTGCTTCAGTTTTTTGTTTTTTAATCTATCAGATGAGTATAGGAACAGCTATGGATAATGCTCCTCAGATGTCAAAGGCCATGTACGCAGGAAGCTGAGAGAGTAGGTAGGGGATGGGTTCCTTCAGCTGCTCATCCCTATTTGCAGTAGCTGTGCCCAAGTGCACCGCTGGAGACCAAGCCTTCTTGGTGGCAGATGTGGTGTGTCTTGACGATTGTACTACTCAGCTTTTCTAACACTGTGACCAAATACCCAAGAGGATCAATTTAAAAAGATAAAAGGTTTAGTTTGGGTCACAGTCACTTTCTCCTTTGCCTTTGGGCTGGTGGTGGCATGGTACATCATAGTGGGGGCCTGTGACAGCATGTTCACTTGATGGTGACCAGGAGAAAAAAGAGAGGAAGGGTCCCCGGTCCCCGCATCTCCTTTATGGTCTCTCCCAGTGACCTACCTTCCTCCCACTAAGCCCTGGCTCCCAAAGCTTCTGTTTTCTCACAGTGCCATCAGTTAGAGACCAAACCTTTGATCTTTCTTTCTTTTTTTCTTTTTTTTTTGTTTTTGTTTTTTCGAGACAGGGTTTCTCTGTGTAGTTTTGGTGCCTGTCCTGGATCTCGCTCTGTAGACCAGGCTGGCCTCTCAGAGATCTGCCTGGCTCTGCCTTCCAAGTGCTGCGATTAAAGGCGTGCACCACCACTGCCCAGCTTCTTTCTTTCTTAAGACGCACCTTACTACATAGCTCTGGCTGGCCTCAAACTTGTTATATGTTTAGATCAGGCTGGCCTTGAACTCACAGAGATCCTCCTGTCTGTATCCACTGCAGCTGGGATTAAAGGAGTGCACCACCATGCCAGGATTAAATTATCTTTTAAACTGATCATCGTGGTGCACACCTCTAATTCCAGTACTTTGGAAGACGAGGCAGGAGAATTTTGAGTTTTAGGACAGCCTGGGCTACAGTGAGACCCTTTCCAAAACCAAACCAAACTAAACCAAACCAAGACACCTTTCAGTTTAATTACTTTTAAATGAATATCAGGCCATAATTTGAATAGCTTATTTTGTGAACATACATTTTGTCTCTAGGTTTTTGTTTCTTTGTTTTTTTCCATTTAAGGTAGACTAGGATGAGAGCTTTCTTTGGTGCTCTTAGTAACCTTGGGTAAGTCTCAGCTGCTACTTCTGCTTCTGCTGACCTGTGTATGGCTCCGAACATGGTGAGTGGCACTGAGGCTGAGTGCGGAAGACCTTTGAGCTCCAGGGATGGCTGCCTCTTGGTCTTGCCAGGTTGTCATTTGAGTAAATTGCTGAGTTGATTTGGTATTATTTTGTATAAGATTGCACAGCTGTGTCAATGAGAAATGTGGCTTTTGTTTTCCTTGTGGTATCTTTATCTAGTGTAGTATTAAGATATTGTTGGTCAAGCCTGGGGTGGTGGCACATGCTTTTAACCTCAGCACTTGGGAGGCAGAGGCAGGTGGATCTCTGTGAGTTTGAGACTAGCCTGGTCTACATAGTGAGACCCTGTCTCAAATATATATATACATATATACATATATATACATATATATATACACATATATACATATATATATACATATATACATATATATATGTATATATATATATAGCTGGTCTGATAGAGCAAATGGGGAACAGTCCTTCCTCTTGCATGTTCTAGAAGCAACCTTGTAGAATTGGTATTATTTCCTTAAGTCTTTGGTAGAATTCATCCAGTGAAACCATCTGGACCTGGAGATTTTTTTCTTCCTTCTTTTGATAGTTTAAACTATGAATTCACTTTCTTTCATAGGCAAAGTACTATTATTTCTTCTTGAATGAATTTTGGTACTTTGTGTCTTTCAAGAAATGGTGTATTTCATCTTCATTGTTGAATTTATGGGCATAAGATTCTTCATAATAGCCGGATGGTGACGAATGCCTTTAATCCCAGCACTCAGGAGGCAGAGCCAGGCGGATCTCTATGAGTCCAAGGCCAGCCTGGACTATAGAGCTAGATCCAGGACAGGCACCAAAACTACACAGAGAAACCCTGTTTCGAAAAACCAAAAAAAAAAAAAAAAAAAAGATTCTTCATAATGTTTTCTTAATATCATTTGAATGAGTTAGATCTGTAGGGGGACTCCTTCTTATTACTGACAGTGGTAACTGCTCCCTCAGCTCTCTCTATCCCTTCTGGGATGACAGGGTTTATTTATTGGCTCATGCTTCCAAGGGCTGCCAGCCCACTGTGGTGGGAGGCTGACAGGGTGGCCCCTGTCCTCGGTAGCAGAACCCCAGGCTGCTCCTTAGGTGGAGGCAGGCAGGAGCTGGTAACTTGGACTTGTCTCCTTTGCTTCCTCGTCAGTTTGGTTAGTGGTTGGTCTATTGCTTTCTTCCCCCAAAGAACCAGCTATGGGTTTGGTGTTTTGTGTCCCGTGTCCCCCTCCTCCCCCGCCCGCTTGGATAGGATTGATTTTTGCTCCTCTCTTCTGTTTGCCTCCTGTCTATCACAGGATGGCCCCACTGTCCAGGGCCAGCTTTGGATCAGTGTCTTCTGGTTCTTGCTTTAGGATATGCCTCCTAAGAGGTCCCTCCAGAAAGTGAGAGGTGACACATTTGTACTTCATAGTTAGCGTGTAGCAGAGGAAAGAATCCAAGTGGCCTGATGCCAGAGCAGCCCTGTGTGCCTGCTCCTTCATCCCTGAATTTCACATCTGCTTTTCACTCTGTGCACGGGTAGTCTCGGGTGGCCATTCTTGTCACCCCACTTCAGTGAGGGAATCTGGCCTCGGATTGGTCCTGGTGGCTGCCGTGAACTCTGTGGGGATCAGGAGGAAGGTAGAGCTCTGCTCTTCACCAGATCCCACCTCAGACCCAGGCAGACCCCACTGTAGCAAATGGGGTGGAAGGGATTCCTTAATATTAAATGTAGCACCTACTCCTCCTGGGGCGTAGACCTAGATGGAAATGTCCCAGTACCTGGTTCCCCTCTTTCAGGGCACAGGGCTCTTGTGGAATTGTCCAGGGAATGTTCCTGGGTCTGCTGGCAATACCAAGACACTGAGACAGCCAGGAAGAGGGAGAAGGGTATGCAACCACAGAGGTCCACTGTATGAGATGAAAGATCCTGTCCCTTTTATTCTTTGACGTGTATGGCACATGCCACAGAGTGGCCCATTACTGTCGGGTGATCAATGCGGAGTTGACTGTCCTGTGCTCTTGCTGTTTGTTTGGATGTCACAATGTGGCTTGCACCTGGGTGCTGTTGACCTCCTGCAAATCATTCCCTAACAACAGGACATTGCTCTGAAGTGTGTCCAGGTCCCCAGTGCTTCGGAACTGCTATGTGCCTCCTTCCTACCAGCCTGTGGGGGTTCTGCAGCTGAGTTCATCACCAGGGACAGGTGACCTGAGCTGTCCCTGGAGTCCAGCTCCCATTTCCTTCTGGTTCTGGTAGGTTGAGTCTTTAGCCTCCAGTAGGCCTGTGACCCTGAGGGAAAGTCCTTTCTTAGGAGTCAGGCTTCCCTGTTTGAAGCAGGTTGAAACTGGGTGCCCCCCCCCTTTACTGAGGTGGCCCATATGGAGCCTCTGGCACTCGTTGGGAGGCAGAGCCTTGGTGAGAGAGCCATGGTTCCCCTGTTCATGTCAGATGGGTTTAGGGTTAATTTCGGCCGATCTAGTTTTGAGTGGGCTTTGGGATGTGGGCCTCGTGTCTCGGGTGTGGAGAGCTGGGGGCGTGTTTCCCTGCTTCTGGTTTCTGTTCAGCATTAGTCACTCTTTCCTAGGAAGCAGCTGCTTCTCCAGGTAACACTAACCCTCAAGGTGACCTGGCTTCCAGATGCACCCTCCCCACCTGCTGAGGCAGGCTGACCAGGGCACTGGGACCTGGTTGTGTGGCCATATTCTGGTTTGGATCCCTTAGTTTTAACTGAGTGACAGATGAATGCCAGTGTTTGTTGGGTTCAGCCATATTTACTAGTCTTTGAGTGCCTCAGTTTCCCTCCTTTGTCTTAGCTTCCACAAAGGGTGGAAGAATCGTGTTTTTCCCTATTCACTTCACCCATCCTATGGTGGGGGTCCAGGATCCAGAAACTGTCTTTTATCCTTGTCCACTGGGGTGGGTGGTCCTCCCCTGGTGAGGTTTCTTGCCTAGGATCCAGAAGGGCTGATCTAGTCAAGGCTGGTGCTGGCCCTCACAGCCTGGGCTCTGTGGGTTTCTCTAGACCCTTCGGTGGGGTCAGTGATAACTCTTCTTTCAGAACTTGGTTCCTAGACCTTGGTGATGGACCCTAGGAATGCTCTCAGGCCTGGTCATTTTTTTTTGTCCTTGACACCCTATACTAGGACAGGCTCCCTTCATGGTGCTCATCACCTGGAGAATGACATTGAATTGAATTTTTTTTTTGGTTTTGGTTTTGGTTTTTTTCAAGGCAGGGTTTCTCTGTGTAGCTTTGCACCTTTCCTGGAACTCACTTTGTTGACCAGGCTGGCCTCGAACTCACAGAGATTCGCCTGGCTCTGCCTCCCGAGTGCTGGGATTGAAGGCATGTGCCACCTCCGCCCGGCTTGAGTTGAATTCTTGACAATCCCTAAAGATTGCGAGAACATTTTTCACCCTGGAGCCCATGGGGAAAGAGGGAGAGTTCTCACTGCAAGGACAAAAAGCTGTCCCCTGCAGGTGCCCCTCCTCCACCTTGCTCCCATAATATGGCAAGCTCACTGTTAAAAATTACATTGGGATTTTTTGGTTTTGCATATGTGTGGGCATGCATTCACATGCCACAGGACGTGTAGGGTCTTATGGACATATAGGCTCAGGAGGTCCTTCTGTGGGAGCTGCACGGAGGCCAGCCAGTGGAGGAGACAAGTGGTGGAGCAGGGTCTGCAAGGGAAGGTGGGCGCTGGGATTCAGGCCAGGCCAGAGCCTCAGGACTGCTAGTCCTTCCACCTTGTCTCCCATGTCCTCCTCCACCTCTAACTTCATACCTAGGCACAAACAGGCCCCACCTGGGGACTTGAAGCTGCCTTGGGAAGTCCTGTCTCTCCCTCTAGCTTGGCATTCCACCTCTGTCAACTCTTGTAAAGCATTGCTTTATCCTTCAGCCCTGTAGAAATGCATAGTTTTGAAGCATGGTGTCTCTGTAGCTGGTGATTCCAGGTCTTGCAATCTTACAAGAAGCCATGCCTCTGTGTCCAGAGGGGCCTGTTAGTCATGTTGCTGTCCAGCTGTCCGGTTGCTTGCAAAACTCCCTCCAGGGACTGCTTTGGCAATTTCTTGTCTCTTTCTAAAGCCAGACTGGAGGAGGTCACAGGGTGGCTGAGCCATTGAGCCCCTTGGAGATGACCATTAGCCTTCAAATTTTATTGATGATGAAACAAGGGCTTCTGTTCACTTAGCAAATATTTACTTTCTGCCAGCCTTGGCAGTCAGAAATGGAGACACAAAGATCAATAAAAACGTGGTCCTTAGCCTGAGTAGCAGTTTCAAGACAGGGATGATAATTAGATAATCACAAAGGCTGAACCCCAGGAATACAATAGAGTGCCTTGGTAAGAAATAGGGGACTGCTCCATCTGGGTTGAGGGATGAGCAGGAGTTTGTTCACAGTGTGTAGAAGGACAGATGGTATTCCTGGCACGCACCGAGCCTTTGTGAAAGGATGGGTTGTAGGTGAGGGACTTGCAGGCTGTGAAGGTCCACTTTGTGGGGTGCTATAGGGCCCACCTGCTGGTGTGCCCCAGTGAGCCAAGTGTAGGTGAGGAGGTGTGAGGGTGGCCAGCAGGATGTGAGGTGCTATCTAGGAGGGCTCAGAAGGGAACCAAAAGGTAGGAGGTCGTGAAGGTCCTTTGCTATGCCCTGGGGGAGCCATGAGCACAGGGGTGGTGAGGGTAAGAGATGGATTGAGTGATTAGGTAAGAAAAGACTGAACAGATAAGACAATGAGACTGGTGTGGTGGGGTGTAGGGGTGCGGGTGCCTAAGCAATGCAAGTTTTTGGGGCTTGAAAGGCAGACTAGGAAGGAAGGGTTGTGATGTATAAGGACTTCCTACCGGCTGAGGACTTGTGGTCCAAGTGAGGGAAGTACCATCAGCATGCTCTGGAAGTGGTCAGGCAAAGTCAGGACTCTTGTGCCTAGACCAGCTGCCCTTCTTCTCTTTTTCTGTGCTCGCCCCCCAGGGGTGGTTGGGGCCTTGTGATCATGGGTGCTTAATACATGTCTCTCTCAGTGGGCTCAGATTCTAGAAGCTTTAGGGCTACACAACTCCAATCCCTCCTTTTCCTGTAAGGCAGCATGGTCTATTTTGAGGTCTGATCCAGTGGCTTTGTCCTGCATGAGTGGTGTGTGCTCTGGGAGCACATGACCTTACTTTCCACAGCCCAAGGTTGTGCTGAGAGGCCCTGATCTTGTCCAGGGTTTCCTGCGGCTTTGTCTAGGGGCTCTGAAAGGCTAGGGCAGGTTTGCCTGCTGTATTGCCTATGTGCTCTTGAACTGTCCGCAGCCTGGGACAAGGCTGTGCCTTCAGGCTCATTCTCGCTGTAGGTTCCTGAGCAGGATCTCTGTCACTCATTTATCAGCACCCTGCGTGTGCTCGCTGAGGTGTTTCACATACTTGCTCCCACACTAGTGCTCTGCTGTTGGCTCCTTATCTGCTGAGCAGGACGATCCTGTGTCTGTGGTCTCCACAGCAGGATGGTGAGTAGGGCATAGAGAGAGGAGGGAGAGTTCACACCACCTAGTTCGTCTGTTTTAGCCTCACCCCTCCCTCCCTCCCTGGCTTTTGTTTTTGTTCTTTTGAGACAGGCTCTCACTTTGTAGCCGTGGTTGACCTGGAACTCACTATTTAGACTAGCCTGGCTCATAGAGATCAGCTTGCCTCTGCCTCCTGAGTACTGGGATTCCAGGTGTGCACACCACCCAGGCCAGCTCTGGCTGAGTTAATGAGTAACTAGAACCCAGAGGTTGTTGTTACCTCTTGATGTGCCTGGCTTACGGGATATTTTCTATTGGAGGTGCACGTGTATTAGCAGAGCAGCAGTACAATGTGTGCAGTTTGGGGTGCCAGCTGCAGTGTCGGCATCTGTGGGGGTCTTGGTGTGTCCCTTGTGGATATGGGTGGCTGCGCACTGGGTTTGAGCAGTTAGCATCTGTTTTGTCCACCTTTGGTTCCATATGCTGGTGAGAACTGTGGTTTGATTGAGCAGAGAGGTCGCAGTGGAAGACCTTACATGCCTAGTAACTTTCCAGCATGTCTGTGTCACACTGGGCAGTGTGGTCTGGACGGCAGGCTGAGTCTTCCCAGGAGACCGTTCCTGGGTGAAGTAAGAGCCCGGGTAGAGGTTGCTGCTCTCTCCAGGGATGGGCAGCACTGGGGGTGGGGGGTGGTGTACTAGCAAATGTAGCACATTATTTCCCCTCCTCCCCCTAATGTGGAGAATGGAAGCACTCTTTGAAAGAAATTATTCTATCCTGAAATGAAATACCTAAGCATGCCATGAGAGCAGAGTCTGAGGAAGGCCAGAGGCGTGGTGGATGAAACCTTATTCACAATTTAGTGTGACTTTTATTTCAGTTGCATGTGGGAGACTCCACGATAGCACCAATGCTTTGGGCCTTTAAGATTCTTCCTAAAATGGAAACTAAGGCTGTTTAGAGAAGAGCATGAGGACCCAGCGATACCACCCAGCACCAGAACCTTCTCACTGTCTAAGAAAGAAGCTGGTGCTGAAAGTGGCTGGCTGCTCCTCTTCTCTCCTGTGGGCAGAGGCTCCCACTCCGAGTTTGTTTCCATGGGACATATGGAGACGTCTCTGGTTGCCTCTGTGTGGAGGAGCTGCCATCTTCCAGTGGGTGGAAGCCAGGATGGCAGCTGCCAGGCATCCTAGAGTGTATAGCACAACTTGCACCATATGTCAAGCGCTGTAGGATTTCTATGCGCGGACGGAGCTGTTGACCTTTGTGGTTTGGGGGCTTCACACACGGGCCATACCTTATTTCTCTAGGTTGGGCACATGGGTTGATCTGGTGGCTTTGTTTTGGGGATGGCATTGCAGGTAGAATCCAAGGTTTTGTACATACTAGGCAGGTGCTCTGCCACTGAGCTATCCCCATACCCCCGGGGTTGTGTCTTAGGACCCCTGGTCATTGTCAGTGTGAGCTGGAGGGAGTGCTGCTACCTGCTCTCTTCATGCTGTGTGTAGAACCACTTCCATCCTCAGCTGCAGTCATACCGCTCCTCCTGGGGTGCTGGGAGAGGCGGCCATTGCTCGTGATCATTAACTTCTGCTGCTGTCTCCTGAGGCTGAGCTTCTCTCCCATGTATTTGGGCCACCTGAGTTTTCCTTGGGTCTCCAGAGAACCCTCCTCAGAGGATTTCCATCACATCCAGGGTTAGTGTCACTTCCTTCCCGGGCTGTCTTGAGAGCCATGGACATCTACATACAGTGCCCACAAGTACCTCGGCAATCATTAGCCTAGCGCCCTCCTGATAGTTGACATGGCTGACTAGTTTTCAGCCTTTCATCTTCCCTTTTATGAGAGTCAAGTGTAGTGACTGTGACTCTGTCTGGACTTGGATGTTCCAAGCTTCCTTTATTTTCCCAGAGGTCTTTGCATCCTGGGCCTCACAGATCCTGGTAGTTTCTGGGTGTTGCTAGACAGGTCTCCTGCTGATGGCAATTCTGTCCTTGCAGGCAGATCTCTTCATTATGACCTGGCTGTTGGGGTTCGTGGACCCCACAGAGCCCAGCTTTGTGGCTGCTGTGTTCACCATTGTGTTTAGTCCACTCTTCTGGAATGTGGTGAGTACCATTGTGCTGGCACTGGCTAGCTGGTGAGCCTGGTGTGGTGGGGTCACTGCTATCAGTAAGCCAGACACATGGACAGAGGGGTAGATGGTGGCTCTGTTCTCTGCCTTTCCACACCTGTCACTGTCCTCTTCCTTTCTGCCCTCCCAACGTGGCACTCAATGAATGGACACTGAGGGGAGCCTCTTGCCTTTGTGGAGGCCCTGGGCTAATGTCAGGGTGATCTATGGTGTCCCAAGAGCCTGCAGCAGACAGCTGCGTGGTGGAGGGCTTCCGCCTGCACCTGGCCTTCTCACTGGGTGTCCTGGGCTGTCCAGGTCCTCCCCTGTGCTTCCCCCTGGGTTGCTCTGTGGCAGCACTGCTTTTCTTACAGGAAGTTCCTGAAAGCAGCCCACACGCTGGGTGGGTGTGCCTGATGGAGGACAGGGACTGAAACCTGAAGACAGTGGTACCCAGTTCATTACGACACAAGGAGATCATGGAGGCCAGAGTGCTCACTGAGGCAGAGCCTGGGATACCCTGTGATTGCCCTGGAGCTAGTCTGTAGAAGGCACACTGTTCCCAGACTGTTGTCAGATCAGCCATACCAGGGTGGAACACTGTATTCTTTTCATCTGGTTTGTGGCTTGGATCTTTTTTCCACCTGGGCCGAGGAGAGCAGGGCGGATGGGGGCAGGGATGCTTGGCTCAGAGCCACCA
This sequence comes from Peromyscus californicus insignis, assembly GCF_007827085.1. NCBI lineage: Eukaryota > Metazoa > Chordata > Mammalia > Rodentia > Cricetidae > Peromyscus > Peromyscus californicus. Next base: position 63,056,821 of record NW_026294551.1, read on the forward strand.
CCTTCTGAATGTTTTGTCCCTGCAGTCCTGAACATGCTGGACCTGCCTTAGGAGGGGCTGCTGGGAGGGGTCCAGGTGTCAGCCAAGACCATTGTGTAGGTGTGACCTCCCCTTGTTCCAGAGAAACCATAGTCTTGGAGTGTTCTGCTAGCGTGTGCCAGTGCTGGCCCTGGTTCCCTGATAGCCATCTGGGAAGACCAGACACATGGTGCTCTGGGCCCTTAGCCTGCCCCACTCACTCCTCACCCTTCCTGTGTGCTCTCTCTCCTACCTGTGCGCTCAGAGCCTGTTTGGTGCAGAGCCAGCACCCCAGGCTGCAGGACCCTGTAGGGACAGATACTGACTTAAGCCATGCGAGAATGTTTCTGTTGTTTCCAGGGAGCCAGAGGAAACTAGTACAGGGCATTCAAGAGGCTCCTGGCCTGGCTAGGAGATAGTGCAGTCCTAACTCACTCTCCATTAGATGTGTGCACAGGACTCTCCTCAGGAGGCTGCTGGGCTCCATAGCTGGGTGGAGCCTGTGTTCTCTCTTCGGGTAGCCCGAGGCTGATTAGCAATGAGTGTGGACTGGGCTCCCAGCACAGGGAGAACAGCTGGCCAGATGCACACTAGGTATGGGGGAATACTTTTTTTTTTTTTTTTTTTTTTTTTTTTTTTGGTTTTTCGAGACTGGGTTTCTCTGTGTAGCTTTGGAGCCTGTCCTGGATCTCACTCTGTAGACCAGGTTGGCCTCAAACTCACAGAGGTCCACCTGCCTCTGCCTCCCAAGTACTGGGATTAAAGGCGTGCGCCACCACCACTGGGGGGGGGGGGGATACTTTTTATTGATGCCCAAGTCCCCTTTGTTCATTTCCCAGTGACCCTTGAAGCAGTATATCTTTACACACTTAATTTTGAAGCTGAGTTTGGTCCACAGGAACAGCCCAAACAGCCCAGATTTGGAGATGAGTGAGTGCCCTGTGTCTGTGCATTTGTTGTAAATGGTTCCTTTTCTTTTGGTCATAAGTTTTTTATTTGACTCATTTTGAAAAACATATTCCTTGCAAGAATGTACAGTCATTAGTGAAGGAATGAGTGAGCTCTTTAGAGTCAGTTCAGAAGGAGAAAAAATGAGAGTGTTGGGGTTGGGTCAGCTGAAGCTCAGAGGAGCTGAAGTGGCATCTGGAGGCAGGAGGGCAGGAGGCTGGAAGCCTTGCTCTGTACTTGGTGGGGAAGGAAACTGCTGTGAGCAGGTGCATGCTGGGAGAGTAGTGCAATGTCTTACTGACTGCAGCACTGTGGGGGTGGGGCTCGCTGTGCTCAGGCTTTGTGCCTGGCATTTCTGCAAGGGAGCACTGCAAGGTGCTGTCATTCTTACCCTAGGAAATGGGTGTAAGGACAGTTTTAGCCCCTTTCTGCTGCTTTAATACAGTGATTCTCAACCTGGGGGTCACAACCCCTTTAGGGGTTGACAGCCCTTTCACAGAGGTCGCATACCAGATATTTACATTACAATTCATAACAGTAGCAAAATTACAGTTATGATGTAGCAATGAAAATAATTTTATGCTTGGAGGTCACTACAATATGAACCGTATCAAAGGGTCCCAGCATTAGGAAGGTGGAGAACCACTGCTTTAACAGAATAACTGGTGTTGAGACCTGTATAGAGGGAAGAAGGGTGTTTAAATCATAACCTTGGAAGATCCCAACAGTGTGGTGCCAGCATCCTGGAAAGGGCCCCCTAGATGTATAAAATATAGCAGGGAAGCAGAAAGGAAAAAGGCCGCATGCACAAGAGGCCGAGTGTGTGTGAGTAGTTTCACTTTATAGGAGTCCACCCTCAAGAGAAAGAGCAGTCCTCAGAGACCAGCACCACTCCCTTCCCAGGGGGTCTGCCATGATCAAGCACCTCACACTGCCCTTCGTAAGGGTTCCATCCCCTCCCAACACCATCCTGCCTGGGACCAAGCCCTCAGCACATCAGCTTTAGTGGACACATTGGAATCATGTCCAAACCATATCAAAGAAAAATTTCATTTATTCTTCAGATTACTTATTGAGGTTACCAGTAAGAGTGTGTGGGCTGGCCAGGCAGTGGTGGCGCACACCTTTAATCCCAGCACTCGGGAGGCAGAGCCAGGTTGATCTCTGTGAGTTCGAGGCCAGCCAGGGCTACCAAGTGAGTTCCAGGAAAGGTGCAAAGCTACACAGAGAAACCCTGTCTTGAAAAACCAAAAAAAAAAAAAAAAAAGAGTGTGTGGGCCTGACCCTGGTGCGGTGGCCTCTAGGAAGGACAGAAAGTGGATAAAGACACAAATCAAGCCCTCGGGGACAAAGCAGGGAAGAGGGAGAGACAGGAGGGTAGTCAGGGAAGGCCTGTCTGAAGGGTGGCCTTTGACCGAGACCTAATACTTGCATAAGAAGGTCCTGGGTTTCTGGGGGAAAGTTGCAGGGCCTGAGCTGGTTTTTTAAGGTGGTGTAGTGAGGCCAGTGGGGAGACAGCCGGGGTGAGCTGGGAGGCCCAGATGGTGGCTTGCAGCAGAATGAGGCTGTGGAGGTGGGAGAAGTAGCACGGAAAGACCTGGAAGGATTGCAGTAGCAGCAATGTGCCCGTTCTGCTGTGGACCTTGTGTGGCCAGCAGGAGGGCTGGTTCTTGGCTGAGCTGGGCAGCTGAGGATGGTAAGGTGAGAAGGATGACTTGTCTGTGAGCTTCAGGAGGAAAGGCCATGTTGGTCACTGTCCTGTTGCTGTGATGAAATAACATGAGCAAAAGCCACGTTTGGAAGAGTTTGTTTGACTTACAGCCAGAGGGTAAGAGCCTTTGTAGAGGGAAGCCTGGCAACAAGGGGCAAGCATGGGCTGGAGCAGGAAGCCGAACGCTCACATCTGTAACCACAGGCACAAAGCAGAGAGGGCCAACTGAGAGGACCGGGACACGTGCAATTCTCAAAGCCCAGCCCCAGTGACACACTTCCTCTAGCAAGGCTGGACCTAGACTTCCCAAGCAGCCAACTGGTGACCAAGTGTTCAAACCACCACAGAGGCTGATGTGGGTCTAGGATTCTGGGCAGTGCCTGGGGCTGTAGAGTGGCTGCCCTGGGCTGAGCCTGGGTGACACAGGTCTGCTCTTGGGTCCCCATCTAACCCCTGGGCTTTAGCTGGAAGAAGTAGGTTGGCAGCCTTGGGCTGAGTGGAGTCACTTCAGGTGGCAGCATTTGGACAGGTGAGGTGATCCTTCCTTGTCCACATCCGTCTCAGCCTCTCCTCTCCTCTCCGACCATGGCCCCTTTTTACTTTCTCCTCATATCACAGCTGACTTGTATCCACTACCCTTGGGGACCTTATTCTCGAGGCCTCTAGGGCCTCTCTGTCAGTCAGCTCAGATGAGGCCTTCCCAGCCCTTTTGTGCTCCTGCCTCTGGGAACTTCCTCACCAGGGCCTTCCTTTCCTGGGGGCTCTCTTTGCTGATTCCTCTTGCTGCCTTCCTGGTGCTCTTCTTCCCCTTGACGCGCTTCTCCAACACCTCATGTTTTCGAAGCTGGCAGATAAGTGTGGAGGTCCCTCTGTGCCAGAGACTCCTCTCTGTTTGGACACAGGAAGAAATGTAAAGGTCATGAAAACTGGCGGGGCAGGGAGGAAGGGGCCAGGAAGCTATCAAGGGGCCATGTGGGGCTCACTCTGAGATATGGATGGATCTCTGTGGCCCAGACTCTGCTCAGAGGTCTAAATACCCAGTGTCTGCAGCCCATCTGAGTGCCTCCAGGCCCCGAGGGAGCTGGGCCAAGGTTTTCCCAATGTGCTTCCTTCTCCCTGGCCCTGTAGGGGAGATGCCAGCAGGAGGCCTGGCCACCATCCTCTGCCATGACCCCTGGGTCTGTCTTCACAAACTGCAGCTGTCAGCAGGCGTCATCACGGGGTATCAGACCCTGTGTCTGTTGCTGGCACCCACACTGCTCTAGCTTCTAAGCTGGTGGCTGTTACAGGCTCAGGAGGACTGGCAGTGAGGGCAGAAGTACAGCTCTTAGCCTGGCCGGGGCTTTTGAGTCAAGCGCCTTTTTACCCACATCCTTGGTTACCCTGGGCCCTAGCCTCTTACTGGATGTATGACCCCTGCTTTTCGAGAGTTTCTAGAAGACGTTTGTCCCTGTGGCCTGTGGTGATCTTTATCAGCTCACCTCCCTGGTCTTTCCGCCTCTCTATCTGCCTTCCCTGAATCTAGATTGCAGACATTTGGGGCCAGCTACCGGGTACACTGTAGTGTGCTCAGCAGCCCTAGCTCCTGCCCAGCAGAGGTCAGTAACACAGTGGACAGTGACCCAAGTAGTCTGACTGTCCACTCTGTATCTCATACATCTCTTAGTGCAGCTGCTAGGGACAGTGCTCCCGTCTGCATCCTAGAGTGCTCCAGAGTGCTTGCTTTCCCATGCTGTCCCCAGCCCGCCACACACTGTGTTCTGGGGAACAGCTGCTGCTTGGCCTGAATCTGAGGGGTCCAGCCCTGGTCCCTTTGGTGCTCATCACCTTGTGCCTGTTTAGTCAATGCCCAGGAAGTGCTGTTGTTCCCGTGGACATGTCCTGGCTCATGACTGGCCTGCCCTGTGGCACCCAGCGAATGCATTCTGTATCCATCTGATGTGCACACCCCCTCCCTTTGGTAAACCTGGGAGGTAACTCACTAGAGGATCTGTGACAAACCCCAGGAGAGATAAGGTCCCTGGCTCCGTGAAAGCTCCAGTGGCCACGCTTTGCCTGGGCAGAGCCCTGGAAAGCCAGAGCCTGGACCCCAGCAATGGCCTTGAGCTTGGGCTGTTTACTTGAGGAAATGTCACACAAGCTTTGGTATCCTTAGCCAGATGGAACAGATTGTTGACAACAGGCAGCAGCCAGTGGAGACAGCCGATTTGGACACCAGGACAGACTGTGATGATCATAGAGCATGGTCCTGAACCAGTCCACCCTAGGGCCCTGGATCTGAGGGGCAGGCTGCTGTTAAGCCCCTTGTCAGGACAGCTGGTGTTTGGGGCAGAGCTCCTCACAGGTTCCTTCCATGTATGCTTGTTGCTGTAACTCCAGCTGCTTCCTCAGGTCAGAGAGCAGCTGCCCTCCCCTAAAGGGTGAGGGGCCCATTCTGAGGAAGTCTTAGTTGGACCAGCTGCCTGCAAGCACCAGGCCTCACAACCACCGCAGGGTAAGTCCAGCTGCAGGCACATACCATCTGAAGCAACCCTGCGTCAGCTCAGGAGGTACCTATTGTGATCCACAGGCTGTCCTGAAGGCCCCCAGTGGCCCTAGACAATGGTCACTGTGTCTGGGGAGCTGGTTTGAGAAGGTGACTGTCCTTTCAGGACTTGGGAAGAACAGCTGTGCTGGACACAGAGGATGTTTAGTCCTGGGACTGTGGCCGGATGGCACAGGAGCCGCGGAAGGAGACTGGGGCAGCTGAACAGTAGGTGGCACTGTGGGCTGGAGGCCTGCACCCTTGTTCCCAAGGAGGAGGAGGTGAGAACGCCAAAAGAAGGGAAGGCAGGGAGAGGTGACAGTGAGGAGGGGGAGGAGACAGTGAGGAGGAGGAGGTGACAGTGAGGAGGAGGAGGAGGAGGTGACAGTGAGGAGGAGGAGGTGATAGTGTGGAGGAGATGACAGGAGGAGGAGGTGACAGTGAGGAGGAGGAGGTGACAGTGAGGAGGAGGAGGTGACAGTGAGGAGGAGGAGGTGATAGTGTGGAGGAGATGACAGGAGGAGGAGGAGGTGACAGTGAGGAGGAGGAGGAGGTGATAGTGAGGAGGAGGAGGTGACAGTGAGGAGGAGGAGGTGACAGTGAGGAGGAGGAGGTGACAGTGAGGAGGAGGAGGTGACAGTGAGGAGGAGGAGGTGACAGTGAGGAGGAGGAGGTGACAGTGAGGAGGAGGAGGTGATAGTGTGGAGGAGATGACAGGAGGAGGAGGTGACAGTGAGGAGGAGGAGGTGACAGTGAGGAGGAGGAGGTGACAGTGAGGAGGAGGAGGTGATAGTGTGGAGGAGATGACAGGAGGAGGAGGAGGTGACAGTGAGGAGGAGGAGGAGGTGACAGTGAGGAGGAGGAGGTGACAGTGAGGAGGAGGAGGTGACAGTGAGGAGGAGGAGGTGACAGTGAGGAGGAGGAGGTGACTGACAGTGAGGAAGTTGCCTGGACCTGGAGTGGGTCAGGGCGTGGTAAAGGTGTCCTTTGCTGTGGTGGTGGCCAGCAAGAAGCCCTCAAGTTTCTTCTGTCTCCACATCTGTGTTCAGATCCCAGCCTGCTCTTCCTCTTCTCTGTATGTGAGGGAGCCTCTCAGGTCAGAGACGCTTACCCTGTGCATCCTTTGGGGGGCAGCCTAGCTTTGTAGTCTGGCTCTGGCCTTGCTGACTGTTGGTCAGGTGAGGTCTAAGCACTGAGGTCTCTCCAGCTGTGGAAGCCTGCATTTACCCAGGCCTGGCCTGTGGTGGATCGTCTTGGGATCTTACCCTGAGCTCCTGGAGTGAGCACTTGGCTAGGCAGGTAAGCTTGGATACCAGAAGGGCAGCAGGCTAGCCAGGTGTGCTCGTCACAGCTCCAGAGGCACTCAGGAGAGAGCATCACAAGTGCAGGTGAGGGCTGGTAAATCGTCCAGCTGTGGATTGGAGGGTGTGTCTTGAGGTGGGTGGAAGATAGTGCACATGCACTTTCTAGAAGAGGAGGAGGATTGAGTGAGGAGGGAAAATGAGGGGGATGTGGAGTGAGAGGGTGAGAGGGCTTTGGTTTCCCTGGTTAGGATGGTCCTGCCTGCTGGCCTGCCACCCTAGTTGTTTCCTGGAGGCTAGTGGTGTGACTGAGAGTGCATGTATGAGTGTGACAGTGTGTCTCATTCAGACAGCTGGAGTTAGGACAGGAACGTCAATGTGCAGTTTGGGATTCTTGTTCCATCTGCCTTAGAAATCTAGCACCGGGGGCATGACCTTGTACCCACTAGGCTCAGAGCTGGAGCTTGGGGATCAGAATATGTCTTCTCTTGCCTTGAGCTGCAGATGCGGGCCTGGCCAGTGCTGCAGCTCAAGGCAGCTAAGCATCTCTTTGAGCAGAGTCAATGGCTTACAGAGCAGGAGACCTTGGTTGTGAGCTCACCAGGCTCACACCAACCAGCCACTAATCCCTTTTGACTGATGCCACCTGATGCACCATGGCACTCTTAAGTCTCCCCTGGTTCTGTCTCAGTTGTACTTACGATGCTCCGCCAGAACCAATGCAGGCCCAGCCTCGTACTGGACTGAGGATGACGGCTTCCGTTAGCAGTGACACGGCCACGCTGTTTGCCCCTCGGTGTTGGCTTAAGTGCAGAATATCTCAGGGCATTTGGGCATTTGAGTGTGTAAGCTCTTCTGAACTGGGCAGTAGATGCGCGTGTAGCTGGAAGCAGCCTCGCCTCCTTGCTGACCCCATCCACCCCGGCAACTGTGCTGAACCCAGCATCCCAGCAACGCGGGGTGAAGTGCCCCACAGTGTCACACACAGGGTGAGCTCGCAGTCTCTGCCAGGACGGCTCACAGACACACAGCAAAGAACAAAAGGAAGGAAGGTGGTGGGCAAGCTTGCTGAGTGAGGGCTGTCCCTGTAGCAGCTGGTGCCATGGTCTAGGCACTGGTTTCCGTTATCTTAGAGTATGCAAGCTGGGTGGGCCAGGGACATCTTCCCTCCATGATTATTTTGATACTGGCTATTTGGGTGTTTTTGGTTAGTTTGTTGTTTCAAGGCTATCCTACACCAAAGCATGGATGGTATTAATATACCTGAAAGATGGTGGACAGAATGCTTGGCCGTGTGGTTTGATATAGATGAGCTCAGGGACACAGGAGATGGGGTCTTAGTACTTTGCTGTTTCATCTGTATCCCTGGCAGACCAGGCTGTTCTACTGCGATGCCCTCTCTCCCTCCCTTCTTCTCTCTTCCCCTCCCTTCCTTCCTCTCTCCCTCCTTCTCTCTTCCCCTCCCTCCCTCCCTTCCTCCTTCCTCCTGTTCCTTCTCTGAAGATTGAACCCAGGGCCTTAACATGTGCTGGTGTTTCTCCACTGAGCCACACCCCTAGCATCTGACCTTCATAGATCCTGGCTACTGTAGCGTAGTCTGAGAGGTACTTTCATGACACAGATAGATGCACCTCCAAGGGGGCACTCCTCCTGTGACATCTTCTGGAGCCCTGGCCACCTGACTTAACTCCATTCTACGGACAGATAATTCTCCATGTGCCTCTGGACATTCTGTTCACTCTTCCTAAAGGGATTTCCACTGTGGCCTTGCTTGGCTACCCTTCCCCTCTTCAGGTAGACCCCTGATTCTAGCCCTAAGTAAACATGGCTCAGTATCCTCCTTTAGGTCTTCTTGCCCACTGTGGAGCTGAGCCCTGGCCATGGGAACTGTTAATACTAAATGTGGGTTCTGCTTTCTCCCAGACTCAGCTCCTGAAAGCTCAGGGAAGGGTTGGAGCCATCCAGGGACACCCAGGGCTGAGCCTAGGATTGGAAAGGATAGATGGATCAAGGTTACCCTCCTTCCTGGAGAGTGAGCCAGTGGTAGCCCCGGGGAGGAGTAGAGCCAGGAGTGATCAGCTCCTACTCTGCTGAGAGCACACAGACTTCTGCTGGCCATTCTCTTCTGTCTTTCTTTCTCCATCTGTAAAAGGGACTTGCAACTACCCCAGTGGGCCCTACATGCTCTTTTTGAGATCTGTGGGGTACAACCATGGCCCTTGCAAGCCTGGAGCCAGCCTGACCATTCCTTCACTTCACTCCATCCTTGGGTCTTCAGCAGAACTAACATATGTGTGGAGCAGAGTGACAGTTCCCTGTGTGTCTACAGTGTGTACTGGTTACACCAGGTTTAAGCAACCTCTCAGTCTCCTTAAGCATCTATCATTGCTTTGTGCCGAGAGCCTTCCAACTCTCCTCTGCTTCTTTACAAACTTGTAACAAACTGTTGTAAAAGATAATTCTTTACATTAGGCAGTCATTCTCTACCCTCTTCTTCTATCTGTATTTTCCTCCTCTCTTTTTCCTTCCCCTTCTCTTCTCTGACTACATCCGCTTTAGCTTCCATATGAGTAAAATCTTGCTTATTTCACTTAGCGTAATATCCTCCAGCTCTACCCATTTTTCTATCAATAAGAGGATTCCATTCGTGTGTGTGTGTGTGTGTGTGTGTGTGTGTTGGAGACAAACCTTGGGTGTTGTTCTTCAGGAGCCATCCAGGTCTTTTTTTTTTTTTTTTTTTTTTTGAGACAGGTTCGCTCATCGGCCTGGAGTTCACCAAGTAGGCTATGCTGAGTCTAAGTGGCCAGTGAGCCCTAGGGATTTGCTTATTTCTGCCTCATCAGTTCAGGGATCATAATACACCACCGTATTCTCTCTCTCCTCGCTTCCCCTCATTCGGGTATTCAATTCTTCATGCTTGTTTGGCAAGCATTTTATCAACCAAGCTGTCTCCTCCGCCCAGGAGTTCATTCTTTTTTGTGTGGTTGAATAGTGTTATATGCCTCATTTCCTTATCCATTCATTCATCATTGGCTGATGTGAATAGTGCAGAAATAAACATGAGACGCAAGTGTCTCCCAGCTGCACTGGTCCCATCGCCTTTGACTATGTGAATATTGGTGGGTTTGCTGGATCCTGTGGTGGCTCTGTTTCAGATGTGTATGTGCATGTGTGCATGTGCGGGTGGAGGCTGTAAGTTGACATTGGATGTCATCCCAAATCATTCTCCACTTTAGTTTTTGAGACAGGGTCTCTCACTGAACTTAGAACTTATCAGTTCAGTCCATCACGGTGGGAAGGTTGGGACAATTTGGTCTGTGGTGTGTGAAGTAAAGTAGGTGGGAAGTAGAGGCCTGGCCATGGACATAGTGGGCCAATGACACAGAGTTCCTTTTTCACCTTGCCTGGCTGCGTGCACCGTGGGTGATATGGGCCTCAGGGGAATAATGCTCATATGTAATGCCCGACACTCAGTACTTGAGGAGGGTCCTTTGTCATTAGCAGGATTGATTGGGAGGCTTTGTTACTGTTTGCAGTGCTGAGGGTCTAACCAGGGCCTTTGTGCATCCTAGGTAAATGCTCCACCCATGGGTTTGCCTAGTCCCTGCTTGAGAGGTTCTGGCTGCCTTGCTGGCCTTCTCTCTGTGCCCTGGTCTTCATTGCTCTCCAAACTTCCAGGCTTTCCTTGAATGTTTGGGGAATGTGGCTCAACAGAGTCACATCTCCGTGAGATGAATTGAGGGGATTGCAGGTGTAGTTATTAGGGGTGCATAGGGCCAGAGGTCATGTAACTCCCACCTTTTCCACAAGGGCACCAGTAACAACCTACATAGGCCAAGTATCCACCTCAGCCCCCATCATGGAAGGACTGTATCTACCTTTCTGTGTTTGCTCTTCCTGCCTGCCTAGAGGGATGTAGAGGACATCTGTGTGGGTAGGAAGGCTGGGTTTATACAGTGGGTTCTCCTACTGACACTTCCCAAAGAGATGTCTGGCTGTCTCTGGGAGCCATGTTGGGGTAGGCAGGGTATGGGCTCCAAGGTAGGAAGCAGCTTTCCCATGCAGGTTGTGGAGAGTCCCTGACCTCTGCACACCAGGGAATAACCTTGACTCTGGTAGGGTTCCATGCTTCTCTGAGGCATTTCAAAGCTTCAGCCAAGGTGTCCAGGGCAGAAATCAAATCCACCAGCTCCCACTGGGCCTTTCTTCCCTTAGGGAAGGCAAGGAGACAAGAAGCACTTTTGCCTAGTATGGAACAGGGGGCCAGGGTTGGGGGTTGTCCTCTGCAGATCCATCTACTGTTCGTTTGTTTTTATCAAGACAGGGTTTCTCTGTGTGTAGCCCTGGCTGTCTTGGAACCTTACTCTGTATACTGGGATGACCTCAAACTCAGATCCTCCTGCCTCTGTCTTCAGAGTGCTGGGATTAAAGGCGTGTGCCACCATGCCTTCTTATGAAGGAAAATATTTAATTGGGTCTGGCTTACACTTCAGAGGTTTAGTCCATTATCACCATGGTGGGACGCATGGCAGCATGCAGACAGACATGGTGTGGAGAAGGAGCTGAGAGTTCTACATTTTGATCCATAGACAACAGAAGGAAGACTGAGACACACTGGCCAGACTTGAGCTTCTGAGACCTCAAACTCCCGCCCCCAGTAACTGACTTTCTCCAACAAAGCCACACCTATTTCAGCAAGACCACATCTCCTAATAGTGGCACTCCACTCCCTATGGGCCAAACATTCAAATACGTGGGTGTATGGGGCCATTCCTATTTAAACCACCACAAGTCCTAATAAGGGTAGTGTCAAGGGGTCTCAGCCTGGAAGGCAGGAGGGTAGAGCAGTCACATGGGTGGATATCCTAGTTAGGTTTCTATTGCTGTGATAAATACTGACCAAAAGCAACTTGGGGAGGAAAGGGTTTATTTTGCTTGCAGGTCACATTCAGTCATTGAGGGAAGCCACAGCAGGAGCTCAAGGTAGGAATGCTGCTTACTGGCTTGCTCCCAAGGCTTGTTTAACTACCTTTCTCATACAATCCGGGACCACCAGCCTAGGGGTAGCACCACCCACAGTGGGCTGGGCCCTCCCACATCAATCATTAATAAGAAAATGCCCTACAGACATTCCCACAGGGCAGTCTGACGGAGGCAACTCCTCAGTTGAGGTTTCTTCTTTTTAGTGACTCTTGTGTTGACAAAACCTAACCAGTACAATGGTGGATGGTATCAGTGGCTTCCTCAGTGCTCCATAACCACAGCGCTCTCATGATAATTACAATCACCTTAATGGTCCCCTTTGTGTCCCTGGCATAGTCTCAAAGGACAAAACTGATAGAATGAATATATATATTTAAGGGATTTATTACACTGGTTTACAGGATGTGATCCAGGTGGTTAAACAACAACTGTCTCACACTGGAGAGGCCAAGAATCTGGTAGTTCAGTCCACAAGGCTGGATGTCTCAGCAGGCCCAATATGGTGTTGGAGGCCTGGGGATTCTTGGGAGCTGCTGATCTTTTTGTTTATTTTTTAATTTTTTTACATTTATTTTTATTTTATGTACGTTGGTGATTTGCCTGCATTATGTCTGTGTGAGGGTTTCAGCTCTCCTGGATCTGGAGTTACAGACAGTTATGAGCTGCCATATGGGTGCTGGGAATTGAACCCAGGTCCTTTGGAGGAGCAGTCAGTGCTCTTAACCTCTGAGCCATCTCCTCCAGCCCCGGGAGCTGCTGGTCTTAAGTCTATGCTGGAATCCTCGATAAAGTTGGTTCTGTTATTAGTGAACTAATGCTGCAGCAAGAGACTAGGTAAACTTGCCAGTGACAGCGAGGACAAGCATGCAAGCAGCAAGCTTCCTTCTCCCGCGTCCTGTTATGTGGCTGCCACCACAAGGAGCAGCTCACATATAGGGTATGTCTTCCTGCCTCAGTAATCTGATCAGGAAGATCCCTCACAGGAGTGTGTTGTTGGTTGTTTTGCTCTTCTAGGGGGCCCACCACCCAGCTCCCAAATAAACCACACATGGAGGCTTATTCTTTTTTTTTTTTTTTTTTTTTGGTTTTTCGAGATAGGGTTTCTCTGTGTAGCTTTGTGCCTTTCCTGGAACTCACTTGGTAGCCCAGGCTGGCCTCGAACTCACAGAGATCCGCCTGGCTCTGCCTCCCGAGTGCTGGGATTAAAGGCGTGCGCCACCACCGCCCGGCGGCTTATTCTTAATTATAAATGTCCGATCTTAGCTTGGTTTGATTCTTGCCAGGTTTTCTTAACCCATCTACTTTTTGCCTCTGGGCTTTTTCTCCTTGTCTTACTTCTGTATATCTTTCTTTTCATATTTATTTATTTATTTATTCTATTATCAGCTTGATACAGTACAAATTCTTATCCTAATAGTGAAATATTTCACTGAGGCTTGCCCAGTGATTGAGTAAAACCAAAACTTATTATAAGCCACAGTCATCCTAGGGTCCCTCCTGCTATGTAGCATCCCTGGATCTGTGGGTTGCAGTCTGATTGTTCTTTGCTTTATATCTAGTATCCACTTATGAGTGAGTACATACCATGTTTGTCCTTCTGGGTTTGGGTTACCTCACTCAGGATGATGTTTTCTAGTTCCATCCATTTGCCTGCAAATTTCATGCTGTCATTGTTTTTCTCTGCTGAGTAGTACTCCACTGTGTATATGTACCACATTTTCTTAATCCATTCTTCTTTTCTTCTGTGTATCTTACTTTCACTCTTACTCTGTGGTTGCGTGGCTGGCCCCTGACATCCTCCTCTCCTTGTTCTCTTGTTCTTTCTTTTCTTTTCCTCCCAGATTTCTCCTTTTATTTATTCTGTCTGCTTGCCAACCCCGCCTATCCTTTCTCCTGCCTTGCTATTGGCTGTTCAGCTCTTTATTAGACCATCAGGTGTTTTAGACAGGCACAGTAACACAGCTTCACAGAGTTAAACAAATGCAACATAAAGAGATGCAACACATCTTTGCATCATTAAAGTAGATGTTCCACAGCACAAACGTAACACATCTTAAAATAATATTCTACCACAGGAGTGCCAGTAGCTTATGTTCTAGCTGATTCCGGATGCAGTCAGTTTGACAACCAAGATTGGCCGCCAAACTGCCCCCGGAGCCCATTCCACTAGGCCACTGAGGACTTGACGTCGGATTTTACAGAAATAACCACTGAGGGTCAGAGTTCTTTGACAGGCCTGAGTCACATAGCACCTAGTACAGACCTGGGCATGCCTGCTCGTGTGCTATCCTCCACCTGCCCTTGTGTACACCCACAGCCACAGCGTGGTACGAGCTGAGATGTTGTGCTGTGTTGAAGGAGGACAGAGACATAGCCTGGAGTGGCAGCATGGCCTGGCTGGCCCAGATCTGCCGAATTTTAGGCCCTGCCATCATCAGTGCCTGTTAGAGCCTGGGTGGGGCCACACGGGCCCTGCAGCCCTTTGGGGATTTCTCCACGGTCTTATTTCTGAGCTGGTGTGTGCTTGCCCTGTGTCAATGTTTTGAGTACATGTAGGTCTTCCTGTGGGCAGGGCTGCACATGGGCCAGCCTCGTGAGGCAGTCACGTGGAAGCGACATTTCTGTATCCTCCAGCCTGCCACCTTTCCTGGCTATCCTCAGGAGCTTGGTGCAGTCATGTCTTCCCACTTCCCTGGGCCTCTGAGCACACTCAGACCCATCATTCCCCTTCTATTTCTTAGTACTTGGGCCTGGGCAGGATTCCTGGCTTCTCGGAGCCCTGGTTTTTCTCTTCTGTAAGTAGAGGGTAGGGGGAGCAGCCTGGCATGCTGCTACAAGACAAGGAAGGTCTTGGTGAGAAGGCTGTCCAGACCTGCACTGCAGTTGCTGTGTTGGGCTGTCTCTTCTTGCCTCCTGCCTCTCTCTCACGGTTGGTAGCTCTCTGGTTTTTACAGAACTGGCCCATCCTCTTGCCCGTAGGGTCCACTCAGGCTTCCGTAGAATGTGCTCACTGAGCACCTGCCCCCTCCCTGGGACCCAGTCATGGGTCTTGGGTGTTGTTTGCTGAGTAGCTGCCACAAGGCCTGAGCCTGGGAGCTGTGCCTTCATTTCCTTCCCTGTGAAACAGCGTCAGCGGAAGCTCTCCCCCACCCCCCGTATTGTGGGATGTTATTCCTGGGGAGGCATGAATAGATATCTACTCATACTAGATAGGGAACTGATGACAGGTCAAAGTACCATGTGGGTGTTCTCCGGGACTGGTACCACCAAAGCCCAACTCGGTGAACCAATACGAACTTGGGGTTGCTTATAGGAATATGGGTGAAAGGTTACTTATAGGAGTAGAAATAACTCAAAGACAGCTGCATCACCAAAGCCTACCACGGCATGAGTGACAGCACACGAAAGCTGGGAGCGGGCGGCTCAGCAGGTGGAGAGCTCCTTTCCAGGCAGCTCAGTTGGTCTGAGTGTCTTCCAGGCAGTCTGGCTAGTCGCTCTTCTTCTAGGCGGTTCAGCTTGTCCTGACTTTTCCAGGCAGCTCTGCTGGTCTGAGCCTCTTCTAAAGCCCCCAGCTTGTCTGAGGGTGTCTCTTAGCAATCCTTACATAGATACACTTGGGGAGGGAGTGGCCTAGCAAAGCTGGTCAGTTTGAGGGACTTCCTGGGCTTAAGGAGCTTCCCCACAGGGTGGAATGCTTCACCTCCCCTTGGAACACCTTGCTGTTTTAGCTCCCTGTAAACATCCCGTCTTAAAATATCCCATTGTTTCACCTCCCCGTCTTAAGGAGTGAAGGGCTGTCCCTCCAAGACGGAAGGTTTTAATCTTGGAGGAAACTGCCACACAACATCCTGTCTGGCCTGTGGTGAAAGCTAATGAAATACCCTGAGGCGAGTACCCAAGACAGTGCTGGGCAGGCCCCAGCTTGGCAGGAGCAACTGTGAGTATCATTTGTCCTGTCGTACTGGTGCCTAGTAAAGGTTTGGTGACTGGGGGTACCTGGGTCCTAATGATCCTGTGGGATCCCCTGGGCCCTGGGAGCAAATAAGAGCAAATTAGGGTTCAGAGGAAGGGCAGGAAAGTGGGGGAGAACATGGAAAAAAGGTGCTGAAGAGGTCTGAGCACTCCCTTGTCACATCTCACACATGCCGCTAGTTTGGAAGGCAGTTATGGAGTGTGCAGGTAAGAGCAGAGCCAGGTGGAGTTGCATGATGCAGTGGGGGAGGAGCCAGGTGCTGCCTTGCACTCGTTATTGAGGTGGGACCAGGGCAAAGGGGGAGCAGGGTCAACACAGGAGACTGGTTGAATGGAGAGCCGTAGGCACAGTGAGAGCCCTTTGCTAGTCACCATACTGCCCCTTGGATCTGTGGCACGGCACTTTTCCTCGTGGGCCACTTGGTTACCAGTGCTGACATTTGTGTTGACTTGCTTCTGGACTCCTTCCACTGTGGGTTCTGTGGCCTTTTCTTTCTGATCTTCTTCCCAGCCTTCTGGGCCCTGGGTAGTAGCATGTAGGGCTGTGGGCTCTCATAGACTGGGCAAGCATTTGGAACAGCATCTGTTGCTGATTTTCTGTGTATAGTTGGGCAAGTTCTTTGCCCTTTCAGGGCCTCAGTTCTTCCTCAGATGACTCTACCTGGGTGTTTGTTTGGTGTTAAAAATCAGATTATTTGTGCCAAGGATAAGACACAGAGGTAGCAGTCTTTGAGGTGTGGTTTATGCTGTTGTGTGAAGGATGCAAGAACCAGGAGGGCAGGAAGTCACTTCTCCTTTTGTCTGACTGGGTACCAGTTCATTCCCATGCTCTTGCCTCCACAGCACCTTTGCTCTGTCTGTCTCCCAGCTGACCACAGTGTCAATCATTTGGGCCTCTGGTTCCTGGCCAGCCCACCAGGTACTGTTCGTCTCTGTTGCTCAGCTGACCTGGCTGCCCCTTGGCTGATTTTTGGCTTTCTCTGGGTACCATTTTCCCTGCAAACCCCCTGGAGGAGCAGGGCTGGCTCTCAGCTCACCTTGACATTCCTCAGTCCAGTAGCCAGGGCTTTCTCCAAGGGCTGTTTGCCTCAGCTGCCCAGGCCTCGGGAAGACTTGCCTCTGCCAGGAAGCAGATGTGTCACCTGTTGCTGCTTGAAGCCCTGCCCTGTCCCCTACTAGCTCTGTGAAGACTTGTGTCCATCCTTTGCTCTCACCGACATTCTCTGGTTGTCTTACTTTTATGTTTTGGGCAGTCTTGCTATGTCCCAGAGCTGGCCTTCTGCATTCTGTATAGCTGGAACTGTCGATGCAGTCTGAGTCTGGCTCGTGGTTTTGCTCATTCAGTGCCCATTTCCTGGACTTTCCCCCATGGACAACACTGTTCTGGTAGGAGTTGTGGGTGTTAGAAGTGGACCGGAAGCTCGTCTATCCTGAAGTCTGCTGATTGGCCTCCATGGCCACTGAGTTCCTAGCAAGAGGAGCCTTTTGGCCTGTGAGGCTGCCAGCTGTCTGGTCAGCCTCTTGCATAGCTCCGTGGGCACCAACATTTCATCTTCCACGTCTCATTCCCGTTCCCCTCCTGTTTAATGTATGTGCTTTTGTAAGCGCCTCACTGTTCATAGTGGGTGGTGGGACCAAGAAACAAAAGCTTCAGGGCCCAGTGCAAGACACCTGGTTGGGCTTGTGCTGGAGCCGCTGGGGACGCTGGGAAAGCAGCGTGGCTCTTGCGGGCTGTGTCTTAGGTGGGATATAGCTGGGCAGGTAGCCTGGTCTGTTTAGAGGTCAGGGAAGGGCTGCTGCGCCTGCAAGGGTAGAAATATGGAAGGAAAGGGGTCAGGGGAGGTAGGGGAGGGCTTGAGCCTGGGATCTTCAGGATCTGTGATCTTGCTCTCTCCCCATCCTGCTCTTCAGCTGAAGATTAGAACCTGTGGTACTGCCACAGTGCCCCTGGACTGTCTCTGTGCATCTGGTTCTCCATTAGCTACAGAGTGCCTGCTGTAGAGGTCTTCCCAGCCAACCAAAGTGTGTCCCTCACTGTCTCAACTCCCCCTGCTGTGTGGCTCGTCTGGCCTCTGTTGGAAGAGAAAGGATGTTTCAGAGCCCTTGCAAGTGTTTAGAGGCCCACAGGACCCCAACAGGAGTGGGGATTGGCTCTTAGCAGCTCCAGCACAGCCAGAGTGTCTGATGCCTTGGGCACCTGCGCCAAGCCTTTCTCTTGGGCAGTGGGCCAATCTCAAGGGCTGTGCTGAGTTCCATTGGCTTGCTCTAAGTTTTAGGGAAATGATACTGATCAGGGCCTGGCCATGCTTTGGCGAGCCTGTGCTCTGCACAAGTCCATTTGCCTCTGAACCCTTTGGTCTTTTTCTTTATCCTGGGGCCTAGAAGTGATCCTAACTTGTCATTTGTGGCTCCTGCGTGTGCATCATTTGCTCTCAGAGAGGGTGTGCAGAGGGTGGGTGCATGCACCTGTGAACACTGGAAACTTTGTGTCCTTCCTCCTTGTCTTTTCACTCCGTGTTGTACGGATTTTTAGAAATCTGGTGAAACCTCACTGACTGTGACTGGTGAGACTACAGTTTGAGAGTTCTTTGGTGGAAGTCCACAAGACTCACAGCACATGTCTGCTGACTTTAAACGTGGCCAGAGGCCAGGGAAGCAAGCTGCTCTACCCCTACCAGTAGAGTTGGAGTGTGCTTAAAACGTCGTATTGATGCCTCTGAAGCTGACCATTTTCCCTGCAGCAGGATGTGGTTGGAAAATTCGTCAACAGTGGTGTGTTGACTTCCGTTGCGCCCATTGTGGGCTGTCAACAATGTCCTGTTTGCCAAAGGATAGAGGGTCTGACTTCACAGCCTCTGGCTCCAGAGGGCAGGCCCAAGTCTCTCATGCTCCATGCCCCCTTTACTCCGAAACCTAACCTCCGTGGGAGGTACTTTGAAGAGAAACAGCGTAGATACAGGGGAGAACTGAGGCCGGCCTGAGGATGCTTGTGCTCTTTTAGCCTTGAGGTCCTCTCTCCAAGGCCCTGTTCTGGTTTCTGCCTGACTCCTCCAGGCCAGCTCCTGCTTATGGGCCAGGCTACAGATCCAAAGCCCACACTCAAACAAGCTTTGAGACTCACTCTGGCGTTCCTCACCTGCTGCCTGGGCATGTGCCAGGTGGGAGGGAGGGATGAGTGCTTACTCCAGATGCAGTCTGTCATGGCCAGAAGCCGGATCTTCCAAGATGGCAACAGATGTCAAGGGAACCAAAGAGTTAATTGGATATTGCTGGACTCTCTGGCATCATTTGAAGGAGCCTGAGGCCTCACATGATTGTGTGAGTGACCTGATGTCTCTGTAAGTGGCTCTTCAGGGAGATGGCCATACATGGGAAACTGGGAGGTGTCTGAGTCAGTCTGGTACTGGAAGTCAGGTAGATATGAGGCTCTTCAGTGTGCTGAAAGGACACAGGTGTCCCCGAGTGAGGGGATGGCCTGTAATTTCATCTGAGGGATTTCTCTGAGACAAAGGGACCAGCAGCCTACCAGGGGACCCACATGGTTGTTGATGGGTGCCCATGAGTGTCCCCTTCCTTCTTCAGTCTCTTGAGTCCTCAGAGCCTTCCCAAGGAAGCAGGGAGTGTCACAGACTGGTGAGCAGACAGGGAGTCCCGATGTGCCATGTCTTATATGTCCACAGCCTAGCCTAGGACGGCCACCTTAGGGGTATGTTGTATTCCTACCTGCTGGCCTGGTGACAGGTAGAAGGGGTAGCTGGGTCTCCTTTTCTGGGCTGGGGGTACAAGCTTCTGGGCTGCCAGGGGTCCTGTCCTACACCTGTCTTTTTGTCCCTTCATCTGACTTTGTTCCTGGACTGGGAGGCAGTAACATTAGCTCCTTTCTGGCCTTGGGTACTAACTAGGTCTTCAAAGGACAGCATGTAAAAGCCTTCTGAATCCCTAGCTGGACAGGTGCTCTTTACACTCAAGTGTTTCCCTAGAGGGAGGGTTGTAACAGGGGATTCTGGGAGATAAGGGAGGTGCTGGGCTGCTCCAGCCAGAGACTTCCAGCATTGCCCTAGGCCCACCAAAGCAGATTCCCCCCACCTGTGGCTCCTGCTGGAGTGGCGAGGCTGCTGGGGGAGCAGCATGTTCTCTGTTCAGAAGACAATGTTCTCAGGTGGATTTACACCTCTTCCACTGGAGCTTGGAAAATGAGGTGTGAGATGCTAATTTTAGACCTTGGTCTCCATGTCAAAATGGCAGCAGGATATTTAGAAAGAAAGAATGACGGCACGGCTTTGTCCCTCGTTAATCGTGGGTCAAACACATTTCCAGGAGAGAAACAGGCCCATCATGGCTGCATGTTGCCGGTGGGGGGCCTTTCAGTTGCCTGACCTGGGGCGACTCTGTGGGCACCTAGGTTAGGCTAAGGCCCCTGCAGACAGCAAGTGTGTTTTAGTTACAGAAGCTGTTTTCCTACAGTGGCAGAGCGTGGAGACAAGGTATCTGGAGTGACTATTGTAGCCCTTTGGGGTAAATTCATTGTTAGGAGACTAAAAGGACAAGAAGTCTGAGCAGGTAAATGAGGTCACTTGTCAGCCAGAGCTTCCACACAGGGGCCTGTTTCACATCTGAGAACGTCCAGCTTTTAGTGAACTCCCAGGCTATTTTGTCCTCTCTGCCTTCTTGCTGGCAGTCTTCCTGGGTTACCCAGGCTCCCTACCCTCCTCAGTCCTCCCATGTTGCCGTGGTGGAAGGTCCCCAGCAGTCCCCAGTTACTAGCCAGGTGCCACTGGACCCAGCTGTGTTGGGGCGCCTGCTGCCATGTTCTTCAGAAGCCTGTTGTGCGCCGCTCTTCCGACCCCGCCCTCATCCCACTGCACAAGGGCCTGGTGTCTTGCTCCCCTCCTGCCCCGGGGCTTTGTACCACACTTCTCGCCTCCAGGTGATTGGTTGTTAGAACACAGAGAAGCAAAAGCAGCAGGATCTGAGACAGGACCGCTGTCCCTACAGCATGCTCACCCTCACTGGTACCCTGGGCAGGACTGAGAGCATGAAGACATGTGGCAGCCCTCAGGAACCGCTACCAGAGCTGCCGCTGGCACCTTACGTGGCCATCTGCCAGTCACCGTCAAGAGTAGTTTGTGGTGTTTAGTTTTTCTACAGTAACTCATTTAGAGTTTTAAAGTAGGTAATACCTGTGTGTGATAGAACTCCCAATAGTACCACAAGGCATAGGTAAGCATGTCTCCTTTGAATCTCCCCACTGTGCCCTGCTGCCATTTTCTGGGGATCCTTCTTAGGTTTTATCTGCATGAGGTGTCTCAGGGCACAAAAGAACTACCATTTATTTATTTATTTATTTATTTATTTATTTATTTATTTATTTTCGAGACAGGGTTTCTCTGTGTAGCTTTTGCGCCTTTCCTGGATCTCACTTTATTTATTTATTTATTTATTTATTTATTTATTTATTTATTTATTTATTTATTTATTTATTTATTTATGAGACAGGGTTTCTCTGTATAGCTTTTGTGCCTTTCCTGGATCTCGCTCCGTAGACCAGGCTAGCCTCAAACTCACAAATATCCGCCTGCCTCTGCCTCCCGAGTGCTGGGATTAAAGGCGTGTGCCACCACCACCCAGCAATTTATTTATTTTTGAGACAGGGTTTCTCTGTGTGGTCCTGGCTGTCCTGGAACTCACTCTGTAGACCAAGCTGGCCTCAAACTCAGTGATCCACCTGCCTCTGCCTCCCAGTGCTGGGATTAAAGGCGTGTGCTACTGCACCCAGCTCAGACCTCCCTCTTGATGTGGCAGTCCCATGTGTCATTCTGTGCCTTTCCCTGCACACATCCTGGAGTGTGCTGAAGTGTTGGGTGTGCTGCACCCCGCCCCCAGCGCCCCTGTGGCTCTCGGTGGGTTGGAGGTGGTTCACATGGTATCTGTGGAGCCTCTTGTTCTTTTTCACAGCTGCCCAATCAATATTCTGTCACAAAGATGCCCTCTGATTCTTGCCTTATTCCCTCCCTGGTGGTTGTTTGACTTGTTCCAACTTTTACTGCTGTGAACAGTGCTGATGGGAGCTGACTCATGCCACTCGTGGGCCCCATAGGCAGGCCTGTGATGGGTCCCCAGTAGACATGGAATTGATGTATGACAGTGACAACTACAGGGAGGGGACTGTGTTTCTGCAGGATGGAGACCCTGTGCTCTAAATTAGGCTGCTTCAGTGTGGCTTGTGCAATCTGAGTGTCACAGGGGCCTCCAAACTGTCCTGTCTGTATATTTGCAAAGCGTTGTGGGGCTGCTTAACCCTGACTTGATAAGTAGTACAGCAGACCTATGCCAGATCATCCCCCAGAGAGCCTGAGCTGCAGCAGGCTGTGAATAGGCAAAGAGCGTGCTGTTCTGTTACATTGTGTGTCCCCCACTCCCCAGGGTGACATCCTCAAGCATCCTTGTCTTCTGAAACATTTTGGTGTGTGTGTGTGTGTGTGTGTGTGTGTGTGTGTGTGTGTGTGTGTGGTGGTAGTGGGATTACTAATTAGCACAGAACATGATATTTAGAATTTAGACTGTACCCAGTGAGGAGAGAGAGTTCCCGTGCCCAGCGGCTGCCAGCCAGCCTCCAGCTGTCAGACACCTCTTTCAGGGACAGTCACACCACTCTGTGAAGTGGTGTGGAGACTGGGTTTCTGTGAACAGGCTGACTTTTTCTGTTCCTCATGGCTGTCGGCCAGGGTACATACCTCCCCATGCTCACAGCACCCCCCACCCAGAGGAGTGCGCAGTCTCTAAAGGGAGGATCATAGGCATGGGGTGGCTACATAGGCACCAAGTGGTCCTGCAAGCGTGGCGTGGATGTGCAGGCACTAGGTGGGCATGTAGACATGGTAGCTATGAGGCTTCTCCAATCTGCTGTACCTCAAAGCTAAGGAACCCTTACCTCTAGCAAAAGAGGACTGCTTTTGCCCGAGTCTGGGCAGCATGTCTCTACTGTAGTTGTGACCTCTGGCCTATGTCTGTGTGAGGTGGTGTTACAGGGAGCTAGGGGAGGCATGAGAGTAGTAGTCCTCACTGTTTCTGGTGTATTTTAGAGATCTCCAAGTATTCTAGAATAAGACGTTGTTTTTAAAATGTGCTTGTCATTGCAGAAGGTTGGGAGCATGGCTTGGACAGAGTCCACTGCAGGAGGCCAGAACTGCTCATCCTACTTCTGGACATTTGCACAGGGCTTGGGCATCTTGAGGTCCAAGAGCTCCCAGCCTGCTGTCAAAGAGGCCCTGCCACCACTCTGCCGGTCCGTAAACCCACAGCAACACCAGTGCAACATACTCACTGTGGTGATTAATCTTGACTGCCAACTTGATGGGACGTAGAAAACAAACCCCCAGGCATCTCTGTGAGGCTGTCTGTGAGGGAGTTTCTTGTTGATCCATCCTGAGTGTGGGCAGCATCATCCCATGGGCTGGGATCCTGAACTTAATTAAAGAGAGAAAGGGAACATAAGCACTCACCTCTGTCTGCTTCCTGACTGGTGCAATGTGACCAGGGGACTCCAGCTCCTGCCATCAAGACTTCCTTGTCATGGTGGACTGTGCCCTCAAACTGAGGCCCAGAATAAGCCTTTCTTTGAAGTACCTTTGTCAGGCATTTTATCCCAGCAGTGAAGAAAGGGACTGATACAGAAAATTGGTACTGAGAAGTGGGGTAATTGCTGTAATAAATCTGGCGGCGTGGTCCTTAGGCCTTTGGAACTGATTTGTGGGAGGATTGTGGAAGAGCTTGGAACTTTGGGCTAATAATGACCTTAAAAAGCTACAAGCAGCCAGAGATGGTGACGCATGCCGGCATGCCTTTAATTCCAGCACTCGGGAGGCAGAGGCAGGCGGATCTCTGTGAGTTTGAGGCCAGCCTGGTCTACAGAGTGAGTTCCAGGACAGCCAGGGCTGTTACACAGAGAAACCCTGTCTTGAAAAACAAAACAGAAAAAGAGAGAGAGAGAGAGAGAGAGAGAGAGAGAGAGAGAGAGAGAGAGAGAGAGAGAGAGAGGGAGAGAGAGAGAGAGAAGATAGAAAGAAAGCAAAGCAAAGCAAAACTCTAAGCCAAGTTTAATAGGCCATTCTGATAGGAGCATGCAGGACAAGATTGCTGGGAGATGCTCATCAGGTTACAGAAGGAGAACAAAGACCAGGGGTTAAGAACTGGGATAGGAGGAGAGCTGCAGGCAGAGTAGAGCTGGCTGTGTGCTAAGGTGACCCCCTTTCCTCGCCATAGCCCACACTGGGGGTGAGGGAGAAGAAGCATCAAGCAGGGGGTGTGGCCTTTAGACAGGCCTTCCAGCAGGAGCTTGGCTCATGGCATACAGTCAGAGTTGTGACACTGCACAGGAGATGGGCAGGCTGCACCAGGACCTTTGCACATGAGTTTTCTCTCCCCCAAATCCCTTCTGTCATTTAAGAAGTCTCCTTCTCAGCAGGTGATGGTACCTTTAATCCCAACAGGCAGAGGCAAGTGGATCTCTGAGTTCCAAGGCCAGTTTGGTCTACACAGCAAGTTCCAGGACAGCCAGGGCTACAGAGAAAACCAAAACCAACCAACCAACCAACCAACCCCCAAAAACCCCAAAACCTGTCTTGGAAAAACAAAAAAGTCTCCTTCCCAGTTTTTAGGTCTCAGTGTGAAGGTTGCCCTCCCTAATTCCCCACCACGACTTTCTCTCAGTAACTTGTTCTGGACAATGACATCTCCAGCATTAGAATGTAGAATCTGTGCCCCACAGAGAGGAGGCCTCTTGAGGGCAGAGGTCACACCCAGTATCTGGCACATGGCTTCCTAACTGTGTGTGGAGGAGGTTGAGATGTATATGTATATGCACCTGAGCCTGAGCCTGGGCTGTGCTTTGGTGGCTGTGAGTAGTTTCCAGATTCTTCCCTTTGACCCAGCATGAACTTGACTGTTGAACTCCAAGGGCTCATGCCCAGTGGCTACCAATTGCCATAACAACAAAACTGCTCCTGGGAAACATTGGGTGCCTGAGGATGTATTGGACTTGAAAGCATACACAATATGCAGGGCAGGAGGCAGCTTGGTACTCTAGAGGACATGTTCTCAGCTGCTATAGATGGTCCCCTCTAGCCATTCAGTTATAAGGCCCACACTCATGTCTTCTGTTCTTTAAAAGGGCAGGAAAGCTAAGCCTAATGGACCAGGGCCTGGGTCCTCGAATAGCCAATGAAACAGTGTCAACATTTCCAGGACTGTCTCTGTGAGGATAATGATACAGCCTTTTATTGCCATGGCCATTCAGCAACCAGCAACCAGCGCATTGGGAATTTCTGACCTGCTTTCAAAGTATGAGCCCTGAGGGCCACCAAGGACCCATCCTGTCGTGATAGTCTCCTTGATCATGCTTTCCTACAGGAAAATATACTTGGAGCATGTAGGGTGGGGACTAGGTTGAAGCAGGGCCAGCAACTCAGCCCTGAGGTTGGTGGCAGGCTGGCAATGGTGAGTGGTGACTGTGGCTGTTGGGCAGGCATGGACCAGGCCACTATTCCAAATGTTTCTTGTGGCTCACAATTTTGTGGATGCTTCTCCTTTCTCAGCATCGTGGCAGATGTAGCTCAGATCAGAGCGCTGCAGGTGGCTTATTTCCTCCTATCCACAGCCCCTTGGCCAGGCCACAGGCGAGCAGTCCCTGCCTTCTGCCTGCTTGGATCACCCTGTGCTTTCAGGATGTTTAGGATTCTTCTCATGGACATGTATCCCAGCAGGTCGCAGCCACAGGGCCATTCCTGGGAGCAGCCGCAGCACAAGCCACCCAGGGTGGGTCTTTGTCTTGTGTTCTGAGTTTTGGCCTCATTTCTTCCACTTGACTCAACCCACCTACAACAAAGTTCTTGGGCTCCTCTTGTCCTTCCTAGGGGCCGGTACATCCTTGACTCCTTCATTCCATTCCTGAACAGTCCCTATGCCAATTTTACTGCTCAAAATGTTCTCTGTGATAATGAATTGTTGGCGATATAGGAAGTGCCCTTAGTTATGAAATGCTATGATGAAGGAGGAGTGGAGGACATGTCCTGGAGTCCATGATGTCAACAAATACAAAATGTTCCGGGATTTTGATGCCAGTACTTGGAGGTTGGTTCTTCCTACTTTTACGTGGGTTCAAAAATCTGTCAATTAAAAGAAATCCTCTTATACCTGAGAAAAAGTGTGTGTGCTGGCAGGGCAGGAAGAGGGCCTGTTGGACAGCACTCTACCATGGCATGCCCAGGTCCACTCTTTTCACACTCTGGTCTTCTTCGGGCGCAGACTCAATGGGGCAGCAGGACTGTCTTCACTGGATTCCCAGAGTTCAGCTGGGGCCAGGTTCCCAAGTACTGGGGTCACAGGCAGGTCCTACCATCCCTATATGACATCATTCCCATGCTGACAACCTCTCCTGTGTCTCTGCACAATCTTCCCTGAAGACACTATTGATGAACCGTCCGGTGGTTTGTCCTTTGTTGTCCCCAGTTGCTAAGATTTGTCCTGATTGTTTGTGTGTCACGTGTGTGTGTGTGTGTGTGTGTGTGTGTGTGTGTGTGTATGTGTGTATGTGCGCATGCATGCACACAGAATGTATGTGGAGGTTAGAGGACACTTTTCGAGAATTGATTCTCTCCTTCCACCATGTGAATCCCAGGGATTGAACTCAGGTTGGCTGACTGGCAGCAAGTGCCTTTACCCATTGAACTGTCTCTCCAGCCCAGGTATTACGTTAAGATAATTGCTTGCAAAGCAGTTATTTAAGATAATCTAACAGAGATGCTTATGTGAACTTTGAGTTTGTTAAAGCAATTTCATAAGTAGCCAAAAGCCTGAAACATAAATATCAGAAAACATGAATGATTTTAATAAAACATAAAATCTTGTGGATTGCTGGGTGGTTGTGGGCACATGCCTTTAATCCCAGCACTCAGGAGGCAGAGCTAGGCAAATCTCTGTGAGTTCGAGGCCAGCCTGGTCTACAGAGCGAGATCCAGGACAGGCACCAAAACTACACAGAGAAACCCTGTCTAGAAAACAATAACAACAACAACAACAACAAAAACCTTGTGGTTTTTGATCTGTTGTGAAAATGGCACTAAAAGCAGAAAATATCCTGAAGAAAGTCTTGTTTTAGACACAATTAAATACATAAATAGTTTTATATTGGTGTCTTAATATTAGAATATTAAGACTTTTGAAAATATGTGAATCTTATTTCATCAATTTGCAGACTGTAGATTTTTATAATTAGGTGGTGGATACCAATTTCTCTCTTGTATTCTTCTTAGCCTTGGTCTATACCTGAAGTAAAAACAGACCAAAAAAAATACAGGAAGACTCAACAGCGTCAACTAAATGATGTTTAAGTTTTAAAGTTTGGGAAACTGTTTATGGCTGCAGACTACCTTACAGCTTTCCAGGTCTCAGGTAGACAAATGTCCAAAGCACACACGTTATTTTCTGAAACAACCACCCACTTCTACCCACTGTACATCTTAAGAGCAAAGCAGCTGATCATTCTCCCTTCCCAGCGTCCGCCTGACTCTCCACTGTTTGTGAAATAGTAGGTGACTAAGAAAGAAGAGCCACAATTCTAAATGTGTTCTCAGCATGTGTCACTTATATTTTGAAATTTTCAAAGGCTGAATTGCATTTAGTTTTAGACTTACAAGTATTTTAAGGTTTTGTTTGTTTGTTTGTTTTTGTTTTTTTGTTGTTTTTTTTGAGACAGGGTTTCTCTGTGTAGTCCTGAGTGTCCTAGAACTCATAGTATAAGCCAGGCTGGCCTCAAACTTGCAGAGATCCACCTGCCTCTGCCTCCCGAGTGCTGGGATTAAAGGCGCATGCCACCACTGCCTGGCTTATTTTAAGATTTATATAAAGACAAAAATTAAAAAAGAATCAGGTGACATTCTTAAGTGATAATATTTATATAATTTTGGCAAAATGGAAACTTAAGAAAGTAGTTAATTATTTACCTTGAAATCTGAACTGAAATCTGCAAAATTATAAACACTTTGAAATGAGAAGCCAAGGCCAAAGCACAGTTATATTTCTAAATCATTTAAGAGGTCAAAATTCTAAATGTTTTATGGAGGAAAAAGACATCTTGATGACCTGAGTCTGATCCCTGGAACTCACCATGGAGGAGGAAAAAAAAATGACTCTCAGAGTTGTCTGTATACACACACACACACACACACACACACACACACACACACACACTAATAATAAACAACTTTAAAGACTTTAAATAGTCAGTATAAAGTCATGTTTTGTGGGGAAGTTCTGGCTTTCTTTCCCTAAGATGTTCCTAGTTACCTGAGACATTTCTTTTCATTGATACTGGTACAAAAGGGATGCGGAGTCTGCTGCCCCCTTCTAAAAGACTGACAAAAAGCTGAACTGCAGAGTTTTTAAAAATTAAAAGAAAAGACACAGGATAATGAAGATAACAGTCTTTTTTGAAATATTTTTGTCCTTTAAAAATGCTAGTCCCTTCCTAGTGAGGGTCTACACACAGCTTCTCCAATATCCAACAATACCCAGAACACAGCAGGAGAGAGCAGTTTCCAACATACGGAACTGTCAGCATAGACTGGAGGAAGGCCGAGGGTTTAAACAGACAAGTTCCAGACTACCACGGGAGTAAAACCGTTGGAACAATGGGAGGGGGAAGAACTGTCCCGTGAGGGTGGAGAGAGGAGCGCTAGCTCCTGGTATTGTCACTCTAGGGAAGATGGACTCGCCACTGTCAACCGCTGAAAAGGCAGGAAAAGTAAGCTCCCAAATAGATTTGGGGTGCTGAAACTGTTACATGCTGTTGGTAACAGTAATGTGCAGAAAACCAAGGAAGTGAACCAAACTCAAAGTAGAATTTTTAGCACATTGTGTCTGCCAGTCAAAAGTTCAGAAGCAGGTTTGTGAGAAGGACCAGATGTGGGGTTACCATCAGGAGAGCTTTGTTAGGAGAGAGACTCGTGAACATGGGTAGCAATGAGGGCCTTAACATGGGCGAGCATTAGGAGAGAGGGAAAGCATCATGCCTGCAGTACCATGAGGGGGCCTTAAAGGGAGAGAGAGCCTTTCCTTCAAAATCCCAAGAGGACTTGCATTAGGAGAGACATCATGTATAGCTGACAGGGGTCCTTAGGGAGACAGCCTTCAAATCCCCAAATGTCAGGAGAGGTAGAACATCATGGCCATAGGCAGCCACTTTGGAGCCTTCAAAACCAGAGCATAAAGGGGGTTTCTGACTTTTACAGGTTTCCGGAGTGGGTGGGCAGCCTTTATACCATGTGGTCCAGCCTGTGTGACTCTTGGCAGGGAGGCAAGCACTAGGTGGGGCCATAGTTTAAAAGTTGCCTTTGTCCTTGGCAGCAGAGAGGATGCTGGGGCTGTTTTTCTTGAGTTACAGCAAGTTCCTGGCCTCCTTTGTCCTAAGGGACAGACTGTGGGTGGCAGTGCCTGATTTCTGGGAGAGAGAGGCAGCTAGAAGGTCTGGGATCTAACCGTTACATAATGTATTGCATCTATCCTCAGAACATTCTTCTTACAAACATGAATAATATTATGTTCATTAGTCTGGTAAATGAGACCCTGGGCCTTTTGAGAATAATACTGGTTTTATCTTGATTATTTTACAATGTACATTTAGGAGACAAATATTAATAGGCTTAGGGGTTTGAGGATGAACCCCTTCTATAACAGAACAGACTAAAAATTAGCGAGTAAATAAAAAATAAACATATAAAAAGGTGCTCTGCCCACCAGGATAGCAAAGCCTTTCTCCTTTGCATACATTGTATATGGTGTAAACTCAAACTTTGCATACATTGTATACAGTGTGAACCCAACCTTTGCATACATTGTATACAATGTGAACTCAACCTTTGCATACATTGTCTACAGTGTGAACCCATTCTTTGCATACATTGTCTACAGTGTGAACCCATCTTTTGCATACATTGTATAAGTGTGAACTCATCCTTTGCATACATTGTATACAGTGTGAACCCAACCTTTGCATACATTGTATACAGTGTGAACCCATCCTTTGCATACATTGTATACAGTGTGAACCCATCCTTTGCATACATTGTATACAGTGTGAACCCATCCTTTGCATACATTGTATACAGTGTGAACTCATCCTTTGTATACATTGTATACAGTGTGAACTCATCCTTTGCATACATTGTATACAATGTGAACTCCTCTCTCCAGTGCTCTGAGTTCCGGGAGAGACAGACATCATTGACATCTCCATTTCCCATCCCACATTGTGTTCCATTCGTTGAAGTAGTCTCGTCCCCTTTCTGCAGTTGCCCACAGGTCCTCACTGCCAGCTTCACCTGCCTTTCTAGTTTTGAGCTCTAGGTAAAAAGAACAGAATTTCCCTTCTCCCCTTTCTGTCTTTTGGGTGCTGACAGGGAGTATTTTTGCTCTCTCTGATGAGCCTGCTCCCTCCATGTGTGACTCATAGGTGTCTGCCATTGAGCCTGATGTTCCCCTTCTCCCAAATTTCAACAAAACAGTCTTTGAGCTTCCTTCTGGGTCCATTTCCAAATCTCCTATCAGTGAGCTAAGAACCTTCAAAGGAAACTCTGGTTCCTGGTAACACATTTAAATATTATGATATCCAATTTTAAATCCTATAATATTTACAATGAAATGTGCTATCTACTAGTAATTATCCCAATAACAAAATTAACTCATTTCAACATTGGCAAAATATACATGTATTTCATATGGATCAATGCCCAGAAAGCCTAAATAAATTTTACCTTTCAAGTTTGCTAGCAAAAAACCAATTTAGGGGGCTGGAGAGATGGCTCAGAGGTTAAGAGCACTGACTGCTCTTCTAGAGGTCCTGAGTTCAATTCCCAGCAACCACATGGTGGCTCACAACCATCTGTAGTGAGATCTGGTGCCCTCTTCTGGCCTGCAGGGATATATGCAGGCAGAACATTGTATACACAATAAATAAATCTTTAAAAAAAAAAAAAAAAAACCAATTTAGATATTTTTCTGACCATTTAGTAAAAGCATATTTTACTTAACTAAGTAAGGTCTTAGTTTATCTCCTTTTGGTAAAACTTTAAGGAAGTAGCCTTTATCTGTTTTATATAGAGAGCAAGCTAGCATGGACCCTCAAAGCTATTGTATGTAGGGATATTTTCTTCTGTAATTTCTATTGTAAAAAGGAAATGTAACAATTTTTTTGATAAATATACATATCCATCATTTTTATGTCATATGAAAACTTCATATTTATCACTTACATATTAACAATATTCTTAAAAAGAAAACCATAGCAATAATCTAACAAAATAATTTTTTTTCTCCCTGTCTCATTTTCCAGAGTATTTGAAAGTATCAAGCACCAACATTACTGCAGCAAAGACACTCATAATTAATACTTCAAGTGGTTAACATTTTACACATGAAGTAAGGTTTATCATTCTTTTTAGTCTAAAATTCAAATTTTCCAAATTTTTGCATCACTGCTTCCTCTTGAAAGAAAGACAAACTGAAATAGAAAAGCAGAGGCTCCCCTAAACACCCACATTCATTTATACACATACTCATACAAGGTAGATCTGTGTGTCTGTCTGGATTTTCTAGAGAACAGAAGTGATAGGATGAATTAATTAAATAAGTTTAGCTTACATTTAATGACAACAGCTAGTAGCAACAGCTGTCTCACACCTTAGAGGCTGAGAACCTAGTAGTTTGTGGGTTCTTGAGGCTAGATACCCTGGCAGTTGGAGGAGTCCCACAGTGGCGGTCTCACATTGGAGAGGCTGATAGGCTGGTAGTTGGTTAGTTCATGAGGCTGAGCACCCCACCTCTTCCATTCTAGCACAGAAAACCTGAAAGGTTCCTGGAGAGCTGCTGCTGGTCTGTAGTCAATGACAGAAGCCTGGAAACACTGGCTCTGATATCAGTGAAGGAATCATAATCAGTGGCAACAGGGTAAATCAACTCTGTGGAGAGAGGGAGGTCAGGTGAGCAAAAGGCAAGTCATCCTTCATCTGATGGCCCTTTTTATCCCCACTGCTAACGGAAAGTGCTGCCCTCACTTGGGCAGATCTTCCCACATGACCAAAGCAATCAGGACAATTCCTCAGTGGAGGCTCCCTACCTAGGCATGATGGTTTGAATAGGAATGGTCCCTAAAGGCTCATATATTTGAATAACCTGGTCATTAGGGGTGGCACTACTTGAGAGGGATTAGGAGGTGTGGCCTTGTTGGAGTAGGTTTGGCTTTGTTGGAGCAAGTGTGTCACTGGGTGTGGGCTTTGGGGTTTCAGAGGCCCAAGGATGCCCAGTGGCTCTGTCTTTTCTTGCTGCCTGGGGATCTGAATATAGAACTCTCAGCTCCTTCTCCAGCACCATGCATGCCTGTGTGCCGCCATGCTTCCTGCCGTGCTGATAATGGACTAAACTTCTGAAACTGTAAGCCGGTTCCAGTTAAATGCTTCCGTTTATAAGAGTTGTTTTGGTCATGGTATCTCTTCACAGCAATAGAACACTGACTAAGCTACCCGGTGACCCTAATTTGTGGCAAGTTGACATTAAAACCACCCATCACCATCTGGGACCTACTGCTTTAAGTGACCAGGTGGACACTCTGGGAGAATCAGGCTGCACTCCTTCAGTCTATCATTCAGGACAAGGACTTAACAGGTGCCTCTGTGACAGAGCACTCAGGACTCAATTGGAAAAATGAGCCAGCTCCTCTCCCTTGCAACTGCAAGGTAAGTTTACAGTCTTACCTAGTGCCTGTCTCGGTGGCCCTTGGCACATAGGATAAGCCAGGCTAAGTCATGTGGTACGAACTTCTCCTAGCCCTGAAAACCTGCAGGGGTCAGAAGGCCCTTTTGTCCTGGGATTTGAAGGCTTTCCTTCAGGTCTCCCATCATGTGTTTATGGCAGCTCTCTCCTAATGAGCATCCCCTCCAGGATCCCATCTCCCAAGAAAGCACTTCTGAAGGCTCACTTGGTGCTGGCTGCCTCCCATGAGCTGAGAGGCAGAAGAGCAGTGACTGGCTGAGCTGAACTGCATGCCTGCTTCTGTTCTTCTTTAGCTAGCCCACCCACCAGCTGTAGGAAATGGTTAAAGAAACCACTCCCTATGATGTTTTAGGGGTCAGACTCAATGCACTCAGAACTGAAAAAGGCCTTGAAGTACCACCACCCTGATAAGAATCCAAATGAAGGATTAAAGTCTAAACAGGTTTATAATGCTTACGAAGTTCTCTCTGCTTCCAAAACAAGGGACAAAGAAAAAAATATGACAAAGGAGTGATTCAGGAGGGTGGAGCAGATGGTGGTTTTAGCTCCCCCTGGACATCTTCAGAATGTTCTTTGGAGGAGGAAGAAGGATGCAAACAGGGAAGAGAGGTAAAAATGGTGTGCACAGGCCCTCAGTGACTTTAAAGGACTGTGTAATGGTGCGGCAAGGAAGCTGGCTGGCCCTGGAAAATAATGTGACTTGTGCTGGATGTGAAGGCCGAGGTAGTGAGAAAGGAACAGCAAGCAGGATGCTTCCCAGCTGCCGAGGTACCGGCATGCCCACAAGGATTCATCAGCTAGGACCCGGAGTGGCAGAGTGAAGTCAGACTGTGTCATGGAGAACGGATCAGTTCTGAAGACATACGTAAACGACGCAGTAGAAGAAAGGAGCTCTGAGAGCAGCTTTTAGAAGTTCCTATTGACAAAGCATGAGAGACAGCCAGAGGAGAGAGACCAAAAACCGGGGCTGCAGCCAGGAAGGACTATGCCTTTTTATTTTTATTTTTATTTTTTTATTTTTTATTTTTTTGCTTTTTCGAGACAGGGTTTCTCTGTGTAGCTTTGCGCCTTTCCTGGAACTCGCTTTGGAGACCAGGCTGGCCTCAAACTCACAGAGATCCGCCTGGCTCTGCCTCCCGAGTGCTGGGATTAAAGGCGTGCGCCACCACCGCCCGGCCTATGCCTTTTTAAAGAGAAGACCTTTACATATGTGTGGACTTAGAGCTGATTGAAGCATTGTGTGACCTCTAAAAGCCAGTACCCATTCTTGACAGGTGAACCGTTGGCATCATCTCTCCTCCAGGTCACATGGTCGAGCATGGAGATTTTAAGTCCTAAGTGAAGACATGCCAGTATTCTGTTGACCATGTGAGAGAGAAAGCCACTGAAAATGGCTTTTTCTCTCTCCTGATAAGTTCTCTTTGCTGGAAAAACTTCTTTCTGAGAGGAAGGATATAGAAGAGACTGGTGGAATCCTTAGGTAGAGCTTAAGGACTTTGATCCAAATCAAAGCCAGTGCCACTATAATGGAGAAGAGTGTAAGGACAGTGAGCATCACCCCAGTGGTGGCATTCTGTATCAAATCTCTCATTGGGGCCAGTGAATAACACTCACTGCTGGCATTTTATATACAGTGTATAGAATTATCATCATCATCATCATCATATAGATGCTATTTGGATGTTGTTTTTGTTTTAATATTCAACTATAGTATCAGTATTTTTTTTTATTTTCTTGGTTTTTCGAGACAGGGTTTCTCTGTGTAGCTTTGCGCCTTTTCTGGAACTGCTTTGTAGACCAGACCAGGCTAGTCTCGAACTTACAGAGATCCGCCTGCCTCTGCCTCCCAAGTGCTGGGATTAAAGGCGTGTGCCACCACCTCCCGGCAGTATCAGTATTTTAAAAGCTAGGTAAAGAATAAATTCAAGCACTCTGACTTTACCATGTCTATATGCTGATGTCAGTGTGTAAGAAGTCCAACACCTGTAAAGTGACTTTAACAGCTCCCCAGTGTCTGTTAGTTACACTGTGTCCTGACTTGGGTGTGCATGAAGAAAAGCTTAGACTGACATTCTAGGTGCATGTGTTGACTTCATTGTGTGACTCTTCATTGTTAAGGTATGAAAGTAAAATTCTGTATTTAGCTGGTAATCAGAAACACTTAAGTAGAGATGTGTCAGGTTAGTTATGAAGTGAACTCATTGATGCCTCTGCGTTGTATGGCCTCAGCTATTGCTTGAAGGTGGCACAGCACAAATTACATAGAAATTGAAACCTTCCTAAAGAAGTTTGTCATCATAAGCTGTTGCTTAATTGTGTGCATTTCTAGACTGCATTCCTCCTGTAGTACCATCTTCTCTCTCTCTCTCTCTCTCTCTCTCTCTCTCTCTCTCTCTCTCTCTCTCTCTCTCTCTTTCTCTCTCTCTCACACACACACACACACACACACACACACACACACACACACACACACACACACACACACACATTGGCCAGTCCTGGATACATTCTTTGTTCCCTCTCTTTGAACTACAATAACCCGTGAGTAGAAATTCCAAATCCAAGTAACTTAGAAATCAAAGGGAAGAGACTTGTGTGTTTGTATTAGAATCCAGGAAGATGTCTTAGATACATCTCCACTTCCTTTAAACCATTTGACTTAGGCTCCAAAGTAAGTGCAATTTATGTTGGTAACACAGCAAATTATGAACAGCTTTAATTGTAGGTATAAAGTTGCATGTTCACATGCTTAAATCTGGATACCAGAATTTAAGCAGTCATTGAAAGTCATTGAAATGTATGACTGACTGTCTCCTAAAAACTGATTACAAAGCTCCCCAAATTGAGGCAGTCACTGTAATCCCAATTTTCAGTGCATAATGAGTTCAAAGAAATGAAGTGGCCAGAGGGATTTTTTTTTTTTTTAAACTTAGTTATTTTCAGGAGCTCTGTGGCAGAGATTGGTTTTGCCCCATTGATGTCGTAAGAAACAATCTTAAGTTTGTGAGGGACTAGTTAGCTACAACTCTCCCTAAGGGTCATGGTCCCAGAGGCAGGAAAGACTTAATATTTTTTATTATTACACACAAACACCTCTTTTTTTCTGTCTCAAATGAACTGTCTACAGAACTTGGTGGCTCAGACGTGGAGGCTCCAACTCCCCTTGTCACACAGAACATGTCCAAACAGTTCAGCGGAATTACAACTTTGCTTGGGAAAAACTTCCTAATTGGCAAGGAATGTCTTACAAATGACACAATAGCCAAAGAGTTCCACAAAAGAACCCCAACAGCTCAACTGAGTTCCCAAAGACAGGAAGGCAAAGCCTGAGTCACATTGATGGGGAGGAAACTCACCACTAGCCAGACTTTCCCAAGAATTCAAAACAAGTCCAAATCCTCATTTATCTGCTTCACTAAATGGAGGTTTTAAAAGCAGCTGACGCCGGCTCAAGTGGGGAGATAAAAAAAAAAAAATACCCTGGAGTAAAGAGATTACGGCAGCTGCTTGAGACATTCTGTCTTTACACACACCCAGGGTCAGCTTGTTGCAGGTGGCAGACACCCCAAAATACATCTTATCTCCCATCTAGGTTGCCAAGATGAAAGGTCAGAGCCTGGCTCCTGAGAGCCCCAATAAACCAGGTCCCTCTACCCGTCCTTAATAAGCCCATTTAACAAATGAGGAATAGTAAAAAGTACAGAAAGAATTCTTTAATGTGACCACACTGGGAAGAGGGACAGACTGGGCAGTGGCCCTTTCCTGACCAGTTCATTTTCAGGATCCTCATGTGAGGGTAAGGTTGAGAGAGGTAGAGGGCCAGAGGAAAACAGTTCAGTCATCCTAAGCATGGTGTGGTCCTGGTCATCATTGCCTTTGTTCCAGCCTCTCCTGTATGGTGGCCCAAAAATTACCAGCATGTGACATCACTTTTCCAGAGACAAGTTCTGCCTGTGGATGGCACAAGGCTGGGAAATCACCCCCCCCACACACACACACACACCAGCCCTCCACCGCCACCAGCCCCCTGAGGTCTTCTGTTCACAGTCTGGTAGCCAAAAGGAGGGACGCAAGTGTCTTCATGCCTGCCAGGCTACAGGCTGCAAAGCGGTCTCGCTCTAAACAGGTTACAGAGTTTAGGGAGATGTGTCCAAAGACCCGTGTGTTGAAGGCTTGGCCCCCAGCCTGTGTCGCTGTTGAGTGTGGTGGAGCATTTAAAGGGTATGGCCCAGCAGGAGAACATCAGGTCTTTAAGTGGGACTCTACCCCCGTCTCCCTCTCATTTCCCAACCATGCGAGGCTTTGTTCTGCCGCACATACCTGTCATGATGTGCCATAGACCGGAAGCAGCAGGCCTGACTGATCATGGACAGGAACTGTGAGGTGAGACTGATGGTGGATAGAAACCTCGGAAGCTGTGAGGTGAAACAAACGCTCTGTCACCGCAATCAGGCATCGCTGGTGTTTGTGACAGTCGTGGGGAGCTACCTAACACAGCAGGGGCACAGCCAGGGGGACACGTGGTGGCTGCCACTATGGAAACTGGAGACACCGGGGAGCTTTGTGGAATAGGAAATGCCTTCTCCAGGGCATGTGGACCTGGGGTCCATCTGGCCATGCTCAGGAGGAAGGCAGCCCTGGAACTAATCCTCCCAAAGCACAGCTGTGTACCACTGGGTGGAAACTCTGCAGATTGGTGTTAGCCTGGAGTGTGGTGGCTCAAATGCCTGTTTCTGTACCAATTTTGTGTATGGAGGATGGTCTGAGGTATCATATCCTGTAGGAAAATGTTCTTGGGCCTCCAAGGAAGTAAGGAAGTAGGGGAATAGCTCTGTTTGGCCTGAGCTGGTTCAGATGTGAAATGTCAGCTGTTAACTGCACTCCACCCTCCTCTCAGGTGGCCACACTGTGATCTCTTCAGCTAGTCTGGCAGGGCTAGTTGCAGTCGAAGGAGGCCATCGGGCTTGGAAGTGTGGACTGAAGCTGCTCTTTCCCACGACCCAGCTCGATGGCTTTGGCCAGTTACTTAGTACCTTTGTCTCCTCTTGTATAAATTTTCATATTTGGCAGAGGATTCTATGAGACACCCGTCTGTATCCATTAGGGACATTTACAGACTCGTCCGAGGTGTGTCTGCTCCCTCTTGTGTCCCCACATGATGGTAACAAGGCTCTGGTGCCTCAGAGTAGGAGCTCTATCTTGAAATTCTTCTCACCTCCAGGGACAGAGCTTCATGCTGTCACTAGTAACTGCAGGTCACAAACTACTTCATGGCCAAGCTCAGCCATTCTGTTTGGGGTCAGAAAAGTCATGAACTGGGTCTGCCCTTTGCGGAACACAGCCGATGTCTCTTGCTTCCCTGAAGGTTCTTGCCGCTGTCTGCTAAGCAGGGACTTGGTTCTTTCAGCGACCCTGAGAAGGCACTAAATTCAGTTCTGCCCCTTTGGCAGTCCACCCATAGTAAGGTATCTGGCCATGGTGAAGGGGCAGGTTCTTTCTGTACTGACATTGTTAGAGCTTTGCTTACAGTATGACAACATGCTCACATAGCCTCTGTGGACAGAAAGCTGAGGAGAGGATCACAGCCGAGGGTAACGGGGCTTGAGGGAAGAACTTCCCGGCCATGGAAATGGTTATAGGGGTGTGTGTGAGAGGGCCCATCGAGCATAGTGGAATGACTCAGCTCTTCGCATAATCCCTGGAGGCTGAACAAAATGCAAGTTCTGAGGCCACATTCCGGCGGAGCCTGAGAGTCTGCATTCTAACGCGCTCTGTGGTGATGCTGACCTGGGAGCCACACTGGGTGTAACAAGTTTAGAGAAGAGGAGCAGGGCAGCCGCTAAGGAAAGCAACCGCAAAGAGCGGAGCTGTGTCCCAAGGCTCTCAGTGTCAAGATGTTCCAGCCTGGGTGGTCTGTGGGGATGATGTCCGGGGTGGCCTCCAGCTTATCCCCTCCCCCATCGCTGCTGCCGGCACGTCAGCTTCTCCGCATCTCAGTGAGATGATGCACATGCTCTAACTGCTTCCACTTGCCAGAGCCCACTGAGGACCAGACAGACCTGTGTATGTGATGAAGCCCCAGGGCCCTGAGAGGTATTCGAAAAGCCAGAATTATGGCTTTTCCTGCAAGGTCCAAACCATTCTCTTTTCTTGTGTGAAAGATGATCCTGTCCAAGCACAGGAAGCCCTGCTCTGTAGCTGTTCGTGTTCTTGCCGTGGTTCAGCTTTCTCAGATGGCTTTCCTTAGAACAGGCCGAGGTCTTTTCTGGCTCCTGGTGCTTAGGGCAGACAGTGTGGGCCAGATGGGTGGAGAGAGGTGGCAGCGGGTGAGACCTGGGGTAATTCTGGGAAACTGTGCTGGGCCAAGGGTGCCAGGCAAATGCCTCCTTACCTGAGCTGGCCCTCTTTATCCTAGGCCAGCATGCCTCTGGCTGTGACACAGGAGCCCACAGATATTGCCCCGCCCGCCCGCCCGCCTGTTTCTAGATTAACTGCAGGAGTTCCACTCATTCACATTGCTTTCACCTTAATGACAGGATTAGCTGTGCCCTTCTGGCCAAGTGCTGACTTTCAGGGAGCTTCGCTGGTCCTGGAAGGACCTTCTAAAAGGCAGCACCTAGCAGGCAGTGCTTAGAGCTAGCCCAGGAGGCCATGCCCAGGGTGCTTGACCATAGAATCAGGCCCAGCAGCTCAGTCCTCTGGGGAAACCTTTATGTGTGTCAGAGACTCTGGATTCTCTGCACAGAGCTGGACCAAACAGCTTCAGGCACCTGAGTAATAGCCCTTTGTCTAGAGCTATTCTTGTCAAGTTCTTTACTCTCTGAAGGTCAGAATCCATCCATGGAAAACAGTCATCCCGGTATTTACCCCTCAAGGCCCCTTGTTGCCACT
The DNA here is from genome assembly GCF_007827085.1 of Peromyscus californicus insignis. Taxonomy (NCBI): domain Eukaryota; kingdom Metazoa; phylum Chordata; class Mammalia; order Rodentia; family Cricetidae; genus Peromyscus; species Peromyscus californicus. The sequence goes on from NW_026294551.1 coordinate 63,095,990, forward strand.
CAACATCCCTAGTTTCAGAAGACTCTTGTGATCCAGTGAATGGCCTCCATGGCTCGTGGGATCCAGGGCTGGGGACCAGGCCCCCTGGGGATGAAGGCCCACAGTGCCCGAGTCTTCTTATGCTGTAGCTGCCACTGTTGACCCCAGCACCTCGGTGAGCCTTCCCTCCTGGGAGCCAGACCTTGTCCATCCTGCTAGTGGATACCTGTGAGCCTCAGTTGCTACTGACCCTGTCCCTATAGAAGTTTCCCTGTATTTCCATATTGCTGCAGGCCTGTACATAGTGCTGTTGACATCCTGAACTATTCTGGGTAGGAATGGCCATTCAGCTACTCCTTTAACCCCAGAGCCCCTTCAGCTGGACTTATCTCTAACTCCGCCAAGCCTCGAGCTTTCAGTAGGTGCTATGCATGGAATAGAGGAGCCACAGTTCACAAAGGAGAAGAAAGTGCCCCTCACCCCCCAGCAGTGGGTTCACTTCCTGTTCCTTGTGTCTTTATAATCAGTGGATATTTATGGAATAAATACCTGCTTTATGCGTTGAGGTACTCAGAAGTGAGTGCTTGGAGATACCCATTTGCTTGGTGTGGATGCATGCTAGGTGCCCCTGGTAGGGGGAGGGAGTGTCTCCAAGCAATCTTACTGTGCCTTCTGGCTCCTGAGCCTGCCGTGGAGGAAGGGCTGTGTTGGGGAAGGGGTGCTGCTGGTTCTGGACAGGCACACTGTAGGGATGGTGGGAACAGACACCATATCTTTGTCCAGTACCTAACTAAATGTTTGGTTCCCTGGAAGTGGCCCTAGCCCCTCCTTTACCTGGACACCTCATATGAAAGGGCCACACTATGCTCACATAGCTCTGACTCCAGCCACTGGTTCTGGGGTCTGGTCAACTGAGGCCCGGCCAGTGTTTCCTGACACCTTCCTGATTAATGGTTCATCCCAGGACTCAGCTCCTCTGGTCCTTCTGTGACAGGTCCATTGTTGGTGCACCACCTGCCCTTCTCCTTCATACCACTAGCTCACCTAGTTGGTGTCTGCGCCTGTATGTTATCCCAGAGCTTCAGGGCAGGTACTGGCGAACTGTCTACTTAGAATGCTTGGGCAGTACTGTCTCCGTGCAGCCTCTGGCCTGGAGGAAGCATCTGCTGCTTTCCTCTGAGTCTCTCAAGGTGAGGAGTGTGGAATGTCCTGACTGCCAGGTCAGGGATCACTTCCTGTCTCGCTATCTGGGACCTTCTTGCCTCTCCTGCTGGGCAGGGGTGGACAGTAGTGAGTAAGTGGGGCATAGGGACCCTGGCAGAGAGGAGGGCACAGAGTCCTGCATGATGTTTCCTTGACCTAAAGGAAGGACCTCGTCTCCCCTATGTAGCAATTGTGTTAACAGCCAGGGTCTGTGGTTGCACTCAGATGGAACTCCATAGTCTTACAACTCTACATGTGCAGATGTCTGCTGCAACTGTGTTTGGCATAACAGCATCCTACATCCAACCCAAGTAGCCAGCCTCTGGGTCAGCCAACCCGGTATGTCTGTACTGTGGAATCCTTTGCAGATACTCAGGGATCAAGTCACAGATCTACTCACACATCACAGGGACGTCTTGTAATGCAAGGAGCCACAGGCCACATGACTGCTTTTCTGGTGGACACAAAGCAAAAAAGGAGTACATAGGCCAGGGAGAGGTGGAGCAGACCTGGTTATTCCAGGGATTTTTCAAGGGGTGGACAAGTTCGTTCCCTGTCTTGGCAGTGTGTGTATGACTGCATTTCTTTGTCAGAATTTGTAGACTCTATGTATAAAAGATACATTTGCTGAGCATGGTGGCCCATTCCCGTAGTTATAGCACTTGGAAGGCTGAAGCAGAAGGATTAAGAATTAGAGACCAGCCTGGGCTATATTGCAAGACATATCTTAAAAAACTGAATTTTGTCTCGATCTGACCTTAAGTTTAAAAAACAAAACAAAGCACCCTCCTGGAAAATCTGCCTATCTTTCTTCATGAAAACAAACTAAGCCTGCAATAAAAACAAAGCCAGCCTGTAAGCTGGTTGGCTTGATGGTGATGAATGTGTTGCTACCCACCCCCTTTGATTCCTGTGACAGGCTGCTTGGGGCCAGGGCCTGACTGCTTATTAGGACAACCACTCCATTGTTGACCAGATACTTGCAAGTTTCCTTCCCAAGGCAGGCTGAAGTCCATGTCAATATTGACTATAGAGGCCACCAGGTTTCACCATATTTGGTTAACAGCCGAAGAGTCATCTCTAGGTTATTTTCCAGGGGCTTTACTTGGGTGAGCTGTGTTTTATTTAGAATAAAGAGAACAATCTAAAAGAGCTCTTCTGAATTCAAGATCATTGTGCTAGGAAAGCCACAGGTGTATTTGAATCTCGGTGCAAACCTTTCGGCCTCTCCTTTCCTTTTCAGTGGATTTAGCATGAATTTTTTAAAAAAGAATATGTGCTTGAGAGCTGGAGAGCGATTTCAGTCCGTAAAGTACCTACCACACAATCATAAGGACCTGAGTTAGATTCCCAGTCCCCCTGTGAGAAGTTAGGAGTGGTGGAACATACTCATAATCCTAGCTCTAGGGAGGCAGAGACAGGTTCACTGGCCACTGGGGCTTACTGATCACCCAGCCTACACTAACCAGTGAGCTCTAGGCCAGTTCTCCAAAGACAAAGGTGGACAGCTTCTGAGGCTCTCCAGATGTATATGTGCATATACCCCACCACCACCACACGTATATATACACACAGTATGTTGACTGATGTCAGTAGCCCGTGGCCTCCATGGTACATAGTCCTTGTTCTGGCCTAAGGCTCTTGGGGAGCTGCCTTTGGAGGAGACAAGAAACACTGATGCAGTGGTGTGATCCCTCAGCAGTTCATTCTCTAGCATCCCACATCTACCTTTGTAGGACCTGAGGGACTGCAGGGCCAGTGAATGCTCTGCTGGATGCCCTCTTGCGGAAAGGAGAGAATGGGCTGGGAGTTAGGATAAGTCACATTATGGGTACCAGGAACCAATCTGTTCTCCTTTAGAGGGCTCTAAAAAAAGTTTTTAAACTGATTATTAATTTGTGTATATGAATGTTTTGTCTGCCTTCATACCTATCTATCACTTGCATGCCTGGTGCCCTTGGAGGCAGAAGAAGATGTCAGATCCCATGGAATTGGAATTATTGTCAGTTGTAAGCTACCATGTAGGTGCTGGGGACTGAACCCAGGTCTTCTGGAAGAGCAGCCAGTGCTCCTAACCACTGAGTCATCTTTCTATTCCCCTGAGGGCTTCTTAAGACAGCTAGCTGCTCCCTGGCTCCTCCTGCCTGGATCTTTCCTAGAAGTCGCAGCTCGGACACAAAGATGAGGTCCTACCTCAATACAGCTCTGTGACCTTGTTCCAGGTCTGCAGACATTCCCCAAGCCTCCTGGAAGGTTACTTTCCTTGTACTCATGTTAACCCTGTGCGAGGCTATCCATACCTCAGATTCCCTTCCTAGAGGAGGCTTAAGAAAGGCCTGGCAGCTGCCTGCAGTCCCCACTAACAGACACCTCTGTAAACATCTGCTTGTCTGCCTTGCCACCCCCCACAGCAGAGCTGTAGGCCTCAGGGTCTCAGGAGCCAAGACTTGTCTCTGACTTCCCTCTTCATCTCTCAGCCATCTTATCTTTCCCCGGCACCCCCACCCCATTCTAGTTTATTTTCTGTTGCTGTGATAATCACTACTTGGGGAAGAGAGGGTGTGTTTCAGCTTCCTATCCATCACTGAGGGAAGTCATGGCAAGAACTCAAGTAGAAACTGAGAAATGAGGCTTACTGTAACGAGAGCCACAATGGTCTATGTATATCAATAGATGAAGGGGTTCTATGGGGAAACAGACTCACTGAGACAGGATAAGGTAAATCCAGTTGCAGAGTCCTTGAAAGCTGGGGACTGATCACACGCTGCTTCAAGCCACCTGATCTGGACTTCACCACACAAGAGAGCACAACTCACTTTATCCTCCCTTTTAAGTGGTCACATAGGCAGATAAGAAGCACTGCCTCTATCAGGCCAGATAGCCCAAGGTCATGGATGGAGCAAATTCCCACTACACTTCCCCTTTTGTCTAAATAAGAAGGTTCTAAACCTAATATAAAACTATATACAATAAGAATGATTATCCAGTATTGTCCAGGAGAAAGAAAGGGTGATAACAAACAAAAATGGAACTACAACCAACCAGAACAGCATCAAGCAAGAAACACATACTAAATGTCCAGACCATAGGAAAATGGCAAATTACAGAGATCACTCCAATAGCTCTCCTATCCTGAAGAATCTAAATCTTGTGCCTGATATACTCTTAACTAAGATACGAGAGGATTTTAACTGTAACTATCTAGTCTTCAACCCCATCAAAGACCCGAGAAGGAAAATAATATTACTTGTGAACAGGAAGTGTAAGCAAGCAACTTCCAAAAGAATGCAAGAAATGACAGAGACAGCTGGCTGCCTGGACAGTCACCCAATGTTTCTCTGCAACGCTGGGGCATCCACTCTTGGCTATAAGCCTAGAATATCTGATAGGCCATTTTCAGAAGCACAATATTTTGAAAGACCATCTTACCCTGTCTTGGCAAGGTTCAGCAGTCACTTTTTCTTGTGTCCTGCTTGTCTGGAATGGACAGCAGTCTTGGGACTCTTAATCCCAGGGTCATGGGTTCATTCCCCACACTGGATGCCAGATAATGGGTAAAGATATTGCTAGCAGCTTACTGCCTTGCTCACTGGCCTATGCTTAGCTAGCTTTCTTATTCAGCCCACCTGCCTACAGATGGTGCCGCCCACAGTGGGCTTTGCCCTTCTGCACCAATCATTAAACAAGATAATTCTTTGAAGACATGGATACAGGGCAATCTGATTAGAGAACCTCAATTGAGGTTCCCTCATTTCAGATGGCTCTAGGTTTTGTCAACCTTACAGAAATACTAACCAGTATATCCCCTGCCCAAAAAAGACAAACACCAATGTAGCTAGAGTTTTCCTGCCTGGCCCACAGTCAGGACAAATCTCTCTCACCTGCCAGTCCCACAGCCGCTCAAACCCGACCAAATAAACACAGAGACTTATATTGGTTACAAACTGTATGGCCGTGGCAGGCTTCTTGCTAACTGTTCCTATAGCTTAAATGAATCCATTTCCATTAATCTATACCTTGCCACGTGGCTCGTGGCTTACCGGCATCTTCACATGCTGTTTCTCATCGTGGCAGCTGGCAGTGTCTCTCTGACTCAGCCTTCCACTTCCCAGCTTTATTCTCCTCCTTGTCCCGCCTACACTTCCTGCCTAGCCAATGGCCAATCAGTGTTTTAATTATTGACTAATCAGCAACACATTTGACATACAGAACATCCCACAGCACACCAAAGCCGGAGACAGAGCCGTAACCAATGGACAGGTGAGCAATTTGCAGTGGTCCTGCCCAAGGCTGGTGTTGGGAGCTACAGGGCTAGCTGTTGAGAGGCAGGTGTATCCATAGGTCTGCAGCTTTAAGGTGCAAACTTTCAGCTTTGGACGGTTCTCAGGAGGACAGTCTGTATGGTTGGAGTAATGCAAGGGGCCACAGGCTCTTGAAACCCATAGGAGCTGACTGGTGGGTAGAGAACACAGTTTCATGAATTCTTTCTTATAGTATGTCCTCTACAAGGGTACCAATGGGACTCTCGGTGGAGGTGACCGTGTCCCCTGCTCCAGGAGGAAGATCCAGCAGCACCTAGATGGCTTTTGAAACTTAGGGGTGGGTCCCTTGCACAGTCTGAGTTTGTTGGGTAGCCAAGGACAGAGCCTGAGGTCAGCCAGGGGAAAAGGTGCTGCCTTTGCTCACCTCCACCTCCAGCTTGCTGGGTTCAAGAAGATTTGGGATTTGGAGTGATGCCCAAGTGCAGATGGTGATGAAGGCTGATGGACAGATCTCCTGGGGATTGGTTCTGTGCAGAACTTTCCTATCACAGCAGGAGCCAAGCAAGTCAGGTCATCCTCATAAGGGCTGTAACTGGGACCAGACCCTGGGTCTGATGCATTTGCTTGCTGCCCTTGGACAAGTCCTTTGGTGAGATATGTTGCTATCCCTTGTGGGGATGGACTCAACAGAGTGTGTGTGTGTGGTTTACAGTAAGGATAGTGACCTCATCAGGTCTCCTGCCACAGATTAAGACAGTGGTGGGGGCTTTGGTCACATGGAACAGAGTGACAGAACTGGGGGAATCATTACCACTTCTCTCTGTGCATGTACTTTATGTGTTTGTGTGTGCATATATATACATGTGTGTGCAGGGGCCAGGGGTTAATATTGGATGTCCTGTATCACTCTCTACCTTATTTTTTGAGAATGAGTTGTGTACTGAACCTGGAGCTCACTAGTTTGGCACCATTAGCTGACGAGCAGACTCAGGGATCTTCATGTCTCTGCCTCCCCCAGCACTGGGATTACAGGTACACACAGTCACGCTGAGCTGTTTTTCTTTTTTCCTTATTATGTGGGTTTTGGGGATCCAGACTAAGGTCCTCCTGTTTGCATGGCAAGCACTTTACAGACTGAGTTATGTCTTCTGCTAGGGCTGTGAGCAAACCCATCCCCCACATGTCTCTGTGAGTATTTTTGTGAGGTCCTGCCCCCACCCCCATCCAGCTGCCCTTCATCTGCTTTCTGTCAGTAGACAACACTTGCATTTTTAGGAAGTTTTTTATAAGTGGAATTACCCAGTATGTTTTGGGCCCAGTTTCTTTTACTCTGTGGTGGTGTGTGATGGTCATTTTTGTGTCTTTCACTAGTTCCTACTGCAGAGTACTGTCATGTGTGTGCACACACTGCATGCTGTCACTGGTTCCTACTGCAGAGTACTGTCATGTGTGTGCACACACTGCATGCTGTCACTGGTTCCTACTGCAGAGGACTGTCATGTGTGTGCACACACTGCATGCTGTCACTGGTTCTAGATTCCTGATCCTTGAGGAGGGGTTTGATGAGGACATCCCATTTGGGACTGGGTTCTTTAAAGTCTCTTACTCTCTGCACATTGTCCAGATGTGGCTCTCTCTGTTAATTCCCATCTGCTGTAAGTAGGAGCTTGGGAATTCATGTCTCCATCTTCCACAGCACTGGGATTGTAGTGGGTTAAGCAAGGCACTGATCTATGGGTATGGCAGCATGCCATTAGGAGTTGTTTTATTGCTATGTTTCTTTAGCAGAATAATAGTATTAGGTTCCCCCTAGGCCCATGGCCTTTCTAGTCTCAGGTTCTTGGCCACTTTAGCAATGTCAGGCATGGATTCCATCTTGTGGAGTGGGCCTTAAATCCAATCAGAAAGTGGTTGGTTATTCTCATAACATTTGTGCCTATTGTACCAGCGTATCTTGCAGGCAGGTCACTTGGTAGGTCTCAGGGTTTGTAGCTGGGAGACATTGATGATTATTTTCTCTCTGGTAGCAAGCAGAGCACCTTCCAGTACCATGAATGCTAGTCAGTAGGGGTCAAGGCTCTAGTTAGGCACCAGCCTAACTTCTCTGGTGGCATATGTAATTGTTGTCTTCATAGGTTCTTACCATCAGGTTGTGGAGAATAACCAATAGCCTTGGCAAAAGAGTCTATGATGTTTGGAGGTTTCCATGTTCCCTTTGGTCAGCAGCTCAACAAGATGTAACCCATTCCTGGCACTGGCGGTTTTACTTTTACTTGATGGCGTAAGATGTCTCGTTGGGGCCTCATCACCCCGGTTATTTGCTGATGCCATTTAGATTCCTTTCCTCCATGTGTGTATTTTAGGAAGCGTTGACAGTAGGTTTCCATGTGTGCAGTGTTGGCTACCCCTCCAAAGTCTCTTCTTCTACCCTCCTTCTCAGTCCCCCTGGGCTAGTTTCTCCTTTGTCCAACAGTGTGCTCTAGCTCCCCTTCCTTGGGAGAACCTCTCCTCTTCCCCAGTCCCTTACTAGGTACCTAACCTCTGTGGTTATTTAGATTGTAGCACACATATTGAAGGCTTAAAAACTAATACCCACATAAGAGAGATTATACAGTTGTCTTTTGGGATCTGGGTTACCTCAGTATGATTTTTTTTCTAGCTCTGACCATTTACCTGAAAATTTCATGATTTCATTTTTTTAACAGCTGAGTGATATTCTATTGTATAAATGTACCACATTTTCTTTATCAATTCATCAGTTGATGGACATCTAGGCTGGTTCCAATTTCTGGCTGTTATGAATAGAGCAGCAATGAACATGGTTGAGCGAGTGTCTCTGTGGTAGGATGTGGAGTCCTTTGGGTGTCTGTCCAAGAGTGGTAGAGCTGGATCTTGAGGTAGATCTATTCCCAGCTTCCTGAGGAACTGCCACACTGATTTCCATAGTGACCGTACAAGTTTGCACTCCCATCAGGAATGGATGAGTGTTCCCCTTACTCCACATCCTGCCAGCATGAGTGGTCATGTGTTTTATTGATCTTGGCCATTCTGACTGGTGTAAGATGAAATCTCAAAATAGTTTTAATTTGCTGTTCCCTGATGACTGAGAGTGTTGAACATTTTTAAAAAGAGTTTCTCAGCCATTTGTGTTTCATCTTTTGAGAACTTTCTGTTTAATTGTGTGTCATATATATATATATATATATATTTTTTGTTTTGTTTTGTTTTGTTTTGTTTTGTTTTTCGAGACAGGGTTTCTCTGTGTAGCTTTGTGCCTTTCCTGGAATTCACTTGGTAGCCCAGGCTGGCCTTGAACTCACAGAGATCCTCCTGGCTCTGCCTCCCGAGTGCTGGGATTAAAGGTGTGCGCCACCACCGCCCGGCAGTGTGTCGTATTTTTTTTTTTTTTTTTTTTTTTGTTTTTTGTTTTTTGTTTTTTCGAGACAGGGTTTCTCTGAGTAGCTTTGTGCCTTTCCTGGAACTCACTTGGTAGCCCAGGCTGGCCTCGAACTCACAGAGATCCGCCTGCCTCTGCCTCCCGAGTGCTGGGATTAAAGGCGTGCGCCACCACCGCCCGGCAAGTGTGTCGTATTTTTAAAGTGAGTTATTTGTTTTCTTGGCATTCTGCTTTCTTAGTTCTTTATACATTTTAGCTATCAATCCTTTATCAGGTATGTAATTGGTGAGGATCTTTCCCCATTCTGTAGGCTGTGCTTTGCCCAAATGATGGTGTCATACAGAAGCTTTTCAGTTTCACGAGGTCCCACTAACTAACTGATGTTCTTAGTGTCTGTGCTGTCAGTGTCCTGTTCAGAAGGGCTTTTCCTGTGCCATGTGTTCAAGCCTATCTCTCACATTCTCTTCTGTCAGATTCAGGGCATCTGGCCTTATGTTGAGGTCCTTGACCCCTTTGGAGTTAAGTTTTGTGAAGGGTGATAAATAAGGGCCTATTTGCGTTCTTCTGTGTGCAACCATCCAGTTTTTTTTTTTTTAAATTGATTTCCTTTAGTTGCTAGTACTTTTAGAATTATTCTGGGAAACTATCCCTTAGTTCAAAATCATGAAGCTTTATATCCCTGTTTCACTCTAAGAATTTAATGGTTTATGTCTCATCTTCAGATAGTTCATTATTTTGACTAAATGTGTGGGGGTGCAAGGCAGGGTCCCTGCTTTTTTCTGTGAGTGTGGCTTGTCAGTGGTGGTGTGTGCTCTCAGCAGCCTGAGGAGTCCGCTCCCCAGGAACCTCCACTCGGGTAAAGCTGAATTCTTGACTACTCCACAGAAAGGAATTCCAGGACAAGCAAAGATAACAAGTTTATTAAGTGGAGATAAGAGAAAATACAGTTTTCAGATTGAAGGGCAGGTATGTGTAGAGAGAAGGGGGAGAGAGGGAGGGTGGGGGAGGAGAGAATTGTTTGGTAAAAAGACATTCTATATTTAGGGCAAGGGTGTAGGTTCTCAGGACAGGGTCACACTTAAGTGTCTTCACAGTGACTATATCGGGGCTGGAGAGATAGCTTAGTGATTAAGAGCACTGGCTGAGCTTCTAGAGGACCTGGGTTTGATTCTCAGCACCCACATGGCAGCTCACAACAGCCTATAACTGTAGTCCCAGGTGATCCAACGCCCTCTTCCGGCTTCCCTGGCATACACATGGTGCATGGAGGCAAAACACTTATACACATAAAAATAAAAATATAAAAAGTCCTTAAAATATAAAAAAATCTTTTAAAAAGTGAGCTAGCAAATTTTTCTAAAATAATTATATATAGGATTCTATGCCTTTTAAAGTCACATTGCTTAAAGGATGTAATTTACATCAAGGTTGAAAGATTAAACAAAATTTGTCAAAATACATGAGCTGGTTTACCCATGTCTTTTATTTGATAGAATCTCCTCTTGTAAATACAATGTGAGGAGGCTTTGGCGGCACATTGTTTAGACTCAGGAGAGGAGAGACGTGCCGACATAGACTCAGGCCACGACACTCGGCCCGATGAGCACAGTTTGCTATTTCTAGCAACCTAGTTTGAGGTGTCTGGGAAAACCTGTCTCTGTTGGCTTCATTAGCTGTGTTGAGGATTCTTGACTCTCAGATCCCAGGCTGACGGGCTTCATTCTCTTCCCATGGCCCCTTAATTGTCACTGATCTTCTTCCTGCCTCATCCATCCACTGCCTCAGCACTCTGCTGAACTATTACTCTTTCCTTTTTTGTTTGGTTTGGTGCCTGGTGGAAAAGCAGTTGATGAGCATAGGGACTTTCTGGATCCTGTATGTTCATTTTTGTGCTAGCACTACACCGTGTGGTTATGGTTGCTAGAAATAAGTTTGAAATCAGGAAGCATGTGCTCTCCCAGTCCTTTCTCAGGATTGTGTTGGCTCTTGGGTTCCCTACCATCTGAATGGTATTAATCCTATTAATTTCTGCACGGAAACCAGCTGAGATTCTTCTGTGCATGCTTTTTAACTGAACATTACATCCTGGAGTGTTCCTACAATGATTGTGTAGGCATCTCCCTTCCCACTTGTTGGCACAGTCATTCTCAAGGGTGCGGCTGCCCATCCCTTCCTGATGGACTCAGGAGAGGGCTCTATCTTCATAGGATGCTACAGGCAGTTCTGTAGCCAAAATTAGAATCCAGATTGAATTAACAATCTGATGGACTTCTTCTTTGGGGTTTCTCCCTCCCTCCCCCCTCTTTCTGTGGGGGGGGGGAGGGGAGGAAGAGGCAGTGTCTCCCTGTACAACAGAACCATAGGAGGCCTGCCCCCCTTGCCGCTTGCCACAGCCCCTTAGGTAGAAAGTGAGCTCAAGCAGTGGGCTGACTGGAAATGACAACCAGTACTAGATTGGCCAGGGTTTTGTGCCTGGATTGCCAGATGTGACTGGGACCCTCTCCAGGCAGTCCAGTGCATAAGTATCTGCACAGGGGGAAGGGCTGGCTCTCTCATCAGGCTCGTTTCGGAAGCAGAAGATAATTTCATCAGAGGTGACCAGCTGGCCTCCATGACGGTCGCTTTTAGAGGATTCAAAGTTCCAAGGAGGAAAATGTCCCCTGGTAGACAAAGATAGGCCTCAGAAAGGAGCAAGGCTGCCAGTACCTGAATGACAGGCGGTACTGAGTGTTGGGAATGGCAACTGAGAACAAGGCCACATCAGCATGAGTGCAGGAGGGAGGCATGTTGGACAGGGAGGCCTGGGTGAGAGCTTGCTCTCTGGGCCAGGAGCTGCCTGGCTCATCAGAGTGATGAAAGGTACTGCTGGGTGCTGCTGAGCTCCCAGGCCACAACACACAGGCAGAGTGAGGAGTGATGGGCCAGACCCTGCCAGTGTGTGTGCGAGGTGTACATCAGCTGGCCGAATGCACAGGTGTGTTCCAACCCCTGCCCTGGCCTAGGAAGCACGCACATGTGAGGTGAGCTTTCTCATGCTCTGCCCGGCCCTCTCGGACTCTTGGGACAATGGATACGTGGTGGCCTTGGCAGTCTTAGCTGTGCTTCCAACACCTCTGGGCCAGAGGGATCCCACCCAATCCCGCTCTAGAGCCTGTCTGCCAAAAGAATGGGTAGAGGGATCCAACCCAATCCTGCTCTAGAGCCTGTCTGCCAAAAGAATGGGTAGAGGGATCCCACCCAATCCCGCTCTAGAGCCTGTCTGCCAAAAGAATGGGTAGAGGGATCCAACCCAATCCCGCTCTAGAGCCTGTCTGCCAAAAGAATGGGTCGTAGAACACTAGGTCCCCCACTAAGAGTCTGTTTCTCTGGAGCCTGCCTGGGGCGAGGGAGACAGGAGCCACGTGTCCTCTGCAGCGTGGAGCGTCTCCTTCTACCTAGTGTCGTCTTGCTCCATGTGGGGGAAGACTGCACCCTTCCTCTCAGGGACCAAAATGAAACAAACAGCATCTCCCCCAGTGTGCGCATGCCCCCACCACATTCTCCAAGAATTTCAAGCACAGTGATTCCTTATCCCTCACAGTGACTCTGAGGCAGATTATTATTAGTTCCATTTTACAGAAAGGGAAGCTAAAGCAAAGAGCCAATGAGTTACCTGCTAAGGCGGGGTGAGAGGAGCTGGTTCTGCAGCCCGGAAGCTAGTACTCCACATACCCAGTGTTCTGCTGGACACCATCTAGATGCCTGGCAGCTAGTTCTTCAGTAAACACAGGAAGCCTGTCCCTTTCCAATGGGGCATTTAAAATATCCACCTGGGGCAGGAGAGGTGGCTCAGCAGTTAAGACTACTTGCTGCTCTTCCAACGACCCGAGTGCAGTTCCCAGCACCCACGTCAGGTGGCTACAACAACCTGGAACTCCAGTTCCAGGGGCTCCAACTCTCTCTTCTGGCTGTCCATATACATCACACCCACCTACCCACATCCACAAATGAAAATTTAAAATTAACCTTAAAATAAGAAAATCTACCCTCACTAGCCGTTACCTCCAGGATTTTTTTGGAGCTGTGAAAAGTAAGCAAGAGGATGCTTCCAGAAAATAATCTAGTCCCCTGAAGCAGCTCTGCTGCCTTTGTAGCTCTCACTGGGTTGGAAGAGCCCGCCTGCTCTCATTAGTCAATTCCACTGTGCCCAGTGGCTCCCTGCGGGAGAAGCTCACGCTGGCATTTTCAGTAATGAGGCACATTTGGCTTTAATCACACCCATGGCATAAAAACAGGAGCACCATTGCTATATTTTTGTTTTCTTTTCAAAGCACCTTACTTTCTAACAGTTACTGACCTATAACAGCCCCTAAGTAAATGTTGGGTGTGTGAGTAGAATGATGCATGAATATGAATGGATGGATGGTTAGGTGGGTAGCTGGATGCACGGAGGCGTAAATGCATGGTTGGATAGATGAATGGGTGGGTGGGTGGGTAGATAGAGAATGGATGGATAGAAGGGTTGGTATGGATGTACTGACAGGTGGATGGGCAGGATCTATATCAGTAGATGAACAGATTACTAGGTGAGTGGATGAGTGAATGGATGGGTGTTGTGGGAGAGTATTTCCCATAGCCTTCTTGAGCTGGAGACTGACTCTGTGCTTTAGGTTATGAGTACTAAAAGTACACTCACAGGATATCCTGCAGACCCTGACCTTCTTTGGTCCTACCCCTGACAGAGTTGTCAGCATTCCTGGGAAAGGGCCCTAGAAGACATGACTCTTTGTGGCAATAGAATAAATAGAACCATCTCCCAAGCACTTGCCTGGATCTGAGCTAACTAAGCACGTTTATAGATCTGGAATCCCTCAGTAACTATGGTAGGTAGAGTTATTTCAGCAAGGTCACCTCATTTGTAAAGACTGACTTTCTGTCTTTTACGGGCATGGGGCTCACTCACACCTTTAATCCCAGCACAGAAGCAGAGGCAGGTGGATCTCTGTGAGTTGGAGGCCAGCCTGGTCTCCAGAGTGAGTTCCAGGCCAGCCAGGGCTACATAGTGAGACCCTGTCTCAAGAAAACAAAAGACAAAGCAAACAAACAAAAGACAGACTCTGTGTTCTGAGCAGGCTGCAAGCCCACAGCATAACCAGACTTTACTTGCTTGCACTGGAGCCTCCTGGGGCCTTTGCTTACACCCAGCAATCCTAGGGTCTGTGTGGCAGGGACAGGTGACCACGGGAGTCTGAAAACTTCTGGCTCTGACATCATGAGTTTGCACCCCATAGGAGCTTCCAGAGACAGTTTTCTTTGCTGTGGACACTGACCAGGACTACATATTGCACCGGGTCTGATGACAGACGGTTTACATACTGAGGGTTTGGGGAGTGTGAGGTCACTGTGAGCCTGCTGAAGGCTGTGGGAGCTTCTGCCATACATGAGCAGCAGGGAAGACTGCTGGCCACATAGAGTGGCCGGTACAGTGATCTCATCATAGAGATTTTCATCACAGACTGGGAGCCAGAGTGTTCATATGAAAACTCAGAATGTTTAATTGTTGGGTAAAATATGTTTAGTGCTTTGAATCTGACCAAAACTCATCATGGACTACTGGTTATGACCCCATCTGAGGCCAGTGATGTAGTGCCTGGTGACACCAAGAACAGAACCCTAGAAACTTCAGTGAGGGTCATCCCTTCTGGCTAGAGTGGCAGGTGTGTGGCCCTCTAGGGAGAGGCACACACACATGTGCTACTGATATGGCCAGGATGGCATCATTGCCATGGCCAGACCACCTTCCCAACCTGAGTGGGTCCTGGAAGAAAAGAGCGAGGTCCCTGCTCAGGTAGCTGTAGACCCAGGGAAGATACAGCATTCATACCCCCTGGGAGAGACACTTGTGCCAGAATGTTCCTGTCCATCACCTGGTCTGACTCTCCCACCACACAAGGAGGTAGCTGACTCAGCGTGGTAGCAGGCTGGTGACAATCACATCCATGTACCCCTCCCTGGTGCATGATCTCATGAGTGCTCATGGGTTGCTTCTAAACTGTCGCAGGATTTCATGTGTCAGCAACTCTCACTGAAGCCCTGTCACCTTTTCTTGCCTCTTGGATGAAGTGTGTAGTTCAGCATCCGGAAAAAGGACAGCAGAGCAGAGGCACCCTGGGACCTGGGAGTCTTCACAGGCCACAGTTTGATTGGCTCAAACAACAGCTTTTGAATCCAAGTGATGGGGTTCTTCATAGAACTTGCTGCTGCTTCCCCCTTTCTGTGAGGCCTTTGGTGTCATTTTGTTCAAAAAGTACATTCCTCACTTACTGTCACAGGCTAAGTGACAGACGGAGTTGGCAATGTGAGGGAGGCTCAGGTGTCACAGTGCTCAAGGGTACCTCCTCTTGTCTCCAGAACACCAAAGGCTGGAAACAGAGCAGAGTTTGGTGTCAGGGACCCAAGGCCTGGCTGGGCTGTTCCAGGCTTAGTTTGGCTACAGGGTGGCCTCCCTCCTGCTGCATGAGAGTATTCTTGTGGTGTGGGCTTCAGCAGGCCTGCCATGTACCCTTGGTGTTTAGGGGTGCATACTGAAGGCCTCATTGAGCCAGGAGGAAAGACCTGCCTTCAGGGGATGAGGGAGGGCCTGCAGCGTCCATGTCATTGGCAGCTGGTGTCACCCTCTTATCTGACCCTAGAGGTCAGGTTCAGCAAGGATGCGATTTCTAAGAACTTCCTAGAGTACATTGTCTGTACAGTGAAACATACATACCTCCTCCTCTTCCTTCTTTCCCTCCCTCTCTCAAGGAAGTCCCCCATACTGTGACTCTCCATTCCACGACCTCTGTATGATGCAGGTTATGAGAGGGTCCCTTAGGGATAGAGATGTTATTGTGCGATCCCACATGTCCTGAGACTTTATATCTGAGAATATTATCAACTGGGGGAAGAAATATCAGTGAACCAGAGATGGGTAATCCAGTGACCACAAGTGTGTTGGCTAATTCTATGTCAACTTGACACAAGTTACAGCTATCTTAGAGGAGGGAACCTCAATTGAGAAAATGCTCCCATAAGATCTGGCTGTGGGGGATTTTCTTATTAGTGATTAGGCCACCCTGAATTGATAGTCCTGAGTTCCATAAGAAAGCAAGCTTAGCAAGCATTCATGATCAAGCCAGTAAGCAGCACCCCTCCATGGCCTCTGCATCAGCTCCTGCCTCCAGGTTCCTGCCCTCCTTGAGTTCCTGCCCTTGCTACTTTGGATGATGAACTGTTACATGGAACTGTGAGTGAAATAAACGCTTTCCTCCCCAAGTTGGTCATGGTGTTTCATCACAGCAATAGTGACCCTCACTAAGACAACAAGCGAACATGCTGATTAGGTGTTTGGATAGAAAGAATTCTAGGCTGGGGCCTAAGGGGAAGTCTCCAAGGCCCCAGTCTCCGTCTCCGCACCTGTGGATGGGAATTTCCCATGCATTTGCCTTGTTTTGAGACCAAGAAAAACAGTGACTCCATAGCAACTGATGCTTTATAGTAGTGTCACTGACAATAGTAGCACTCACTAGGGTTACCAACCCCTCCACCCATGCAAAAGTCCCCTGGGCTGAGCCCACCCTTTCTCTCCTCATTCGATCCCAGCAATTGCACTTGGGTGTATGGCCAGAAGAGAGGGTAACACATGCTCATAAAGAGCTTTAGATGTGAGTGCTCACTGCCAGCATTATTCAAAAAAGCCAAAATGACAATTCCCTAATGTCCACCACCTTGTGACTGGACAGGGTAATGTATCAAGGACCAGAATCCATATACCCTTCGCACAAATTGCAGGAAGCCACCCACAAAGGCTGTGGGTCTATGTGAATTGTTGGCATGGCGAATCTTTGGAGATGGAGAGCAGACTGGTGGGTACCAGGGGTGGGGAAGAAAAATGGGGTGGGTGGGTGGGTACTGATGGGTATAGGCTTTTCTGTGGGGTGATGGAAAGGCCCAAAAGAAGTCACAGAGGTTGTGGCACTAAAAAAACCCTTTTGAGTTTCAGTCCAAACACAAACACATGGAGTGGTCCCAAAGAGTATGCTGAAGTGGCTTTAGGCCATAGGCATTGGGATCCCCGGAACCCCCCAAGGCCCTCCTTCCTTCTTCCTCCTAAGAGAACTCAGCATCCCAGGGGATTGAGGTGAGGGGTACCTTCCAGAAAGGTCTAAGGGCTGTTTGCCTTCTAAGAGACCTGGCGAGTGCACCAAGAATGACGAAGGAGGAGGCCTGGGAGAGCCCTCCTGGGAGAGCCTCTCCTGCCCTTCTGTGGGCTCGAGGACAGCATCTCCAGGGATGCTGGAGATGGAGAATCAGCGGCCCTACGCTAATTAGTTCATCAGTAGTACCTGGAGCTGGTGAGCACCTCCCCACTAATTAGCTTCCCAAAATGGCAGGCCAGTTTGGGGAGTCAGCTGGGCGGCAGACAGTGACTGTGGGCCAGGATGGTGATAGATGTAGTGATGGACCCTAGTGTCCTGTGCCCCAGAATGGTGGGAATGAAACAGTGCAGCACTATGAGAAATAGTCCAGTCTCTCCCCAGCAAATAAAAAATCACTGGCAGTGTCAGCAATGTGGGGGGCTTTGGAACCCCCCCCATGGATATACACTGCCTATGGTGGGGGTCTGGTCTGGGTGAGCCATAGTAAATTGAAAATATCAGATACCATAAATAAAAATTTAACTGGGGGCTTGTGAGTTGGCTCAGCAAGTTAAGGGACTTGCTGCCAAGCCTGATGACCTGAATTCAGTCCCTAGAGGCGGCATGGTAGAAGGAATGAACAATTGTCCTCTGACTTCCACATCTATTCCGCAGTACTGTGTGTGTGTGTGTGTGTGCGTGTGTGTGTGTGTGTGTACAGGTTTCCATACTTATATGCAAACATAGTAGTAAATATAAAAACAAACAGACAAACCCCACTGAATGTTTTTAAAACATCTAAATAAGTACCCCAGCTCAGCCGCTCCTGATGTACCAGGCCGAGCTGGGGAAGACGCACGACCTATTTTATGATAAACTGTTGACTAGCTCATGTCATTTATTGACTAAGGGTCCCCCCCCCAACAAAAAAAATCTGCCTGCATAGCCCACTGTAGAGGAGCAGCAGTCAGTTCTCTCATGATCGATGGGGCTGTACCCCGACACTGCTCAGGGCTGTGAGGGCATTAGATCACATGTCATAGTCCGGAAAGAACTGAATGCAAATTTTGAGTGTGGTTTCCACCAAAAACATGACTTTTGCACCATTCTAAAACTGAAAAATTCCAAGTTGAGTTGAGGGCCATCCACGCACACATACATGGACACAGGGATACACAGACACATACATGCACATGCATGTGCATGGACACATGGACATGCACATGTGCACACACAAACATACATGTGCACACGTACATATTCATGTTCAGGACTTGGAGGGGGATAGCTCGCTTTCATAATTGGGCAATCAGAGTGTATGTTTGTCCTTCGGCATCCTCCCCACCCCTTCCTCCCTTCTCCGCATCAGCAGAGGGTTCATCTGAGCACCTGGGTCAGGCTCAATGCACCAGGAGCCCAGTGGGGCAACCCTAGCAACCCAGATGTGGATGTGTGCAGAGAACTCAGGGGTGGGGTCTGCAGAGAGGCAAGAGAGCTGCCTCCTTTCTTCTTCTGGCTGGCTACTTAACATTGAGAGTTGAGATGTGACTAGTTGGATTCTAAGACTAAAAATGATGCATGTGCAGTCTGTACCTTTGGGAGAGGCCAGGCTGAGCACAGTGGGGATGAAGGCCTGCCTTTCCTTTGTCTTGCCCCTTGAAACAATCCTGTGAGAGTTCCTGATGGTGACAGGAAGCGGCTTGGGGCCACCATTTTGGGGGCTTCTTTGTTGGTGGTGTCTTGTCTCTTTCTGATAATAGGAGCCTTTGGAACTGCATGAGATGGGAGACACAACTCCCAAGACAGCCTGAGAACTGAGTCCCCACATTTAGGCATGACTGCCAGCCTATTAGCCACCCTGACCTGCCTACACCAAGGGATGGTAGAGAACAGCCCCGAGATAGCTCTGACTCCCACCTGGCCACAGCTGCCGCACCCCTATCATTCACCTTCCATGGAACTGGGCCTGGGCACTCAGACCTGCTTCTTCCACCCTTCCTGTACCCCAGCAAACACTCACCTCTCACTCTTATTCTTGGCCCTTCATGCAGGTAGCAAGGTGGGAGCAGAGAACTCGCAAGTTGAGCAGGGCCTTCGGGTCCCCCTACCTAGCCTGCTATTTCCTGGGCAGCATCATCCTGCTTCTGAACGTCCTCCGCTCCCACTGGTAAGCCCTGGGTCACCATGAAGGCTGTTGTCCATGTGAAAGTCATGGTCAGCAGGAGAGGGAGGGCCGACTGGTCCACCAGTGTTTGGGAGTTCTGTGTCGGAATGTCCAGGGAGCACTGCTCCCAGAGACCTCAGGCTATTGTCAGCCTCCTGGATCTGTTGGCAGAGGCATCCTTGTGATTTCGGATACGACATTTCATTGTCCAGTGAAAGGGACAGCTTGAGCAGAGGGGACCATACCTGGGGAGATTCCCCTTGCTTATATCCCCAGAGCTCCCTCTATGATATGCCAAGATGGGAGGTAGATACTCTGACTAAGAGTCTAGGGGCCAGGAATCAAGCTTAGACCATCATTAAGAAGCCATTGGCCTCTCTGTTGACTTGGGACATGTTGCCTTCCTGCCATCAAGGAAAATGGCCAGAGCAGTTGATGGTGTAGATGGTAAGGCTAGGGAGCAGAGCCTCTGCATAGACCTCCCTCCCTGGAGTGGGTCTAGTTGAGTTGTGCCATAGGGTCTCAGGCTGTGCAGGAAGACAGTGGAACCCATTATTCAGATGTGGCTCAAGACTAGTATGGCCACTTCTGAGCCTTGTGTCCACTTCTCAGGTCCTGTGGATTCATCACAGGCCTTGTGCATACATAGGCTGGAGGAAGCCTGTGTACTGCTGTAGGGAATAAAGAAGGTGGGGTGGGCAGGACAGCAGCTCATTTCTGACTTGCTGTTGCAGTTTAGAAGTTGAGAGTACTTAGGCTGGAAAAGTACCCTGTGTGGACCGACCACTGAGGCTTAGATAGAGCATGCACACCTGGCCCGTCCATTCCACTTCTCCTGGCTTGGCTCTGTAGGTGCAGGAGGCACCTATGAGGTTGCCATCTAGTCACCCAGTGTCTGGTATGTGGGAAACCAGGCAGGGATATGAATGAGTGATGGACCTAGGTCCCTCATACTCACATTCCCCATGGTGGGACACCTTAACTGTAGACCCTTGGTTTTTTTTTTCCCTTGCTGTGGATCAGGAGTGTGGGGTGGGGCAAGGGTCCCACTTAGCTTGTCTCTCTGACAGAAGCTGGTCTATGCCTCCTGGCCCTGAGGGCTTGGGCTGCTCAGCATCTCCAGGCTGGGCAAGTACTACAAATGTCATCATCCTTAGAGGAAGCAGGTCTTTTGACACCTAACCTTGGTTGGCACATGAAGAATCTTTTGTAGGGTGGCCTTGTCCATCCCCACAACAGGGTAAAAATGTAGCTTAAGGCTGCACATCTGATTTCCCCATGCCACGTGACTGGTCCTCCATTCTGCTCTCCATTCTCCAACCTGATGAAGTTGGTCTGGTCTGGGAATGCTCTCTATGAGCTTGGCCAATCAGCTATTCCCTTCCTAGGCTCCTTTAAAAATGGGTGCCACTAGGTGCCTGGTAGGAAGGCATCTTTAAGCTCCCCAGACAACCTAGAGAGCCCATGTCCATCCCAACCCTTAAGGGATGGATACTATCAAGTCAGAGGTCATTCCCCTGCCCAGGTGCTTTCAACCCGGCAACCTCAAAGGTCATTTGAGCTCTTACTCCATCTGTACAGTTCCAGTCAGCCCTGCCTATCCCCAGTCCAAGTGCTGTGCTGAATGGGCCGTCACCCCCTCAGCTGTGAGAAGTCCTTCCTGGGTACACCTCTCACTTGGTCTTGTGGGGTCTTAGCCCTCATTCAGTCCTTCTGTGGGTTTTATTCTTAAGTATCTTTGTTAGGATGGGGTCTCCTGACAGAGCAAGATCAACCCAGTCTACGACACAGCTGTGACAAGCCTGGCTGATACCCGGATTGCTCCCTAGAACCTCCCAGCTATAGTTAGGTCGTCTGGTTGCTCCGGGCTCTGCTTGGCTTTCCAAACTTCACTCTGGTTTGTTTTGTTTGTTGTTTGGGGACAGGGACTTACTCTGTAGCCCAGGCTATCTGGAGCTTACTTATAGACCATACTGGCCCTGAGTTTGTAGCAATCCTATCTCTCAAGTTCTGGGATTACAGGCATGAGCAACATGTCTAGCTTCCTTGCCTCTCTCTGAGGACTCTTAGGGTTCCAGGGCTTCCGATGGGTTCTGCGTTCCTTCCCAGAATGCAGGGCCCCTAGGGGAGAAGTGACTGGGGCTCAGAGATGCAGAGCTGGAGGCCAGCAGCATTCCTTCCCAGCAGGCCCCCCATTCACCTGTGGCTCAACAAATCCCTTTCTGCTGCCTCCTCTGCAGCTGCAGAGCCTGAGGAACAACCCAGCATCAGCTGGGAAGTTGGAGAGCTTTGGCCCTTGGGAAGTGGGATGCCTGTCAGAAATGCCGTGTGGGCAGACCCCAAGGCTTCTGGGGTCTCCTTCCTGTGGCTGGGTCATGGGAGCAGCCTTGGAATGTGTCTGATCTTACTGTACTAGCCGAGCAGTGGTCAAGGTTTTAATGTGGCCCACCGGATAAGGACAGTTCAGGGAAGCACTGTACCCCTACCCATTTTCAAGGGTTTATTTAGTTCAGTAACATTAAACAGTTCGGTTTTTTGTTTGTTTGTTTGTTTGATTTTTTTTTTTTTTTTTTTTTTTTTTTTTTTTTTTTTTTTTTGAGACAGGGTTTCTCTGTGTAGCTTTGGAGTCTGTCCTGGAACTCGCTCTGTAGACCAGGCTGGCCTCTGGGGTCATCTCCAGAACCTCTTTATTTTACAAAGCTGAAACTCTATAGCATTTAAGCACTAGCCCCCTCCCATGTGCTGGCCCTGGTTCCCCTCTCTGCTTCTGTCCCTCATGTCCCTTCTCCAGGAACTTTGTGTAGGAGGAATCAGGGTGTGTAACCAGTGTACTGCATTCAGCATAACGACCTCATGCTGGAGCACATGCCAGAACTTTCTCCTCCACAAGACTTAGTGACGTTCTGCTGTGGGGGTTAATGCAGTTCTGCTCATCCATCCGCCTGTGACACTTTTAGCTCCCTTGAGAAGTACAGCTGTGGGCATGATGTGCAAGTATCTGAGTTTCTCAGTTCCTTTGGGTGTGTTCTGAGGAGTGACTTTTGCATCCCAGGGTCACTCTGTTAATGTTTCAGGGACCTGCCACACTGTTTTCTACAGTGCTTGTTCTACTTTGCATCCCACCAGCAGCTCAGGAGGGCTCCAGGTTTTCTACACTCCTCCCAGCGCTGAGCTCCGTCTTGTTGACTGTGACTGTCATTATAGAGGGGTAACATCTTGCTTCGGCTGTGGCAGGAAGGTGTTCCAAGCATCCCTGGCTCAACAGCCTTCTCTGGATTCTACTGTGAATCAAAGCCAGCCTGGGGAAGGTCCTCGGTCAGCCTCAGCTCTGTCCCTTAGTGCTGGTGGCCCTGAGCAGGTTACCTCTGTGAGCTTTGGCTTTCTCCTCTGTGAAGTGGATTGGTAGCCTCTTCCTGGAGGGTGTTGGTGGGAAAACAGGAGCCAGGGTGGGTTCATAGGCATGCAAGCCTGCATGTGAGGGGACTTTACTGGGGCACCAGGGCCAGGAGCGGGGAGCCAGGGAAATGGTATCACAGCCCAGCTCAGGCCCAGGTAGGACCATGAAGAGAGGACTCAGTGTATGGTACAGTAAGTTGAGCATGGTGGTACATGCTTGTGGTCCCAGTTACCTGATAGGTCGAGACAAGAATAGTGATTGAACCCAGGGGTTTAAGGCCAGCTTGGGCCACACAGAAAAAAAATTCCCAGCTGTGCAATGACTCCTGCAAGAGTGGGTGGAGGGTGCTTCTGTGTCTGGACTAAACACCTTCTCAAGCACTGGACTCCAGCAGAGAGCTGGAGAGACCCTCTCCCTTGGTCCTTGGCTATATCCCTGTAAGACAAATCTTAAAAGGTCTTATGATAAAAAAAAAACAAAACTGGAGCCAGATATTGGGGTGAAAGCTGAAAGATCAGAGAAACAGAACAAGCCAGCCACGTCCTTACCTCTACGAAATCCTCAGTCTCAAGAGAGTGAGTTCCTGTTTCCTCACACCTTATATACCTTTCTCTGCCCAGACATCACTTCCTGGGATTAAAGGTGATTGTGCTTCCCAGTACTGGGATTAAAGGCATGTGCCACCACTGCCTAGCCTCTATGTCTAACCTTAGTGGCTGGCTCTGTCCTCTGATCCCCAGATAAGTTTATTAGGATATACAATATATCACCATAAATCCCTTCTAGTCCCCAGTATCCTCGTATCTGACTGTAATCCATATGTAGGTGTATGTTCTGGGTGTATGTTAAAGTACACACAAGCTAATAGCTGGTATGCAATTTGGTGACACTTGGTGGTTCCCAGCCTTGTGCAGCCACCTCCTGGTTCTCAAACTTTCCCCATTGATAGCTCTATGCCCATGCAGTGGCTGCCACGTCCTGCCAGTCTCTGCAATGCTGGCCTGCCCTGGTCTCCCGGGATCAGCCTGGTGCTTGTTACTTTTTGTGGTGCTAGGGATGGAGCCCAGGCTCCATACTGCTAGGCAGGTGCTGCACCATCAAGCTACATGCCAACCCTGGTTCTGGATGCTTCCTCTGATTTTGTCCTTGTCATCTGGGATAATATGACCCCAGATGGTGTGTGCCTCACTGAGGCAGCATGGGAGGAGAACACATGTGCACTTGAGCCAAGTCTGTCTGCCTCTTGCGATGTCAGGACTCCACGGTGGTTGGCGAGTCTCTAGGACTCATGATGTATCAGCTGGCCTGCACTAGCTGGTGGTCTGAGAAGAAACCAGGGCGGATAAGCTAACTTGCTATTTGGAGGTGAAGGCAAAGTCTAGACTCAAGGGAGCATTAGCAAAGAACTGTTTGTTCTGCCTGGGCTCTGGCTGGGTTCTGGCTGTGCCTTGAGTGAGGAGGGAGCCTGCTGGATTGGGAGGCATCCATTGAGACCCCTCCCTCAGCAGCCCCCTGACTGCAGCCAGCCTGAGCTGCAGCCCTCTCCCGGGCCACAGGCTAAAGAAAGGCCCCTGGGTAGTGTGGATGACCAATGAGGCTGGGCACCAGGGAACTGCTGGAGCTATTCTGCCCTGCTCTCTCTTAGTGGAGGTCCCTGTGCATGACTGGAGTAGCAGAAAGGGAGTCTGAGTTGAGTTTCCTGGATCCCAGGAAGGGAGGATGGAGAAGACTGGCCAGAATGGTACCCAAGTAGAGCTGAATCTGTCTTCTCAGCTGGGGCCCCAACACAGCCTGGAGTTCTGAGTGACAGTGCTATGTGTCACCTTTCACATGGTGAGGCTAAGGACCTGCTTGTTCACAGGACAGGAGAGGCAGGACCAGCTGGTGGCTGCCTCCTACCCATACTGCTACCCTCCTCCCGTGTGTATGAGACCCCCTGGATGCTGCTGGTCTCAGGGAAACCTTGGGAGGGTGCTTTGGTTAGTGTGGTGTGGTAGCCATGAACTCAGGGCCCTGCTATAGGGGATAATGTGATGAGCATTTGATTTACTGTGCTCTGTATTAAGAAAATAAGCCCACCAGATGCCTCGTTCCCCAGTCTTACTGGGCTTGGCTGGACTGTGAAGAGCAGCTGAAGAGAAGCCTGAGAAGGCGAGTTGAGGCCACACTATGCATGACTGTTTGCAAATGCAGCCCACTAGTGAAGCCATAGAAACACAGGAACAAGTGACAGCCTCTCTGGAGCTGCCCACACCTTAAGCGGTCTGGTGTGAGGGGCAGAGTGCTGGCAGCCTCCAGGCTCGCTGCTGCTGAAGGTTTAATCCTATTCAAAACAACAGAACTCAAGGGGCTGGGAGATGGCTCAGCGGTTATGAGCACTTGTTGTTTCTAGAGGACCAGGGTTCAAATCTCAGCACCCACATGGTGATTCACAACCATCTGAAACTCCAGTTTGAGGGGATGTGACTTCTGGCTTCCACAGGGACCAGATATACAAGTAGTGCACAGACATATACATGCAGGCAAAACACCCATACATATAAAATAAAATAAAAATTTACATAAAAATAGAACCCAAACCCCAGGAATGAATCTCATCACTGACACCCAGTACAGAGTAGCTCTGAAGGAAAATTACTCCTGCTACCCCACTCTGCTCTGGAGTGTGGTTACAGAGCACTTGCTTCCAGTTAATTCTCCCTGTGGAATGGACTGTGCTTCCATGACATATGAAAACATATAACCAGCCACCTTATTGGGCATCAGTTCTAGTGTACCTCCATGTGTGGGCTACTAGGCTAGAATGAAACCCACACAGACACACCACACACACACACACACACACACACACACACACACACACACACACACATACCATCTCAGCAGGTGTGCACCCATGATGCACTTTGCATCTCTGCCCTACTCCTAGCCCAATCGCTGGAGGAAAGTCCACCAGTGGTGCAGACAGAGCCAGGGGTGGACCATCCTTGGGCACAGGGGCACTGAGTCTTTGAGGAGTCTGCTATGGGCTCCAGACAAGGTCTGCAATCTCCTTCCTTCCCAGAGAAAGGCCAGCAATCACTGGTAGAGAGTCATTTCCAGCAGTCTCCCTCCACAGAGACCCTCAGTCTTTGGCCCTCTGCTCCGCCCAGTATGTGCACATGCAATTGTATAGCCCCTTCCAAACACTTCTGTACTGCACTTTTCCTTTTCTGAGCCTCAAGGCATCTAGCCCTGGCCATTATTCCTCATTCTGGAATAGTCTTTCTGTAACCCCATCACCACCACCACCACACCATGTGAATTCTTCCTGCAGATCTCAGCTGAAGCATGAGAGCCTCACTCAATACCCACGTTATCGCCTCAGCTAGCACAGTGTCCCACACGCTTTGCATTTTCCCTGAGTTTGTCATGGGGTTAGTCTCAGATTGCTCCCGTCCTTCCGCTCTTTGCAGTCTGGAGCTGTGAACTACTCGGTGGATGCAGCCCTTCAGCAGCAGTGTCTTAAAGGAGAGACCGACACTAGGTTCCAAGTCTGTTCGAAGCATCCTTCCCTTTTTCTGCCAGGAGTTGGCAGCTCTTATGTGGCCACTGATGATGTCCCTGAGAACTCAAGACCGATGGCTTAGGGCTGGCCAGAAAGAGCCCCACAGGCTCTCTGTCCTCAGTTCAGGTAGATGGAGTCCAGAGGCTACTAGGCAGTTGGAGTCACTCAGCCTACTGAAGAGTCAGCCTTCTCTGTGCTGTGGGCCCTTATGCAGTGTGGCCAAGCAGGTATCTGCAGGTAGCCGGCATAGCTCAGCCTGAAGGCCTGCTCTGTATGTCTCTCCCACTGCACATACATTCGAGGGAGAGCAGGAAGGGTGTGAGACTGGGAGTCTAATTCTCCCTGGCCTCAGCCGCAGGATCTGCAGGGTGGAGGAGTCCCTGTACTGTCCAGAGTGGGTTGTCGGTGCAGCTACCTCTCACAGCACAGAGTGTGAGTGATGCTACCTAGCTCCATGGCAGCTAGAATCACAAACCCATCTCAGCAGTTCAGCCTGGAGCTGCAGGAGAACCCAGAGCCAGGGCAGCTGAACTGATTGATGGCTGAGTTTGCCCTGACATTACACATTGTTGGTCACAGGTCACCTGTGGGTTTGCCCTGACACCATACACTGCTGGTGGCAGGTCACCTTCCAGCCTCTGTCATGGTGTTTGTTTCGGGCCCATGTCCTCCCTTCTTTCTTATCTGCCTCCTGGCCTGTGCTGAACACCAGGTTTAGGAAGAATTCCAACGAGGCTAGGTTTAGTGTGTTCCAGGAACAGCATACAGGAACCACCTTCTCCAGCGAGTGAATGATGTGTTTTGCTGAAAGAGTCTGAAAGACAAACAAGCTTCTGGGTGATGGTGGATGGACCAGTAGGTAGCTGGGTCTCTAGTGACTAGGTTAATGAATGGAAGGAGAAGGATGGACGTATGTATTGATGGGTATGTGTATGGATTGAGGAAGGGATGAATGGATGGATGAGTAGGTGGGTAGCAGGTGGGTGGGTGGGTGGATAGATGGATGGATGGACAGATGGGTGGGTAGATCAGTGGGTTGGGGGAACCTGTAGAGATAAGTATATGTAGTTGCGTGTGAACAACAAATCTCCATGTCTCCTCTGAGCACTGTGATTGTGGACAGAATGGAAATGTGTTTGTACAGGAGTGCTTGCCTTACACATCCTTCTTTTGAACACTTGCATATTCAGCACCTTCCTCGTGTCAGTACCACACTCCTCTTGGGGAGGCCCAGACCCATCACCAACCTGCTTCCCTAAACACTGCCCCCTCTCCTGTGTCAAGTGCCACAGAGAACCTGACCCTGCAAGGCCACCGCACTGCCACTGTTCACATGAACCCCTCTGCTCAGACTCTGCCTTTGAGTAGGGCTGCAGTCACTTGGCCACAAAGCCTAGTTGAGGGGAGGACATAAAGGGCCTTTGATGGGACTTAAAACTTAGGCCAGTTGCCCAGGTGTGGCTTGGCCTAGTCAGGGGCTATGGCCAGCAAATCAGCACTATGGGCACAGCCAGCCTCGGGCCTGGATGTGCAAGGAGAATGGTGCCCATCACCACACGTAGCACATGCCAAGCTCAGGCCCCAGGTCTGGGCTCCCTGTGTACCCTGTACTGGAAGTGCACCCATTCTGTGAGCTTACTTCTCCTTCATAGTACAAGTTGACAGGCTGGAATGTGCAAACTGCTGGCCCTTGGACTAAACCCTGCTAACACACATAAAGCCATGGCTTTTATGAGTGACCTATTTATAAAATTTAGGATATTTTGCATATATGCCAGAATTTGTGACTTCTCATTGAAAAGATAAAACAAACAAAACTCCGGCCAGCCTGGGCCTTTGTTCTTGTCTGGTCCTCATGACACCGAAGACTGGATAGTTCATGCAGGAGTCTGGGCCCACCTGTAGTGCCTCTGTGGTTGTTGATTTTTTTTTTCTTCGAGACAGGGTTTCTCTGTGTAGCTTTGGCGCCTCTCCTAGATCTTGCTCTGTAGCCCAGGCTGGCCTTGAACCCACAGAGATCCACCTGGCTCTGCCTCCCAAGTGCTGGGATTAAAGGTGTGTGCCACCAATGCCCAGCCTCTGTGGTTGTTGAACATGTGACCCCAGGATGGTTGACAGCAGGAGCCTGGGTCCTACCTGTAGTGCCTCTGTGGTTGTTGAGCGTGTGACCCCAAGGTTGACAACTCTGAGAAAGGCAGCGTACCTGCCATACATGCTATGACATGCTGTCTCTCTTTGTCCTCTGTTCCACAGCTTCACACAGGCCATGATGAGCCAGCCCAAGATGGAGGGCCTGGATAACCACACCACCTACTTCCTGGGCCTTGCACTCCTGGGTGGGGGCATCGTATTTGTGCTGTCCAGTTTCTTTGCACTGGGGTTCACTGGGACCTTTCTAGGTAAGCCCCTGCGGTATGGGGTGTCCTTGGGCAGATACACTGGGGTGCAGGAGGAGCAGAGTCCAGTGATTGTCATCTACTATCTCTGATGTGCCTTGAGAAGCCACTGGGGGACCCAGCCTGTCATGGCTAAGACAGGTTCAGTTTTGCTAGCTCATCGGACTCCAGGGTACCAAACTGTTTCCTGGGAGACAAGAAAGACCCTAGCCCTGGTTGTGGGCCCCAGAGTGTTCTCCTGGGCTCAGCTCCCCTTGGGGCTCAGCTCTTGTTTGCATGGAAGGGTGAGGTAGTAGGGTGCCTGGGTGCACAGGGTGTGCAGAGTACCATTGGGACTGGGATGAGGGCAGACAGGGCTGAGACCCTCCACCACATGACCACTCTGGGGTTTACTTAGCACACTTGGCTACCAGGTGGTGGGATCTTGGCCATGGTAGGTACAGGTAAAACTTGTACAGGTCTAGGGTGGGGTAAAGGGTAGAGAGATGTGGTCTCTTCTCCATCCTCCACTCCCTGGGGCCCTGGTACTTTCGGCCTGGGAACCCAAAGTGGTCTGGTCTGACCAGAAACCTCAACTCATGACAACAGTGACTTCCATCATCTTGAAAGCAAGAGAGGGCAAGCTCAAGAGAGACTTCCACAGAAGAGCCTGAGGGTAAGGGGGCCTTCAGAACATTGATGGAGGGAAGGTAGAGGCCCCGTCTCCAACGGTGCCCGTTCCAGCTCCCAGGATGTCCCTGGGGCTAGCACAGCTACAGGAGAGCTGGCTCTGCACAGGGCCATCAAATTTGGCCCCTTCTGGCTTCTGGTCATGCAAAAACCAGACTAGTCTCTGGGCCTTAACCTCCGCCAGGGCCCTGGTGGTCTTCAAAGCCCTACTATCACCTAGCCTCCCAGGACATACATATGGGCCTGGGCTCTGCCCGGGCTAGGCTGCTCAGCAGCAGACTTGGAGCTGTGAAGTGTGTGCTCAGGAGTGACAGTGCCATGAGGAACCAAGAAGCATATGAACTAGACACCCTAGTGCTGTCACTGGTGGCTCGGTGCTTGTTGCTCAGGCAGGAGCTGCTGGGAGTCATCCTGAGAGAGTGAGATCAGCCTGGGGAGAAGAGAGGCAGAGTGCGAGCTGGCAGAGGGGAGGTCAGAGTGGGGGCTGCAGGCAGTGATGCTGGAGAGCTGTGCCAGTCGGGACAGGGTTAGGGAGCAGATAGAGACCCTGAAGGCTGCCTGGAGGACTGAACCTTCCCAAGGAGGTAGGAGCCGTTGAAAGGATCTCAGCAACGAAGAGTTGGGGATGGGGAATGGTGGGGCCAGGACCAGAGGAGGGAGCCGAGTGTAGAAACTGGTCCTCCTCACAGAGATAGGGAGCAGGGAGCAGCAGGAGGGTCCCCCAGGACTTGTGGGTGGAAAAGGGGCTGTGGCCACCTAAGAAAGAAATAAGGTACTGTCAAGTCCTGGAAGACAGGGTGAGCAGGGTGGGGTGGAGAGGGCTGCAGGCAGTAGGGGTGGAGAGCCAGGGACAGAGCTTGTGGAGGTACCCGGGTGTTGGAGGACAGGCTGGGGCGCCCACCAAGGATGGTCAGGGCCAGATGGGGAAACTTTGCAGGAGAGTGAGTCAGAGAGGTGCAGGCGAATCTGGATCTGCCATGGCTTTGGTAGAATGGCCTAGAAAGCAGAGGGCCCTGCAAGCTTTGGAAGTAGAGCAGAATGGCCGCTCCTCTCCTGTGACTCAGCCTGAAGCAGGTTTCTGTGCCACCCACCGTCAGGCCCCACTGCCCCGCTTCCTGCTTCCTCCCAGTGGTCCCCAGGCATCCTCTTGGACTCTTGTACCTTTTGTCCCCGACAATGACAGCACCATTTCTGCCAGGCCCCTCCTGCAGGGGCTCCTCTTGTTGAGCTGGCTGCCCTACTTTCTGCCTGGGATGGAGCTGCATTGTCTTTCTGCTCTAATGGGGGACAGAGGAGAGGCTGCTGGGAAGGGCTGCCCCGACCCAGGGGAGACACTCACCAGGTAGAGAGCTGGGCCAGATGCTTTGTTCTGTGAGAGTGGCCTGGTTAGGTGGATGGATGACTGGCCATCTGGTGGTCTCTCCCCCCACCCCATGTCAGCTCCCCTGAGCTGACCTCCAGAGTGACAGGAGGCATGTGGTGGGCAGGCTGGAGCCTCAGCTAACCTGTCCCAGTTTGTTGCTGTGATGAGCACCATGAACAAAAGTAACCTGGGAAGGAAGGGTGTAGTTGGCTTACATGTTACATTCCATCGCTGATGGAAGCCAAGGCTGGAAATTAAGGCAGGAACTTGGAGGCAGGAACTAAGTAGAGACTATGGGAGAATGCTGCTTACTGGCTTGCTCTCCATGGCTTGCTCAGCTACCTTTTTTAAAAAATACAACCAGGACCACCTGCCCAGGGATGGCACCACCCACACTGAGCTGGGCCTTGGCCCTCCCCCTATAAAGCATTCATCAAGAAAATGCCTCTATAGCCATGCCCACAAGCCAATCTCATGGAGACAATTTCTTAGTTAAGGGTCCCTCCTCCCAGGGGACTCTAGGTTGTGTCAAGGTAACAAAGCTCATCAGCACACACCCTAGCATCTGGCCACCCCAAGAGGAAGAATGAGGCTTAGGGGGGAAGGGGCAGTCAGGGTGGGAGGAGGGAAGAGCCGGGTAGATAAGGGAGGACCGACACTGGAGGTACCAGTGGGAAGGGCTTCTGAAGGAGGGAGGAAGGCCCTGGGACGGAGCTCTGCACTGACAGAATAGGGCTTCTCAAGAGAGGGACAGGCAGACACAGAGGCAGGCATCTGGTGGGGAGAAGGGGGAGACCAGTGGCTGGGGCTCAGAAGAGGACCAAGCTGGAAGGCTCAGGGCCCAGCTCACTCGTGGAGCTGGTGGGAAGGCTCTGATCTTTAGCTGTGGGTGTGGATCCCACCACTAACTGGAGCTTCCTGGGGCACAGGACCCCACCTCTCCTACAGATCTTCCAAGGCTCAATGGGGATTTCCTTCAGTAATAGTGTGGCTAAGGATATAGATGGCTAAGTGACCCTCATATCCAACCCCGTCTCATCCACAGGTGACTACTTTGGGATCCTCAAAGAGGCCAGAGTGACCACATTTCCCTTCAACGTGCTAGACAACCCCATGTACTGGGGGAGCACAGCCAACTACCTGGGCTGGGCACTTATGTGAGTACTTGGTGCCCTCAGGACCCCTGGTGTCCAGACCCAAGCCGAGCCCTCTCCTGCCCTCTCATCCCGCCACCTCCTGATCTCCCAGAACACACACTTCCTCCCCCATGCTACATACATGTTGTCCCTTCTGACTGGAACCTGCCTGCCTCCGTCCTAGTCCATTCTTCCAAGCCCAACTGATGGGGACCCCTCCAGAAAGTCCTTCCTGCCTCCTCTAGGCTTCTAGTGCCCTGTGCTGGGAGTCAGCGACCAATGGCCTGTCTCCTCACATGTCCCTCTATATCACCAGTAGTGCCCAGTGCCCAAGAGGGAAGGTCACTCCAAGCTCAGAGTGGCCAGGTCAGGGTTCTGTGACATGTGACAGCTGCCTCCAGAGAGTATTGATGTGTGCTGCTAAGAAGAGGTCCAGCATACTGGGGACGGATCCTTCATCTGAGGGCTTAGTGGAGATCCACCATTACATCATCTCAGTGGTCAGTGGCAGCAGACACTGACCCGGCAGGCCCGTCTCCTGCTTCTCATGTCTCACTCCCACATTCGAATCCCTAGCAGACGGGCCAAGGGATTTATTTCTAGGTGCCGAAGACTGACCCAGGCCCCGGGCCCCCGCTTTCTCCAGTCCTCCACCTCCCCACCCCTACGACAAGGAGTGGGTACCCTGGGCTCTGCTCAGTGTGGCCACCTGTCAGTGGGACTACCTTGTCTACCCTGAGTTGTTAGGAAGTCAAGCTGGACCACAGTGGCAGTAAGTGGCCAGGTTTTCCTGGAGATGGGAGTGTCAGGGAACCAGCAGACAGGACTGGCCATGCCCAGATCCCCACCTCCTAGCAGGTCTTTGACTTGATTTACCATGGGCCTGGTGCTGCTAGCTGAGGCAGGAGGAGGGGGTGTTTGTTCCCAGTACCTAACCCCTGCTGGAGAGCTGGCCTCCCAGAGCCCTTCGGAGGAGCACTGTCACCCACCCCAGTATCTTGGCTCAAGACGGCAAGTTCTTTCAGGGTCTCCCACAAGCCTTTGGCTGGGGTTGTATCAGTGACTGTTGTAGGCAATTGAAGACTTGCTTCATTTAGGAATCATGACAGAAGATCAAGGGCAATGAGTCCATCCTTTCCCATGACAGGTGGGGAAACTGAGGCAGAGATGGCCTTGGTGCTTAAGTTCCTGGCTCCAAAGCATATCCCTTCAGCTATACTTGCTTTTTTGGGGTAGTGAACTGTGGGGCCACGCTCACCGCCAGCTTCATGTTGAGGACTCTCAACGCACCAAGCCCAAGGTTTCATTCATCAGCCGTCTTCCAAGGTCTTCCCTGACCCATAAACCTCATGTGGCCAGAACCACAGCTGACCCCTGGCTAGGGACAAAGTGCTCAGTTAGCCAGGAGGGAGGGGGAACTATCATGCCCATAGTCAGGCCAGGACACCCACATCAAGAGCTGTTCCAAGTCCCAAGTTGAAAGGGACAGCAAGGACAAAGTCCCAGTTTAGAGCCCAGCTAAGCTCTGTGGGGGAGACACAAGTTGAAACCTGAAAGAGTTGAGGGAGTTCAGTTCAGGGCCTGGGGCAGTGGCAGAGGTGGTGGCCAGAGTGTAAGAGCAGATGAGCCTTACAGATGTTCTGTACTGTCCAGTGGAGGGGTCCTGTGTCCCTGCCCCTCCCAGATGGACACATGGGCAGACTGGTCAGTGTGAGGTCCAAGTGGGCATTCGGGAGTGAGCAAGGCAGAGGGCCCTGTAGGGCACACACACTCGTGTGCCCTCTGCCCTTGGGTGTCTAGATGGGGGGCAGTCAAGGAGAGCAGATTCTCCCTGTAAGCTGAGGTCTGTTCCTATCCTCTCTGGTTTATTCCCTTCCTGCTGAGGTAGATGAAGTAGCCCAGGCCCTGCAGGAGCCAGTAGAGCCAGAGGTTACCATAGAAATAGCCTGGGGCCGCTCACTGGGCAGCAGCTATTTCTGGAAACCTGAGGCAGACATGCTTGGGCTCCTCCCCGCTGTCACTGACAGGCTGTCTGCATTCATTGGCAGAGTGAGGTCAGAGACTGGTCACCTGCAGAGAGCCATGACAGATATGCTGGGTACATTCTGCCAAGGACTTCTCTCCTCCGGGCTGGAACTGCCGGGGTGCAGGAAGGACAGCTCAGGGGCTGGGGCATGGCGGAGGTGGTAGATGGACCGCAGGGGCAGGTGGGCCTGAGTTCTGTGCTGTGCAATGCAGAGCCCTGTGTCCCTGCCCTTCCCAGACAGACTTATGGACAGACTGACCAGTGTGAGTGAGCATGGCAGAGGGCCAGTGTGGGACTGCTGGCTCTGAGGGGAAGGTCTTGCTGTGGGCCACCCCGATGGTGACTACGGGCTGCACCTCTCTGTGGGCCAGAGGTCAAATGACAGAACTTGCCCATGGCAGCCCTGGGTTGGCTTTTTACAAGTGCCGTATTTTCTAAGAACACTGTCTGGTGGGCAGTTCCCTGTCCCTGAGCCTCGATCTCAGCAGGCTAAGACGCAGGGGCAGCCTGACAAGGTGTCCTTCCTCCCCTCCTGTCTCCCTGAGCCTCTCTAGAAAATCAGACTTAGGAAGGGGCCCCTCCAGGCTCAGCTCATCCCGAGCATCCTAGCATCAGCCAAGGACCGACCCACTGTGTTAGCAGGAGTGTCTCTGTTCTTCCAACTGATGGTCTGTCTGTCTGCAGGCACGCCAGTCCCACAGGCCTGCTGCTAACGGTGCTGGTGGCCCTCGTCTACGTGGTGGCTCTCCTGTATGAGGAGTGAGTAGAGCTGTGTGGAGTGGGAGATGGATGTGATAGCCAAGTCAGGCCAAGCCTCTCATTTAGAGCTGCTTCATGGGGCCTGGCGAGCTTCACCAGCCTGCTGCTGGCCTGGCTCAAGAGGCTGGGGGTGGGGAGGGGACACTTGGTACCTGAGACCTAGGCCGGCAAGCAGGTGGTCCTGGTCCCTCCAGGCCCCTCTTGCTCTTTGAAGCCTCTGGGAAAGTTCTGGGAGACAGTGGGAATGTGGGTCCTATCCTTACTGGTGGGGTAGGTTCTGGCGCTGGGGTGCAGTAGTGTCCTGGAACAGCCTACTGGAACCTTTTCCTGCCCACAGGCCCTTCACTGCTGAAATCTACCAACAGAAAGCCACCAGGCTGCACAAAAGGAGCTAACAGGGCCGTGGGGGATCTGTGGACAGCCGGACTGGCCTCCCGGCTGCTCCGGGCATCAACCATGCTTGGGGAGAGCAGCACTGGCCACTGCGCCTGGGCCTTGGAAACCAGTCGTGGGGACCCCAGGCCTTATGCCGTGTGACCACTGAGCCTCCCATCCCCACCATGCCCCGACACACTAATAAAGGCATTGTGACCTCAGCACCTCTCTGGGCCCCTTTCCATCTGGTCCCAGGAGGGAAGACAGGGCATGGGCTCTAGGTTGTAGGAGGACTGGGCAGGGCAAGAAGCATTACATCCCTGGAGGGCTTCTGGCCCAGACTGGTTTGGCCCTTTCTTTCCCAATGCAGCTTCCTAGTGCTGTCTGGGATTCACAGAGAACTGTTTCTCAAAAGACTTCAGCAATAGGCTGGAGCCACAGCCTTTCCTGGGCAGCGGACACCCTGTGTCACCTGCCATCCATGCCCCAGCACTCACGGGACATGCCCTCGCTGCTGGGAGACCCAGTTCATCCTGAGGGTGGAGGTCTATCGGGTTGACAGTCATTCCACGAAGATTGCCATCCAAAGGCAGGAGCTAGTGGCTTACCCCCCGCCCCGTGTCCACCCGAGCTGGGTAAAATTCAGCTGGAGAGATGGGCTGTGTAGGCAGGGCACAAATGACCAAGAAAGTGTGGTCAGAAGTTGACACTGGGCATTAGAGGGGACAAAGGACAGCCTTCCTCTACTCCTGGCACTGTATGGCCATTAGCAGCTGGGCCCACCTTGACCCCTAGGACTCCAGGTTCCTGATGGATGGCTTAGGGGTACCTAAGCTTGCTGGACTTTGGGGTGATTGTCCCAACTCACCAGAGGCCCTCATCCCTTAGTCTCAGTTGCTTTCCTTTGTCAGGGCTCCTCACTGGCCCAGAAAGCCTTGTGAGATTTGGGGAGTCCAAAGGATCAGCCTATGTCCATTCTAGCCCAAGGCTGTGAAGCCTCAGGGGCTCATGGGACAGTATCTAAGTGCTTCCCTCACCTGACATCTTGTTATTGTCACCCAGGACCCTGGCCAAGGTTTGCATGGATTTTTACAAGTGCCCTGGGCCTACCAACTCACTGTGCATGGGTCTCCCGGCTCACATTTCCAGGCCCTCTGAGGAGGCTTGAGCTTCCCCTCCCAGCCCCAGGCCAGAGCACCCGCTGGAGTCTCAGATTAGGCAGACAAGGATGACACCTTTTGCTGGTGTGGCCTCAGATTCTTGTTGCCCTGGGTCCTTGACAGAGTCTAGGGCTGTCATCCTGAGCCCTGCCCTCCCTCATACACCTCTGGTGGGTGGAAGGTGCCAAGAGTTAGCGAAGCAATCACGCTTCACCTGTGTCCTCACTGTAGCTAGTCCCAGGCAGGTCCCATCCCACAGCCCTGGCAGATGGCCTGCTAAGCCCAGGCCAGAGAAACACTGGTACCGTTGGTACCAAATGGAGCAGAGATGGCTCCGTTGCCAACGCTGCCCCTTATCCAGTCCTCCACACCAAGGGAGCCTCAGCTCTGATCACTGGTGTCCCCGCATGTACCTACTGGCTCGCTTGCCAGGCTGTGGGTTTGGGCAGAGGGAAGAGGCAGCTCCAGCCCCCTGACAACTGGGTAGAGGCAACAGACAAGGCACACATGGAGGTGATATGATTTCAGAGGTGAGAAGGAGCTGCAGAGGGTTCTAGGGAGAGGAATGGGAACCTACAGTTTTTTTCTCTGAGAACAGAGGGCCATATGTGTTCTTGTCATACACTCAGCAGGACTGGGCACGTGTGTCTGAACCCCAGCGTGTCAGTCAGAGTCCAGCAGGAGACAGAGAGGGGATGGAGCCCATGGGAGGCTCCGCAGACCGAGATAGCCCGGTTGCCAGAGAGCTAGGCCTGCCTCCCAATGAGTTGGCCCCATTGCTTTGAGCCCAGGCCACGTCAGTTCATTGTGGTGGGAGCACACAGTAGGGCAAGCTGCTCACCTGATGGCCAAGAGTAAGTAGCAGATGAGAAGGGCTGGGGCCCCACAATCACATTCAAAAAGGCACCCGGCCCCACCTCTCAAAGGCTTCTCAAGAGCACACTTTGGGGACCCAGACTTCCAACCTCCAGACTCTGGCAAGTGACCATATTTGGTGAGGTCCTTGCTGGTAGAGACTGCAGAGTCCCAGAGTGTCCCTAGGGCATTGCATGATGGGACCACACCTGTGCCCTGCTGGACTCACCTCCCTGCTGCTCTTCTAATGTGGGGAGAGCTGGACCAGATCTTTGACCTGCCACTTCTAATCTTTTTTTTGTTGTTTTTGTTTTTCAAGACAGGGTTTCTCTGTGTTAACAGCCCTGGCTGTCCTGGAACTCACTCTGTAGACCAGGCTGGCCTCAAACTCACTGAGATCCGCCTGTCTCTGCCTGCCGTGTGTTGGGATTAAAGGTGTGCTCTACCACTGCCCAGCTCACCCACCCTTCAATTCTTATCCCTTGGATCTCCTGGGACTGGAGATCCAGGGGAATGGTGACATTGGCTCTGGCCATCGTGAGTCAGGGCCACAGCCTTCCACACAACGCCTTCGGGAGGCAAAGGCAAAGGGCCTCCTCGGTCTGGGGTGAGCAGCCCTCACTTGCTGCCTTGAGGGGCCCCTTCCTGCAGCGAGCACCCTGTACATACATAGCAGTCCTGTGCTTGGCTTGGGCTCAGGTCCTTCTCACAGATGAGGACAGACACCCCAGATGGAGAAGGGAGGGAGCATCGGCAGGGGCAAGAACCGAGAGCGGTGAAGGACTCACCCCACCTGGCCTGTCCTAGATCTAGCCAATGAGGCCCGGGTTACTCAATGGCTATGGATGTTGAAGCAGCCTGGGAGGGAAGGGGAATGAATATGGATGTCCTGCTGGACTGAAATGACCAGACAATTACAGCAGCCTCCGTAGTGGGCACTGTTGTGGGGGGCACAAGCAGAGGTGTAGACAGGACAATGAGAACCAGGTGGCCCAAGCCCCAGGCCTGCTTGCTAGGTAAGCAGCTTGCTTCTTTGAGCTTTAGTGTCTTCACCTGTGAAGTACAGAGTGCTGCTTCTCTGTCTCCAAGGAGGGTATTATCACAGGACCAGGACCACCAAATCAACACCCCCAGGCCATGTAGCGCCGGGCAGGACGGCTGCTGCTGCTGCTCTACAGAGGCTGAGCTTCTGCTGAGATCCTGGGTCATAAGGAAGGGATGAAAACCTTGGGGGCACTATGCAAATATCTCAGCAGGTGGGAATGACTTAGCCCTGCTCCTGGGGCACAAAGACTACCTGCTTGGGTGAGTGGCATCTGTCAGCTGGTGGGTCTCTGGGCTTCTCCTAATCAGACAAGGTCAAAACAAAATGAAAACAACAGCTTGACTTCATCATCACCAGTTACAAGCAGCCAACACATCCTATTTCCCCCCCAGCGTTACTCAGTCCTGGTTACTGATCAACCCGCTGCTGGCTTCCTCTTTGGGCAGCCTCCCTGGTACTGTATACTTTTATTGTTCTGACCAGGCCTGGATCTTGGAAAGTGTTTGCATTTATAATTTCACAATCAAGGAACCAATGTCATCTTCCAGAAAGGGAAACTAAGCTACGGAGAAGGGCGTGCTCTCAAGCCCCACACAGCTCCCTCAATGCAAAATGAGATGATTGGCCCACAAGAGAGAAAAGGCCAGAAAGCCGTAAGAGAAGACGGTAGGGGGATGCAGTCCTAGGATTGATTTTTTTCTTTCAAGGGAGTGTCTCTAAGTATGTTGTCAAGGACAGATAATGGTAGCTGTCCCTTGCTGAGGTCCCCACAGACCAGATTATCTCTAGCTAGGAGAATAGAACGCAGGAGTCGGAGGAGGTCGGTTTCAGTTGGCTTCCTGCCTTACACCTTACAGCTCCTCTCCTTGCCACAACTTTCGGCCTCCTAGCGTGCCCGCGGGGCTCTCTGCTTCCCTCTGGTGGCAGAAGCGCAAGGCGCGGAACCTTAGCGCAGAAAAACCCCAAAACACCGAACACAACGCCCGGAAAGTTGGCACGAACCCGGGTACCTAAGGGGCTGGCGCTGGGGCAAATGCCCAGCAAACATGTTGTTATCACCAAATCATATTTTCTGGGAAACCGTGGCCCAAGGAAATTGAGTGTCCGCACATTGGTGTTGAGAGAATGGGGATCCCAGAGGTCAGAGAGTCACCCGCACAGCCAGGACCCCTGCGGCCGAAGCTGGGAAGCGCCAGATCCTCGCATTGCGGTAGTTTGGAGTTAGTTTTCCTCCCCAGCGCACGTAGGGCTGGAGCGGAGCCGCAGGCTCCAAGGCGGAGGTCGCTGTGTCTGGGAGGAGCAGGGCGCGCCCGGGGGCGGGACGTGACGCACCTTGGCTGGGAGGTGCCAGCCCCGGCGCTTCGGCCGGCTGCATATAAGGGCGGAGTGGGGCGCTGAAAGCCAGAGCTCGCTGTCTCCAAGCGCCCAGCCAAGCTCGAGCGGTCCTGAAGCCAAGCCCTTCCACCACTCCCGAGCCTCTGCCTTCTCTCGGCCCCCCGTCTGCCCCCGGGGTCTCTCTGCCCAATGAAACTGGCCGCGATGATCAAGAAGATGTGCCCGAGCGACTCTGAGCTGAGTATCCCTGCCAAGAACTGCTACCGGATGGTCATCCTCGGCTCATCCAAGGTAGGCAAGACCGCCATCGTGTCGCGCTTCCTCACGGGCCGCTTCGAGGACGCCTACACCCCTACCATCGAGGACTTCCACCGAAAGTTTTACTCGATCCGCGGCGAGGTCTACCAGTTGGACATACTGGACACGTCCGGCAATCATCCATTCCCTGCCATGCGGCGCCTCTCCATCCTCACAGGTGAGTTGGGGGGCCGGCTGGGACCCTGAGGTCGGAGTCTTGGGGTTGGGGGACTGGTGTGTCGAGCATGGAGCCGGGGCTGTACGATGTTTAACGCCTGACAACCGCCCTCACCTTTCCCACTCATTTCCCTATAGGAGACGTTTTCATTCTGGTGTTCAGCTTGGACAACCGCGACTCATTCGAGGAGGTGCAAAGGCTCAAACAGCAGATTCTGGACACCAAGGCGTGTCTCAAGAACAAAACCAACGAAAATGTGGACGTGCCCCTGGTCATTTGCGGTAACAAAGGGGACCGGGACTTCTACCGCGAAGTGGAGCAGCGGGAGATTGAGCAGCTGGTGGGCGACGACCCTCAGCGTTGTGCCTACTTCGAGATCTCAGCCAAGAAGAACAGCAGCCTGGACCAGATGTTCCGTGCACTCTTTGCCATGGCCAAGCTGCCGAGCGAGATGAGCCCCGACTTGCACCGCAAGGTGTCCGTGCAGTACTGCGACGTGCTGCACAAAAAGGCTCTGAGGAACAAGAAGCTTTTGCGTGCAGGCAGCGGCGGCGGCGGCGGCGGCGACCCCGGAGACGCCTTTGGAATCTTGGCGCCCTTTGCGCGCAGACCTAGCGTGCACAGCGACCTCATGTACATTCGTGAAAAGACCAATGTCGGCAGCCAGGCCAAGGACAAGGAGCGCTGTGTCATCAGTTAGGTGCCCCCAGCATCGGCCACACAACCCGAGGACCTTTTTTGTTCAAAAGTCAAATCGGATTCCCGGGCTAGCCCGCGCGCTCCGTGCCACGAGGGTGCCAACTGGCCTTCTCCCTCGCTCCCTGCGACCTAGCCCTGTGTACCGGGAGACGCTGCCAGACCAGTAAGGGACAGTCATCTGTTGGGAAAGGAAAGAGAACTGGCTAAGACTGGACTCTCTAGCCACTGATAACCCCCGCTGGTGCCTGCCCGCACTTGTGGGATGCCAGGACCCAGCAGAGGTACTTGGCTTTTTTCTCAGACTTGAGAATGAGAGTGTGTGAAGTTCATCAGCCTGTGAGACTTCAAGTATCTGTCCTGCCTGCTGAAGGGCCAAGACCAACAAGGCATTATCCTGTCTGTGATTGGTGTTGCCATGACAGCTGTCAGCCACTTCAGCCCTCCGCAAACTGGAAACTTTGGTGCGAGATGGGGGCTTTAATCATAGGCAAGAGATTTGTTTACATGTGTGTGTGGAATTGCTCAAAGAAAAACCACAAAACTTGCACTTTAATTTAGTTCCAGTGTCAACATGACATGAACAAAATCTCTACATTTCTATTGTGTGAAGTCTTTATTATTTTTTTATTTAAAATAAAATAATTTTAAAAATTGAAAATGTTTCCTTTGCTCTGGCTTTTAGGGAACTGGGACGGGACCTTGCCTTCTGGGATGTGCTCTAGACCTTTCTGGCTTTCTCTGTCCACTCTTTACCTATCCTGGCCTGTCACAGAGGGCCTCATTTCTGGAGATATATTCATATTCCTCTTCCACAGGGCCAGTTACTCAATCATGGCAGGCTACAGAAAGCCGTCACTCTGGAAGCTCTGATCCTGATCACAAATCAGGAGCCTGAGTCTGAGAGGGTACCTGGGAAGCTGCCAATGCTAGATGCTTGCCCCCTGCCCCAGGGTTGCTTGCAGGACCTAGTAAAGTGCAACAGCTTGCAGTGTAGCTTCCCAAAGCACTCACCAGGTGAGACCCATCTCCTCTGCATTTTGCTGTCTCCCTCTGTGGTAAGGGCTCATGGCTTGTGACCCAGATCTCCTGGTGTCAACTTAGGGCAAGTGTCACCTTCCAAGCCTCCAATTCTGCAGCTGAGAAACAGGTATTGTGTGGGGATCAGCATGGTATCTCAGGATCAGCACCCCATGAGCCAGGTACTTGGTGGTTTTCAAGAGGGTCTGGAGCTTCAAGGGATGCTCAGGACTGTCCTGGGGTGGGAGGCTTCAGCCTGCTTTGGGAAGGGCCACTTCCAAGGAACTGTACCACTCAAATCACAGGGAAGCACCCACTTCTCAACAATGGATGGCAGAATGCACGTGCTGGGTGGAGGAAGAAGCAGCCATCTTGCTTCTACACTACCCATCAACAGTCCATTCTAATTCTGCGTCATAAAACCTGAAATCCTGGGGTCTGACGCCTAGCACTGCTAGGGGAAGAAAAGAGACAGAGGCAAACCATGTGTCTTGGGATCAGAGCATACTTTAATTAC
Organism: Peromyscus californicus insignis; assembly: GCF_007827085.1. Lineage (NCBI taxonomy): Eukaryota > Metazoa > Chordata > Mammalia > Rodentia > Cricetidae > Peromyscus > Peromyscus californicus. Next base: position 63,137,919 of record NW_026294551.1, read on the forward strand.
ATGTCTGAAAACGTGGCAGGTCGGCACACTGGAGCAGAGAAGACTCATCTCCCTCCAGCCTCTGAGGAACCCTTCTCTCCGCCTATGGGAGGATCTGAAACTCCTGCATTTCGTGTGCTCTGTGCTTCACAGAAACCAGGCAGAGCCTTAAAACTGGCTCACCTACTGCTCAAACTTTCTAGAAAATAACTGATTCAGTTAAATAACAGTTCCAAGGTAGATGCGGCTTAATTGGCACCCTCCACTCAAATTCAGAGCCCTCTTTTCTGCCCAAATGACTGGAACTCAACACCCTCTAACACACATCCCAGGGCCCAACTGTGAGGCATCTTGGACAGAACCCTGCTAAAAACAGTCCAGCCAGCACTCCTGCCAACAAGGCCACTTGGCAGGCACCTGCTAAGTCCTAAACTGGTCAGCCCAGGCTGTGCTCATTTCAAGATCCAAAGAATACTGGGTACTCTCACCTTACTCCCGAGAGAGAAAGGGCCACCCTGCCCTCAGTGTAACAGCCTGGGAGGGAGAGAACACAGTGTTCCACCTGGGACTAGCTGGGCACACTCTACAACACAGCTATGGAACCCCCAGGCTTAGCTCCCCCTGCCCTTCAGACCTAACTCAGACCACACACACCCATGGCTGAGGAACCACCCGATTACTCCTTCCAACCACTCTGCTTCCAACCAGAAGTGTGCAGGGACATGTGCAGGGCAGCGAATGTGGCTGACTCCTTGGCTAGAGGGGAGATGACGCTGTAAGCCAGGGCCTATGAATCAGGGCAGAGCTGCTTACTTAACAGCCTCTTTGAGCCAGCGTGGGAAGAACAAAGGGCCCCAGGCAAGCAGTGCTTTGGCTATTCTGAGCACTGCCCGGAGTGATGGAGATAAAGGGAGCAAGAGCCTATAAGGTTAGTATGCAGGAGGCTGGAAACTGGAGTTGGTGGCTGGCAGGACTCTGGGCAGACGCCCCGGAGATACAGTTTCATTCAGTAGCTCAAACAAAAAAGGAAGTGAACTGTTTGGCGCGGGGGGGGAAGCCACCCACCCTCTGGCCTTTCAAAACAACGTTCACACTCTCCTAACCTTCTTTAATTATATTAAATTCATGCCATCTGAGTGCAGGCCTAATTTACCCCACGAATTCTATGCAAATGCTTCAGGAAACTGCTGTTAACGGGAACAGTATGTACCTGATACCCACTGATGGTATCGGGAGCGGGAGGAGCCGAGGGAAAGAAGGGAACGCGTCCTCCTCTCCTCCTGTGCCCTCTAGGTCTGCTGATGGGGCTGGGGCATAGCTAGTCAAGGCTGAGTACAGCCACTGAGGCTCCCGACCAGCCACATGTGGCCTCACAGTTTAGAGGGGGGCTCCCAAGGAGCTGGACAGCACCGGGTGAAGCTTCAGTTCCTTGGCAGCTGTCCTGGGAGCTGGCCCTACTCCTTGGGGATCTCAAACATGCAGAGGCTCTTGTACTTCTGCAGAAGCTCATTCTTGGTCCTGACTTGCTCCCGGAGGCTGTGAAGCTGCTGCTGTTGCTGCTCAGGGCTCACATGGATGCCGGGCATGGTGCCTATGAGCTTCCGCATCTCCTGGAACTTTGTTTTGAGAGCATTCAAGTCCTGGTGGAGATCTGGGCTGTCCTTGTCCATGCTATGGGCGGCAAGGGGAGCAGAAGGCAGTCAGTTATTAGCAGATGCAGCTCATCTCCACATGGGCTTCCTTGTTCTACACCCTCTGATACCTTTCAGAATGTTGTTTGACATGTCTGTCCCCTGACTAGGTTGCCCACCCCAGAAGAGAGGGATTGGTCTCTGGTTTTTTCTTTAGCTTGAAGTTAGATCATCAAACGGTCCCTTGACTAGCACAGTTGACAAATCAGGTACTTAAACTCTCTGCCCACTGAGGGCAGGGACCGAGCTTGCTTCATCACAGGTGTCTCGCTGGCCTGGCCCTATACACAGGGCAGTACACTCGGGAAACAACTGTGGATAAAGAATGCTTGCCCAAGTATGACAAGTTGAGTTTGGAGTCACATCACCCATGTAAAAGTAGAGGGGCACAGGTTGGGGGTGGGGTGTAGAAACAGGCAGATCTCAGAAGCCAATGGGCTAAAGTAGCAAGGCTCAGGTTCTGTGCAAGGGAATACAGTGAAGAGAGAGCAGGGCATCCAGAGTGCCCTCCTCTGGTCTCCCCAACCATACACATGCACCCACCACAATACACCAAACGGAAGTTTTCAAAACACCACCTGTCCAAAGAGTGACTGCCTGGAGAGCAGGGCCACAGCACGCTAATGAACACACCAGTACCAATCACCAGCTGCCTGCTACCCCAAACAAAGAACAGCAAACTTGCTGGCATGCTCCACTCCACCTGACCTCAGCCATTTCTAGGCTAACCAGGAGACTTTGAGTTAGCCGAACCTTCATTTCACTGAGGTGTGATGCTGGCTTAGGCTTTAGTTAACATAAAGACGAATTCCCATCGAGCTACTCATCAATTTAACTCAGCTACAAGTCACTGCAAGTTCTCAGCAGACAGGCCTTCTCTTCTACCGTGGTTCTGCAAATGCCTACTTCTGGGTCAAGTTCCTTGTGAAGGTGGATCATTCCTGTCCTTTCACAGCTGTGACCCACTCAGAGATCCCCACTCCTGCCACCAAAGCAAAAGCAAAACAAGAACAAAAACCCTAACAGCCGGGCGGTGGCTCACACCTTTAATCCCAGCACTTGGGAGGCAGAGGCAGGTGGATCTCTGTGAGTTCAAGGACAGCCTGGTCTACAAATCGAGTTCCAGAACAGTCAGAGCTGTTACACACAGAAACCTTGTCAGAATTTAAAATCCTCTTTTAAGAAAACTAGTTCACATTGCAAGTCTAGAAACATACAGTAAAAGCAAACAACAAAACTCACATAATTAAAACATGGAAGGAGGTTTATAGTAATACTTACTGTTCCTGAAACAAACCTAACCAGCCCCGAAGAAATTCTAATATAGAAAGCCAAATGTGGGCCATGTGTAAGATGCTCACTTCTGAAACTCTCCAAACTCAATAGACCCATTCTTTACCGGGTGAACTTTGGGGGAGGGGGTAGACTTCAGGAAAGAAAGAGAGAAGCATGGAGAAAGGCGCCTGGAGAGGGGACGGGCTGCAGGCCTCTGCAGCGGGCTCCTCACCTGCCCTAGTTGGTGGTGGTAAATAGCACAGAAGTCCTGGGGTGAGGAAAACACTCTATTCAGGAACCTGCTCAAACCAAGAGGGAAGCTGCTATGGAAGGATGGCTGTGAAAGAGTGAAATCCCCAGGCCTAAAGAAAAGGGTCAGGCCCCACAGTGAGGGAGTGAAAGTCGAAAGCGCTAAGTGGGGCTGCCTTTGTGCTCAGCGTTAGTCACTGCCCAACTTTAGAAGGGAAGAGAGAGACTAGGTCAGGAACGATGGAAATCATCCACATGAGGACAAAGTTAGAGCACCACGTCCACCTCCTGTGCTTTCTCAAAGGGTGGGCAGAAACACTACGGCCATGGGGGCACGAAGAGCAGGGCATCCTTTTAGCAGCCGCCCAGGCATTTAGGTACAAGTCCCAGGCTCTTGAACAAAAGCCTAGGAACAATGGGTGCATCTCAGAACACGCCGATTTCCCCCAATTTCTTTTTGGCACAGAAACAAACTGGCAACAAGTGAGCAGTGTGTCCTCCAGCAATGCAGAAACAAGAGGAGGTCATGGGTCAGCAGGCCAACCTCTTCTCAAACCGGACAGTCACCCTCCTCACCTCCGCTGACCTGACCTGGCCACCTACGTCTTCCTCCACCAAACTTTTGCCCTCCTCAGAAGCATGCCCGATCCTGCTCAGTCCTCTCTGTCCACAGCCTTTCCTCCCACTGTACCGACTCCAGCGGCTTTCACGTCCCCAGTCAAATGTTTCTCTTAAATATTAGTAGATACAGAGGCAAGAAATTCAAAATGATAGATATTAAGGCTTGGAAAAGGGAAGTCCCTTCAGTCCCAGTCTCAGAGACACCTGTGTTAGCATATGATGTAAACTGTTGTAGATCACCTCAAAATACATACAACCATGTGTAACTTTCGTTATTCTGACAGAAGCACATCAAATATGGTTCCCATTCTTGTCTTTTCACTTAATCCATATTGGAGGTCTTTCCACATTAATATGCATTTGATTATATTGTGAAAATATTTATGGGCCATTATCTGGAATGCCTGTAATTCATCAAAATGGCAATGGACATCGTATATCTGCATTTTTGTATAACTGTGCAAGTATTCTGGAAAGATAATGTCCTACCAGGGAGAATTCTGGGTCAAAGGCTTTATATAATTTTTTACATATATTGCGAGAATACCCTCTGAGCACAACAACACACACCTATAATCCCAGTTTCTTGGGAAACTGAGGCAGGAAGACCAAGTTGGAGGCCAGTCTAGGCAGCACAGGAAGATCCCTTCCTAAACATAAACACGTATCTCCTCAAAACTCATGGCTGTCTCTCCCGACTGTGAGCAATCTTATCTGGCTATTAGTGGCTACTTCCTGCCTAGCAGTGATCTGGTTTTCTCTGTAGTTCTGCCAATATCCACCAGGTTTTTGGTACAGTGGCTTTGGACTTCCCACACTAGCTTTCATTTGCCACAGGATTGCAGATGTTTTCAATCTCTTAGTGATCACTTACAGAAGATTCTGTTCCTTAGAGAAGTTTGAAAAAACTGCTTTACAGCATGCCTGTGGGCTTGTTCCCTCACTCCCAGCAACTAACTCCCACAGCCCTCTTTTCCAAGTCGAGCTCCTCCTCCAGCATCCAGATTTTCTCCCAGAGTCTGGGGAGCCTGCAAGCATCCACAGTGGAAATGCCATCTGCCTGCCTCTGTCTGCATCTACAAGGGGACAGCAGCCCTCACACCCTAAGGTGGCCCTCCCCAATACACTTCAGACAACCACTGCCACTGCTTCTTAGACACCCAAGTCCTCCCCTCCTCCTAATCTCTGTCCCACCCACCTTTAGAAATCCAAGTCTGGACAGGTCACTACATGAGCTGGGGGTGGCTCTCCACCCCAACATACCCATACTTTGGCAAATTCAACTGTGAAGGAGCCCACCAGGAGAGCACTCTTAACTTACTTTCCCTGGACCCCTTTTCCGGCAGCTTTTTTTTTTACTGTCTTTTCTGCTGGGGAAACCGCCCTTATGAAGGCCATCAGGGCCTGGGTAGTTCTCCTGTGAGTCTGAAAAGAACAGAGGTAGAGGCCAGGATGCAGCTTTTCCAAGCAGTCTCCAGACAGGCTCTAATGGCACCCTTTCTGCTCCAGGACACAGCGGAAGGAGTGGGCACTGGATGGACACAGTGGACACACGGCAGCGAACTGTGAATCCCAGACACGGTCTGTAGGGGCACTTCCTACACAGCCCAGCAGGCCTCAGCTGGCAAGGAGCCTGTGTGTGGGAAGAGGCAGGTCAGCAACACCCTGTTCCCATAATAGAGGTCTTGCTGACCTGCCATGAGCAGGCGGGAGGGATGCTTGCGCTCGTCACTTGAACTCCCTGTGCTGGGTCAACAAGAATGGCTCTCCTGTACCCACTAGCAACCTAAGACATCTGACAAAAGTATGACATTTAATTAAAGCCACATTGCTTAAGTACTCAAATCAACAGACTTACTAACTGGGTGGACCAAAAAGCGGCATCCAGGCAGGGACACCTCACTTCAGAATTGGTAGGCTCGGACGCTTCGTTTCAGTCTCAGATGAGACAAGCTGAATTTGAAGACCATGCTTTCTTTATTCCTCCTTTCTAGTCTATGCCCTTTGGAGCTTCACTGTATACAAAGAGGGGCCTCAAAGAGTGGGGTTTATAATAGTTCTTACAAGCATTTCCTCTCCTCATTCTTTCAAACTTCAAAAACCAGGCCAGGTGTAGTGGCACATACCTTTATCTCAGCACTTGAGAGGCAGAGGCAGGCACTTCTCTATGAGTTCAAGGCCAGCCTAATCTATATAGTAGTTCCAGGACAGCCAGGGATACATAGAGAAACCCTGTCTCACAATAATAAGTATACAGCCTGTAAATTCTAGCACTGGCATTGAATCCAGGGCTTCATGATTGACAGACAAGCACTGAACCACTAAGTTACATCCTCAGTCCTCTTCAATTTCTACTGCCTAGGTAGGCCTTGAACTCACAATCCTCTTACCCAAGCCTCCCCAGTGGCTGGGATCACAAGGTTGCACCACCAGGCCTAGCAAACATGTAGTTCACATAATTGTTCACTCAACTATGGAAAGATGATGGGCGCAAAGCCAGTATTTGGACTCCAACTCTAAGCAGGGCTGTTTCAGCCAGTTTCCAGGGACCAGGCGGAGTCACAGGGTGCGGTGGAAAGTGCTGGCTCACAAAACTCTGAGTGTAGGAGTGGCCTCTAGGTAAGTCCTTAAAGATACACAGGTTCCATGAGTGCTCTGCCCAGTCAAAGACACATGTAACTACCCAGCTCTGCAGTGGCAGCTTGTCCAGTCAGGGCATATGATATGGTCTGCTGTGACCCCTGAATAAAAGGCTAAAAGTCTGGGCTCAATTTAGGAAAAGGGAACCGAGTGAAGCATTTTCTAAAGGCACGGTCTCACCATGTAGCCCAGGCTAGCCTCAAATGAGATCTCCCTTAGTTCAGTCTCCTGAGTGTCAGTACAGAGGTACTGTAGTGTACAATACTCCAGAAAATTTTGGGCAGAGAAAAATGAACCTGATAACGCCCACAGAATGAATTGGAGAGACTTTAAAGGCAAAGAGACCAGTTAAGAAGTGGTGGTGAACGCCTTTAATCCCAGCACTCGGGAAGCAGAAGCAGGCGGATCTCTGTTGAGTTCGAGGCTTGCCTGCTCTACAGCGTGAGTTCCAAAGCCTTTCTTCCTTTTTTTTGGTTTTGTTTTGTTTTGTTTTATTTTGTTTTGTTTTTCGAGACAGGGTTCCTCTGTGTAGCTTTGGAGTCTGTCCTGGATCTCACTCTGTAGACCAGGCTGGCCTCGAACTCACAGAGATCAGCCTGACTCTGCCTCCCGAGTGCTGGGATCAAAGGCGTGTGCCACCGCGCTGGCTTTCCAAGGCCTTTCTAAGCAAGATTCTGTTGGTTTGATACCAAGTGTCCCCTACAGGCTGGTATTTTAAGTACTTAGTGACACCATTAGTGGAAAGTTCCAGGAACTTTGGGGTGCAGGGAACAAAGCAGAAAGAATTAGGACACTGGGAGCATGTCCGTGGGGAGTATTTTGTCCCTCCCTGGCCCCTTCCTTGCCTTCTCTCTACTTCCTGGCCATCATGATGGATAGATGCAACTGTGTTTCGCCAAACTCTCCATCATGATGGACAAACGCTCTCAGTGAGCCAAAACAGATATCCTCTGGTAGGGTTTCTACCCTGGAGGGTTTTGTCACATGACAAGAAAAAGAACAAACACAGACTCACACTCAAGAAGCTGTGAAGGAAAAGCTGAGCAAATCTGACTATATGAAATCATGATTTGAAGTAGGAAAAAATCACCATGACCATTACCAAAACTGAAAGAAGAGTCAACAACCTGGGAATTTACATCTGAAAGACAGAAATGAGAAGCACAGCTCAATAGAAGCCCAGGAAACTAGCAGGAAAGGGCACAAAAAAAACAACAGCAACAGAAAATTAAAACTGCAAGCCAGAGCCGGGCGGTGGTGGCGCACGCCTTTAATCCCAGCACTTGGGAGGCAGAGCCAGGCGGATCTCTGTGAGTTCGAGGCCAGCCTGGGCTACCAAGTGAGTTCCAGGAAAAGGCGCAAAGCTACACAGAGAAACCCTGTCTTGGAAAAAAAAAAAAAAAAAAAAAACTGCAAGCCAGGCATGATGGTGCACACCTTTTAATCCAGCACTCAGGAGGCAGAAGCAGGTGGAGCTCTGAGTCCAAGGCTAGCCTGGTCTACATAGTGAGTTCCAGGCCAGCCAGAGCTACATAGTGAGACCTTGTCTCAAAACAAACAAATTAAAATTGCATATGAAAAAGATGATATACTGAAAATAATACAATATACCAATCAACTATCATTTCTGACCTATCTATCAGACTAGCCAGTTAAAAGTTTAATGGTAACAGCAGGGGTAAGGGGAAAGAGAAATACACTGGTTAACAGAAGCATAAATCGATGCATTCTTTCCAACTTTGCTAATAGTGACTGGAATGTTATATTCACATACCACATCACTAGAAATTTCTCCTGGAGACTCCAGAGAACGCACTGAGAAAGTGAGACCCAGGTACTCATTTCAACTCCAACTACAGGAGCAGAGCACATATGCACTAAGAGTCATTGGGTGGAACATTTCAAGGACTGATGACTCAGTCCTGCGTGGAATTATGCACAGATCTGGGAGAGGGAGGCAGTGGAAAGGACTGGGAGACAGATTACTTCCTACTGTCCATCTATGGAATCTATCTTTAATCTGTCTTAGTGCTTCTCAGGTGGCAGATTTATGGGCCATTTCAGGTTAATAGAGTTTTCAAGATAACTGAAGTAGCCTGATCTGAAGTTTGGAGGAGTCAGCTAAAAAGATGAATGAGCAGTAGCTGTCAAAATAGAAACTGCATGTCCCTGCTTCAGTCGTTCCATGGCTGAGGATTACCTCACTCCAGCTCAAGCAAAGGGCTGTTCACCCAGCATGGTGCCTGCTGCAAAAATGAAATACCAAAATGCCTCCATGTGAAGACCGGCTGCATCTCAGATGGGATTCTCTGCAGCTCCCTTAATGAGACAGACTTTTGCATGTGCACAGGATGGAATCTACAGCAGCCTAAGGAAATGGCACAAGACAGTCTGGTCCCCATTTCTATGACTTTCTGAAAAGACATACACGTATATAAACCCAGGGAAGAAACAAGGCATTTTAACACCTTTTGTTAATTAAAACCCCCTTATGATGTAATTAATGCTGAACTTTTTAGAACAAGGCTATGTCCTCTGCTTCAGACTTTCCATCCTTACTCATCCTAGAAAAGTGGGCGCACACAGCTCAAGGACTGCTGAGGGAAGCATAGAACAAGACATCCGGGTCTGGCAGAGCCACCCTGGACCACTAGGGTGGTCCTCATCCCCGACTCCCAGCCTGTAAGATTTGCTGGCAACTTAGTCCTCCAAAATGGATTACCCTCCAAAGGAAATGCTGCCCTCAGTGTCCTGGCTCCTCCACAATCTCCCTCTTCCCTTGGTTGTGCTGAACACATCACACTGAGCCACTGTGTCCTCAGGAGTCCTGAGTGCACAGCTTGTCTACCCGACCTTCCTCCCTCTTGGAATATCAAACTCAGTGGCAGCACTCACCATGAGCTGCCACTTCAGGCTTCCTAAGTCCCTTCCTTCCCGTCCCTGCCATAGTCCTAATCTCTTTCCCTCACTTGCCTAAAAGCTCACCCAATATCCCAGAGCTTTCAGACTGGACCTACCTTTTTTCATGGAGACAGTACCAGCTGACCTCTCTGAGCATACTGCTTTCTCTTGGATCCTGTCTTTCTTTCTCCCCACCCTGGAGACAGGGCTTCTCTGTGTAAATAGCCCTGGCTGTCCTCGAACTCGCTATGTAGACCAGGCTGGCCTCGAACTCAGATCCTGCCTTGAGTGCTGGGATTAAAGACGTGTGCCACCTCCGCCTGGGGGCTCTGTCTTTCTTACTGCAGTTTCTTTTTTTTTTTTTCAGAGCTGAGGACCGAACCTAGGGCCTTGTGCTTGCTAGGCAAGCGCTCTACCACTGAGCTAAATCCCCAACCCCAAAAGTTTGGTTTTTTTTTTGTTGTTGTTGTTTTTGTTTTTCGAGACAGGGTGTCTCTGTGTAGTTTTACACCTTTCCTGGATCTCGCTCTGTAGACCAGGCTGGCCTCGAACTCACAGAGATCTGCCTGCCTCTGCCTCCTGAGTGCTGGGATTAAAGGCGTGCACCACCACCGCCTGGCTTACTGCAGTTTCTTTTATGTGGCTAGTGGCCAGCACTGCCAGTCACACACTTACACGTGAGCTGCTAAAGGCTGAGTAGGAATGACATATCTTCACTCTTGTAGGATGAGTGGAACCGGTTTTTCTTGAAGAAGGCTGTTCTCCCGGGGGTCCTTTTCTTTCCCAGTCTTTTCCCTTTAGCAGGTCAGACACTCCAGGAGGATACCTTACTCTCCGCCAGGCTAGCAGCCACACTGCAGGGGTGCCCGAGGGGCTCATAACCCATTTCCAGCTGGTTTTCCTTCCCAGTCCCGAAGTATGCTGTGTCCCACCCTGACTCTGGCTTATCCTTGTAAAGGATCAATCTTGAGCAGAGCAATATTTTCACTGTCCACAGGATGGAAGAAGGGTATTATCGGATTGCTTCGGGCAGGGGAGCGAGTCAGGACTGTGGGTGTGTCCTTCTGAGACTTCCCCATTCTTAGACTACCTTCTTTCTACCACTACAGGCCCTGAGGAGTGGGGAAGCCATGCATGATCAAGGCAGCTGTTTCCGAGTCAGTAGGTGAGTTAGCCCCTGCCAGCTGTTTTCCGGCAACCACTGCCTGTCCTTCCTCTTCTTATGCTAAATAAATAAACATAAAATATAAAATCCTGCCAGGCGGTGGTGGCGCACGCCTTTAATCCCAGCACTTGGGAGGCAGAGGCAGGCAGATCTCTGTGAGTTCGAGGCCAGCCTGGTCTACAGAGCGAGATCCAGGAAAGGCGCAAAGCTACACAGAGAAACCCTGTCTCGAAAAACCAAAAAAAATAAATAAATAAATAAAATAAAATAAAATTCTTTTAGACAAGCTGGCATGATCAACCTGTCATCTCTCATAGGCATGCACCTTAGAGTTCTCCCAGTTCTATGAGAAGCAGAGTTACCTGCCCAAGGCTACCTAGCCATAAGCCACAGAACTGTAGTTTGAACCTATTGTTCCTAGCTGGCCTGGAACTAGACATGTAGACCAGGTTGGTCTCAAATTCAGAGATCAGCCTCAGTCTCTTAAGTGTTGGGAGGAAAGGTATGCACCACCATGCCCAGCATTTGGATCTACTGATGAATAGAGACAGGAAAATTACAGCCTGGGAAGGTTAAGTATTTACAAAGATGGTAAGGCGAGCCTCAGTACAGACTTGAACTCAGACCCTGAGTTCATAGCATGTTCTTGGTACATCTCACTTCCTGTCCCTAAGGCTGGCCCAACCAACCCAAGTGCTCTGCTGGCTTGGGAGCATCCGCTCTGCAGTATGGGTGAATGGGCACCCATCTGTGCTTTAATGTTTCCGTGTCTATCTGGGTTACTCTGGATAACCCCAATACTCCAGCACTGCCTGAGATGGTGAGGGCTTGTGGCTGTCTGCTTGCTCGCCTCCCTCTCTTCTGTCTCACTAACGTATCTGCCAAAAGCTACCATAAAGGGGCAGAATGCCTGACTCCACAAACAGGGCGTTCGTGTTGTCTGAGGCCGAGAGTCTAACGTGAGAACCGAAGCTTCGCCATCGTTTGAAAAGTTGCAGATGAGCACTGCGCCTGCTAGTTTTATGTCAACTTGACACAAGCCAGGGTCATCAGAGAAGAGGAAGCTTTACCCGAGGAAATACTTCCACAAGATCAGCTGAAGACAAGCCTATAAAGCATTTTCTGAATTTGTGATTGATACGGGAGGGCCCAGTCCATTCATTGTGGGTGAGCTACCCCAGGAGGATGGTCTAGATTCTAGTAAGAAAGCACACTGAAGCTGGGCGTGGTAGCCCGTACCATTAATCCCAGCACTCGGGAGGCAAACGCAGTTGGATCTCTGAGCTGGAGGCTAGCCTGGTTCCAAAACAGCCAGGGCTTTATAGAGAAATCCTGTCTCCAAAAACTAAAAGAAAGAAAAAGAAAGCAGGTTGAGCAAGGTATGTGGAGCAAGCCAGTAAGCAGCTTCCTCCATGGCCTCCTCATCAGCTCCTGCTTCTAGGTTCCTGCTCTGACCTCCTCCAGTGATAATGGAAGTGTAAGCCAAATAAACTCTTTCCTTCACAATCTGCTTTTAGGCATAGTGTTTCATCACAGCCCTAATAATCCTAACTAAGGTAAGTACCAAGCCACCACACAGCAAGGGACCTAGGCTGCCTCAACTCCAATGAAGCTGGCTTTTAAGATTTTTAGGCCAAATGGCAGTTCCATATCAGTGAAACATCTAAGGGCATGCCAATATTCATAAACATGACTGGTACTGTAATCTTGTCTTAATTCACTTTTAGTATTTAATGGTTTAGCAGAAGTTACAAGTTCAGGGGTCTGCACCTAGTGTCCTGTGTCTATCCAGTCAGCGCTGAATAACCTGGTCAATAATCAGATCATATAAACAGTAATAGTCTAAAGGTTATAATGTAACCAAAATGTGCCTAGGAACACAGTAGCTGTGGTAACTCTGCAGCAGAATACATCACTCACACTACTGTGGAAAAAAAAACAATAATTACTGCCAGATGTATAAAAGTACAGCATATACAATTACAGATAGTGCCTAATGCTTGATAATGATAATAACGATGTCACTAGTTTATGCATTTACTATACTGAACTTCTTACTGTGATTTTTAAAGCACACTCCTTCCTACTAAGAGATTCACAGTTGCTAGGTATAATGGTACACGCCTATAGTCCCAGCACTCAGGAAGCTGAGATAGGAGGATCAAAAGGTCAAAGGCAGTCTGGGCTTTGTAGCAAAACACTGTCTCAAACAAACAAATATATAAATAAAATTCCCCCTTTCAACAGATGTCCTAATACACCAGCAGCAACTTTTATACCTCCCATGTTAACAAGACTCTTTTTTGTTTACTATATGTGTGGTATGCCTTGTATGTGTGTTTGGGGGGAGGGGGGGAGTTGTTATTCAGGTCTGTGAATGCCTGTGAGTGTGCGGGTAGGCATGTCGAAGTAGGGAAAGAAAGTGTCTTTTTCTGTCACTCTTCACCTTATTGCCTTGAGACAGGGTCTCCTAACGAATGGGAAGTTCACAGTTTCAGCCAGGCTGGCTGGCCAGACCTCTCAAGACCTGTTTGTCTCTGCCCTGAAATGCTGGGGCCACAGGCATGAGCGGCCATGACCGGCTTTTTATGGGGGTGCTGGGGATTCAAGCTCAGGTCCTCACGCTTGCACAGCAAGTATTCTCACCCACCAAACCATCCACCTCTTTCTTACTGTTCCCAAGAATCCAGACAGCACCAAGGGGCCCCAGGGGGTGACTGTCCTGCGCCACCTAAGTTTATCAAAGCACACTTGAGATGAGAATGCTTGTACAACAGTGTACCTCTTGGAACTGACACAACTATGTATGGAGATAACAAAAAATGTAAGCCATCTTGGAGACTGGAGATGTTGGGCCAAAAACATGACACCCACATCCTTGGATGTTCCGTTAGAGTAGTTAACACTGCGACATAATCATTTGGAGCAGCTTCCGTGTCTTTGTTTCAAATGTTTTCTAGCATCACCCCTTCCCTCTCCAATTTTAAAAATGATAGACTATTATGTTTGTTTTTCTCTGCTTCTAACTGGTAAGTCCTGTGATGGCAAATCGCTGGTTCCTTTCCAGTATACATCCATAGTATGTAACAGTGCCACGTGGGTAAAGATGCTATCTAACATTGAAACAGGAACAGTGTTCAAGGTGAGACTCTCGAATCTTAACATCTAAAATCCACCAATGTTCGATAACTTTTCAGGGCCCACATAATGCTACAAGTGGGAAATTCCACACTAGGCTTCGTATGAACAGTCAAAATGCAGGGAAATTAAAACTATATATGTATAAAATTGCCTTCAGAAGGCCGGGCGTGGTGGCACACGTCTTTAATCCCAGCACTCGGGAGGCAGAGGCAGGCGGATCTCTGTGAGTTCTAGGCCAGCCTGGTCTACAAAGCGAGTTCCAGGACAGCTAGGGCTGTTACACAGGGAAACACTATCCCGAAAAACAAAAACAAACAAACAAACAAATGTCTCCAGACTATGTGTGTAAGAACTTGAGAGCCATCCCCAAGACGCTGCGGGATCTGGGATACGAACCAGAGGATTGCACCGCGGAACCTGTGAATCTGCTCGGTCTGTGGGCTTCACCCGGGTGCCCAGGGTAACTCTCAGGGCCTGGGGAGGTTGCTGAACTCACAAGGCGACTGTCGGGCCCCCTGGGAACATGGGGCGTGGCCCAGAGAGAGCCCAGGCTTCGGCTGCTCGGACCGAACGAGCAACACCAGAGGCCGGGCAAGCTGGTGTCTTGACCTCTCCTAGACCCTTACCATTTGATGACATTGTGAACCAACGGTAAAAAGGAGTAATTCTCCTCCTTCGCGCCTGAGGGGGACTGCGGCCGCGGCGCCGGCGGCGGCGGGAGCGCGGCGACCGGTAGAGGCTGAGGCGGCGGCGGCGGCTTGGACTCCGGCAGCAGCTCCGGCGGCGGCTGCAGTGGATCTTCGGCCTGTCTCCCACCCGCCACCCCCGAGGAAGCCATGGTACCACGCGTGCGGTGACTGCCGAAAAGTCGCGGAATGCTTGCGTCACAGCTGCGCGCCCGGGAGGCCGAGCGGGAAAAGGTTCTGAGCCTGCGCACTGGGCGCCGGCCGGCGAGTGTTGCTAGGCGACAGGCGTCAGGACCGCTAAATTAAGTAGCCTGGAGTAAGGGACCTATTTCAGTCATCTTTTTCCAGTTCGCGTGACAGAGAAGGGTCAAAACACCGACGAGGACCCCCCCCACACACACACACACGCTGGGAATGGCAGGAAGAGGGGATGACGCCAGTGAGCATCCGGATGACAAGGACCTACGCTTCTTTGTGTCATGCCGGCCTCCGAGAGGGCCCCCGACTGGCGACAGCAAAACACACCATACAAATACATTGTCTCTCCAAGTTCCACATGGCTGCTGAGGGAGAAATGAATTGTTCTCAAGCATTTAGTCTGCATCTAGCAGGGGCCAGACTACATATCTTGGGCCTGAGGAGAGTGTCCCAAACAGAGGGATGAAGGAAGTGTTGGGAAGAGAAAAATTGCAGTGTTGCATAAAGGAACACAGAGACAGTAAAATTTGGTGATTTCTTTTTGAAAAATGAATGCACTAGAACCCCAACCAAGACAGCAAAAAATACTCAACAAAATGCCCACTGCCTTTTACCCCTGCCTTAGGTGGTGACTGCATTTCATCCCATTGGTGGCAACACAACTTCACAATATGACATGAAGGGCTAGCCACCCAAAGGGGAAGGGGGCTCAGGAAACATAAGCCCTTGTGGGACTAAGTGTTTCTTACTGCAGGAAACTATATAGAGTTTTCTTCTAACCCAGGATCTCTCCACCCAAGGGGAGGGTTCATGAGTCTTGGGGCGTGGGGAACAGAGGACAGAATGACCTGTTGAAATTGGACCAAGTGTGCCAGAAGAGATTAGACACCTTTGGTGGTATCTGGGGGAAATTATGGTAAAATAGCAGTGTTAGTAAATCACAGCTGTCACTAGTATGGTGGAATGAAAGTGACAAGAAACAATTAAAACCCTCGTTTAACCCACCGAGAAACTCTGGAAGGTCCATCTTAGTTTTTCATTTTATAGAGAAGGAAACTGAAGTTAACAAAGGCTACACTAGCAGCCCCAGGATCACAGGGTCACAGAGCTTTCAAGTTTGTGGTCTAAAATCTACAAGTAGGTGATCTCAGGTCCCTCCCTGACCTGCAACTTTTTGATTCCAAGTGTTAACATGAATTTTTATTCAGAATTCAAAAAGCAATCTAGTAGCCACCAATAATACCCTCATGGCATGTCATTCCCCATCCCAATGTGTTTTATAACTTAATTACAAGCCCCAAACTTAATCATTGGCAGAATGAGGGCATCTCTTTAAAAAGCCCTTAAGATATAAATAGATATGGCTAAAGAAAACAAATTGGGAATGTAGGAAGCATGAATAAGTATGGTGCACTGACAGTTTGCCCTAAAAATAGTTAATATAATTAGTGGCAGAGAATAGAGCTGACTTCACAACACTGAGAACAGATGTCAGAGGAATGCTCTGTATTCTGGTTTCATTAAAGCTGAAATCGCTGCAAATAGGTGTGTGTCTGTGCAGCCATGCTGATGAAAGTTAGAAAAGGAGGCGCCACTGAGACATGGAGAGATTATGTGAGAGGCTTCATCCAGTTAAGCTGCGCTTGTACCTTCTTGGGCAGGTTTGCATGGCTTCTCAGTGCACCTTGTTCCATCAGGTTTGTGGCTGAAGGGCCAGGCTTGAGCAGCCTGCCTGCCTTCAAGCCGGGCTCCACTCTTGGGAGTGGTATGACTTTGGACAGTTGCTTAACTTCACTTTGAATAGCTCCATAGCATCACAGGAAATCTGAGTGGGTTTTTCATGTATTGCAATAGTGAGGATGTGTCCCCAAAGTTCATGTGTGAGAAACCCCAGAGTCAGGGGTAGCTCCTTTATGAGTCATGGATGAATTCGCGTTACTTTAGGAATGAATTCTTTCGAAGGGAATAGGTTTGCTATAAAGGCACATTCTGTCCTCTCTTGCTCTCTAGTTACACAATGCTTATTGTCACACTGTGATAGAGCCAAAAGCCCCTTGACAAACGTGGCCCCTTGACCTTGGCCTTCTCAGCCTCTGCAACTATGTACAAACTCTCTGTTCATTATCAATCATCCAGTCTGTGGTCTGCTAGAATACAAAATGTACTAACACTGGGGATAATTATCTGTGTGAAGTAATATAAAATGTATCTCACTTGGATGTGGGGTGTTCTTTCCTGTCAATAAAACCTAGACTGGCAACAGATTAAAATATACTCGGGAGCTCAGCCATTACAAGCACTGGTTGCTCTTCTAGAGGACCTTGGTTCGATTCCCAGCATCCACATGGGCAGTTCACAACTGTGTGTAACTCCAGTTCTGGAAGATATGATGCCCTCTTCCGGCATCCATGGTCACCTGGCATACAGCAGACAAAACATCCATACAATAAATGGTAAAATAAACCCAAAATTTTAAATAAAATAAAAATACACCCAAAGTTAATGCTCCTAAAACATCATCTTAATTATTTAACTAGGATTTCGTTTTAAAAAGAGAAGCTGATCTCCATCAGTACTCTCCTACAGAAATGCAGCATGCACCACAGATGTAAGGCATGGGGCCTTCCAGTTTTTCAGTAGTCATA
Source organism: Peromyscus californicus insignis (assembly GCF_007827085.1). NCBI lineage: Eukaryota > Metazoa > Chordata > Mammalia > Rodentia > Cricetidae > Peromyscus > Peromyscus californicus. The sequence continues at coordinate 63,155,110 of NW_026294551.1, forward strand.
TTAAAAACAAAACAACTAGAGTTAATAGCATAGTTTGTTTAACCCAGTATAAAAACTATTATCATTTCAACAAAAAAGAATGCTAAAAATCATTACTGAGGTGCTTATCCTGTTCACCACACTGTCTTTGAAATCTGGTGTGTGTTTTATAAGCACGTCCCATCTCCATTTGAACTAGCCACATTTCAAGTGATCAGTATCCAAATGTGGCAAGTGTTCCGTCCCCCCCCCCCCCCCCGCCCCGACACTGGGTGGTGTACACATACCAAAGACATAAACATAGGCAGAGTTCACCATCACAGTAGTAGAACTGGTGGGAAAACCAAGTGGCACAAAGGTATCCCCTGAGTAGTGTATTACAACCAACTCTAACTGTCTCTAAAAACACATCTGGACAAAACGCATCCGACTTCAAAGAAAAAGACTGATTTTGCCAGGCAGTGGTGGCACACACCTTTAATCCCTGCACTCAGGAGGCAGAGGCAGGTGGATCTCTGTGAGTCTGAGGCTAGCCTGGTCTACAGTGCCAGTTCCAGGACAGCTCCAAAGTTACACAGAGAAACCCTGTCTCAAAAACAAACAAACAAAGACTGATTTTTGGGACACAGGTTTAAAAGGTTTTAAGCAGCAGTTCTCAAACTGTAGGTCAAGAACCCCAAGGACCATTGGAAAACACAGATATTTACATTATGATTCATAACAGTAGGAAAATTACAGTTATGAAGTAGCAGTAATAATAATTTTATGGTGGTATGTGTCTTTAATCCCAGCACTTGGGAGGCAGAGGCAGTAGGATCTCTTATGAGTTTGAGGCCAGCCTGTTCTACAAAGTGAGTTCCAGGACAGCCAGGGCTACACAGAGAAACCCTGTCTCAAAAAAAAATTATTATTACAATTATTTATGATTTTTTTTTTTTTTTGGTTTTTCGAGACAGGGTTTCTCTGTGTAGCTTTGCGCCTTTCCTGGGACTCACTTGGTAGCCCAGGCTGGCCTCGAACTCACAGAGATCTGCCTGGCTCTGCCTCCCGAGTGCTGGGATTAAAGGCGTGCGCCACCACCGCCCGGCTTATTTATGATTTTTATGACATGAGGAACTGTATTAAAGGGTCACAGCATTAGGAAGGCTAAGAACTGCTGTTGTAGAGGATGACAGATTGGCCCATTGCTTTAGGGACAGGGATGAGACAAGGGGTGTATCAAAACTTTCACCTCGCCGGGCGGTGGTGGCGCACGCCTTTAATCCCAGCACTTGGGAGGCAGAGGCAGGCGGATCTCTGTGAGTTTGAGGCCGGCCTGGGCTACAGAGTGAGATCCAGGAAAGGCGCAAAGCTACACAGAGAAACCCTGTCTCGAGAAAAAAAAAAAAAAAAAACTTTCACCTCATGGCCAAAATGCCAAGGAGAGAAAGGAAGAAGATGGGACTAAGGGGTCACAATTCCCTATAAGGGAACTCCTCCAATGGCCAGAAGATCGCTAAAGCGTCCATCATTATATGTAGCACCAGGGCTGGGAACTAAGCTTTTAACACATGGACCTCTAGGGCACATTTATCCAACCCATAGTATTATATAAATGTTTAAGATATGAAAAAGCCACACCATATATTGTCCCTAGACACAGACACAGATATATGTGTGTGTGTGTGTGTGTGTGTGTGTGTGTGTGTGTGTGTGTGTGTGTGTGATTGAGAAAAGGAACTGGAGGATTTACCCCCACCCACTAAAGGGACAGAGAATTGGCAAATGGCACAGAAACATTTGTTGTAGTAGTTTGTTTCTTTTATGTTGCAAGGGGAGGGGCTGAAGGACCCAAGTTCAGTTCCCAGCACCTGTAAGTATCTAAGGCTCTCTTCTGAGCTCCTTTAGCACCCACGTGCATGAGTATATGTACACACACAGAGAGACACTCACATACACGCAAAAATAAGTGATAAGGGACTTGTTATGTGGGACTTGGCTGTACCACCTGTGGTAAGTCAGCTTGCCTTCCTGTGCCTCAGTTTCCTCATCTGCAGATGGACCCATGAGAGCACTGCTGCTTTAGAGCTGCTGTGCCCAGTGTTGGTGCAAATGTGTGGAGACAGGTGATCAGTGCAGGCAGGGTGCACAGCCAATTTCTTTTCAGCTCTAAACTGTCCCATGGAGAGGAAAGAAAACCAAAACCAGATTGGAATGTTTAAAGAGGATCTGCATCCAAATGCCCAAGAGCTTGCTTGCGTTGAGTTCTGTACCAAGTCCAAAATTACTCTCGTCTCTACCAGCCGCCGCCGCCGCCGCCATCATGCGATGGGGGTTTCTTTAACTGAGCGTGTTCCTACCTGTGATTCCTCTTTTCCTTTTTTTCACCTGGCATGTTGGGCAGGTGGGGAAGCTTTGCTTTTTGTGAGGCTTTAAGGGAAAAAAAAAAGCAATCACAGCTCAAGAGAGAGGTAGTTCTGTGTGTGTCGGGTTAGACTGTAACCGTGAGCTGTTGATGAACCTTGGATGAATTGCCTGCCCCAATCCACCCAGCCTCCCTTTAATTTTCTTCCTTTCTGTTCCTCTCAGTCACCTCTCCTTACAAAAGAGACTCCACCATCCCCACTTCTCCCAGAAGCCCTCTCGTGGGCACCTTTCAGCACAGAAAATCCGACTATTTCTTTTAGCCTCAGAAATTTTCTTTTAGTCCTCTGTTCTTTTTGCTGTTTTCCAACCAGCTTCCCTGACTACCACCGAACCGTTTCTGGTAGAACACAAACAATGCCCTTCTTTCCAGGAACCAACTTTGTCTAAAGTGGTTCATTACTGTTCAGAGGCTATACTCCTTCTGAGCTTTTTAGCAAGTAATTTTCATTCAAATTATTGGTTAGCCAAGCCTTTTTTCTATATGCCAGCTGCTCTGAAGCTTCGGCCTCCAATCTTTCTGTTACCCCTTAAAAAAAATCCAACACCCTACTCTAGTTCGTCTTTTTGTCTCTTCTCACTTGGCACCCCTCCCCAGAAATTATTTTGTCCCATTGACTCACCGTAAATCTTTCGCCTTGACTATTAACTCCAGTCATGATAGAGCACATGCGCCATGTGGAGGAGTTCCTGGTTTAAACCCCCAGGAGCTCCAAATGTGAATTATAAAGTAAAAATAAAACTGATGGTGTAAGAGGAACAGTAAAGGGCAGGGGCACAGGGAGCACCCTGTAGTTGCCAAGGTAGTTGCCCCTGGGGCTAGGTCGTCAGACCCCTGGGACAGGAGGGCAGACCATGGATGTTCAGTGTCTATCTCCAAAGCTACGGAAAACAAGAACTGGAAAGAGGGCTGAGTCAGGCTTGCCTCAGGCTCTCACCTCCTTCTAAAGCTTCCTTGAAAACACAGCCTTCCTGCTTTGCAAGCCCCACCCCACACCTGGGCCCCTGCTCCCGGCCACTGTGTACCAGTGTGCCTGAAAGGACAGGATGCTCACAGCCCTCTCTCCACACTGTGTGTCATTCTTGGTGTGCGAGGGGAGGGTATTATGGGATAGGCATCCTGAATGCCACACAGAGGATGGAGAGAATGATGTCTTCCCTTCTTTGCCTGCCTTTTCCTTTCCTCTTTCCTTCTTTCCCTCTCCCTCCTCCCTCTTGGGCTTGATGTAGAAGAAACTTAAAGAATTGTGTTATAAAGGATGTACTAATAGATTTGCTTAGGAGACATTAAATCATACAAAATAGAATTTAGCTAAGGGAGCATTGTCTCCAAAACACCCCCAAAGATAAGTAGTGTGTTCACCGGGCCTGTTAGAAAAAAAAACAAAGTTAGGATGCTAGGCTGTAAATGTTTGTTCACTGGGACTGACCAGCCATTAGGCTCCTTTGATATCAAAGAACACACCTCAAACAGGCAGTCTAGGGGGCAGTGCAGGGTCGCAACCACCATTAAATCCTGGGCTGTTGTGGAATATTACTTCAACTAGGCAAAGATGTGTTACATTTGTTTATGCTGTGGAACATTCCTTTAACTGCGTAAAGGTGTGTTACACTTGTTTACGCTGCATTTGTTTAACTATGTAAAGATGTGCTGCTGTTTCACTTTTCCCGCCTAAGGCACCTGATTGGTCTAATAAAAAGCTGAACAGCCAATAGCTGGGCAGGAGAGGGCTAGGTGAGGCTGGCAGGCAGAGAGAATAAGTAGGAGGAGAAATCTAGGCCAAAGAGAAGAGGACGAGGGAGCCAGACACAAGAAGCAGTGAAAAAAAGACACACAGAAGGAGAGAAAGGTGAAAGGCCCCGAGGCAAAACACAGATGAGGAGAAACGGTTCCGTTATAAGACAAGCTAGCGGGCCAAGTGTAAGATAAGGCCGAGCATTCACAACTAAGAAGTCTCCATGGTGCCGGGCGGCGGTGGCACACGCCTTTAATCCCAGCACTCGGGAGGCAGAGGCAGGCAGATCTCTGTGAGTTCGAGGCCAGCCTGGTCTACAGAGTGAGTTCCAGGACAGGCGCCAAAGCTATACAGAGAAACCCTGTCTCGAAAAAAAACAGAAAAAAAAAAAGTCTCCATGTCATGATTTGGGAGCTGGTTGGGGCTCAAAAGAAAAAGACTGCTACATTTGGCATCCAACGTGAGGCCTGAATTTCCACATAGGGTCTCAGATAGCTTTTCCTTTATTATCTCTAAACGTGTGGAGGTATTTCTCACTGGGCAAGTGTATTTCTGGCACAGTCTCCCCCTCCTTTCCTTTCTCTCCTTCCCTCCTCCTCCCTCCTCTCTCTCCTCCCTCCCTCTCTCCCTTCAGAGTACAAGCTTGCTACAGAGCCCAGGGTAGCTTGAACTCTCATCCTCCTGCCTCAAGCTTCCCCAGGGCTGGGCTCCCAGGCATGTGTCACCGGGCCTGCTGAGAGGGCTTTGTTGATGAGCTTGTGCTCTGAGCTTTATGCAGGTTTACTTCCTCCTCACACAGCTCTGAACTGTCTGCACCCCTGGTCGGGGGCTGGGGTGGGCTGGACGGACACTGTAGGGGACGACTCCTCTCTCTAACGCTCACATTTCAGTTCTTTCTACCCCAGAAGCCATGAGTCCTTTGCCCTTCAGTACAGTTTGCATTCAGCTGAGTGCCTCTTCTGGTTCTCTCTAGATGAACCACTGGCTCGAAGGTGTGGGAACAATGAATGGGACACCCAGGTGAGCAGACGAGACAGCCGTGAGGCTTGAGAGCAGCTGGACCCCACAGCTGGGCTTTCTGGAGTTGGCCCTGGCCAGCCATTGGGCAGAGCTAGGCACCCCTACCCCACCTCACTGCACTCCACAGGGCTCTGGGTGAGGGCACTGCAGTCCCTGGCCCTGTCCTTCTGGAACACTCTCCTCAGGGGCACATTGGGAACACCGACACCCTTTTGCTAGTCCTGTGAAAATGCCACAGATGAACTGAGGTAAACCAAGTACCCAGAGAGCCCTAGTCTGGCTACCTTCTACCTAGAGAGTGAATCCTGGGCCAAACAGTGTGACTTGGGAAAAGTAAGGACATGCCCTCTGCTGGCCCCCTGGCACTCAGTTTCTAGCTTGGCCAATCCTTGCTTGTGGAGGGAGTTGAGGGAGGGAACGACAAAGGAGGTGTTTCTGAGGAGACTGGGGGGGGGAATGGCATGCCCGGAAACCTTATCTCACCCTGCAGATGAAGAAGCGGAAGCCCAAAGACTACACGAGTCATCCGAGGTCACCAAGTCCACAGAGAGAGGGCAGGCACAGAAAGAGGACACCTGCATGATCCTGTCCTTGGATGAAACCTGGCACAGATGGTGGCATTTCTGGAGGTGTTTCCAAACTGGGCGCTTCCTCCCAGCCTCTTTTTTATGTTCACAATATTTTTATTAATTCTTCAAGAATTTCATACAATGTATTTTGATCCTATTCACCTGCCTTCCTCCAACCCCTCCCAGATCCACCCCCACCTCCCTACCAACCGAATTTCTTGTTTTCTCTCTCTCTCTCTCTTTTAAACTCATCAAGTCTAGTTTGGGATGCCCAAACAGTCTTGGATGTGGAGCCTGCTCTGGAGCATGGTCGCACCTGTAAAGAAAACTGACGCCTCCTCCCAAGGGCCATTAGCTGCCGATAGCGCCACACGCAGCTAAGGGTGGGATTTGTGGCCCTCCATCGGCTCCTTGGGCTCTTAACTCATCTTAGTTTCGCAGGAAATGCATGATGTTGGTTTTCTTTCTTCAAAAAAAAAAATCAGGACTAGTAGAAAGAAGCAAGAAGAGCTTCAACTAGCCTGCAGCCAGCTAGCGCTGGTGTGTGGATGTCTTGAGTTTCTAGGTGGCCTTGTTGACAGTTGGCAAGGGGGACTCTTATGTAACCACCTGGCCAGGGATGGCTGCAACTGCAAAGGCCTAAGAAAGTGTGTGAAGAGCCGTCCTCGGCGCAGGGAGCGGAGTAGCTTCCTGCCTGGGAAATTCACCACAGACGAGTATGAGGCCCATGGTGACAAGTCTTCCAGTAGCTGTCACTGTCAAAGCTAGCCTCAGCTACGTGCTCTTACAGGCTAGCCTCCTCCAGGTTAGCCCCGGACTGTACATTGGGGTTGAGCAAGTAGTTATGGTCTGATGCATCTACCACCAAGGTCAAAGACTGAAATCCCAACTTTCAAGGCCATGGCATTAGGAGCTAACTGGTCAAGATGAGACAGTCCTCAATCTGGGATAAGTATGACTCATCATTGGTGTTAGCTGTCAACTTGACCGGAATCTAGAATCACTCCCGAGATGGCCCTCTGAGCGTATCTGTGGGGGATTATATTGATTGTGTTAACTGAGGTATGAAGACCTTCCCACTGTGGGTGGCCATTCTCTGGATGGGATCCTGGACTGTGTAAGTGGAGAAACAGAGCCGAGTACCAGCGTGCACTCACGTTCCTATTTCCTGACTGGGAATGTAATGTGAGTGGTTGCATCAATCTCCTGCCACCTTGCCTTCCTCACCATGAAGGAACAGTACCCTCGAACTGTAAATTGGAATAAACCCCTTGTCCTTTAAGTTGCTTTTGTCAGAATATCTTATCACAGCAACAGGAAATGAAACTAAGTATCCTTATCAACGGCCCCAGGGAGCTCTTGGCCCCTTCCAGCCACTGAGGGAGTGTCTGTATTCAGGAGGTGGGCTAGTCAATCTGCCAGCATAAGCTTGATCTTCAACTATCGGCCTTCAGAGTTGTGAGCCACAAACTGTTACTGTTCATACGCACACAGCCCATGCCCCTTCTGTCACAGCATCCCAGATAGACTGGGAATAATTCAGATGAAAATTGGGTAAGGAAAGCGAGGAGGCAGGAAGCCACACAGGGAAGCCAGTCATGGTCAGCTCCTCCCAGGTCTCCAGGGATGGAAAGCACTGGGCAGGGCCAGGCTCCCTAAGCACCAATCAGGAGGAGCAGCTACAAGGCACACGTCTGCCAAATATGGCTGGTGACCGTGCTAACCATCGGTGGTCAGTGTCACCAGTCCCTGAGGACCAGCTCTGACACAGGAAAGATTCCTTTTGGCTACCACTCTCAGGCGTCACGGGCACTGATGATTTAGGCCTGTGGCAGCGCAGGGCATCACAACAGGCGCATGGAATGGAAGAATCTGCTCACTTCATGGCAGCTAGGAAGCAGAGGGGAAGACGTGGAGTACCAGCGTCCCATTAAAAAGAGCTCGTAGACGTGGAGTACCAGTGTTCCATTAAAAAGAGCTCGTAGACGTGGAGTACCAGCGTCCCATTAAAAAGAGCTCGTAGACGTGGAGTACCAGCGTCCTATTAAAAAGAGCTCGTAGACGTGGAGTACCAGCGTCCCATTAAAAAGAGCTCGTAGACGTGGAGTACCAGCGTCCCATTAAAAAGAGTTCGTAGACGTGGAGTACCAGCGTCCCATTAAAAAGAGTTCGTAGACGTGGAGTACCAGTGTTCCATTAAAAAGAGCTCGTAGATGTGGAGTACCAGCGTCCCATTAAAAAGAGCTCACCTATGACTTAACCTTTTCTCACTAGGCAACCACTAGCAGCACATCACAGGCCAAGCAGCAAGCCTTTATTATGTGAGCCTTCTCCCTCCCTCCTCCCCCTCCTCCCTTCCTTTATCCTCCTCCTTCCTACATCCTCCTCCCGCTCCTCCTCTTCCTTTCTCTTCCTGCTCCTTTCTTCCCCTTCCTCTTTTCTCATCTCCCCTCCCTCTCCCTTTCTCTTCTCCTCCTGCTCCTTGTGTGATGACTTCTCTTGGGGGGAAGCACACATCTACTCAGCCCAGATAGGGAGCCACAACAGACCAAAGTACAGATACCACCAAAGTCCGGTTTGGTGAATCAGTGGGTTTTATTGGGATTACTTACTTGCAGGAGCGGAACCTGGAGTTTACTGCAGGCAGCTAACACAGAGTGTCCTTTCCAAGTGACTTAGTTGGATGGAGTTTCTCCCAGACAGCTGGTCTGGTCTCAGTCTTCTTTACTGCTTGGCTTGTCTGAGAATGTGACTCAACAGTCTCTATTGTCTACTCTTGGGAGGGAGGGGCCTAGTGAATCTGGTCAGTTTCAGGGACTTCCTGAAGCTATTTTGAGTCGTTTACCTTTTATCTTAAGGAGCTTCCCTGGGAGATAGAATGCTTCAATTTCAGAAGAAACTGCTACACAATATACCTCTCTTCTCCTCTCCCCTCCTCTCCCCTCCCCTCCCTTCCCCTCCCTCCCCCTCCCTTCCTCTCCTCCTCTTCACATTTTCACAATTCTTTTCCTGCACTTACACATGTCAGCATTTGGCATCATATATGACCAGATTCATCACTTCACATGGGTGATCCAGTCCTTGCCTCAGGGATGAGAGATCAAGACATCAGCCCCTGCACTGTGCAAAGCATGTGCTCCCGTGCTGGGGTATGGGTGGGGGCAAATGAGGAGTGGGGTCTAACCAGAAAGATATGGATCTGTCAAAATATTACATGAACGACAAGCCTGGATGGTGGTAGCCGAGAATCCATCTTTCTGGAGCAGCTGTTGGCTCTCTCTCATGTCCACGCTCAGGTGCTCCCTAGTCTGGTCTGATGGTGAGGGCCTTGCCCAGGAGCCCTGCCAGCTGGGCCTCCTGGATGAAGATCAGCAGGAACAAGCTCCCAGGACAGGAAAGCAAATTTCCTTAGTGACACAGGAACAGCGGGGGGGGGGGGGGGGGGGGGGGGGGGGGGGACACGACGACAGAAGCATCTGCAGCAAGCAACGCCATCCTAGATGGCAGGGGGCAGCTAAGCCACTCTAGGGCTGACACAGTTCAGCTGAAGGACCTAAGAACACCATGGATGACAAAACGCAATCCTCCAGCATCTAAAGCTGAGATCTAAACCTGCTACACACCCCCAGGCTCGCCTCTGCCGACGCAAAGGAGACCATGCAAGCAAGGTGCACTTGACAGTGACTGCTGAATCCAGATGCTCACAGAGCCAGAGCCAAGGCACGACCTTAAATCCTCCTCCTGCCAACCTTTGCAGACATATAGGCTCCCTAGACTGTCCCCAGCATTGCAGGAGAGCAGGGCTGCCATCATCCTCACACCTGTCACTCAGAAAGCACTTTCCAAAAAAAACCTTCCAGCCCTGGCTTGCTGCTCATGAGACAGGGTTGCTGATGTGGATGTATTGAGAGGAGCAGATGGCAGAGAGAGATTTAAACACTCTGTAGCACAATGGGGTGTTTCTGGCTTTTCTGTCAAAGATCATCCATGCCTGGCATGCTTTATCTGCCTCCACTCCAGTTCTAGTCAAAGGAATACAATGACAGCATGGGAGCAAGCTGTGACCATCATACTCACCCTGGCTCATTACTAGTCTAGAGGTGGCCAGAGGAGCCAGCATTAGTGACAGAAATCAGCTGAGTGGCACCTGCAGGATAATTTTCATTTCTCTAGAAAAAAAAATGCTACATTCTTTTTTTTCTTTCTTTCTTTTTCTTTTTTTTTTGGGGGGGGGGCGGTTTGAGACAGAGTTTCTTTGTGTAGTTTTGGTGCCTGTCCTGGATCTCACTCTGTGGCCCAGGTTGGCCTTGAACTCACAGAGATCCGCCTGCCTTTGCCTCCCGAGTGCTGGGATTAAAGGTGTGTGCCACCACCGCTCGCCCCCCTTTCCTTTCTTGATGGAATGTGTAAGTGATGGCCAGAGGACATGCAATCATATTGAGACCATGAGGTCACAACATGCCTGCCACCATGCTGGTTGGGATTTCCATTTTTGCAAGCTGTTTTGCAATCCCATTTCAGTCTCCTAAACAGAAATGAAAAAATATTTAATATGGTGATCTTTTTGCCAAAGGAAAAAAAAGAATTCAGCTTTGAAAATTAATCCACGAACATACACAAGTTTCATTCAGCTCTCTGTGTGAATCATTGCTGGCCAGACATCAGGTCCAGACCCAAGAGCGTTCTGTGTGCTGATTGGTGGAAGGGCATGCCCGAGAAAGGACCACCCTCGACAGCCTTGCCTGTGACCTCCTGGGCTCTGTCTGTTTAGATGGGGCAGGTGACAGACCAATCTTGCTGCCAGCCTAGCCTGGCTTTGTCACAGCCTGAACAAGCAGCAAACAGCACAGGCCAGCCCACCCCACTGGGCGGGAAGGGTGGGCCCTTGCTACTTCTCCTGGGTCACACTTGTAGCTTTGCTTTCCTGGAAATGGACACCTTGGTGAAACCCTGGTGTGGGCAGAAAATGCAAGCCCCTACTGCAGGGCGGGGTGGATCGAGGGCCCAAGAAGGGCTGTCAAGGGCGCCTCCTCACATCCTCACACAGTGTTCCAGATAGACATCAGAGCATTGCTCCCAACAGCCCAAACGGCCAAACATGAGGAAGGGAAGGTCAGAAATGACGCTCAAGGGCAGAGCTCGTGTTCTCTTCCTGGAATTAAAACCAAGGTTTTTAGAAGAAAAAAAAAGTGTTTTGGTTTTACTAGACAGGGTTTCTCTGTGTAGTTTTGGTGCCTGTCCTGGATCTCGCTCTGTAGACCAGGCTGGCCTCGAACTCACAGAGATCCGCCTGGCTCTGCCTCCCGAGTGCTGGGATTAAAGGCGTGCGCCACCGCCACCGGGCTTTAAAAAAAAGTTTTAAATTAAAAAAAATAAATAAATCAAGGGCCAGGTGGTGGTGGTGCACACCTCTAATCCTAGCACTTGGGAGGTAGAGGCACATGGATCTTTGTGGGTTGAAGGCCAGCTTGTGAGTTCCAGGACAGCCAAGGCTACACAGAGAAATCCTGTCTCAGAAAAATAAATTAATAAATAGATAAAATTCCTGAATAGCTCCAGGATTTATCAAAGCTCTATGTTTTAAAATGGGAAAATAAAGTCCAGACTAATGGAGAAGGGGAGAAAGGAAGAGGCAGATAAAGAGGGAGGCAGGCAGGTGGGCAGACAGATAAACACACATGGGGTTGGGGGATGATACTGGTCCAAAGTAAATTTTATATAAAAAGGGCAAGTTGACTACCCCAAGCCAAATCCCCAGCTCTTAGCACTGCCTTTGAAAGATTGTCCCTAAATGTCCCTGATGCTGTGACATAGCAATTGCAGTCCCCATAGAGGTCACACACTAGGACAAAGGCACAGGCTGTCTGGCTCAATAAATGCTATCAAAAACTCGTTCATAGGGCTGGAGTGATGATGGCACAGTGGTTAAGAGCACTGGCTGCTCTTTCAGAGGACCTGGGTTCAATTCCCAGCACCCACGTGGAGGCTTACAACTATTTGTAACTCCAGTCCCAGGGAATCGGATGCCCTCCTCTGGCCTCCCTGAGCACCAGGCATACACATGGTGCACAGATGTGCAAGCAGGCACCACACACAAACAACAAACAAACCGTACACACAAAACAAAAACAACAAAAAACCTTTCCTTCTGTTCTTGATCTCCATAAAAACATCCCAAGTTGCCAACCCACCCCTTGCCCCACAGAGCAACAGAAACTGGATCTGTGGACCCAGGCATGGCATCTAGTGCTAAGTGGGCCATGCCGGGGATGAGTCTGGAAGGTACCTTCAAGCTGCAATGCTGAGTTCCCAGTTTGCCAGTAGCAGGATTAATGCTAATCACCCAATCAGCTGACATCCTGAGTCTTTATTTGTGCGTCAGTGTGTGTATATGACACATGCATGCAGGTGTTCATGGAGGCCAGAACAGGGCATTGGATCCCTCAGAGCTGGAGTTATAGGTTGTGTGAGTCACCAGATGTGGGAACTGGGAATTAAACTCAGGTGCTCAGTACACTCTTAACCACCGAGCCCTCTCTCTAGCTGCTGACACCATCCTTTGGAACACACAGCATCAGGATGATGATGTTAGATCAGGGGAGGGGAGCAGTTCTTTGTCATGGCTCTCCTTTCGGTGGTGCCTCAGCCAGGGCTGCTCGAAGAGCGATGCACAGCTGCACCAACACTGTGAGGAACCGTGATGGACGTTTTCATCTCTGTAGCGGACCTCAGAGAGACAAGTGCAAAGGATGGGGGTTGGTTTAGGTTCCTGGTTTGAGAGGCTTTAGTCCATGGTCACTGCGTTGGTGTTTCTGAGCCCCTGTTAAGGCACAGCATCACGGCAGGGACCTGGGTGGAAGACGCTGTCAGCTCATGGTGGCCAGGAAGCCAGCAAAGAGGAAATGGTGGGGTCTCGGTATCCCCATCAAGGGCACATATCCAATAAAGACCCAACTTCCTCCCGCTAGGTTATACCTGCCAAATTTTCCGTTTCCCCCAAATAGTATCACAGGCTGGTGACCAAGTCTTTAGCATGTGAGCTTTTGGGGGAACATTTCAGAAGCAAATCCAGCAAATGGGCCAAGCCAGGACCCCAGAGCTCACTAGTTTTCTCTCACCCCGCAGAAGCACCTGGTATGACATGAGGCCATGACGAATGGTCCTATCTTCAAATGTTGGAACCAAGTTCTCCACACCCAGTCTGTGGAAATGCAATACCCTTCTCAGCGTTGTGTCTGTGGACTCACTGCACAACTACATGAACCCCATCTCCTCAGTCTGAGGCTCTGGCTCTCAAAGAAAGGTGGGAAGAAGATGGCATGTGACTGACGCTCACCTTGAAGCTCCACCTGCCAGCGTTTGCTCTTTGGCTTTTATGGCAAGTAACCATCGGCACTACCACTGAAGTGATGAAAAGCGCTAGTTCTGCTTGCCAGTCCCACAGTGAGGTGGGCATGAGAGCCCTCAGAACCAAGGGCATCTGCTGTGCTCACTCGTGGTCAGATCTGCCTGCTGGCAGTGTGTGGATGGTTGGAATACCTGCAAACTGTGTAACAGATAATGGTGAATATTGGGAATAAACAAAGAACTGCAACAGTAGAGACCAAATAATCTGATTGGAAAATGGGCAAGACCCAGGGGTACCCAGTGGTACAGTGCTCACCCATCAGATGAGAAGCCCCACTTTCTATCCTCAGGAATGACAAAATAAAAATAAATAACAACAAACTGGTATGCAAGTGGGATGGTGTATAAATACAGTTCAGCGTCACCAGCTACAGAGATCAAACCACTGCTATTTAAAAAGCAAAGAAGTGCCAGGTGGCGGTGGTAGCACACGCCTTTAATCCCAGCACTCAGGAGGCAGAGGCAGGTGGATGTCTCTGAGTTCGAGGACAGCCGGGTCTACAGAGTGAGTTCCAGGACAGCCCAGGCTACATAGAGAAACCCTGTCTCAAAAAAAAAAAGGAAGGAAGGGAGAAAGAAAAGAAAAAAACAAAGAAAAGAAAGAAAAAGGCCAGGGCCACAGCCCGGGGGTGGAGTGCATTCATCAAACAGACACCAAACAAACCTATAGCCCTCTCCAGATAGCAGCACTCACACACGGCTGAAGCTGTGGCAACCCAGGAACCTTCTGCACTGTTAGGGATGCCAATGGGGCAGCCTCTTTGGAACACCGTGTGGAGGTCGAGGTCGTTCACAAAGTTAAAAAGCCGGGCGTGAGATGACTCAGTGAGAACTGCACTCACTGCAAACGCCTGGTGTCCTGCGGTCCATCTCTCCAATCCATGAAAAGGTGGAAGGGGAGCACCAGCTTCACAAGTTGTCCTCAGACCTCACTCATACTCTCTCACACGCACAACAATAAATTTAAAATTTTTTAATTAAAAAATGTGACTACCCATCAGCATCCCTACTTCTGATTATATAGCCAAAGGATGGCGAACAGGACTGCGCATGCGCAAAGGCAAGGGCTCACCTGCTCAGGATTGGCCTGGGTCTGTAATCCCAGCTACTTGGAAAGCCAAGCCAGGAAGACTGGAAGTTCAAGACTTGCCTTTGCTATACTGCAAGTTCAAGGCCGGACTAGACAGGTTAGCGAGACCTTGTCTGAAAGCTTTAAAAAAAAAAAAAAAAAAAAGGCGGGAAGACACACGGTTCAGCGGTTGAGTACTTTCTTGGCATGGGTAAGGCTTGGGTTCAGTTCCCAGTACTGCCAAAGGGTGGGAGGGGGAGAAGGGGGGGGAAGGGAGAGAGAGAAGAAGGCAGGGAGACAGAGAGGAGGGAGAAAGAGAGAGGGAGGGAGACAGAGGTGGAGAGAGAGAGGGAGTCCTACTGTCTGCTGGTGAATGTCCACTAATGTGTGGTTGAGGTGATTCTCACACAAATGATCCATTCACATGATTCAAAGGGCTCAAGTTCATAGTCAGAAAGAAGAGTGGTGCTTACCAGGGCCCAAGAGGAGATGGAGAATGTTTAACGAGTCCAGAGTTCAGATCTGCAAGATGAAGCCCTGAGATCTGTTCCACAGTGATGTGAGCAGACTCAACACTATTGACCTATACCTAAAAATAGCCCAGAGGGCGTAGTTTACATCTAAAAAGTTCCACAAAGGCTTGATCCTCAGCCCGGCCCTCCTGGGAGGCGGTGGGAACTTTAGCAGGTCTCGAGTCACTGTAGATTGTGGGACTCTGGTCTCATCCACTGTTGGTCCCTGTAGCCACGAACTGACGAGCTTTGGCCCAGTGTTCCCACTAGGATGTGCCCCCATCAACAGCAGTGGGCGGCAGGTCGCAGGCTCAAAGTCCAGAGCTGTAAGTCCATGGCAGCTCAGGTATTTGTATCAGGACAGTGCTGAGCGACACAAACTAGCTAAACGGAAAAAAAAAAAAAAAAGCAAGACAAGCTCTCCCTGGCTCTCTTGGGACCCTCCTTCTGAGAACCTGGGAGCTGTAAGCAGGGGTGGGGGTGTGTGTGGTGTCACTGTGCAGGGAACTCACACTCACCCAGTTGCTTCTGAGTGGCAATGCACCTGGGGTCCAAGAAACCAGATGCCGGAGGCAGGGTGGCCACAAATACCTTCCCAGCTGGATCAGGTTATGGTGGGGCAAACAAGCCAGCCTTTCTGCCTGTGTCAGCCCTGGCACACAGAAGTCACAGCCCAGGAAAGGGACCTCCACAGCCACCCTCAGCGTGATGTGTTGCTGGCAACAGCAGACAGAACAGGTGCTGAAATCACATCTGCAGAAGGTTATTCTTTGCCGATTCTGCCTGAGGCATTCTGGAATGGGCCAACAGAAAGGACTGCTTTACAAACAGTCACCCAGCAGGTGCAAGTCATAGGTCATTGTCTACAGCTCTGCTGCCCACAGTGCAAGCAGCCACAACTGTCCTTACTCTCAAAACGCTCTTTTCTGGCCTGTCTTAGGGTTTCTGTTGCTGTGAAGAGACACCATGACCACCACAACTCTTATAAAGGAAAAACATTTAATTGGGGTGGCTTACATTTTCAGAGGTTTAGTCTGTTATCATGGTGGTGTCCAGGCAAACACAGCTGGAGAAGGAGCTGAGAGTCCTACATCTTGACCTGTAGGCAACTGGAAGTGAACTGTCTCACTGGGCATAGCTTGAGCATAGGAGACCTCAAGGCCCACCCCCCACAGTGACACACTTCCTCCAACAAGGCCACACCTCCTAATAGTGCCACCCCCTATGAGTTTATTGGGATCAGTTATGTTCCAACTACCACATGGCCCATGCCATTTTCTGCCCAGGGTGTTCAGAGTTGCCTGGAGAGGACGGCCATGACTAGCATACTTCTTCCCTTGCAATGGCCCCCACTGCATTAAGTAGGGGGATAGCGCTTCATTTAAGTCTACTTTCCCAGGAGTGAGGGGCTTGGCCATGTTTTCTCAATGGAGGAACTGGTACAGGGGCAGGAAGAGAGGCCGGGCAGCTATGGAGGGTGACTTCAGAAGACTCCCATCTTATCTGTGTCTGTCATTGAGTTTTACAAGTGTCCATTGTCCTCTACAAAGAGGTCGGCCTCCTGGAACTTCTGTGGTGTCCCTGCACTGGACCAGAACATTCTCCCACAATTCCCACAACAATGCTACAGGGTCAGGGTATGTGTTCATGTGTGTGCACACATGCACGCCTGTATGCTTGCCCGTCTTCATGTGTATAGACATTCATACATGTGTGAGTGATGATCTTGGCTCTCCAGTGGAAGCGTGGGATTTGGAGGGTCAGATATCAGTTACCCAGTTCTGGTCACATGACAGCTTAGTGGGCACTGGCTTCTGCCCAGCACATGCTAGTGGTCTGCCATGATGTAAATGTTCATCTCTCAATTTCTATGTCTGGCCATGGCTATGACTCCAGATTTTTCTGATGGAGGAGGAAGCACAGCCAGATGGAGTCCTGCCTGTGGGTGCTGCTGGGAAAACCGGCCTTGCAGCCACTGCAGACACATGAGTCTGCCTCTCCTCCCAGGAAGGAAGAGGGGCATTCTGGCTGTGGGGGGGAGGTGGGCCCTTGGGCTGAGGATGAAGACTTTTAGCATGTCATCGAGCCCCGATCTTAGGTACGGTACCGTCCTAAGCCAGCAACAGCATCCCTTCATTAGTGATGACACTGTCACCGGGTAATGTGTCCTTTGTCCTCTCTCCCCACACTCTGTCCTCCCCTGGAAGCATGGGGCCATTGTGCTGAATGGGCTAGGCCTGTGAGCAATCGTGTCGAGACATCTGCTTGCCTTTGGCACCTTTCCATTCCCACTTGGCTACCCAGAGACACGGACACAGATCCCTTTGCAGAGAAAGAGGCCAAAGAACCAGACAGCTGTTCGCATCCCTGTGCAAGAACTCCAATTCAGTAGCTACACCAGGCTCCTTTCTATCATGTAGCCATAAAAACTAAGCTCAATGCAAATACACTTTAATAGCCTGCTCATTGGACTCAGCTGGGCAGAAGGTTGGGGTTCCCTGGAAGAGGACACTCCGAGTCGATTAGCTAGCCAGGCGCGTGTGGAGCCAGTTTCCAGGGGGCTGCAGTGAGGAGGAGAGAGGAAAATCCCAACAGAAGAAGGGCAAGGGAGTAAGAAACCAAAGGAAAGAATCCTGAGGGCTCCCCGCTCTGCGCCGAGGCCTGTAATCACAGCACTTGGAAGGCTAAGGTGGGAGAAATGTAAGTCTGCGGTCAGCCTGAGCTGTTTAATGAGAACAACCAGGCAGAGCTGCACTCTGTGCGATGGATGGTCAGTGATGCTGTGGCCATGGATGATCCACACCTTTTCTAAGGAAGGGCTGCATCTTCGTTGAAGTGACATGCTAGTTCTGCCCTTCAGGAACTCCTACCTGTAAGCCCCTGTCCGTAAGAGGCAGTTAACACTGGAAACATGTCACTGACTTAGAAACTATTACAACGCAGGGTTGGAGAGATAGTTCAGTGGTTAGGACCTCTTGCTGCTCTTGCAGAGGACCCAGGTTCAGCTCCCAGCACCCACATGGCCACTCACAACCATCTGTAACTCCAGTTCTAAGGGGAATTTGATGCCCTCTTTTTTTTTTTAGACGGAGAGACACTGTATACATGTAATACACTTACATACACACAGAAAAACACATAAAATAAAAATTCTTTTTAAAAGAAAGGAAAAGAAACTTTCATCACACCTGTTTCAGAAACTAAAGTAATCCAGCTATTTAAAGGGAGGTGGCTTCAGCTGCTACAAGAAATTAGAGAACCTAGACTCTAGGCAGTGCTCCACAAAGTCACTTGAGGACCTTGAGGACACAGGTACAGCTCCATAGATATGACCCAGGTACTTAGGGATCAGGGGCTTTAGGCACTGTTCCATACATCTGCTCCTTGTCCTTAGGGACCAGGGACTCCAGGCATTGCTCCATTCAACTGCTGTAGGTACTTAGGGACAAAAGGACTCCAGGCACGGCTCCAGACTACTGCTTTAGGCACTTAAAGACCAGAAACCACAGGTGATTCATGCCTTTAATCCTAGCACTTGGGAGGCAGAGACAGGTAGATCTCTGTAAGTTCAAGACCAGCCTGGTCGGCATAACTAGTTCAAAGCCACCTAGCATAACACAGTGAGCACCCTGTCTCAAACAACAACAAAGGACCAGACACTCCGGTCACTGTGCACACACCTGATCTGGATCCATAGGGATCAGGAACCCCAAACGTTACTCTATACACCTGCTCTAGATGCTTCTGGATCTTGACACTCTGACCACCGCTCTTGGTGCTTGAACAATACTGAATGCTTTATCCATTCCCTTTCCTGATCACTCTCTAGCATCTTTGACTCCAGAGATATCTGCAAATATATTCAGTGGCCACACTTCTCCCTCCCTGGGTGCTCAGCTCAACAATGACCTCAGCTCAGTTAAACAATGCAGGATCAATTCTCCCAGTGCTGACACACCTTGCAAACAGCAATATGAACAAGATGGGCAGAACACAGGATCAGCTCTGATAGGAACCAGATCTTAAAGGAATATTGAGAAGGAACTGTCCCGCCTCCTGAAGGACACTACCGTCAGGCCCATGGACGAATGGCTAGCTGTGCCAAAGTGCTGGCCTCCAGGCTCTCTCAGCACCTGTGGCTCCTCTCAGCTCTTCTCGCCACCACCCCTAAATTTCTCCAGCTCATGGGTCTCCCTTCCCCCAGCTTCTCACTCATATATAATCCTGCCATTTCAGCCATGTGCTCTATTTGCTCTCTTGATTCCCTTGATCTTCTTGGCTGCCTCTCTCTCTCTCTCTCCCTCTCCCTCTCCCTCTCCCTCTCCCTCTCCCTCTCCCTCTCCCTCTCCCTCTCCCTCTCCCTCTCCCTCTCCCTCTCCCTCTCCCTCTCCTCTTTCTCTTGCTCTCCTGTGCCCTCTCTCCTCTCATGGCCCTGTTCAGGCTACTGGTCATGTTTAGTCTGTTACTTTCTCTCCCTTCTCTGGATGGAACCTTCCAGATGCCCCTGGCTGTATTCTTCCTCATGTCTACAATAAAAATCTTCTCCTCAGCCATAGCTTGGATCTCTCATGTCCTCACTTTATACAGTGGCGTTTCACCTTCCATCTGAATGTTGAGAAGCCCCTGATTGACCAGAGGCAAGCAGAACAGGGGAGTGGACAGCAGCTTCAGAGTATGGGGCTCTATGCCTCACTTGAGAGAGTGGCATATGGAACACACTGTTACACTCTAAGTTTGTGACTCTGTGTGTGTGTGTGTGTGTGTGTGTGTGTGTGTGTGTGTGTGTGTGTGTGTATACTTGTATTTGTGCATGCTTGTATGTGCAGGTGCATGTGTGTATGTACCATGTTTGTGGAAGCAGAGTTTAACCTCGGGTGTTTTTCGGGAGCCTTTCACCCTGTGTTTTGAGTCTAGTTCTCTCACTGATACCTAGAGTTCACTGAGCTTTTCTGGCTGGCTGCAGGAAACCCCCAGTCTTCACCTCCCAGTGCTAGGATGCCAAGCAGGTGGGTGCCAGCACACCCAGGATTTTTATGTGGGTTCTGGGCATCAGAGTCAGGTCCTCATGCCTGCAGGGAAAGTACTTACTGAGTAACACCTCCCCCCCCCACACCTCTCTACTTTAAAGGTTTTATTTTTTTTAAGGATTATTTTGCCACCCCTCTGAGGAATTCCCCAAACCTCACCTCATTTCCCCTTTATTTCTCCCTTTTAGGGATTTAGTTTTCATTATTTTAAATTATGTTCGTGTGTGTGTGTGTGTGTGTGTGTGTGTGTGTGTGTGTGTGTTTGCGTGCAAGCATGCACACGTGTGCCTGTGGTTGTGTACATGAGCACAGGGGCCCATGGAGGCCAGAGGCTTTGGATCCCCTGGAGCTGTAGTTACAGGCAGTTGTGAGCTACTCAACATGGGTGCTGGGAACTGAACTCGGGTCCTCTGGAAGATCAGTAAGTGCTCTCAACCACTGAGCCATCTCTCCAGCCCCACTCCTCTCTTTTTTGCTTCTAGGGTGTTGGGGTGTGTAGACGTGAGACTAATGACATTCAGGAATTGATCTGGTCCTTTCTCTCAGTGAATAAAATGAACTCTCACCGCCTCTGCCTTTTAAAAAGATAGAGGCAATTCTTTCTGAAAATTTGCATTGCCCTGCTGTAAAATTCGAGTTTCTCTGTAATCAGGACAATTGTTCTGGAACAATGCCTGTTCCTACCTGCTCCTCAGACAGACGGTTTGCTTTTGAATAAAACCCATTTACCTTAGTCCAAATGTCAAGATGTATGTAAAATTGCATTTTGGAGACTAAGCCTGTATGTACCACTTGGCACAGCAAAGCAGCCAATTCGAACAGCTCTCCTGTCCTCATCCAGCCTGACCCAGTTTGGCAAAACCAGGCCAAAGGAGAAGGCAAACGGGGAGCTAGGGTGGAACTGGGAGCAGGGCTCTCTGCTTCTGGAACCCTGGGAACCAGAACCAGCAATGACAGGAAGGACTGACAAGCTTGCTCACCAAGATGGCCTCGCTTGCTCAGCAGCCCAGTCAGGGCTTTGGTCTAGACGCCCAGGTTAGGTTCGGAGCGGGAATTACCACGGCAATTTTCTAAACCCAAACAACGCCAGTTACTCTAAAACGCATGGGCAGACCCAAGTCCTGCAGGCCGGAGCGACTCTGAGACCCGGCGCTAACCTGACCTGCAGAGCGGAGCTTCAGGAGGAGGGGACTCGAGCAGCCACCACGCTGCGCACAGATGAAACCGGACTGACTGCCCGGAAAGCAGACTCAAACACCACTGCCTAGAGGGGTTTTGCTGGACTCTGACAGGGAGCCCGCAAAGAACACGTGGTCTTTGTGGGGCTTCAAAGTATCATTTCAGATGGTGAATTCCTGGCTAGAAGTCTGAGCCCTAGGTGCGCCCCTGTGGTGGACACTGCCTTACTGGGCCCTGGTATCCAGTGTCTTCCGTGTAGTAGAAATCCACACGTTACTTGTGTACTCAGAACAAAGTCTACCGTCTTAGTTACCCTCTACCTGGTGAAGCAGTGAAATAGTGTGGCTCATGGACATAAACTTAAGAAGCCCAAAACTTCAGGAAGTGTAGTTACAAGAGCAGGGGAGCAGGGTGTCTTTTTCTTTTTTTTTTTTCTTTTCTTTTTTTTTTTTGGTTTTTCGAGACAGGGTTTCTCTGTGTAGTTTTGGTGCCTGTCCTGGATCTGGCTCTGGCCTCGAACTCACAGAGATCTGCCTGGCTCTGCCTCCCAAGTGCTGGGATTAAAGGCGTGCGCCACCACTACCCGGCTGCTACTTGGTTCTTAAAGCTTGCTTTCTGATTGTAGGGTCACTTTAGCAACTTTATTACTAAGGCCTTGTGGATAAATGGTTCCCTGTGCAAATCAATATTAAATTAAAAATTCCCTCTCAATTCAAATCAGTATTGATTTTAAAAACTGACGCAGTTTTTCCATGCAGTGTGTGTAGAAGATTCAATGTTACAGGAGTAGAGACTTCCCTAAGCTGCTAGGACTTGAGGAGACAGAGCGTGGCTTGAGAACTGGAGTTTCTTCAGCTTTTCAAGCAGTATTTTTTTCATTAATTAAAATACAAAATTATATCCTTTCTCTCCATTTCCTTTCCTTCCTCCAACTCTTTCCCTATCCTCTACCTCAATTCTTCTCAAATTCCTGGTCTCCTTTTCTTTAATTCTATTGCTACATACATATGCATAAACATGGCATGTACATGATTTCAGGGATGACCACTTGAGATTACATAACCAGTTGGGGGGCTCATCCCTAGGGAGGACCATTTCTTCCACTCTCAGCATTCTTTATTTGCCTGTAGTTCTTTGTCTATGGTGGTGCCCCGTGAGATGTCCACCTTCCACGGTAGCATGTCTGCAGGCCTTGTACCCGCTCAGGTCTTGTTCAGGTAGCCATATGTTTGAGTTATTGTAGGTGAAGTTTCCAAGTCTTCTGGTTCTTACACTCTTTCCGCCCCTCCTTCGCAATGTTCCTGGAGCCTCAGGTGTAGGAGTTGTGTTGCAGATGTATCTACTGGGGCTGGGTACACCGTGGTCCATTGTTCTCTGCATTCTGACCAGTTGTGGTTTTTCTGTAATGATCTCTCTCTGCTGCAAAGAGAAGCTTCAGTGGTGAGGGTTGGTAGCCACACCTACCTGTGGGTATAAGGATAACTATTGAGAATGCAGTTAGGAATTATGCTGGTTTAGTAAAGTGATTATAGTAGGTTCTCCTCAAAGATCCATGACCTCACTATCCTGGGTAGTTGGCTAGGTTTACAGCACCATGTCTGATTTCCCTCCTGTTGAGCAAGCCCTAAATCCAGTGAGACAGCTGTTGGTTGCTGCTAAGATATGAGTGCCACTACTGCACTATTACCTTGACATGTTGGTCGTTGCTATGGTTGATAAGCATTGTAGATGGGTAGGACTATTGGTTGCCTTTTTTCCTTAGCAGCTTCCGTAGCACCTTCCAAGACTAAGAAAGGTAGTCTTCAGGGAGGAGGCTTCCAGGTAAGGTCCAGCTCAGCTCCTCCAAGTCCTTTGTCCTAAGTGCATGGAGTCTTCAGCAATGGGGACTTACCTTCAACCTCAGAGACATAACCAAGTGCAAGCCTTTATTGTTTGGGGAGTCCCTGGGACTCCTCCAACCAACAACTTGAAAGGGGCCTTCTCATGCTTGGTACTGGGGTATTAGTTAGATAGCCCACGTCTCTTGGGAGGAGCATTGTCAATCTAAGTGGTTTATCTTCATTTAAATTACATATATATATATATATATATATAATATACCATATGTATATTATATATATTATAAATCCCAAATTGACTTCCCTTATCCCCAATTAAAGCCCCCCCCATTTTTCCCATTTCCCCATTCCTTCTCTTAACTAAGTCCCTCCTACTCATACCTATAATCTTGGCCCACAGGCCCAAACCTTCTGAGTATGATTCCTCAGCTCCGAGACTGACTGATTATAACTTCTACTTCTTGCCTTGCATGCCTGAGCACATGCATCATAATTCCCTGGAGCTTATTAACCTGTGTCATGCTGAGCTCCACCCATCCAACTTCTGATTCAGTCTGAGCCTGAATAATTGCATTGGAACAAGTTCTTAGCTGCTGCTGCTGCTGCTGTTGTTGCCACTACCACCCAAAGACCCCATAGGAGAACGTCACCCCTCAGGACATAAGTGGGCTGGACTGTGTATACCCACTCCACAGCACACTTGATTGTCCCCTTGTTAGCCTCAAGGTCCTGCTAAACATGGAGCCAGGCATTTCCTCCCCACCCTCCACTCTCCACACACACCTCTATGCTTACACTGGGCATGTCTCAGGGATTCTGGTCCTTAATTTCTGGACACGGCATTTGACTCAAGGCTATCTGCAGAGAGCTGCGGTGGAGGCCTGTAGCCATTGCCCAAAAGGGATCACTGGGTTTCAAGTCCAGTTCTCTACCTGAAAGGACACCATCCTGTTTTCATTGCTGAGGCTGCTCTGTAGAGGTTCCTTCTGGGCCCTCCCCTCTGCCACCATGTGCCACCTGCCAGTTGTAGGGGACAGTTCCCAAGTCTGGAAGAAACAAGATGATCAGTGGACAGGCAAGCTGCAGGTGGGTGGAAGCTTTGTTCCCATTCTTGGCACTCATGAACAAGGACAGGTCAATAGACTGTACATGCAACTGTAACACGTGGTTTTTAGGGCTGGGGAGATGGCTCAGTGGGTAAAACCAGTCGTAAGGACCTGAGTTCAAGTCCCCCTCCAGAACTCGTGTAAGAGCCAAACAGCATATGGTTAGTTCTTGTCGTAAAATCAAGTCCATTGGCTTGTGTCTTTTTAGTGATTGGTTGAGGTCGTTTGCATTCAAGGTCATTGTAGAAAGGGGTTTGCTGTTTTTTATGAATGTGTTAGGTGACGTTCTGTTTGCCTGGGCGACTGATTTTCCTGCCCCCATAACAGAGTTGGGGTTTTGCTGAGCTGCCATGTCAGACATGGTGGTTTCTTTCCCGAGTTTGGTTTATCTGTAGTCAGGCTGTCTTCCGCCTTCTTCCCTGTGAAGTGTCCCACCGAGAGCTTTTGGGCAGTGCCGGCTTGTGGTCATGGATCGTCTTCATCTGTGTTTGTCTTACAATACCTTCATTGCTCCGTCCATTTTGAAAGATCGTTTCCCAGGAGCTAGCATTCCTGGCTCACAGTCGTTTACTTTCAGAGTACGTGTGTGTGTGTGTGTGTGTGTGTGTGTGTGTGTGTGTGTGTGTGTATTATAATGACTTTGTCCTCCATCCATGAAATCTGTTCTTCCACAAGATCTCTGTTAACAATAATGTCCGCTCTAGTTTCCATTTTATTGACCACCTCCTTCAAGTATTTCTGTTGGGTTCTTTTTCAATGTTTTAATCTCCTTGCTAAACTTTCATATATATTTTGAAGTTTTGCCTACAAAATTTATCAACAGTTTTGTTCACTTTGGAGGCTGTCTTGTAAAGATCTTAGGTAGAGTTCCTTAATTTGTGTACCTGTTTGATTCTTCCAGGTGGCCATTAATTCTTTTTGTAATTGAAAAAATTTTCTACAATATGCTCTGATCAGGCTAATCCCTCTCAAAACTCCTCCCAGATTCTCCCACCTCTCCATCCACCCAACTCCAAACCCTTTCTTTTTCTGTCTCATTAGAAAATAAACAAACAAACAAACCTTTAAAAAGCCAAACAAAGGAAAAAAAATCACAAGAATCTCTCTGTCTGTCTCATCTCTCTCTGTTTCTCTGTCTCTGTACCCCCCTCCACACACACACAATTGTTAAAAACTAACTCTATTTAAAACTAAGTTTCAGGCCGGGCGGTGGTGGTGCACGCCTTTAATCCCAGCACTCGGGAGGCAGAGGCAGGCGGATCTCTGTGAGTTCGAGGCCAGCCTGGTCTACAGCGCGAGATCCAGGAAAGGCGCAAAGCTACGCAGAGAAACCCTGTCTCGAAAAACCAAAAAAAAAAAAAAAAAAAAAAAAAAAAACAACTAAGTTTCAGCCGGGCGGTGGTGGCACACGCCTTTAATCCCAGCACTCGGGAGGCAGAGCCAGGCGGATCTCTGTGAGTTCGAGGCCAGCCTGGGCTACCAAGTGAGTTCCAGGAAAAGGCGCAAAGCTACACAGAGAAACCCTGTCTCGAAAAAACCAAAAAAAAACAAACAAAAAAACAAAACAACAAAAAAAAAAACTAAGTTTCAACTGAGTTACTGTGTAGAAAAAAAAGAAAGCCCTGGGAGTCAGCAGGACTTTATGCTTAGCCTAAGGATTGTTAGCCACAATCTTCTAGACCACAACCCTAAGGTCAACCCCATTGGCAGTTGAGTCTTGACAGCAACCTAAAGAGGAGACTTAGCTCAGAGCTACCTGACTGTCTTCCCCCAAATCCTTCCCTCTTCCCCTTACTGTGTAATTGTTAGCCTAAACTATTAACTAGACACTCATTCTGCTTCTTTTTTTTTTTTTTTTTTTTTTTTGGTTTTTCGAGACAGGGTTTCTCTGTGTAGCTTTGCGCCTGTCCTGGAACTCACTTGGTAGCCCAGGCTGGCCTCGAACTCACAGAGATCCACCTGGCTCTGCCTCCCGAGTGCTGGGATTAAAGGCGTGCGCCACCACCGCCCGGCTTCATTCTGCTTCTTGATCGCACTTTAACAGTAAGACTTTCACTTGCTCAGAAAAACAAACAAACAAAAACCTTAATAATGCCTCAGGTAACAAAAGATCCCAGAGTTGAGACAACTGTGATTTGTGCCTTTAAAAACTTCAGCGCCCCCCACCCCCACCCAGGGGAGACCTTGCCTTAGAGGAGGTGGGAATGGGGGGTGTGGGTTGGGAAGGAAGGTTGGGAGGTGGGAGGAGGGAGGACAGGGGAATCCGTGGTTGATATGTAAAACGAATAGAAAATCTCTTAATAAAAAAGGAAAGAAGGGGGGCTGGAGAGATGGCTCAGAGGTTAAGAGCACTGGCTGTTCTTCCAGAGGTCCTGAGTTCAATTCCCAGCAACCACATGGTGGCTCACAACCACCTATAATGAGATCTGGCGTCCTCTTCTAGAATGCAGGCATACATGCAGGCAGAACACTGTATACATAATAAATAAACCTTAAAAAAAAAAAAAAAGGAAAGAAGTGGGGAGAAAAGAAAATGCGGAAAACAAAACAAAAAAACCCTCCAGCCCCAGGTTCCCCCTTTGCAGCAGCTCTCAGATTGGCAAAGTGATTTTTGTCGCAACATTGTTATAAATAAACTTGGTTTTTTTTTAAATCTTTAAATGTAAGTTTTGTCTGATCCTTCTTGGTGGTATCAAACACTACAAGACACACACACACACACACACACACACACACACACACACACACATACACACACACAATTAGAAACCATAATATAGGAACCAATGAGCCAAAAGACCAATGAGACAAAAAAAAAAAAATGCCCAAACAAAGAATAGGACACAAAATGTCTAAAAAAATACCGTTGAGTTCATTGTGTCTTGCCATCTACTACTGGGCATGGGACCTCTCCTTAATTGTGGTTAATATACTCGTGGAAAATCCACTGTGGACAGCTTCTTCCTTTGCAAGCCAGTGTCAATTGCAGATAGTTTCTTGGTTAGGGCCAGGAGCCCATGTCCACTTCTGCCTCTCAGCAGTGGGACGCCATCTGCCTTGAACCTGTGCAGCTCTGTGTGTGCGGCACAGGCTCTGTGAATTCATATGTTGTATCTGGAAGACAGTTTGCTTGGAATCATCTACCACCTCTGGCTGTTACAGTCTTTCAGTCCCCTCTTATGCCTAGCTCCCTGAGCCCTGAGGGGAGGGGGTTTGATGAAGACATCCCATTTTTGGACTGAGTGTTCCAAAATCTCACACTGCACATTGTCCAGTTGTGGGTCTCTGTTAGTTCCTATCAACTGCAAGAAGGAGCTTCTCTGGCATAGGCTGAATGAGACGCTGGTCTATGGACACAGCAGGATGTCATTAGGAGTCAGTTTCATTGCTGTGATCCTTTAGCAGAACAACAGTATTTTATTTTCCCCTCGGACAACAGTCTATCCAGTCTCGGGTTCTTGGCCACTTGAGCAGTGTCCCGCATGGGTCCCCTCTCTTGAAGTGGGCCTGACATCCAATCAGAGAGTGGCCGGTTACTCTCACCATCTTTGTGCTACTATTAAACCAGCATGTCTTGCAAGCAAGTCACTGCTGTAGGTTGCAATTGTTTGCAGATTGTTGTAGGGTTTGTGACCGCATCAGGGGTGACCTTTCTCCTCAGAGTACTTTCCAGTATGGTGGACGCACGTCAATAGGGGTGAAACCTCTACTTAGACACCGGCTTGACTACTCCATGTTCAACGAGATCTGTAAGTGTTGTCTTCAGCACCCTACCAGTGGTCTGTGGAGAGCAAATAGTCTTGGTAATAGTCCATGATGTTTGGGGGTTTTCATAGGGCCCCTTTGACCAACGACTCAACTAGATTTAACCCATTCCTGCGAGTGGAGGTTTCACTTAGAAGCAAAAGATGTCTAGTTGGGGTATTGTCTCCACCATTATTTGGTAACTCCATTTAGATTTCTTCCATATATATACATATATATGTATATATATATATATATATATATATTTAAAATATATAGAAACTTCTACAATATTAGGTTTCCATGTGGTCCCTCAAATGACCCTTAGTGCTAATTGTCCCTCCTCATATTCCCTCCCTCATCCCTTCCATCCCCCTCCCCATTTAATCTTCCCACTCCAGTCTCCCCCACATCTCTCCATAACTATACATTCTATTTCCCCTTCCTTGGGAGATCTTCTCCTCCCCTTAATCCGTTACTTAACATCTCTTCTGTAGTTATACAGATTGTAGAATGCATATCAAAAGCTAACATCCACATATAAGAAAAAACATACCATATTTGCCTTTTGAAGTCTGGATTACCTCTCAGGATTATTTTTCTAGAGCCATCCATTTACCTGGAAATTTAATTGTTTAACTACTGAAAATATTGCATTATGTAAATGCATCTCATTTTCATTATCCATTCCTCAGCTGATGGACATCTAGGCTGTTTCCAATTTCTGCCTATTATGAATAGAGCAGCAATGAACATGGAGGAGCAAGTTTCTCTGTAGTAAGATCCAGAGTCCTTCAGGTCTATGACCACGAGTGGTATAGCTGGATGGTGAGCTGTGTCTATTCCCAGCTTCCTGAGGAACTGCCACATGGATGCTGTACATTTCTATGCTTCTCAGCCATTTGTGACTTGTCTTTTGAGAAGTCTCTGTTTAGTTCTGTACCCCATTTCAAGTGGGTTATTTATTTTTTGATGTTCAGTATTTAAAATTCTTTGTGTATTTTAGATACTAACCCTCTATCAGATGCGGAATCAGTAATGGTCTTTTCCCATTCTATGGCCTGCCATTTTTCCTGAATGTTGGAATCCTTTGCTGTGGAGAAGCTTTTCTGTTTCATGAGGTCTCATTTATTAACTGTTGGTCTTAGTGTCTGTGCTGTTGGTGTCCTGCTCGGAAAGGTCTTTCCTGTGCCATGAGTACAAGCCTATCTCCCATTTCACTTTTATCTGATTCATGGTACCTGGTTTGTTGAGTACTTGATCCACTTGGAGTTGAATTTTGTGCGGGGTGATAAATATGGATTTATTTTCATTCTTCTACATGCTGTCATCCAGTCTGATAAGCATCATTTACTGAAGATGCTGTCTTTTTTCCAGTCGGTATATATTTGGATTATTTGTCGAAAATCAGATGTCTATAGGTGTGTGGACTATATCTGAGTCTTCAGTTCTGTTCTATCGATCAACGTGTCTGTTTTTATTTATGCCAATACCATGCTGGGTTTTATATATATTATATACATATAATATATATATAATATACATATATATATATAATAGCTCTGTAGTACTATTTGAGATTGGAGACAGTGATACCTCTAGAAGTATTTTATTGTTGAGGATTGTTTTAGCTTTTAATACTCTTTATTTATTCTGTACATTTAGTGTTTCGATTATTATGTGTCATGGGGAATTTCTTTTCTGGTTCAGCCTGGTGTTCTGTAAGCTTCTTGTACCTTAGTAGGCATCTCCTGCTTTAGGAAAGAGCAATTTTCTTCTCTAATTTTGTTGAAAATAGTTTCTGTGCCTTTGACCTGGATTTCTTCTCTTTCCTCTAGTCCTATTATTCATGGATTTGGTCTTTTCTTGGTGTCCTAGATTTCCTGGATGTTGTGTGTCTGGGTGTTTTTAGATTGAACACTTTCTTTGGCTGAGGCTTCCATTTCTTCTATTCTGTCTCCAGTGCCTGAGACCCTCTCTTCCATATCTTGCACTCTGATGCTCAGCCTTACCTCAGAGGTTTTTGTTTGACTTCCCGAATTTTTCGTTTCCAGTTTTATTTCAATTTAGATGTTCCTTAGTGATTCTATTTCTTTGTTAAATTCTACTTTCATGCCTAGAACTGTTTTCAGTATTTAATTCAACTGTTTCTGTTTTCACAGTCTTCATTAAGTGATTTATTCATGGCCTCTTTAAGGTTCTTGAACATATTCATAATTGCTATTTTGAAGTCCTCATGTTGTGCTTCAGCTATATTGCCTCTTAGGAGGGCTACTGGGTTCTGGGGGAGACATATCGTCTTAGCTGTTAATGTTTGGGTTTTGCACTGGTGTCTAGACATTTGGAATTATGGTATTGGAGGGGATTCTAGGTGTTAGTAACTGTTCTCGTCTTTGTTGGGCTTGGGTGAGTATTCTGTTCCTTGATTTTTGTTGTCTTCTCTGGATCTTAATGGCTGTGGGTTCCCTGGTAGAGAGTGCTTCTGCAGGTCCATGGGTGACAGAGATGAGTAGAGATGGGCTTGGAGTAGAGGCTGAGAGGGGTTGAGGGAAAGAGCTAGGAGATCCTGTCTACACCGGGGGATGAGGTCCCCAGAGAGTTGGAGGTAGGGTAGGGGGAGGGGCTCCTACAAATAGACAGCAGTAGGACAAAGAATATGTCTGGAGAGACAAGGACAAAAGGGCTGGGGGGACCCGGGTCTGTACCAAGAGGTAGAGTGTCCAGCAAATGGAGGTGGAGCAGGAGGGACACCTTCAGGCCACTACAGGCTGAGTGTAGGACAGGAGCGATGATAATGGAGGACAGGAAGAGGAATGAAAATTGCTTACCTGAGTTCCAGCCCATTGCAGCCACTGGGGACCCCTGGCAGAAAGTGTTTCTGGGTATGAGCATCTGACAAAAAGGAATGAGGATTGGCTAAAAGGGAAGGCTGAGGGGGTCCACTGGAAAGAACTAAGCTGGGTCTGTGCCAAGAGGCAGAGTCCCCCGGGAATGATCCTTAATTCTTTTGAAAAATAAGACTCTAACTTCTTTCTCAGACAATTGGCCATTTGTGTAACTTGTTGGGGGGTTGACTGGTTGGTGATTGGTCATGGGTGGCTGTGTCATATTCTTTGTCTTGCTTTGTTGTGTTTTAGTATCTGTTGGGGTAGGTTTGTTTTGACTTCCTCTTCTATTTGGATATTCTGGCTCTGTGTCTCTTCGAGTAATATTTGCTTGAAATTCAGCTACAAGGATCGGTGAGACTTGGTGTTGACTACGGAATGAGTGGCTGAAGTTCTCCTGTCTTGGCTATGTGCCAAGAGGACGGAGGGTGGGGCTGCACTCAGCACCAAGGTGAGCAGATGGAGCCTACACCTGGGTCACCTCTGGATTCTGTGAACCTAATGAAGGCAAGATACCAAACTCCAGACCCAGTGAAGCCACTCTATTACCAAGGGGCTGTGGCTAGAGCCACGGGCCCAAAGTAACCTCTAAGAGCACAAAAATATAGACTCCGGGACCTGAAATGATGTTTAGGCACTTCAGACATCAGAACCCCACCCCATATTGACCTCAGAGACCACTGGGACAAACTTGATCCCTCTGAGAACCCTGGGCAGTGAAACCAAAGCTCGCCCTTGCACTGACCTCTGAGGTCACTGGTTTGGAGGCCTGGTTGCAAAGTGCTCTCTGGTTCTAGGGAATCTGGAGGCCTGGTCACCAGATGTTCTCTGAAGGCACAAAAGCCCTGAAAATCTTCAACAGAACATTGAAGAAATAAATAATCTATAAGGTTCAGACCGAGTGCTATTTTGAGAAGCATGACTGTCCCTGTACCTTTCCTACTGCCTGGGAAGTGAGTCATTTCTTCATCCCTCTCCACTCTTAGTCATTCAGTGGCTACCTTCATTACCAAATAAGCTGTTTCCATAGTGGCCTGTCTTTTATTTAATAATGTTCCCTCAGTGCAAGAGGAGTGATGCTGCTATGTTACACCACATTGTTGCAATTGATCTCTTTTATGATCACTTATTACAGTTAATCTCTGACTGTGTCTAATTTATTTTTATTACGTGTGTGTGTGTGTGTGTGTGTGTGTGTGTGTGTGTGTCCGAGTTCACATCTGTGCCATCTTGTTCATGTGGAGATTCAAAAAAGAACTTGCAAGAGTCAGTTCTCTCATTCTATGTGGCTCCAGGGGATTGAACTTGGGGCGTCTGCTGTGCCGCCCGCATGCTCACATACAAACACTGCACACAAGGTAAATAAAGTGTAATAAAAATAGTTTTAAATTAACCTACTATGTGGTTGTCTAAACTCAGAAAACCCAGCTGCTGTGAAATCATTTGCCAAAGGACTTTTTGCTGTCTGTTTTTAAGTGATACTTAAGCAGTTGAAATATAATTTAGCTTTACTCTATTGTAATTGCTTTAAACAATTTCCAAACACGGTAGGTTTAAAATAAATAACCAAATTACTTCTGGGAACCTGAAAGAACCATTCAGGAGCTGTTGACAGTCTGGTGATCAGTAGCCATGCAAGACCAGGAGCCCTGGATCCCAACTGTCACTGGGATTTATAGAGCATTAAAAATAAAAGGAAGAAAGAAATGAGGAAATGGGCTTGAGAAATCAGCTGTTCTGGGAGGCGAGCTGAGGTCTGTCAGTGGGACCAGCAGCTCACTTCTTTCCAGAGCTTCCCCTTGGCAGTCTGAAAGGTTGCCTCTTTAGCACACAGAGCAAGGTCTAGGAGCTGGGAGTTCAAGATCAAGGCATCTGCAGGGCCACTCTTCTGGAAGATCTCTGGAAGGGGCCTTCTTACCTCTTTGTCCCTGATGCCTGTGTCCCCGTCTCTGCCTCTGGCTTCCCAACACCCTCCCTTTGTGTCTTTCTGCCTCTGCCTCCTACAGGTACACTTGTCATTTGGTTTAAGGCCCACAAGGATAGTCACAATACCAGGTTCCTTGATTGCCTCTGCAGTGACCCCATTTCAAATACCGTCACATTCTGAGACACAGACATCGTTTCGACTGTGACAGTATTGTCACAGTGCATCTCCCACACCTTTGCCCAAAGTGTTTCTGTTTCTGTTGTCTGTCTGTCTGTCTGTTTTCTAGTGCTGGCCTTGGAGTATCAGTATTTATGCTTCCGGTTCTAACACTGACTCAGCAGCCCCACTATTTCTGCTTTTAGCTCAGGCTGGTCCAAGCTTGTCATTCCAGCAGCTCATTTTGACCCAGCCCTGAGTTTCAGCTTTGCCTCTGGCTAGCCCTTCACAGAGTTGGCCTCCATGGAGGCAGGGTTGATATTCTTGGACTCTGGGGCTCTGATTCTCCAAAGTTACGGTGTACTATTCTCAGAGATTCTGAAGATTGCAGATTCTGGTTGAACAACCTAGGTGGAGCTTGGAATTCTGCGTGTCCAACCAGCTCCAGGTAAAATCCATGCTACAAACAGCGGCATATGAGGCAAATGACAGGCACCCAGGACCCAGCCCCAGAAGCCCTTTCTGCCTGGTAAATGGAAGAAGGAAACCCTTCTCTGGACTGGTGAATGGAGGCTGGCATTCCCTCTCTGGACTGGTGAAATGGATGAGCATCCCCACAACAGACTAGTGAATCGAGTGGGCAGCCCCTCTCTGGCCTGGCGAATGGAGGTGGGAAACCCTCTTATTGTACTCAGGAGCAAGGCTACAAAACCAAGACAGAGTACCATCTGCTCCCACATGGGTCCTTCTGCATCCTGGAGGTCAAGGAGTAGGGCTCAGAGGAGAACCAAGGACCTCTTAGGAAACCCATATTCTCTGAGACCTTCCTTCTTACATCCCTACCCCAGCCCCCCCATCTCTTGGCCTCTTAGGCACTCAGACACACCCTGGGCATGCCAGCTGTCTCTGTCTTCACCATTTGGTGGAGACAGGTCAAACATCCACACCCCTCCTTGCAGGAAAGCCAGCACAAGACTGTGAGATGATGGAGAATAGGAAGGACTCTGTTGGTTATGTAAGTGACTTCCAGATGATCAGGCTATTTCTTCAGTAGTGCCAGCCAGCAAGTGGGGCAAATGTGGCTAGCTGTCCATCCCAGTAGACAACAAAAGAGAGAGATGGAGGTCTTGTGGAGAGGCTAGGCTTTTGTGTCACTGTAGAAGCTCTGTATTGGAAGGGGCCTTCTTACCTCTTTGTCCTTGATGCCTGTGTCCCCGTCTCTGCCTCTGGCTTCCCAACACCCTCCCTTTGTGTCTTTCTGCCTCTGCCTCCTACAAGTACACTTGTCATTTGGTTTAAGGCCCACAAGGATAGTCACAAGAAAGGTGTACCAAAAAAAAAAGATGTGGCAGGGTCAGAGCCTCCCTTCTAGCACAATGGTGAGGCAGGCCAGCGAAAGTTCAGACACTCCTGAGGCTAGCTGGCACCCCAAATTGTACCTTGCACTTCAGTTTTGAGATTGTTCATGCAGTCTGACTCAGGGACTCAGTTATTGTCTTCAGAGTGATGCCTGCCTTTCAGTGTGACCCCAGAAGCCTGGTGACTGCTATTTGAGATTGAAGCTCCTTGGAATTATAACATAAATATCATGTCCAAACAGTCACAGATTCCTGAGGAACCTGAAAAAGAAGTCAGCCACTACGTAGCACGTGCTTACTCATGGCTACAAGCTCCAGGGCTCCAGACTGTCCTCTGGTGAGTGGCCATCTGGTAGTGCCCGGCTCAGTGGTTATCATACCCACACTGACCTTTCCAAGAATACTTCCAAACCAGGCACCCGTAGACGCTAATACCACCCTTCTTGCTGCTCCACCCCCTCCCCCTTCACACAACCTAGAAGGAAATGGCTATTTTAGGCAAGGAAGAAAGGGTAGAAGGAATTTCCCATAAGGCTGTCACACTTGGCTGGTGCTGTTTCAGACAGTGAACAGACTGCCCTATCTACCCAGCCCATCTGTCGATGGCTTCTAGGCAAAAGGGAGAAAGGGATGGAGGATGGACACCCGGTGGGCGGCCATCAGCATTCTCTGTTATGCTGTAGAGGTGGCTGTGTGGGTGGTAGCTATGGTGAGAGAGACTAGTTCCACCACAAGAATTATTTCTGAAGTAATGAACACCCTGTCAGAGAGGTAGGTATACAAGCAGAGATTGGCTGTTTACTGCTGGGGGTGGGGGGTGGGGGGAGCCTGACTGGGCAAGTGCCACCAGATGTGCCTGGTGGATGCCATGGATGACTGTTTTCACGTTAGTGCCACCAGATGTGCCTGGTGGATGCTATGGATGCCCGTTTTCATGTTAGTCTTCAACAGTGCTGCTTCCTTTGGACATTTTCTTCCCCCCAGCACTATGCGGCCCTGCCTACCTTACCTAAGATGGTCAAGGTCAACTGATAATAAGCCAGGAGCTGAAGAAACCCCAGCTGGAAATAGGCTTAAAGTGGAGATTCGATCTCGGGGCTTGACGACTTACACCTGCCTGTAGCTGAACCTCACCCATCTTGCTGTCTCCAGTCCTAAGACATTGATGAGGCTAATCGTGATGGGATTTAGAATCGCCATGAAAACAAATTGGTTAGATTATCTGAAGTGGGAGGACCTGCCTTAAATACGGGTAATCCCATTCTGTGAACTGGGGGCCCAGACTGAATAACGAGGAGGAAGGGAGCCGAGCACCAATGCTCATCTCTCTGATTACTGAGTGTAGACACAATGTGACCGGCTGCCTCCAACGTCATGATGGAGGACATGCCTTAGAACTGTGAGTCAAAATAAGCACTTCCTTCCTTGAAGTGACATTTATCATGTATTTTGTCACAGTAACAAAACAAGTAATTAATAACCAGGGAGTAAATACCCTTGAGGGGGGGTGTTAATGTTTACTTTTGCTTAAGTCAACTTGGGTGGAATTCTATCATCCAAAAATTGTCTTCTCTAGTAACCCTGTTCTTAGAAAAGAACAACAATAAACAAACGAAAAGCAAGTTTCATCTTTTCCATTCAGTTTTAATTTTCAGTTGTATTATTATTTGTCTTGTATGCTTGTGTGCATGTTGGTGGGAGTACATGTGTGCCGTGTTGCTCTAGTAGAGATCACAGGAGGACATGGGAGTCACTTTTCTCCTTCTACCTTGTGGGTCCCGGGAATAAACTCAGTCACCAGGCTTGGTGGCGGATGAACCACCTCGCTAGTCCTTTATCTCTTTAAGATTACAGTTTCATTATTTTTGAGATGGGATCCCATCCAGGCTAGCGATGACATCCTGGCTCAAGCTACCCTCCCTGTCTTGGCCTCCCACATGTTGGCTTTACCTCTGAACACTTCACATCCCCAAATAGTTCATTTCTTTTGCTGCAGCTTCAGGGAGAGCACCATCGGCCTGTAGCGTGTGGCCTTCCCAAACAGCCCTCCTCCTCTGCCTCGGGAAAGCAACCCACAGAACTAGAAGATGAAATAGACTAGCACTCCAGTCAGAGCTGCAATTCCAGCCTTCGCTCCAGCAGAGAGCTGACCTCACCCAGAGCGGTTCCCATTGTCCCAGCTGTCCCCAAGCAGTGTTTCGACAGCTGGTTTCTGCACAGGCTTTCAGAAATGGCTGCTTGAATGAATTAAAATGTGCGAAGTTTCTTTTCTTTTAACAGTATTGAAGGTTGAATCCTTGCTCTTCTCCAGCAAATGGGCCAGAAGCCTTTGCCTGTGGCTCTATCTCACTAAATCACCACTGAGGACAGTCTATTATCCTCAGGAGCCTCGGGAATTGTCTCAAGGTCATGGGCTGCGATGGGACATTGATCTTAACAGTACTGTGCTTGACTGCAGTCTCTTCGCCCACAGTGACATTGCCAGCACTCCAAGGGACTTCAGGTCTTTATAACGGAGAAATGAAGATAGATGGCACATTGTCACCACCACCAATTGTACTTGCTCTCTCTTTCTCTTTGCTGCCCAGCCAAGGGCTTGAAACCAAGCTGCTCTGTTCACTCTGAGTTATTGGCCATTGCTATCCATGGCTGCCCTCCCGCTCCTTGCAGCGGCAGGAGGGGCTGGGCCAGGGGATGGTATAGAGCTCTGTATGAGATACGGTATTTCACAGGCTACCTGCACACGTCTAACTGTGCTTTCTGTGTCAGAAGGGCAGCCAGTGCTGGGCAGAAGTCCCCAAAGCTCACTGGGACCTGGGCCAAATGCCTGCGTGTGATTTTAGGGTTGAGTGAAGTAAGTACAAACAGACCTCCTGCTGGGTGAGAACCAGGCTCCCTCAAGCCCAGCCCCCTTCTCAGCCCCTCCCCTCAGCTCCTGTTCGCTGTGTCTCCGCAGGCCGAAGCCAGCCAGAAGCAGTGGCTGGGGGTGGGGGTTGTGAGGGGGAACGGGATGGGACGGGATGGGGCAGACAAGCTAACAGGACAACAGATGTTTCTGGTTCTTCCACAAGCAGAGTGGACCTAGCCCATCTGATTACTTCTGCAAGAGACTGAGTGAAGATGTCCTTCACCTGGCATGGCTGGCTGCAAAGGCTAGCCTTCAGGAGACAGCAGGCTGGCTGGGGCTGGGGCCCAGGGCCCCTGAGAAGCAGCTGTGCACTGCTGGGGGGTGGGGGGAGGGGGAGGCTGGGAACTACGGACAAGAAAAACAGAAAATAGCTGGGCATGCTAAACAACATCCTTGACTTCGCACATCTCCCCCGAAAACCCCTCCTTGTTTAGTAAGCCTTCCCAGCGACCTTGAAGGAGAGACAGAGGTGGCCATGCCGTGTAGTCTCTGCCCAAGCCTGCCTGAGATCTGGCTGTATCCCCCAAACAGCTCCCCCTTCCTCCACATCCAGGACACCTTTAGAATCCCACCCTAGGGTTTCAAAACAACCAATGAAATGATAAGCTACTGTGTGTGGAAGACAAAGAAACAAAAGTTACATTAAAAGTCCTGCCTCACCCTGTTCCTCACTCAGGTCTTTCAAACAGGAGTTCATCTGAGTCTGCCTGCGTGCTTCAGGGCTGCTTTCCTGAAGACGGCTCAGTCTCTTCACATCTCTGATCAGAGTCCCACTGGCTCACAGCTCCGGAGGGGCCTGGAAGGTGCTTCCAACGAAGCCAAACAAGTGACTCCCACCCTCAGCCTGGGGAACTCCCAAGACTATTCTCCTTACAGTGCTTTATAGCACTCACTAGTTTTTAAATTAATTTGTTTTCTCTGCAATGGTAAGGTCCACAGCTTAACTCTTGATGCACACGGGTCTCTGACACTGAGTCCATTCGTATGCATTAGAACCAGTTATAGAACTTGCTGAGCTTTCCAAACTGAAGACTGTGCCCTTAAGCACTAGCTCCTCATCCCTCCAGCCCTTGATCACCTCTACTCATTGTCCCTGAATTTGACTCCTGTGGGGAGCATACAGAAGTGGCATCACTCAGGATGTGTCCTATGACTGCCTTATTTCGCTCAGCTTAATGACTTCAGGGT
Organism: Peromyscus californicus insignis; assembly: GCF_007827085.1. NCBI lineage: Eukaryota > Metazoa > Chordata > Mammalia > Rodentia > Cricetidae > Peromyscus > Peromyscus californicus. The sequence goes on from NW_026294551.1 coordinate 63,193,121, forward strand.
TTGTCCAAGTGGCAGCAAGTGGCAGGAGTGCCTGTTTTATAAATAAGGATAATCACCCACTGTGTGGGTGGAGCACATCCATGCTTCCAAGGCTTGCTTCCAGCTTCTAACTTTTGTGAATAACACTGCTATAAAATGGTTGTTTAAATATCTGTATCAACCAGCTGTTGTCATTGTAACAAAAAAATCAAAACTGAAATAATCAAGTTAAGAGAAGAAAAAGTCAACCCGGTATGGTGGCACATGCCTTTAATCTTAGCACTTGGAGGGAGGGGCAGGTGGATCTCTGTGAGTTCAAGGGCAGCCTACAGATCAAGTTCCAGGACAGCCAGGGCTATATTGTGAGACATTATCTCAGAAGAAGAGGAAGAGGAGGAGGAGGAAGAAGAGAAAGAGGAGGAGGAAGGAGAAGGAGGAGGAGGAGGAGGAAGGAGAAGAAGGAGGAGGAGGAGGAGGAAGGAGAAGAAGGAGGAGGAGGAAGGAGAAGAAGGAGGAGGAGGAGGAGGAGGAGGAGGAGGAGGAGGAGGAGGAAGAAGAAGAAGAAGAAGAAGAAGAAGAAATCTATTTAAGTTCATGACTCCACAGTTTCTGTCCATTGTTGCTTTGCCCATCACTGTGGTGGCAGGTGTCACGGCAGCAGAAAAGCAATCATCAATATCACTCCGCTACAAACCCTGCGACTTACAGCAGTGACCTGCCTGCAAGATATACTGGTGTAAGGCTGGAGAGATGGCTCAGGGGTTAAGAGCACTGGCTGCTCTTCCAGAGGTCCTGAGTTCAATTCCCAACAACCACATGATGGCTCATAACCATCTGTAATGAGATCTGGTGCCCTCTTCTGGTGTGTGTATACACAATAGGTAAATCTTTAAACACACACCCAATAAAGAGATACACTGGCGCAATGGAGGCACAAATGTTTGGGTGTTACCCTGACTTTAAGGCCCACTCCATGGGATGGTACCCATACTTGACACTGTGAAAATTAATTAATTTTTTACTTGGGTCCTGGGGATTAAACTCAGGTCTTCATGCTGGCATAGCGAGTGCTTTACTGAGCTGTCCTCCCAGCCCTAGGCTAAACTTACTTTAAGGAACTGCCATACTACTCTGCTACATTGAGCAGTTCAACAAATATTTATTGAGCATCTTTGTCTTCAACACCTACCTCACCGGGCCTGGTGGCACAGGCCCGTCATCCCAGCCCCTTGGAAGGCTGAGGCCAAAAAATCAGAAGTTGAAGTTCAACCTGGGCAATTCAATGAGACCATGCTTCTAAATAAAAAGTGAAGAGGTCAAGGGATGTAGCTCAGGGGTAGACTTGCCTATGAGCACCGAGGCCTGACTTCAGTCTGCAGTACCACAAACGAAACAAGCCTCTTTAACGTTTCCCTGATAGAGTGATTCTTAAAGGTTGCACTGGGATGTTAGGGTGCAAATGCCAGGTGAAAGCAGGGCAGAAGGTATAGGGCTGCCCCTGCTTGTCACCAAGAGTAAGTACACAGAAAAATGTCTGTACATAGACTTCGTACGGCTCCTGGGAGGAGGAAGATGCTCGTTGTGGCTTAATCCAAAGCTCTGCAGAGCTCAGGATAGATGAGAAAACCAGGGGCTGTGCTTCAAGGCTGGTATTAAGCTCTCACTGAGGCAGAGGCATCTGGAAGTTCATCAGCTTGAAGGAGGAAGTGCTCAATTGGGCTCTGAGTCAGAGGTTTCAAGGCAGAGTCAATGGCTCTTGTGTGGTTTTGTAAATTCTCCTAAAGGACCATGTATCAATTGTTTGGTTCCCAGTATGTCTCTGTTGGGATATGCTAGAACCTTGAAGATGTGAGACCTAATAGGAGGTGAAATCTCTGGGATGTATCTTTGTGAGACTAAACTTTACCCTAGTTCTACAATTAAGTGAAGCTCTTACCTAAGTTTAGACAAGCTCCAACCTAACCTATACAAAATCTTACCAGTGGCTCTGCCATACACCTAGCCCTAAACCTAACACTAACCACAGCCATAAACCTAACACTAACCATATCCATAACCCTAACACTAACCCTAGCCATAACCCTAACCTTAACCCTTGCCATAAACCTAGCCCTAACACTAACACTAACCCTAGCCAAAACTCTAACCCTAAAGCTACATCTAGCCCAAACACTAAAATTAGGAATAACTTAATCATATGCCAACTACTTAAACTAACTGTAACTATTACATCAATGCTACACAAACTCTATCCCTAAGCCAAATACCATGCCTTTCCCAAGTTCTGACCTAAACCATAACCCTTAACCCTAAATTTAGCCCTCATAAGCTCGATTTGTAAATTTAGATCTAAAACTAATCCTAACCCTAACTCTAACCTTACCTTAACCCTACAAATAACCAAAACTACAATTCTACCTAACCCTAACATTAGGTCTAATTAGAACCCTAACCCTAGCACTAACCAAAACCTAAACGTAGCCCAAACACTATCCACAACCTTAACCCGACCATTACACAAAGCCCTACATCTAACCCAAACACTGTCTCAAACCATAGTCTTAATCCTAAAACTAACCCTAATTCTAACCTAACCCTAAATGGAGCCCTAATTCTAACTGTAGCCCTAACCCTACCTCTGACCCTAGCCACAACCATAAACCTAACACTACATCTAACCATAGACCTAACTGAATAAAACCCAATCATAACTCTTATCCTAAAGTTAACCCTAGCTCAATCACTAATTCTAAATATACCCCTAACCCTAAATGAAAAGTAAACCTATCTCTAGCCTGAACCCTAAAAGTAGATCTAAAAATAACCTTAATCCTAGCTCCAGCACTAATTGTAGCCTTTACACTAACTTTATACTGAGCTCTAACCTAACCCTATCCATAATCCTAACCATGCTCTGGCACCAATCCTAACCCTAAACCTGAACCTAGCTCTCTAACCCTAACCCTAATATTAACAATAGCTCCAACTCCAAACCTAGCACTACCTTAACTGTAAACCTGTCTCTAACACAGAAGAAGGGAACACACAGGAAATGTGGGACACCATGAAAAAAAAATCTTCAAATTGTAGGCACAAACGAGGGAGAAGAATTCTGTCCATGGCATAGACCAGATCTTCAACAAGATCATAGAAGAGAACTTGCACAAAACTAAGGAAAGACACACACATACAGATGGAAGGAGCACACAGAACACCCAATAGACGAGGTTGGGAAAGAAGATCCCCATGGCATATCACAGTTAAAACTCCAAGTATACATAACAACAATAAAAAACAAACAAAACACTGAAACCACAAGAGAAAAAACACAAGTCACATGTAAAGGACAACTCATCCGAATAACAGCTGATTTGTCAGTGGAAACGGAAAAACAGATAAGCCTGGAGTAATTCATTCTAAACCTAAAAGGCTATGATAGCCAACCTAGACTAATGTACCCACCCAGAACTAGCCACCAGTTGAAGAAGAAAGAAAAACTTTCCACAGTATAAACAGCCTAAAAAAATTATACCCAACAAACCAAACCTAAAGAAAATACAGGAAGCATTATTTCTGGCTGAAGAGAAGAATGAGCAGAGTAGGAAACCACAACTATTTTTTTTTTTTTTTTGAGGCAGGGTTTCTCTGTATAACAGTCCTGGCTGTCCTGGAACTCACTTTGTAGCCCAGGCTGGCCTTGAACTCACTGAGATCCGCCTGCCTCTGCCTCCCGAGTGCTGGGATTAAAGGGGTGCGCCACCACCGCCCGGCTGGAAACCATAACTATTAAAACACAAAGTGCCACTGGGAAAGCAAACAGTACCAAAAAATCAACAACGTAATGACCACAATTAATGCACATTTCAATAGTAACTTTAAGTATCAGTGGCTTCAATTCTCCAATCAAAAGACACAGGCTGACTGAGTGGCTCAAGAAACATGAGCCATCGATCTGTTGTCTAAAAGGAACTCTGCTTTAAGATAGGCTCTGCCTTAGAGTAAAGGAACGGACAGAAGAGCCCCAATCCAACGGGACAGGAAGCACACAAGCATCACTATCCTAATATCTGAGAAAACAGACCTCAAACTACAACTAATCAGAAGAGACAAAAGAGGGACTCTTCATTCTAACCAAGGGAACAGCTAACCAAGACGACCTTACTCACTGTCAACTTGTTGACATATACAGATCTGTGTCTGCTGGACCTGGGGTCTGAGGACCTGAAAGAATGGGGCAGACTACAGTCTAATGCTGTAGACACTTTACTTCAGTTTCAGTGTCCCTTTATGCAGGAATGAAACAAAGAAAGCAATGATCCAAGGCTGGTTCTTTGAGCTCAGAAAAACATGATCAGAAAAATATGTAAATAAATGTCAGTAAGCACATACTAAATATTAACAGAGCAGCCCTTTCCCAGAACTTTCTCAGGACAGACCAATTTGAATGCAGTTGCCTGGCACGTACTATAGATTCTATCTGGAAAACACGGAAGCAAGGCAGAAGGCCACATCCAGATTCAGGGTGCACTGAGGACAGCACTCAGCATAACGTTATACCAGATTGGGTTCTATAGCTTTGATCTGACATCCAACAAGAATAAACATGTCTTTTAAATTGAATGTAAATGTAAATGCTTGTCACAGGAGGCACAAAAACATGTCAAGAACAAACCTGGGAACAAAATGCATTTGAGGTAAAAGGCCCTCTGCCTTTTTTTCTGGAGTCTCTCTCAGAGTTTCCCCAAAGGCATATTCACCATGTGTCATTCTTTTGACCATGTTCCGACACTATCCTAAACACATATGTATCAAACCAACTTTATAAAAAAAAAATCCACTACTGGATTTAGAGACACAGATTAACATCACTGCATTAATAGAAGGTGATTTCAGTACCCCACTTTCTTTAATAGACAGTTCATCTGGCCAAAAAATAAACAGAGAAGCATTAGAATTAATTGACATTATACATCAAATGGACTTAACAGATATCTACAGAATATTTCACCCAAACACCAAAAATGCACATTCTACTCAGCAGCACATGAGAGCTTTTCTAAAACAGACCCTGCTGCTTATGTCATCAAACATGGAGACATCAAGCTGGTGTCTATGCACACTACTGGAGGAGAAAAGTAATCTTTATCACCATTGAAACAAATAATCAAATATGAGTCTTTTCTATCAAGTATTATAAATTTTGAGTTTAAGACAAGGAATTAAGATCTTTTTATCATCCCCACCTTTAATGCAAATCTTCCATCCTTCCCACCCTCAAAACCTGTGTTTGCACAAAGACCCACTCACTGCTCTGTTCTAGGAATGTGATGGCCTGGAGCTGTGGCCCTCTGCTCCTTAGAGCAGGGATCTCTTTCCCCTTCCTCCTTCATTTCCTGTGTGCCAGTTCTTTTTAGACTAGCCAATCAAATAAGATTGTGAGACTGGACCCTAGCCAATGAGGATAAGGCACAGCCTCCCCCTGATTTAGGATTAAAAACCAAATATACTTCCTGTCTGGGTGTGTTCTCTCTTCCAAGCCCACCGTCTTAATCAAGAGTAAACTTTACCTTGTCCAGACACTTCTGTTAAAATAGTGTCTCTTTCTTTATGGCCCTGAATTTATTTGTTTCTTTCTTTCTTTCTTTCTCTAGAAATAGGGTTTCTCTGTATAGCTCTGGCTGTCCTAGAACATTCTCTGTATCCCAGGCTAGCCTCCAACTCAGAGATCTGCCACTTCTGCCTCCTGAGTGCTGGGATTTAAGGCTTATGCCACCATAAACATATTAACACCATGATGGTCATGGACTCTACCCTCTGAAACTCGAAGACACAAATAAACTCTTCTAGAAGTCGCCTTGGTTGTAGTGTCTTACCATGGCAATACAAAAGTAAGTAAGACAACACCCGGGAGTAGATGTCTTCCTTTGGGGAGGTAAGGAGAAAGGAAGACCCAAGTGTGAGTATGGGCTCCTCAAGAGAGAGCTGCAGTTAACGTCTTAGCATTAGCTGTAGACAACATTTTGGTGGCTCCCAGGGCAGATCTCAAGTGTGAATGAAAATTCCTGGAAAGAAGTCTCTGTAGAGGCTGATGACTGATAAACACTTCAAAGACTATGGGGAGGTTGGAACATTGCTGATCTGATATCCTACGTACAATTTGTTTTAAGCTATTGATAACCCCCAAACAAGCCATTCCTTGCCCACCTCTGCATCAGACCTAGCATTCAGATGAGAACCTTTGAAATGTATTAACTTAACAAAATCCTCTTCACTACCGGAAAGGCCAAGACTGTGATCAGGTAAAATTGGAGAGTATAGGCGAGATTCCCCCCATCTTGCTATAACCCAACTGTGCTGGCAAATTTTATGCCAACTTGCCACAGACTAGAGTCATCTGAGAGGAGGGAACCCCAGTTGAGAAAATGCCTCCATAAGACTGGGCTGTAAAAAGATAATCAGACTACAACCCACAGCTCCAGAGAAGCTAGCTAACAAGGAGGGACCCTAAGAGAGACACATAGACAGCCCAGCAAAGGAGAAATAGATGAGATCTACATGAGCAAACTGGGAATGGGGGCAGTGATGGAGGGCAAAGAATGGGGGATGAGAACATAAGGAAATGGGAGGGTTGAGCTGGAATAGGGACAGAGTGGGAGAGCAAGGAAAGAGATACCGTGATAAATGAAGACCTCATGAGGGTGGGAAGAGGCAGGGTGCTGGGGAAGCTCTCAGGAATCCACAAGGATGACCCCATCTTGGACTACTGGCAATGGTCGAGAGGGTGCCTGGATTGGTCTACTCTGGTGACCAGTCTAGTGAATACCCTAACTGTCATCATAGAGCCTTCATCCAGTGACTGATGGAAGCAGATGCAGAGATCCACGGCCGGGCACCAGGCTGAGCTCCGGGAATCCGACCAATGAGAGAGAGGAGGGATTCTGTGGGCAGGGGATGTTGAGAGCATGACGGGAAAACGTGTAGAGATGACCAGCCACACTAGTGGGAACCCATGAACTGTGGACTCATAGCTCTGGAGCCCCATAGGACTAGACTAGGCCCTCTGGTTACAGGAGACAGTTGTTTAGCTCGAACTGTTTGGGGGGCCCCCAGGCAGGGGGATCGGGATCCATTCCTGGTGCATGGGAGGGCTTTTTGGAGCCCAGTGCCCAGGGAGTAACACCTTGCACAGCCTTGGTGCAGGGGGGAGCGGCTTGGACCTGCCTCAGCTGAGTGTGCCAGGCTCTGCTGACTCCCCATGGGAGACCTTGATTTGGAAAATGTGGGGATGGGGGGTAGGTTGGGGGAAAAGGATGGAGGGTGGGAAGAGGGAAGGGGGGATCAGTGGTTGGTATGTAAAGTGAATAGAAAATTTCTTAATAAAAAAATTTAAAAAAAAAAGATTTCTTAGTGATTGATGACCCCATTGTGGGATCAACCGTGGGATGGCAGTCCTGAGTTTTTTAAGAAAGCAGGCTGAGCAAGCCATGGGGCACAAGCTCCTCCATGGCCTTTGTATCACTCCTGCCTCCAGATTCCTGCTCTGTTTCAGTTCCTATCCTGACTTCCTTTGATGATGAACAGTGATATAAAAGTGTAAACCAAACAAACCCTTTCCTCCCCAAGTTTACTTTGGTCATGGTGTTTTATCACAGCAATAGTAACCCTAACAAGTTGATACCAGGAGTGGGGTATTGCTGTAACAGACCTGACCATGTTGTTTTGGGAGGATTATGGAAGGACTTTCTAGAAAAGCCATTGAGTGTTGAGAGCTCAGTGGAATGTTCTGTAGGAAGTTGGAAGGTAAGAATGTTGAGAGCAGTGTAGATGCTGGAGGCCTGGCTTGTGAAGTTTCCGAGGGAATCAAAGACTTTTTGGGGCCTTTTGTGTGAAGAATCTGTGGTGTCTGGTCAGCAGGGGCTGAAGAATCAGCTGTGATCGAGATCAGCATCGTTGAGGTGGAATCTTCTGGGAAGTGTTTCCTGAGAGTCAGCATGTCGAAGCTGTGTTCTAGAGGTGACTGAGGTTGTAGCTTGTGCTGGCAGCCGAACTTGGTAGTGTAAGAATCACCCAGGTGGTTTTGGAGGCGTGAAGGGGTCATGGAGAGCAGCTGAGGCTCACACTATGGCCTGGAGGGGCCATGGTGAAGGTACAGACTCGATGGCAGTTGAAGCCCCAGGATTGACAGAGTCCTGGAGAGAAGTTGAGGCTTGGCACCATGAAAAGAGCCCAGAAGAGGCTCTTGGTGAAAGTGCAGGCCAGTTGCAGTCAAGATGCTAACATTATGGAGATGCCAGTGCCATGGGATGACCACCAAGAACAGCAGCAGTGGAGTGGAGTCTGCCCAAGCTTAGAAGACAAGCTGTGCATGCTGCAGAGGCCGGCGCCGGAGAAGTGACCCAGAAGACCGTGAGTGAGTCCCAGATATTATCCACTGAATTATTTACACCACTGGAGTTCAATTTTGCTTTGTTCAGATTGTGACTGTGCCCTGGTTCCTCCCTCTTGAAGTAAGAACGTATTTAGCTTATTTTTTATTTTACAGGAGCCCACAGTTGAGAGACTTTGAATTTTTTTTTCTTTTGGGTTGCGCCACTACCACCCAACTGAGACTGAACTTTTAAAGTGTTTGAACTGGTAAAGACTGTGGGACTTTTAAGTTTGCAATATGTTTTATATTTTTGATATTTAATAATCTGAGATTTGGGGAATGAACCCCCCAAAAATGAAAAGTTATGTCTTAAAAAGTGTTGTGTGGCTGGGCGGTGGTGTCGAACACCTTTAATCCCAGCACTCAGGAGGCAGAGGCAAGCAGATCTCTGTGAGTTCAAGGCCAGCCTGGTCTACAAAGTGAGTTCCAGGATACCAGGACTGTTACACAGAGAAACCCTGTCTCAAAAAACCAAAAAAAAAAAAAAAAAGTGTTGTGTGTGCTAGGTGGTGGTAGTACACACCTTTAATCCCAGCACTCAGGAGGCAGAGGCGGGTGGATCTTTGTGAGTCTGAGGGCCAGTCTGGTCTACAGAGTAAGTTCCAGGACAGCCAGGGCTACACAGAGAAGCCCTGTCTCAAAAAAACAGCAACAGGCCGGGCGGTAGTGGTGCACGCCTTTAATCCCAGCACTCAGGAGGCAGAGGCAGGTGGATCTCTGTGAGTTCGAGGCCATCCTGGTCTCCAAAGCGAGTACCAGGAAAGGCACAAAGCTACACAGAGAAACCCTGTCTTGAAAAAAAAAGAAAAAAGAAAAAAGAAAAGAAAAGAAAAGAAAAAAACAGCAACAAAAGGTGTTGTGTGTTGTGTTAACAAGGGGTTGGGACACCGACTCGCTCATCTCCCACTAATATATTTTTTAAAAGCCTTGATTTACAACTTTCTTTGTTCTGTTACTATAGAAACTACAAGAGGCTATTTCCTTATTAGAACATAGTATTGGGGGCCACGGCCATGTGTATTACAATTTTTCTCAAAATAAACTATGCCTTTTTCATTTCTTCTTTTGTCAAGAGCTGCTTCTCTTGACAACAGAAGCTTGCTAAGGACCCTCCTCCATTCTCTCTCTATTTTGATGGGTGAATTTACTGGGTGGCTCTGGAGATATTTTGGAAGGAATTATAATCTGGGAAACCAGAAGCATCTAGGGACACTTCAGGGCATTAGTATGTGCCCTCTCCCTGAGATTTCTACTTAATCACAGCTGGTGAGCTAGAAGGGCCTTCAGCAGTTGTTAATTGTGCTCACATTCTTGCAGATCCCCAGGGAAGGGACTCCTTCCCTTCCCATGTCCCCGAGATTTTCCATGTCTTTCCATCCTGTCTCAGGGGAATTGTGGTCCCTAAGAAATGGGGGTGCTAGAAAGAACATCATTGATGCCCTCCAGACCCCTGGCATCACTTCTAACCTGTCCTTCTGTGGTACCTGGCTTCTGCACTCTTGAGGGGATACACCTTGCTTCCATCCCCTCCCCCATCCTGGGGCAAGCTCAGGAATCTGGGTTCTTGCATCCCATATCAAGGCAGCCAGAGCCAGTGATGTAGGCGGGCACTTTTTATTTTTCCTGATGGCATGTCATATTAATTGTACTTTCCTCATGCACAAGAAAGACCCTCTCAGTTCCCAGAAGACCAGACCAGCCACTTCCCTGAGGGCCCACAGAGACCTGGGGGAGGGGGTGGGGTATTCTTTCTCCACAGGGGACAGGGAAATGTGTCTCCTTATCCCTTGGATATTTCCACCAGGCCCTGTAAGGAAGCTATTTTAGGAGCAGCTTCTTTACCAGAGCCCAGGGAGGGGCAGACTGCTCTGAGTGTTTGCTTTTTCCCTTCTCCGAGATGTGTTTGGCAATGGCACATGAGCTGTGTAATCCTCCCTCCAGCCTGCCCTCAGCACGGCGTGTCCCCAAGGACACCAAAGGTCACCAAACATATGCAAGGCTGGGTTTAGCTCTGATCTGAGTCTGGACACAAAACCTTCTGTGACACCGTCAGGAATTACGTCACTAGTCCCAGTCAGGTGCTAGCCAGGCAGCACAGGCTTTCTAGACACCCAGAAAAGGCAGCTCTGCTGAGGCTCGCTCCCTGTGTCTCTGGGGGCCACAGAAGAGCCTCCTGGGCCAGGGCTCTGCATCCCTTGCCTTTGTCTTCAGCCAGTCTCCAGGTTGGGGCTCCTGGTGCCAAAATTGAAAGAGAGGCGTCCCCATGGACGGATGCAAACAGCCCTGTCTCGTTCCTACAATCTACTCCACAAGGGTGCACCCAGAGAGGGGGCTGGTCACTTGGACTTTGGGCCTCAGAGCCAGGCATGGTGTCACAGGTCTGTAATCCCAGAATTCAGGAGGCTGAGGCAGGAAGTTCACAAGTTCAAGTACAATCTGAGGTACTTAGTTCATTCGGGATCATCCTAAGGTTACATATGGTGAGACTTTGTCAAGAAAGGAAGGAAGGAAGGAAGGAAGGAAGGAAGGAAGGAAGGGAAAGAAAGAAAGGGAAAAAAAGTAAAATCCCAGAGTGTGGGCCTCAGCTGGGGTGCTCTGCCTGCCCTCCACTTTCTTACCCTGGCTTGCACAGACAGGTTCACATAGCTTCTCCAGGCTCTTTTTGGTCCTTGCTGATGCAGCCAGGCTAACACTGACCCAGGGTGACCTGTGATGTCTCATAGAGAAAAGACATGAGGTCAGGGGTTGAAATGGAGATCACAGCATTTCCTGAGCCACCTTGAAGGAGGCCCGGGACACAGCATCCCTGCCCTGCCAGAGTCAAACCCAGGCCTTCTGCTTCCACGCTTTCTCTCCCACATGGTCATGAGAGACGTCCAGAATAAAGCAAGCACTCCCCACTTCCCTGTGGTTTTTACCAGTATACAGAATGAACTTTGAGCAGACCTGCTGCGTGGGGCTGGCTTCCACCCTCTCAGACACAATTCCTGCATGCTGCGCAAGAGCCCCAAGGCCCACCTTCCAACCAAACAAACACAGAGCAGGTAGCAGGGAGAAGGGAGGGAGGGGAAATAAAAACGATCCTTCACTAGGCGGCCTACATCCATCATCCTCCATATCAGTCACACTGGGTGCTCTTCCTGGCTCATATTACAGCTGGGAAACTGAGGCTGGGAGAGGTGAGTGTAACAACTCTCCATGATGTTTATGGAAACTTCCAACAAACCCCAGACACCCAAAACAAATGCTTCCTACCTCTTAGACCCTGAGCAAGTATCCCAGCTCCTCAGCCCCTCAGACTCTTTGTCTAGAAACTGGGCACTGGGAAATTAAACCCCATAGACAAGATGGCAGGTGTCCTTAGGACCTTGGCAGGACTACAGCTTCTGTCATTTTCTAAGTTAGACGCTAGTTTCCACCTCAAAAACTGTGCCTGGCAGGGCCAGGCCTGGAACAGCCCGGTGGTATCAGCAGTATGGTCCAGAAATGACTGCTTCTCTGACACCAGTCCTCTGCCTAGGGATCATTCTGGCAGGTGGCGATGGCCTTTAAGGGACAGCCAGGAACATACAGGAAGTACTTGAGGAGGTTCAGTGAGGGATGAAACTCCTCAATCCTCCCCTTGGGATGGTAACAGTTGGAGTTGTTTCCTGCAAGAGGCCAGAGCCCTTTAGGGAGTGGGCACACAAGCGTCATGAGTGGCAGCCTGCCCCCTCCCTCCCTGGATCTGGGTCCTTTAAGTCCCCAGATGGCTTCACCCAGTGCCAACTTGCCAGCCTCCTTGTCCTCCTCTGCCCCAGCCTTTCTCTCAAGCTGCATCCCAAGGATGCAGTGTTAATTGAAGTTCTGGTTGCTAAATTGTCCTTGGAGCTGAGATGAGCTGAGCATGGAAGGCAAATTGAGGCAGCTCTAGCCTGGGTCCTCAGCTGCCCTGCTGGGCGGGGAGTGGAGACCAGAGCAGCCGGGTGCAGCCACCGCGTGATGCCAGCACAAACATCCTCAAGCCTCAGCCACCCACCTGGCTTTGGCTATTTCCCTACCAACGCCCTTGAGGTCGAGTGTGAACACAAGGAAGTTGATTTTTCCCTATCCTATTTTTAAAACCCGTCCGGGCTGGCAGGAGTTGCCATTCAGTACTCCGGCCTTATTTTCAGATGCTGCAGACCAACAGTCCCCAGAGAACGGCCCAGTGAGACCTCTGTCTGCCCCGTGGCCCAGCCTGGTGCTTTCTGAATGTTTGTTTCCTCCCCAGCCTGGGAAAATCACTGGCTCCATTCCCCTGGTACAGAAACTGAGGTTGAGAAAAATTCCTACCACCACCACCACCACCACCATGATCTATTTCCGGAACATTCCCACTACCCCCAAGAAAGCTTGTTTGTTTTAGGTAGCTGCCCCCCACCAGTCTGAATTCAGCTGCTGTTGCCACTGATTCTGCCCAGTCCCTGCAAGTCACCCCTCACCCGCCCTTTAGACAGCATCCTTGGTGGGAGCTTTCTCCTCTGCATCCTTCTCAAGGTCTGTCCAGTCCTGCATCCCACAGGGGATGGTGGGACACTTCTCTCTCTCTCTCTGGGTCTGATGAAAACCGCTGTTGTAGCTGTGGTGAGGAGCTTCTGTCCGGACTCCTGGTTTATTTCTGTGCAGATGTCAGGCTGGGGTGGCCGGGCCTCTGTTAAACTGTTTAACATCTTGAAGCTGATGCTTGCCATGGGACCCATTCTCTCTCTCCTTGGAGGTAGAGTCTCAGGCTCTGGCAAGGGCCTTTTCTGGGCAGTAGTGGCACCATGAGGGCCAGTGTATGGACCAGTTCTAGGTAGAAAATCTGGGCCACAGTGGTACCCAAGCTTTTCATTAGACCGTATGTGCCTATGTCCTGCCAGTCCCCTAACCAGTAATGGGGTATCCTTGTATGTCTTCTGGGTTTCAGGTTTCTATCTGTTGAAAGCCAATCATGGGCGCTTGGGAGTTGGTCTGGTTCTAAAGTGAGTGCGCCAGCAAAGAGATATGGTTTGGCAGGCCCTGGGAGTGGGGGCCCTGGCTCTCTGACATCTCCCACTCCCAGTGCCTGTGAGCTGAGGCAAACTGGTTCCTCCAGGTCTCGTTGCTGTGCTTATGCTCTGCTTCTCACTGAACAGCCCCTCCCCCCAAAGCTCGGGGAACACAATGGAAATGTGTTTGCTCGCCCCCACACATTGTACCCAGGTCTGAGCTCTCCCTGCGGCTTTTACTCCAAGAAACCGTCACTTCCTTCTGATTCGCGCTTATCTTAGGGTCCATTGTGACACCTCAACGTCTCTGTTTTGTTTTCTTGCTTCCATTTTGGATTTATACCTTCTTGTGTGCTTTTTAGAAAATACCCCCAGTAGACTGAATACACTGGCTGCTGCTTGCGGCAGCAGAGGAGGCTATGCCTGGGCCTGGCACCCTTCCCAGGGCCCCACAGATGGGTAAGTGGCATTCCATAGAGGAGCCTGGCAGTGAGTGCTTCCAACACTAGAGTCTGGGCAGAGATGGCAACACCCATGCACATGATGTGATAAGCAGAGCTCTTCCCTGCCCAAAGGCCACCTCATGCTCTCAGGACAGTGTCCAGGGCAGTGTGAGGCAGTGAGATCATGCTAAAGTCCAGCATGATCGTGGGACAGGTGTGAGGTTCACCTTTTAGCTGCATCTCAGTTACCTCTCTAAAATGAGAGCACAAATAACTGAGCCTGGCCACCTGGAGGCTTGCAGGTAGAGACCTATCCAGTGCACAAGCAGTTTGGAGAAGCAGAACATTAGATGCCAGCCTGCATCCCCAGGACTAATGATGGTCATTATCACCCTGAAGGGAGAGTAATCGCTATGACCTACTTGGGGAGCTGCTGTAACCGATGGCCTCGGAGAACTGCAAAAGCCAGGAAAGCCGCAGGCAGCTGGGGGCTGAGCCATGGCTCTGGGTGCGGTGTGGGCCTGAGACCCTTGTCCTTTGGCCTGCATTGTGGTCAAAGGCCCTGAGAGTGTTTCTGGTGGGGAGACGGGATCTCAGCCCAGCTATTCGCTCTGCACTTGGTAAAGGGGTCAATGCAGAATCTGTTCAGCCTGGCCGAAGGAAATGGAGAACACGTAGGGCTGTGGGGTTCTAGACGTCATAGAATAGAACAGAGCACTCCCAAAGGAAGGCTCCTTAACCAGAGCCTAAAGCAGATTTCCCCACAATGCCCGCCCCCCTGCTTTTTTTTTTTTTTTTTGTTCTGGGAATTAACCCAGAGTTTTGCACAATCTAAGGAAGTGCTCTGCCCCCATCCTCCGAGTACTCACTGGGAACCTTATCCTTGTATTGCATCTGTTCTTTATAAAGATGGCCAATACAGCAGAGGCCTCTGGGCCCTCAGCCCTACCCTTGTACCTCAGTATCCCCCCAGTGATGCTGGCTCCTCTGCTTCAGTGTTCTGGTGTTTTGGACTCCACTCGTGTTCTGGGTGTCCATGGGCATGGTAGAGCTGCCCACTGGGGACCTGCTTCCCTACATTTCATCCTGGGTTTTCAGGATCTCTCCATGTGGAAGAGAATCTAGATGGTTCTTGTTTGCTTATGTTCACCACTGTATGGGAAGCAGTGGGATGACTGAACCATTGTATATCTGTCTTGTTGATGGGCATCAGCCTGTCCTTAAGTTGTCACTTTGTCACAGTCTGGTGCTGTTGTGAGGTGCTGGAATCTTTAGGAGGAGAGGCCCAGTTCGAGACAGTTAGGTCACCCTGGGCAACTCCTTGAAGCAACTTGGAGACCCTGTCTCTTCCTTTCCTTTTCCTTCCTGGATGTTAGGAAGTGAGTGGTCCCACCACATGCCCCTACTGTGCGCCGTCTCACCTCAGGCCCCACAGACCACAGGTTCTGCGGCTTGAGCCCAAGCCAATCTCTCCACCTGGTAAGTTGTTGCTTCAGTGAGAGAACACTGAGCAGTACACACTGTCTGGTTTCCCAAAAGAAGCGCTGGGGCAGGGCGCAGGCAGTTGGGGGTGCTCTTGGCAGCTGGAGTAAGGACTTGGCCAAGGGGAAATAAATGCCTTGCCATTATCTCAAAAAAAAAAAAAAAAAAAGTTACCTCATGATTTCCCCCTGAGGCAGGATCTGAAGGGGGTTTGACTGGGGTTCTGGCTTGGCATCTCTGAGGTAGCAGCTGGTCTAGAGGGGGCACCGACACCTGAAGACCCACCTGTGGCTAGGGGACCTGTTTACCACTCACTTGTGTGGTCACGATCAAGAGGCCTCACACCCTCCCCAAGACTGAGCATCCTCATGGTATGGAAGCTGGCTCTTAAGAGTGAGGGGCATGCTAGAACGGGACCCCAAAGTACCTTGATGCCTCAGGAATCTCAACCTTCACCTCCACCTTTTCCTCGGGTGAGCAGACTGTCCTGATCCAGTGTGGACAGTGATAGTCAGGGGGTGAGACCTCTGGAGGGTCGGTCATATGGAAGCTGGCCACGGCTCTGACACCTGCAGCTCACAAACCATACAGAATGCAAAGACAGAGGCCGAGGGCTTAGCTGCACCCATTCCCATGGGTAGAGGCAGCTCTGAGGACATGGGTTTCTCTAAGGTCCAGGCGGGGCCTTCTGAACACAGAGGGATATGTGGGTCAGGTAAGGACACCGTTGGCACTATATGCAGATGGGCAAAATCAAGGTGGGCTAAGGGGTATTCAGAGGCCTCTGCCTTCCAGCAAGGCTGTGCCAAACATTGCCTCACAGGCCTGTGTCCACAAGCTGACATTTTACTCTAGGCTCCACATGTATGCACTCTCTAGAGTTGCTCCTTGTGAGTCTTTGTCCTGGTAAGGATTCTCCTCCGTGTAGGCCCTCACCTAGTGACTTGCTTCCAGTGAACAGAATACTACAAAGATAACCGAGTCCCTTCCAAGACACAGCCAGGGAAGACTGTACCTCCCATCCCACTTGGGTGGCCCAGTCCCTATACTCTCACTGGTTGGCTAGAAGGACTGGCTCTTCGGAGAGGCCATTTGGGCAAGCATTTGAGTGAGGCACCTGGTTACCAGCCTGCAAGGGCCTAAGTCATGCAGGAGCTTGAGAGCAAGCCTCTCCCACTGGGCCCTCAGGAGCACCGGGAACCCCTTCCTACAACACACCAGCCTCGGAGTCTGTCTGGAGCCCTGGGGTCTAAAAGTGGCAGCGTCTCGATCCACGGGTGCTATTGTTCGGTCAAGCCGCTAAGCTGCTTGATTTGGTTGGTGGTATTTTGTTTAACTCAATAACCGAGTAAGGGCAAAAGTGGGTTAAGAGAGGCCTGGGGGCGTGGCTCGGGGATAGAGAACTCGCCTAGTACCTGTGAGGGGGGAAAAGTGGGTGAAAGTCCACATGAAGCAAGGTCAGTGGGGGGCATGACAGTCATTGCAAGTGAGTGATGTTAGCTGCTCTCCCTGCTCGAGCTTGTTCAACATTTCCATGAGGAAAGTAAGGCCACAGTTCTCAGATGCTGACGTCCACTTCCCAGTTCAGTAGGCTTGGCTTCTGGTCATGTAACTTTTGCTTTACAGAAAAACTCAGTCAACCACTTGATGCAAATACCTTTTCCTGCAGGTCTTTTCCACGGGCAGCCCCTCAGCCTGGCTCCCTTGGCCTTCTGGTGTCAGCTCTGCTTCCGGCCAGGATTCCCAGATGTGCTGCCTATGTCAGCTCCATAGGGTAAGGCTTCCATGTTTGTTCTCTACCGTCTCCTTCCTGTAAAGGATGAAGATGCTTGGATTTACCTGCACTTATTAGGGGCCGGGTGCCATGACACCCACCTGACTTGGGATTACCTTCTTGAAGGGTTTGCTGCCAGAGAGATGGTTTATCAAGTAAAGGTGCTTGCTGCCAAGCCTGAAGATCGGAGTTCGATCCCCAGAACACACACAGTCTAAGAGCCAACTCTCTCAATTTGTCTCTGGCCTCCACACTTGCTCACTGGTGTGTGTGTGAGTGTGTGTGTGTGTGTGTGTGTGTGTGTGTGTACCATATACAAATAAACAAATGCATATGTTTTGTTTGTTTTTTTCTCTGTGTGGCCCTACCTGTCCTGGAACTTGCTCTGTAGACCAGGCTGGCCTCAGATTCAGAGATCCACCTGCCTCTGTCTCCTGAGTGCTGGGATTAAAGGCGTGCGCCACCACCGCCAGGCTACATGTTTTGTTTTGTTAAAGACAGAGATGGACAGGACATAGAGAGTGAGTACCCCATATTCCTTTTGGAGTTCAGTCTGTGGTATGTGACTGAATTGCTGGGTTTCACACACACACACACACACACACACACACACACACACACACACACCATCATTTCCCAGGTCCTGGAGCATTGGGGAATTCACATACTAACTGGAAAGCACTCCTGCAGCCCAGGGGCAGCTGGGCCCACTCCTCCCTGCCTGGAACCTGCCCTTTGACCTGGTCCTGGGGCTCTTGGACTTTGAGAAACTTGAATTTGACTCACACAGTTGTACTTCCTTCCAGAGGTGGAATTCGGGGCCCAGTTTATCCACATTATCCAACCCAGCCCTTCCTGACACATGAAAATACACAGCAGAGGTTCAAATTGTTGAGGTGGCTTCCTCAGTGTCACACGGCTTTGACACTCAGGTACAGTGGAGACTCCATGAACATCCTTTTCCTGTCTGGGACAAAATCAGTGACATCTTCTGCGGTCCTGAAATGAGTAGCTGTACTTTTACCCTGCAACAGTCCCCAGTTCTGAATCCAAGACTCCTGGGGACAATGGAAGGGTGGGTTTGGGCAGGGGTTTTGTTGTAGACGGGTGGGCAAAGTTGACCGAACAAGAGTCACATTGGAACAATGAGTCTCTAGTTCCCCAGGCAAATGGCCTTGTTTATCGAGACAAGGTTTCTCTGTGTAGCTTTGCACCTTTTCTGGAACTACACTCTGTAGCCCAGGTTGGCCTCGAGCTCACAGAGATCTGCCTGCCTCTGCCTCCCGAGTGCTGGGATTGAAGGCGTGTGCCACCACCACCAGCCGGCAAATAGCCTTTTGGAGGTACAGCCACTACTGTCAGTGAACAGTAGAGATGAGGAGGAGCTGAGCTGATATCCACTCTCAACTGAGGCCTGCTGAGGGAGTGGCTGGCCCCTGGGCAGTCTTGATCCCCCCAATCCCCAACCAAGGCTGTTTTCCCGTTTGCCTGGGCCTCTACTACCTTAAAGAAACTAGGATCTGGCTACCCTGTGGCCTCTCCCTGGTAGTTTCTGTCTTTGGTGCTCTGCAGGCATTATTTGAGGCATAGTCCAGGACTGATGATACCAGGCCAGGCTATTACGCAGAGCTCACAAGGGCAGCCACACTGGTCTGTGGGAGGTCACCCCGGGCAGGTGTACCAGACAATGATTCTTGGCATCAGGATGCCATGAGGGGTCATCAACCTCAGATGGAGCATCTAACAATTTATCTGTGCTGGGCAAATAAGTAGGGCTGGGGAGCAGGAGAGGGAGGGAAAGGAGGGAACGAGGCAGGGAGATTATTTCCAGATGGCTGAGGGTTCTTCTGCTCAACTTACAGAGAAATCACGAGACACAAAGTAATGCTAGCTGCCCTGAGCCAGTAGTGTAAACAGCTCTCCAGGCAGCTGAAGCAGCAGCCATAGCAACTCTGTGGATCTCTCCACCGGTTTACAGCTCTGGGCAACACTTCCCACTGCTCTCTGCTGTCCACCTGCTCACAGAGCTCAGCGCTGCCAGAAGCTCCAGTGTTCCTGCTCAGCCTGTTGCTGAGATTGCAAATAGGTCCAATAGCACCATCAAAAAGAGCCTTTCCTGGGCCTTCTGCTATGATGTAGAGCAGTGGTTCTCAATCTGTGCGTTGTGACTCCATTAGGGGTCTCGTATCAGATATTTACATTATGATTCATAAACAGTAGCAAAATTACAGTTATGAAACAGCACCACGGAACTGTGTTAAAGGATCGCAGCATTAGGAAGGTTGAGAACCACTGGTGTATAGGAAAACAGTGAATGAACTCAGACAGAGGGGCTGGGCTGTTCATGCACTGCATCCTGTCTGTTGACCACAGACTTTCTGCAGTCCTGCCCATCTGTGCACACATCCTGGGCCCACCTGCCCTGGCTGTCATGGATGGGATGGGGCCATTTGAAGGGCTGGAGAGGGGTGGAGCCATGTGAGGGCATCAGAAGCTCTTTTTAAAAATATTTATTTATTGGCCGGGCAGTGGTGGCGCATGCCTTTAATCCCAGCACTCGGGAGGCAGAGGCAGGTGGATCTCTGTGAGTTCGAGGCCAGCCTGGTCTCCAAAGCGAGTACCAGGAAAGGTGCAAAGCTACACAGAGAAACCCTGTCTCGAAAAATCAAAAAAAAAAATTTATTTATTATTAGCTGAGTGTGGTAGTGTATGCCTTTAATCCCAGCACTCAGGAGGCAGAGGTAGGTAGACCTCTGTGAGTTCGAGGCCAGCCTGGTCTACAAAGTGAGTTCCAGGATACCAGAACTGTTACACAGAGAAACCCTGTCTCAAAAAACCAATAAAAGAGAAAAAAAGTGTTGTGTGAGCCAGGTGGTGGTGGTGCACACCTTTAATCCCAGCACTCAGGAGGGAGGCAGGTGGATCTCTGTGAGTTTGAGGCTAGCCTGGTCTACAGAGGGAGTTCCAGGACAGCCAAACTACATAATAGGGAGACCCTTGTCTCAAAAAAAAAACCTAAAAAAATATGTATTTGTTATTAATATTGTTTTGGGTGTATATGTATGAGTGTTGTCCCGGGCATTTACACAAACAGAGAGCAGATGGGAACTTTCTGTAGTTGGTTTTCCTTTCAATGTGGGTTCCAGGGGTCAAACTCAGCTGTCAGTCTTGGCAGCAAGTGTTTCTACCTGCTGAGCCATCCTGCAATTCTTTTTTTTTTTAAATGATTTTAATGACAATTTATTTTGAGACAGTTCTCAGTATGTAAGCTCCTGGGCTCAAGCAATCCTCCTGCCACAGCCTCTCAAGAAACGGAGATCTCAGAGTTGTTTTGATTTGCATTTCCCTGATGATTAGGGATGTTGAGCAATTCCTTAAATGCCTTTCAGCCATTTGAGCTTCCTCTGTTGAGAATTCTCTGTTTAGTTCTATAGCCCATTTCTTAATTGGACTGTTGGGCATTTTGATGTCTAATTTCTTGAGTTCCTTATATATTCTGGATATCAGTCCTCTATCAGATGTGGGGTTGGTGAAGACCTTTTCCCATTCTGTAGGCTGTCGCTTTGCCTTGTTGACCGTATCCTTTGCTCTACAAAAGCTTCTCAGTTTCAAGAGGTCCCATTGATTGATTGTTTCTCTCAGTGTCTGTGCTACTGGTGTTATATTTAGGAAGTGATCTCCTATGCCAATGCGTTCAAGACTACTTCCTACTTTCTCTTCTAGCAGGTTCAGAGTAGCTGGATTTATGTTGAGGTCCTTGATCCACTTGGACTTAAGTTTTGTGCACGGTGATAGATATGGATCTATTTGCAGCCTTCTACATGTTGATATCCAGTTATGCCAGCACCATTTGTTGAAGATGCTTTCTTTTTTCCATTGTGCACTTTTGGCTTCTTTGTCAAAAATTATATGTTCATAGGTGTGCGGATTAATGTCAGGGTCTTCAATTCGATTCCATTGGTCCACATGTCAGTTTTTATGCCAGTACCAAGCTGTTTTTTATTACTGTAGCTCTATAGTAGAGCTTGAAGCCACCTTATGCCTGCCAGAATGGCTAAGATCAAAAACACTGAAGACACCTTATGCTGGAGAGGATGTGGAGCTAGGGGAACTCTCTTCCACTGCTGGTGGGAATGCAAGCTTGTACAACCACTTTGGAAATCAATATGGCGCTTTCTTAGAAAATTGGGAATCAATCTCCTCCAAGATCCAGCTATACCACTCTTGGGCATATACCCAAGGAATGCTCAATCATACCACAAGAGCACTTGTTCAGCTATGTTCATATCAGCATTGTTTGTAATAGCCAGAACATGGAAACAACCTAGATGCCCTTCAACTGAAGAATGGATAAACAAAATGTGGTACATATACACAGTGGAATACTACTCAGCAGAGAAAAACAATGACATCATGAGGTTTGCCAGCAAATGGATGGATCTAGAAAAAATCATCCTGAGTGAGGTAACCCAGACTCAGAAAGACAAACATGGTATGTACTCATTCATAGGAGGATACTAGATGTGGAACAAGGATGACTGGACTGCCTCTCACATCACCAGGGAGGCTACCTGGAAAACAGGACCCCAAGAAAGACACAGGGATCGCCCAATGACGGAGAAATGGAAGAGATCTACATGAACAGCCTGGACATGAGTGGGGGTAATGAAGGGCGAGGGTCGAGGGAAAGAGAGCTTGGGGGAGCAGGAGATCCCAGCTGGATCAACAGAGAAGGAGAACAAGGAATAGGAGACCATGGTAAATGAAGACCACATGAGAATAGGAAGAAGCAAAGTGCTAGAGAGGCCCACAGAAATCCACAAAGATACCCCCATAACAGACTACTGGCAATGGTCGAGAGACAGCCCGAACTGACCTACCCTGGTGATGGGATGGCCAAACACCCTAATTGTCGTGCTAGAAACCCCATCCAACGACTGAGGGATCTGGATGCAGAGATCCATGGCTAGGCCCCGGGTGGAGCTCTGGGAGTCCAATTAACGAGAAAGAGGAGGGTTTATATGAGCGAGAATTGTTGAGACCAAGGTTGGATAAAGCACAGGGACAAATAGCCAAACGAATGGAAACACATGAACTATGAACCAATGGCTGAGGGGTCCCCAACTGGATCAGGCCCTCTGAATGGGTGAGACAGTTGATTGGCTTGATCTGTTTGGGAGGCATCCAGGCAGTGGGACCGGGTCCTGTGCTCATTGCATGAGTTGGCTGTTTAAAACCTGGGGCCTTGCCGGGCGGTGGTGGCGCACGCCTTTAATCCCAGCACTCGGGAGGCAGAGCCAGGCGGATCTCTGTGAGTTCGAGGCCAGCCTGGGCTACCAAGTGAGTTCCAGGAAAAGGCGCAAAGCTACACAGAGAAACCCTGTCTCGAAAAACCAAAAAAAAAAAAAAAAAAAAAAAAAAAACCTGGGGCCTATGCAGGGTCCCTTGGCTTGGCCTGGGAGGAGGGGACTGGACCTGCCTGGACTGAGTCTACCAGGTTGATCTCAGTCCTCGGGGGAGGCTTTGCCCTGGAGGAGGTGGGAATAGGGGGTGGGCTGGGGGAAAGGTGAGGGGGGGGCGGGAGGGGGGAGAACAAGGGAATCCGTGGCTGATATGTAGAACTAAATTGCATTGCAAAATAAAAAAAAAAAAAGAATAAAAAGAAAAGAAACTGAGATCATTACATGCCTGTACCAACTACACCAGAACAGTGACTATGTGGTAATTCACAAACTATCAGTTGTCTTGTTTAAAGTGCATGCTTGAGGCTGGGATGATGTGGCTCAGGGTCAGAGCACATGCTTAGCAGGCCTGGGTTCAAAGCCCAGCACTGAAAGAAAATAAATGTCGTATACATATGTGTCGATGGCCTTCATGTAGAAAACAGTTAATTTTGGGAACTTTCCACAAGCTCATCAGAATCTTTGCCCCAGCTACAGATGACCTTAGGATGTGCTAGAGTACACAGGAGGTGGAAGGTAAACTGGAGGCAGGGCTCTGAGATGCAGTTTCCATGAGGTCATCATCCATAACGGGGCGGGACTTTGAGTGATGCTGGGGTCACCCATATTCCTGTAAGTCGGTTCTCACCTGTGCTCTGTAAGTAACTCGGTGGTTCACCAAGCTGGTTGACAGAGAGAAACGACTCCTTTAAGTTTTTCTCTGACTTCCATATGTGTTCTTTGGCATGAATACACACACACACACACACACACACACACACACACACACACACACACGTACACACACTTATACACACACAACCCCATATATACACACCGTCACACACACATAAATAAATGTGATTTAAAAAAAATAAAAACTCAAAAGCATATACACTCACTTAGGCAAGAGTGGAAAGGGAAAATAGGAAGAGGAGAGAGAGAGAGAGAAAGAAAGAGAGAGAGAGAGAGAGAAGGCATACAAGTGAGCCTCAAGTCCTGGGGTGACCATACTTTATTGTCCACTCTTCCCAACTGATGTCATCTCTTCTCTAGTTCTCAAGCTTACAATATTTTTTCCTCATATGTTTTCTCAGAATTGGTTTAAACTAGAAATTACTAATTCCCTCTTGGGTTGTTCAAGGTCTTATGCTTGGTCGCATGATTGACAGTCTACTGTCTAAGGGTAAAGACATCCTGACCTTTGGGAGGGTCTTGTCATAAGAGCCAGCGTAGACAGCTAGTCTCACTGCATCCACGATTAGAAAGGAGAGAACCAGGACCCCATGCTCCTGCCCAGGTGTTTTCCTGCACTTACCAGCCAAGGAATGGGGCCACACACAATGGGTATGTCTTCTCACCTTAATTAACATAATGAAGATAATCCTCTACAGATATGCCCAGAGGTACCTCTCCCATGTGTTCTAGATTCTGTCAAGTTAATAACATTAACCATCACAGACTTGTACACTATACTTCACAAAACATTACTAGGTATGGTGTGCATTCATGCAACTTCAGCACTCAGAAGGCAGAGGAAAGAGGGTTGTGAGTTCAAGGCTGGCCTGAACTACATAGTAAGACCCTGTCTGAAAAAACATCAAAGATCGGGGCTGGAGAGATGGCTCAGAGGTTAAGAGCACTGGCTGTTCTTCCCGAGGTCATGAGTTCAATTCCCAGCAACCACATGGTGGCTCACAACCATCCATAATGAGATCTGGCGCCCTCTTCTGACCTGCAGGTGTATATGCAGACAGAACACTGTATACATAATAAATAAATAAATCTTTAAAAAAAAACAACACATCAAAGATTATGAAACGTTATGGAGAGAATTTGTTCATGGGCCTATACAAATACACAGATGCTCCTTGACTCACAGTGGAATTATGTTCCAATAAGTCCATCTCAAGATGACTGTATCACAAGTGGGAGTGCTTCTCATCCATGTCTTATAATAAAACGTCATGACCAAGGCAACTTACAAAAGAAAGCATTTAACTTGGCTTATGGCTTCAGAGGGTCAGAGTCCATGATGGCACGAAGGAACAGCTGAGAACTCATATTGATCACCACAAGCAGTGTTGGGTGAGCAAAGGTCTTTCAGCCCACAGCTCTCCAGTGAACCAGGAATGTTAGCACCTAGGATTATTCTTTCCAAGGGAAGGATGTATATAACCAGTTTTTCCAAAAGGCTTGGAATTAGAGGTGATTAACAGACTCGTAATCTGTGTTACCTGTTGGGTCAGGCCATATCAAGCTCCCACAATCAAGATCAGATATAACTAAGAGTCTATATAACCCTTACATTATCTGTATACCCAGAGCCCCCCAACTGCCCCCAGCTCCCACAACCAGGACCAGAGCTGGCTAATAGCCCAAATGACCTCTAAGTTATCTGTATGACCCAGACCAGTCCAGACCCTTCCTCAGGCCCTTAACCTAGTACAGGTAGCCTGTCTCTAGAACCCATCTTCTTGGAAGAAATGACATGTACCCTGAGTCAAGTTTTGATATAATTATGCTTTCTTTTGCACCAGGGATTGTATTACACCAGGAAACTTAGTCGTCATATTACATTGTGTTTTAAATATGCTGACAATGAACCTCCTGGCATCAGACTCCTGGAAGTCTTGATCCGGGTTCACAAAGTCAATCTGAACCGAGTTTTCATTCTCACCCTTCCCGGTTTGCTTCCCTGCCTGACACCTACAGAGACCCCCTCAAGTAGAAGGTAGAGAGAATGAGCACTAAGAATCTTTTGAAACCCCAAAGCCTGCCCCGCTCCAATGACACACTTCCTCCAACAAGTCCACACCTCCTAATCCTTCCCAAACAGTTCCATTGACTGTGGATAAGTATTTAAACTTATGGGCCTATGGGGGCCAATCTCATTTAAGCCACCACCATCCACTCCCTGACCTCATTGGCTTGTGGCCATATCATATTGTGGATTACATTTAGTCCAACTTCAAGAGTCCCCACAGTCTTTCACTGCCTCAACTCTGTTTCAAAGTCCAAAGTCTCTTTTGAGACTCAAGGCAATCTCTTGATTGTAATCCCCTATCAAATCAAAAGGCACATCACATACTTTTATTTATTTATTTATTTGTTGGTTTTTCAAGACAGGGTTTCTCTGTGTAACAGCCCTGGCTGTCCTGGAACTCGCTTTGTAGACCAGGCTGGCCTCGAACTCACAGAGATCCACCTGCCTCTGCCTCCTGAGTGCTGGGATCAAAGGCATGCACCACTGCCCGGCTACATTACATACTTTTAACACACAATGACATAGAATATACATTACCATTTCAAAAGGAAGATATCTGAGCATAGTGAGTGGATCAAAGCAAGAATGAAACCCAGCAGAGCAAACCCCAAATCCTGTAGCTCCATGTCTGATGTCAAAGGGCTCAGATGGCTCCTCTTTCCCAGCTTGGCTGCCTGTGGCACACTTCTCTCTCTTGGTCTGGTTCCACGTCCTGTATGCATCTCTCCCTGGCAGCCCTCCCTCGGCTGTGGAACCTCCAACATCCTAGGGTCTCCAGGGCAACCCAGGCTTCACCTTCACAGCTTCACATCATGGCCTCTCAGGGCTTCCATGAAGGGACTCCCCTGCCACAAGACTGGCCTTAGTGGCTCTCCTGAACTGCGGAAGAAGATCCTATAACCCCTTCCCTAGCATATCATTCTAAAGCCAGAACCATGTGAACAGCACTACCAGGTTTGACGCTGGCTTGGGACGGAGCCTGCCACCTTGAATCAGTGTGCAGCAGCTCTCCCTTGTTGTTTTTGAGGAATAGAAAATCCCTCAGGACTGTCCTTTTTACAGTTTGGAAGCTCGGCTGAGTGGGGCCTTGCCATGAGGGCCGCACTCCCCTTATTCCATTTTGCACCAGGCCTCCCTCTAATCTTCTCACCTCTTTCAGAACAAGCCTTGGCTCCCATATTAAATTTCCTGGTGTTATTTTTCTCCTCAGACTGTCATTTTGTGTCTCTTGTTGCCCCCCTTCTCTTTCTCATTGCAGACTTGCGTGAGAGTGATCACTAATAACCACATGACAGCATTTATAGTAGGCTGTCTCGAAATCTCCCCCACCAAGGGAATTAGTCCGAAGCTTTCAATTTGGCCTCAGGAAAGTTGTTAGGACAAGGCAGAGAGCCATATTTGCCAAAATGTCACAAGAATGGTCTCTAGCCCAGTTGCTAATATTGTTCCCCTCTGAAACCTTGAGCTGGGCCTCCATAGTCAACATGGCTCTTAACACTACTGTCTTCCAGTTCTTACCAGGATGGCCCACTTATCCCACTCAATAGCTTTCCTAGTCCAAAGTCTTGCATGTTCCTCTAATAAACAGTGTGGCCAGGCCTGTCACAGCGACAGCCCCCTCCCTGGTACCAACTTCTGTCTTAGCTACTTTTCTATTGCTCTGATAAGACACCATGACCAAGGCAGTTTAGCTTACAGCTTCTGAGGGTTAGCATCCATGGTGGCAGAGAGAAGGAACAGCTAAGAGCTCACAACCTGACCCACAAGTAGAAAGTAAAGAGAGTGAGAGAGAGAAAGAGCATACTGGGAATCTTTTCAAACCTCAAAATCCACCCCTAGTGACACAATCTTTCCCAAAGTGTTCCATCAACTGTGAAACATATGAGCCTATGGGGACCATTCTTTTTTTTTTTTTTTTAAGATTTTTTTTTATGTATATGCGTGCTCTATCTGCATGTACACCTTTATGCCAGAAGAGGGCATCATATGCCACTATATTTGTTTGTGAGCCACCACATGGTTGGTGGGAGTTGAACTCAGGACCTCTGGAAGAGCAGCCAGTGTTCTTAACCTCTAAGCCATCTCTCCAGCCCTGGGGGCCATTCTTATTTAAACACCACAATCACCTGCATGCTGCCATAGGCTCATATATTTGAATGCTCAGTCATCAGGGAGTGGCACCACTTGAGAAGGGTCAGGAGGTGTAGCCTTGATGGAGTAAATGTGGTCTTATTGGAGGAAGAGTGTCACTAGGTGGACTTTGGGGCTTCAAATGCTCAAGCCAGGCCCAGTGGTTCTCTCTCTTTGTCTCTCTGTCTCTCTCTGTCTCTCTCTCTCTCTCTCTCTCTCTCTCTCTCTCTCTCTCTCTCTCTCTCTCTCTTTCTCTCTCTCTCTCCTGCCTGTGGATCCAGATGTAGAACTCTCAGCTACTTGTCCAGCACCATGTCTGCCTGCATGCCACCGTGTTCCCTGCCATGATGATAATGGACTAAACTTCTGAACTGTAAGCCAGCCCCAATTAAATGCTTCCCTTTATAAGAGTTGCTGTGGTGGCTGGGCATGGCGGCTCATACCTTTAATCCCAGCACTTGGGAGGCAGAGGCAGGTGGATCTCTGTGAATTTGAGGCCAGCCTGGTCTTGCAAAGTGAGTTCCAGGACAGTCAAGGCTGTTACACAAAGAAACCCTGTCTTGAAGAAAAAAAAAAAAAAAAAAGAGTTGCCATGGTCATCACGGTCATGGCGCCTCTTCACAGCAATAGAACACTGGCTAAGACACGGGGCTTAGCCAAAGAGATGGAGAAGGGTAGACTAGAAGAACATACAAGGATCTGCTGTGCTCTACAGGGAAAACATCCTCCAACCCCAAGGCCAGCAAGGCAGAAACAATGTTTCTGAAGTCCTCTCAGGGGTGCAGAAGGACATGGTGTGTGGCCCAGCTCATATGGGTCAGTAGCAAAGCCTGAGCCTAATCTCTCCCCATGTCCCTGGGGGAAGCAGGGAACTGAGCATAGACGTCATTCTGTCTTCCAAACAAGCAGCTGGCACAGTGCCTTTAAACTTGGAGATTTTTCTTTCTTTTTCACCATTTTCGTCAGCCATCCTTGGGGCTTTATAAATAGAACCACTCAAACGTAGGCAGGGGTACCTCAGGTGGCCCGTCTGAATATTCAGCACAGGGTGCAGAGCCTGGGGAAGGGCAAAACGGGTAAATTCACCACCAGGCAGAGCCACCGGCTACCTCCTGGGGCCCCAGGGAGAGGAAACGGTGCAAAGGGGGCAACAGGTGCTGACATTCAGGGCTGCAGCCTCCAAGGGAGGGTCAGACACCCCAGGAAGGGCTACGCCTGCCTCTAAGCAATTGCCTTTTCCGGAAGCACTCCACACTTCCGGGGCTCCATCGCCCAGGAGAGCCCTGAAGTCCTCTGTCCACCTGCCTCACTCCTTTAAGAGCACTCTTTCCCCACTAGAAGCCTTTCTCAAGAATCCAGGGCTAAGCTGGGGTGCAGGCCCCTGGCTTCACGTGGCCTTAGGTCTCCCTCCATGTGAGAAGAGCCACCAATGGCTACAACTGTTCAAACACTGCCCTGTGCTACCCCAAGGATGTCTCTGTGTGGTCACAGGAGGCTGGGAGAGCTGCCTTCAGGATGTTTGTAGGTGCTTGGGAATTGGGGGGGGGCGGGTCATGGTCACAGAAGACTGGAGGTAATGCTCCTCTATCCTCGCCCACTGGCCCCCCTCATCTGCACACAGCTGCATGGGCCTTGTCTTGGTCCTTCCACAGTCCTCAGGCTCCTGTACGGGGCCCTTCCCTTATGGCCCTTCGCGTCACCTTCCATGCCCTGCAAACTTCCCTTTCTCCTTCACACCCTATTTGAACACCGTCCATCTCTCGTCTCCCTCTCCATCTCTGCTAGTTTGCGATTTTAGGGTTTAGGGACGTAGCCTTCCCCCTAAACGGAGGAGGAGAATTGCAAGTGGCCCAGAAGCCGGAGGTGGGGAGATCCAAGTTTAGGCAGAGGATGCCATGTGTGAAAGACCTAGTGCCTGGACACTGTGCCCAGCTCTGCCTCTGGGGGATGGAAGGGTAGTGCAGAGGCTTTGTGGTGGGGTACAGGCTCCAAGGAGGTGGTGAGTAGATGATAAGGCTGGAGTTGGGCTCGGCAGGAAGCAGAGACGAGGACTTGGCAGTCGTGAAAGGCTTGGAGCACACAAGGGGCGTCTGCCTCAGCTGAGACCCTGGGGACAGGCTGGACAGTTGCCCAGCACAGAGCTGACCTAAGCTCCAGCAGGCAGTGACAGCAGATGGGCTGGAAGCCAAAGGTGGTGGAACCTGACATCAGACAGTGTCAGGAAACAGGCTGAGTGAGTGATGGGAACTGAGGTCACAGGCCTCCTCAGAGAAGTCCCGCTCCACCCCACTGATACCCTGGCTCCCTCCTAGCACTGAGCATGAGCAAAGTCCGTAACCTAATCACCGCATGTCACCACACACTCCATGCTGCTGGTTCCATCCTGTCCCAGAGCCCAGCTCATCCTGTCCCAGTATGGTTTGGAGCTGGAGCCACACACAGGGATACTGGAGCCAGGCCTGTCTGTGGGGTGACCAGCAAACATCTGTAGAGCAAACAACTGTACAAGTGGACAGATTTCAGGTATCAAACTGTAATTACAGGGAAAGGAACTCATGACATCACAAAACCCACAGAATGGTGGCTATATGGCAAGGTCTCCTCCATCAGGGATCTGGTCTTCAGCCTTAAAAGTCTAAATGTTGTTTCCCAAAGGTCCATGGGAAAGGAACTCTGGGCCAGAACTGAAGCCAGGCACCACAGGGAGTACCATGGTGGGCCATTCAGGCCCACTGGACACATCTGGTCCTGTCATATGTGAGTCTCCAGCATTTGGGGTTCAAGATACAGTATAGTCACTCAGAGTCTGTGTCAAGTAGTAAGTTGGGGTCCCTAGGATGGACATATGGGGCCCAGACAACCCATATATACCTTGCCTTATCTATGATGGCTGAACTTATGAAGGTGGGGGTGGGGGCTATCTTGTAGCTTTTTTCCCTCCTTGCTAGAATGCATCACTTGGTAGCATTTATCAGGAGCTGAAGGGGTGGTTCAGTGGTTGAGAGCCCCCATTGGCTGCTCTTCCAGAGGACCTCGATTCAACTCTTAGCACCCATCTTGGGTGATTTTCAACCATATGCAACCCCAGTCCCAGGGATTCCAGTGCCCTCTTCTGGCCTCTGGGGCACCTGCACTCATGTGGTGCACAGACATACATGCAGGCAAACACTCAAACACATAATACTTTACAAGGGAAAAAAGGGAGCTGATAAAGTTCTGACATCATGCATTTCAATTGTCTCGTGTTTTTTAAAGATTTATTTTTGGGGTGTGTGTGTGTGTGTGTGTGTGTGTGTGTGTGTGTATGTGTGTGTGTGTGTGTGTGTGTTCATTCATGCACAGGTGCTCACAGAGGGCAGAGGACTGAGCTATCCCTGGACCTAGAATGACAGGAGGTTGTAAGCCATCTGACATGGGTACTGAGAATCGAACCCAGGTCTTCTGGAAGAGCAGTTCATGCTTTTAAAAGCTGAGCCATCTCCCTGGGCAGGGGTGGTGCACACTTTTAATCCCAGTTCTCAGGAGACAAAGGCAGGCAGATCTTTCTGAGTTCAAGGCCAACATGGTCTACAAAATGAGTTCCAGGACAGCCAAGGTCACACAAAGAAACCCTGTCTCAGAAAAACAAACAAACAAAAAAGCTGAGCCATCTCTCCAGCACTCTCATGGGATTTTTTTTCCCTTTTATATTTGGCTCCATTTAGAAGTTGAGTTTGAAATTATTTTCCTTCAGATCGTGAAGATAATTGCTTCAATTTTTTGGTCTGGAAATATTTAGAATTATTTTGTCCCTGGATTTTAAATGTTAACATAACTGTGCAGTACAAAATCTCCGTTCATGCATCAATCCTGGCTCAGGGCATTGGGGCACCATCGATGTCAGCTCTGTGTTCTTTGGGCATGTCCTGGAGTAAGAAAGACATTTCTGCTCTGTCCTCAGCCCTGCTGTGAGCTGCATTTCAGAAGTCTTCAGCTCAGGCCTCTGACTCATTCTGTCTCATCAGAATTGTGCTGCTGCTCAGTCCATTTACTGAGGTCTTTTAGCCATCAAGTTTTTTGTTTTTTGTTTTTTGTTTTTTTTTGGTTTTTCAAGACAGGGTTTCTCTGTGTAGCTTTGCGCCTTTCCTGGAACTCACTTAGTAGCCCAAGCTGGCCTTGAACTCACAGAGATCCGCCTGGCTCTGCCTCCCGAGTGCTGGGATTAAAGGCGTGCGCCACCACCGCCCGGCGCCATCAAGTTTTAATGGTCCCAGTCCCTGCTTAATCTATTGAGGACACTGTTTTGTGCATCTCTCAAAGGGCATTTGTTACACCTGTTCTGAATTCTTACTCCCAGTCCCGGGTGTTCGGTTGGAACCTCCAGCTCACCCCTGAACAATTCAGAAAGCCTCATTCCTGTCTCTCTCTCCAAACCTTGCTCACCGAGTCTCCGAACAAAGAAAAGACGCAAAAAAGTCCACTTCTGCATTCTTGATGACTACTGCAGCTTCTTCCTCTGTTGTGGCCAGCAGCCCAAATCCCCGCCTAAGTGCTCAGCTTCTGACCATAAGTGGGCACAAACCCAGCTTGTGGTACACACGTCATCACACCGCACCTACAACCTATAAAGTCTCCCTGCTTTAGTTTGGGGTAGAGGACGGGGGTGAGGCTTCTTCCAGCCTCCATCTCTGGGACTGGAGAACTCACCTGGGAGTTACTTTGCTCAAATAAACCTGTTGTTATGCTTTTTCAATTTGGCTTGTTCTGGCTTACTGCGTTGGTGGAGAAACTTAGTGGGGAGCAGAAAACCTATTACTTGGGTCTGCTTCTCTTGCTTTGGAGCCAGCTGCCTATCAACCATGGTGGTTGTTAGCCAAGACCAACCAAACCATTTTTTTAAAAACCTCCCCCTATTTTGTTCAAATAGTAACAATTAGTTTCCTCTAACCACCATAAATAGTATTCCAAAACTAAAGTAACTTGCTTGCCCAATTCCTGCTCCCACCCCTGCAGAGGGGACAATGACCAGAAGAGATGCAAATCTGCGGGGCACGGGTGGGGGTGGGGTCGGGACACGGATGCCTTTAATCCTAGCACTCTGGAGGCAGAGGCAAGTGGATCTTTGAGTTTGAGGTCAGCCTGGTCTAGACAGGGCAGCCAGAGCTACACAGAGAAACCCTGTCTCGAAAAACACACACACACACACACACACACACACAGAGAGAGAGAGAGAGAGAGAGAGAGAGAGAGAGAGAGAGAGAGAGAGAGAGAGAGAGGAGAGAGAGAGAGGCAAATCTATTTCAAAATAGTATTTTATTAGTTCTTTGAGATTTCAGACAATGTATGTATTTTGGTCATATTCACCTTCTCCCCTGAGTTGTTTGTTTATTGATCATCTGCCATTCTTACCTCACTGGTTACCCCTAGCAATGGCCTAGTGCAAGCCAAAAAAAGAAATCATCGCCATCCTTCCTTGCCCCCTTTTGCCCTGTAAATGGATGGCAGGCTCTGAGGCTCCCAGGGATCCCATCTCTGCAGGCTTCTCCCAGAATAAAAGCCCCCACTGTTTAAGTTCCTTGTTCGGTGTGGATGTGGTTTGTTCCTGCCACAATTCTTGCTGAAAAGTGCTTGAGGTATCACATCCAGCAGGAGGCAAAGGAGGGTCTGAGGAATTTAAAGCTACCAGGAAAGCAGGGACAGGAAAGACCCTGTAAGACAGGTTGATTCTTGCTCCTGGGGGGGGGGGGGAGTTCCCACTCCAGGACCTTAAATGGGTTACAAATGACTACAAACTGCCAGAAGAAAAGCCCATGGGGGCGCAGAGGGAAAGAGCCCACCCAAGAGAGGATATCCCAACTGGGACCAATGAGAGAGAAGGGGAGGGAGTCCAGGAAGGGGGGGCCCTCACCCCTACCCCCCATGGTTTGTCTTCTCTAGCAAACTGTCCATTTTGTTCTCCTTCCTCAGTATCTGTGGCCTCTGCCTTGGCCTTGGCTCTCACCTCATGCTCCCCCTGGTCACCTTCGCTTTCCCTGACCACAGGCTGCTTCCTGTTCCCTGGGACTGCTGCTTGCAGGTTCTCTGCCTCCATTACTTCACTTCCTTGGCACCCACCACTGTTGCTCATTTGTGTTTTGGTTCTTCTCATCTCTGGATGTCCAACCCTTTCTCCCACAGGATGAACTCAGTGGTTCCTAGATGACCACATCTTACTCCAAGAATCCATTACAGCAGCGCCTCCAGGGGGAACTAAGATGCATGTGCAAACTAAGATGCACGTGTATTCGTACACACACACACACACTCACTCACACTCACATGGACCATAATTTACCCAGGCTTGAGTATGCGTACAGCTCACACCATAGAGTCGAATTGCTCCCCGATGTCTCCAACTGTAGGACAGACAGCCAGCATCCTGGCTCCGTGTTCTGCCCTTCGATCCCCATTTGTCAGCGCTCTGGGCTTCCTCATGCCTACAACCTTGGGATGCTGAGCATCACTCTGCTGAACCTGGGTTCCACTGTCTCTGCATCAGTTTCCATGAAATTAAACCCAGACCATCTTATCCTTGCCTCACAGTCACTTGGGAAAATTAATGACATCATAGCACATAGCATATGCTCCTCAAACTCTGGGGCCTTCCGACCTCCTCCCTAGACTCTTTCCCTTCCATTAGATAGCACCTCCTCCCCTGGAGTCCGGGTGTAGTTAGTACCCGAAGTTCTCAGAAGGTTGGGACTCTGGAGGAAGACCACTGGCAGGGCCCGAGGGTGGGACAGGCCTGGGCCACTGGGAAAGGACAGCAGAGGCTCCAGGCTAGAGGTGGAACCTGTGTAGGAAAGAACCTTACACTTTGCTTAGTCAGAGTTCAAAGACTCAAATGCCACGGGGGTGAGGAGGGCGTGCACAAATGTGAGGGGGCGGAACTGAGTCCCAGAAGGTGGCAACAGGCTCTACTCACTAGTTCACCGTGAATCCCATCAGCCTCCAGATGTTCCAGAAACTTTCCACCGTGAGCCTGGGAGGCTAGGCATAAGGAACTTGTGAAATGTTTCACCTTTGCTACTTGAAGCATGTTGAGGACCACCTTGGGTTTGTATGGCGTGCTTCGAGGCACCTGCCTCATCACATCATCATAGCAGACACCCATGGAGGCACCTTCCTTTTGGTCTGGAGGCTGGCAGCCACGGTGCCTGGCTCTTCTCAGTGTGGTAAGAGCAGATGTGAGTCATTATCCCACTGCTCGGACAACAGTGGCTCAGGTTCTCCTGCCCTGCCCAGAAGGTGCATACGTCAGAAATAGTGGTTGGGAATAACAGGATGAGGCTTCCAAGAGTGGGCAGGTCTGGTTCAGCGACACGGGCTCCAAGGGAGGCAGAAAGGGCTCCAAGGTCCCAGAGCCAGGCCTCTGGTGCCATCAAGTGGCCATCTCGATGAACTGTAGTCCTCCATCAGCTTTGTTCCCCTCGGTCTCAACCTTCCTAGTGTCGAGACCCTTTATTTCCTCTTGTTGTGGCGACCCACAGCGTTAAATTGTTTCATTGCTACTTCATTACTATAATTTTGCTGTAATGAATATACGTAACGTAAACACGAGTCATAGCCGATATGCTGTGTGGGTCGTGACCGACAGGTTGAGAACCACGGCAGTCTGACTGGCCAGCAGCAGAACTAGTTGAAAGATTCTTGAATTTTGCATCGAAGATGACAGCTCCTCTGAGGGGCCATTCTTTAAGCTGTGAGCAGGGCTGCTTGTTGCTGGCTTGTGGATTCCCGTCTGTACATTCTAATCAAGGATTTTTTTCAACCAAACAGTTTACATGTGGTTTCCACGCATTTTTATCCTTAAGAGTCCTTTTAGCCTGGTGGTGGTGGTGCACACCTTTAATCCCAGCACTTGGGAGGCAGAGGCAGGCAGATCTCTAAGTTCCAGGCCAGCCTGGTCTACAGAGGGAGTTCAGGACAGTCAGGGCTGTTACACTGAGAATCCCTATCTTAAATTTTTTTTTTTAAAGAGTCATTTTAAAATGAAGTCACAAAGTTGGGGGGTCAGGGAAGGGAGAGTGGGTACTGGCTATACCAAGTGAACAGGAGGCAGCTTGTAACACATACATCACAGGATGGGAAATAAATCCAACCAAAATTCAAGGCCCTTCTACCTCAGTGAAATTCTTAGGAGTCCAGTGGTGTGGGGCAGGCAGAGATGTTCCTCCTAAGGTGAAGAGGACGTTTTTGCACCTGGACCATCACCAAGAAAGCAGCACAGTCCTTAGTGAGCCTACGTGGGATTCTAGAGACAGCACATTCCTCACTTTGGGTGTTACTCAGGCCCATACACTAAGTGACTCAGGAAGCTGCTAGCTCTGGGTGGGGCCTTGACCAGGAGAAGGCTCTTCAACGGGTACAGGTCGCTATGCAGGCCACCATACCACGTGGACTATATGATCCAGCAGACCTCATGGTACTTGAGGTGTCCGTGGCAGATAGAGATGCTGTGGGGGGCAGGTCCCTTTGGGTAAATCAGAGCAGACCCTTGGGATTCTGGAGAAAGGTTCTACCATCATTTATAGACTGCAGTCCTCCCTTCAGGAGACAGCTCTTGGCCTGCTGTTGGGCCTCAGTAGAAACTGAACATTTGACAGTGAGCCGCCAAGTTACCATATGACCTGAGGTGCCCATCATGAGCTGGGTGGTATCTGACCCACCAAGTCATAAAGTAGGATGTGCACAGCAGCAATCCATTACCAAATGGAAGTGGTATATATGTGATTGGGCCCCA
The DNA here is from genome assembly GCF_007827085.1 of Peromyscus californicus insignis. NCBI lineage: Eukaryota > Metazoa > Chordata > Mammalia > Rodentia > Cricetidae > Peromyscus > Peromyscus californicus. The sequence goes on from NW_026294551.1 coordinate 63,229,317, forward strand.
GCAGGTCCTGAGGGGACAAGCAAGTTACATGAAGAAGTTGCCCAAATGCCTATAGCTTCTATTCCCCTTAAAATGTCACCTGCTCCCAAGCATGCACCTAGAGCCTCATGGGGTGTGCTCCATGATTGGTTGACCGAGGAAGAGAAGACTAGGGCCTGGTTTACTGATGGTTCTGCACGTTATGCGGGTACCACACCAGCAGAGACCAACATTGAGCCCCTATATGGTACCATTTCCTGCAGAGACCAGCCAGTGACCTGGGGGCAGGTTGGCTACACTGGACCACTTCCTTTGTGGAAAGGCAAGGCTTTGTCCTTATTAGAGTACTTATTCTGCTTATGGATTTGCCTTTCTTATACATAAAACTTCTGCCAAACTACCATCTATGGACTGACGGAATGCCTTACACTGCCATGGTAGTCCACACAGTATTGCTTCTGACCAAGGAACTCACTTCACAGCCAAGGAAGCACAACAGTCAGTGAGCCCATGGCCATGGAATCCACTGCCTGGTTTTCCTATGCTCCTCACTGTTCTGAAGCAGGTGGCCTGACAGAATGATGGAATGAATGGCCTTTTGAAGACACAGTTACAGAGCCAATCAGGTGGCCTGGGCAGAGTTCTCAAGATGGCCTGGGCAGAGTTCTCCAGAAGGTGGTAATGCTTTGAATCAGTGTCCATATACAGCACTGTTTCTCCCATGGCAGGATCCACGGGTCCAGGAATCAAGGGGTGGAAAATGGAATGGTTCCACTATCATCCCTAGTGACCAACTGAGAAAAATTTTGCTTCCCTGTTCCTGTGGTCTTAGTTCTGCAGGCCTAGACGTTTTGGTTCCACAAGGGGGAGCTCTCCCACCAGGAGACACAACAAACATGTCCTTGAACTGGAAGCTCAGAGGTCCCCCTGGCCACCTTGAGCGTCTGATGCCCTCAAGCCAACAGGCTAAGAAAGGAGTAGGAGTTTTAGGAGGGGCGATTGATCCAGATTACCATGGGGAAACTGGATTACTTCCCCACAATGGAGGTAAGAAAGATTATGTCTGAGTGCAGGAGATCCTTTAGGGCAGTGGTTCTCAACTCCCTAATGCTGTGACCCTTTAATACAGTTCTCATGTCATGGTGACCCCCAACCACAACATTATTTTCATTGCTGCTTTGTAACTGTAATTTTGCTACTGTTATGAATCATAATGTAAGTGTCCGTGTTGTCCTTTGGCCTTAGGCGACCCTTGTAAAAAAGGGGACATGACCCACAGGTTGAGAACGGCCCTTTAGGGCCTCTCTTGGTGCTACTGTGTCATGTGATTGAAGTCAATGGGAAATTACAAAAGCCCAAATGCAGCGGGATGACGAAGGGTCCAGATCCTTCAGGAATGAAGATATGGGCCACTCTTTCAGGAAAAGAGGTGCCTCCTGAGGGTGGAGGAAACACAGAATGGATAGTAGAAGAAGATAGTTATAAGTACCAGCTAAGGCCATGTGACCAGTTGCAGAAATGAAGATTATAAGTGACATGAGTATTTCTCTCCTATTTTGTGTGTGCATATATATATTCACGTATACTTTCCTAGATTTCTTTATCATATAACATCAACTGAGATAACAGCAGTAGTCATACTTAAGCTATGAGACACTAATAGAATGTTCCTCAGGGGACATTGCCACCTATTCTAAATATATAATGCATTTGTGGTTGTATGTAGGAGTTATATCATGTTAATGTAACATGACCTCGTTATTATTTTCATTTGGAAATTAAGCATGGTGTAAGGAAATATGATGAGGGGTGGATTTGTGATGGCTAATCTTGGTTGTCAATTTACTACATCTGGAGTCAATTAAATCCTAAGCAGCTGAACACACCTCTGAAAGATCCTTCTTGATTGGATCATTTGAGGTGTTAAGAGCCACAGTTGGGTCACACCTTCTGGTGACTGCCTATGTAAAAGGACATGGGAAAGGAAACTTGTTCTTTGCCTGCTTGCCCTCATGCTCACCGGCAAGGGCATCTATCCTGCTGCCGTGGCATTCCTTCACTGGTATTAGAAGCTACTTCTTTGGGATTCCAACCATAGGCTAAAGACTAGCTGAGATATTCAGCCTTGTGGCCTGAACAACTATCTTAACAGGGCTCCAGAACTTAGTAGGCCCCCAGACCTTAGCACAACTGACTCCATGGTGGAACTACCATTTAGGCTATAAAACCCAGCATGTAGATAGCACCACGTGCCAAAACTAAAACAAAGCCCTGATCCATCAAAGCCCACATAGTTCTGGGAAAGTCTCTAAACATACTAACCTTGCTTCTTTAGCTCCTGTAGTTCCACTTATGGCAACTGTTCTCGCTAGCTGAAGTATGTTAACCCAGAACATGGTTTTTGTGCTTAAAAGCTCACCCTGAGAAAGGCTCAGGGCTACACTGGGATCCTGAACACCCAGTGTAGTCTCCAGCCGGCCAATAAAGACTTTCAACTGACTTAAACCCAAGTCTGAGCAGTCTTCTCTGGTGAATACACCACAACAATATCAAGTTCTTGGATTTCCATAGGGAGATAGTCATTGTTGGACAAGATGGACCATAATCTGTAAGCTACTCTGATAAACCCTCTTGTAATACATAATATGTGTGTATACACACACACACACACACACACACACACACACACACACACACACACACTCAATCAGTTCTGTTTCTCTAGAAAATCCTGACTAATACAATTCCCCATTCCCTTCCTAGGGCACCCATGTGGCTGAGCATCCAGAAGAGATAGCCTTTTGTGTGAAGAATCTGTGGTGTCTGGTCAGCAGGGGCTAAAGAATCAGCTCTGATTAACAAGAGACCAGAACCACTAAAGTAAAATCTTCCCTTTGCTGGGACGATGGATGCTGGTCGCCTGGAGGTAAGTTAGCAGTGATTAAGAAGAGTCCAGTGTCACTGAGGTGGAATCCTCTGGGAAGTGTTTCCTCAGAGTCAGCACACAGAAGCTGTGCTCCAGAGGTGGCCAGGGTTGTACCTCGTGCTGGCAACCAAATTTGGTCACGTGTAAGAGTCTCCCAAATGCTACTGGTTTTGAAGGCATGAAGGGGTCATGGGGAGCAGCTGAATCTTGGCACCGTGAGGGGCCAGGAGAGGCCATTGGTGAAGGTGCAGCTGGAATATCAGTGGAAGCCTCAGGATTGAAGGGGTCATGGAGAAAGTTGAGGCTTGGCACCACGAAGAGGGCCCAGGAGAAGTTATTGATGAAAATGTGGCCCAGTCGAAGCAGAAGACCCCAGCATTTTGGAGGTGCCAGTACCATGGGAGGACCACCAAGAACATCAGCTGTGGAGTGGAGGCAGCTGGAGCCTAGAAGACACGCTGTGTGTGCTGCAGAGGGCAGGGCTGGAGAGGTGACCAAGCCCTTTGGAGGAGCCCAGAAGATCGTGAGTGGATCCCAGCCATTGGATGGTTGGAATTTGGTTTTGCTTTGTTCGCATTGTAACTGTGCCCTGGTTCTTCCCTCTTGAAGTAAAACATATATATATTTAACTTATTTTTCATTTTATAGGAGTCCACAGTTGAGACTTTGGATTTTAAAAGAAACTTTGAATTTTTTTTTTCATTTTGGTTTTTTGAGACAGGGTTTCTCTGTGTAGCTTTGAGCCTTTCCTGGAACTCACTTTGTAGCCTAAGTGGACCTCGAACTCACAGAGATTCACCTGCCTCTGCCTCCCGAGTGCTGGGATTAAAGGTGTGCACCACCACCACCACCCAGCTGAGACTTTGATTTTTTTTTTAAATGTTTGAAATTGTAAGGCAGTGGGGCTTTTAAGTTTGAGAATATTTTATACTGTGATGTCCATATTAATGTGTAATCTTGGGGATGAAGAAGAAAGGAAAGGTTGTGGATTAGCAGTGATGTGTGTGTCAAGTTGACAAGGGATCAACTGCGGTAGCTAGTTTGATGTCAGTTTGACAGAAGATAGAGTTATATGGAGGGAGAGACACTTAATTGAGAAAATGTCTCCAGAAGATCTGACTGTAGGGCATTTTCTTAATTAGTGGTTGATGGCGGAGGACACAGCCCATTGTGGATGGTGCCATCCCTGGGCTGGTGGTCCTGGGTTCTATAAGAAAGCAGGCTGAGAAAGCCATGAGGGGCAAGCCAGTAAGCAGCACCCTCCATGGCCTCTGCATCAGTTCCTGCCTCAAGGATCCTGCCCTGTTCTGATTTCCTTCAGTGATGGACGAAGATGTCGAAGTATAAACCAAATAAGCCTTTTCCTTCCCAACTTGCTTTTGGTCATGGTGTTTCATCATAGCAGTAGTCACCCTCAGTAAGACAGCGGGGCTATCTGTCATTGGCAGGGCAGACTCTGGGTAGCAATGAACTGCACTGTTTTCTGTTCCCTGAACGATAATCACAACATCTTCAAGGCAGGGCTGAGCGGCTCTCCTTTGTTGCTGTGACCTCTGGTTTGGCAAAAGCCCAGGCAACTAGTAGGTACATGACAGACCATCCCCAACCTATCATGGAGGGTCACAAGCACAAGAGAGTTCCCTCACTGCCACAACTGGAGGCTGCAAGGCTCTAGACTGGCCAGGTCACTCTAAGTGGAGACTTGGCACTGGGCAGCATGAGGATCATGGGAAAGCAGGCCCAATGGCTGACAGACAGGAGGGAGCCACATCCAGCCGCCACGAGGAGTCACAAGGAAATAATTCATGCATCTCACTTGTCACACTGTTTCCTGGACCTGCATAGATGGTCTTGCTGGGGAATGAGGTCTTCTGTCAGGATAACAAAGGGTCCCTGGAGCAGGCACGAAGCCACACTCCAGGGACTGGCTTTTTTCCAGGCCCCCTGGTCAAGACATTACCAGACACTGCCCTGCTTGAGCCACAGAGTTCCAGGATCAAGTGACATCACTGTCATGTGTTTCCAGTAAGACACTGGCAGAGCCCCCAACCAGCCCAAGGGTAACAATGGAGTAGTACTACGGAAAGCTACACATGGCCGAGTCAAGAGGGGCCCAGGACAGGCAGTGGATTCCTGGGGTATCCTTCTCCAGACTGGGTGGTGGATGCCTCAGACTCCCTGGTGACAGAGCTGAGCTCTTAAGACCAAAAGATGGGAAATGGAATTCCTGGCCAGCTCTGAAACCAGGGTTCTCTCCCTTGTTCTTTTCTCTACCTTAGCCCAGTCCCTAGGCAGTCAAGATCACCATAGATACTGAAAGGCATAGTATGAAGGCCCAGAAACAAACTGGGGTGCTGATTTTTAATGTTTTTAGACAGGGTTTTGCTGTGTAACCCTGACTGGCCTAGACTATGTAGCCCAGGCTAGTCTTGAACTCACAGCAATACTCCTGCTTCAACCTAAGTGCTGAGAAAACAGGCGTGTGTCACCATGCCCATCTCAAATCAGGGTTTTGAGAATGCAACTGGCCTTCGAGGGCACTGTTTCTAAAATTCACAAGAGGACAGTTGGGAGGTAGCTGGTTCAAGTGTCGCCTCCCAGGGATTCAGCCCAAAGGGAACAACCACTGAGGCTGTGACAGCAGTTTCTAGGCCCTGTGCCTGACTGCAGGGTTAGGAGAAAAGGGGTAAGGCACTGGGGGAGGTGCCTGAGGGAAGCAGTGCCTCCCTCGGATGAATGGCACCAAAAGAAGCCACCAGGCTGCCAGCTACGCCGCCACCTAGGCCGTCTTGCCTGTGCTCCCGTGTGGTACCACGTGAGGCACACAAAGGCGCGCTGTGCCCACCTCTGTCCTGTTCGTCAGTGTGTGGGGCTGCCAGGTGCTTACATCACAGGCAGATGGCACACTAGATGACCTGGGGCAGGTGCTAGAGAAGGTCACGGCACAGGCTACACGTGAATAGCATTTATTTCTCATACGGTCAACAAATGTTCAAGCCTGCCGACTCCTTTCTGGGCCGTGAACGGGATCTAGGGACACCAGAGAAAGAAACCACAGCACTAGCCATAGGCAGGGTCACTGTTGGCCTCCAGAAGAGCCTGGTGGCCATTGAAAGCCAGGAGGAGAGAACAGACTAAGTGGGCCAACTGGACGAGGGTACCGTGTTGGAGGTGGAAGGGTACGTGCCTGTCAGGGGAGCCTGTCATCTCTCTCTCTCTCTCTGGCACTCCTTACCTTTGCAAAGGCTGCAGATCCTGAATCAGGGCACCCCAGTGCCTTAGAGAACATCCCTGTTGGAAGCAGTGAGAGGGAGTGGTGTGGGCCACTGCCTGAGGCCAGGCCAAGCTGCCTTTCTCCCAGCGCTGCCCCAAGATCAGGCTAAGGCCTGGGCTGGGAGAAGAGGAGTGTATCAAGAAGTTGTCTTGACCAAAGAGTCCACTGGGGTCCTCCAGGAAGTGCCAGGGAACTGCAGTACAGCCCTCAGCAGGCTGTCTGCTGTCCAGTCACGAGTTGCGAGCCCCACACTGGACCACGAGAGAGTCACAGCACAGCCCTCAGTGGGGACGCTTGCTGTCCAAGATGGCCTTCCAGTCGTCCGCCCATGAGTGCAGCCTCCGGCGAGGGGGCTTCAGCTGCAGGTGATGATTGTGGCAGGAGGTGAAGAGGATGTGCTCCCAGCTGGGGTGTGGCTCGGCCCCTGGGGACGAGAGCAGAGCCTCAGTCCAAAGACTGGGGCCCAGGTGTAGCCCCATAAGCAGGTGTCGTGCCTCATCTGACTCAGTTTCTCTGTCTGCAAAGTGATGCTCCAGTAGCCTGCCCTACAGAGGGCATGAGGGTAAAGCAAGGCACTGTGCACAGGGTGCTCCGTGCAACACCCAGGAAGCGGTCCGCACGGTGAGGGCTGAAGGGGCTCTGTCATCCCCCACTGCTAGGCCTGGCCAACCACCTCTGCTCATCCTGTGCTAGCTCAAGTGGGAAGCCCAGGCCTGCATGCCCTGCGGTTACCGGTACCAATCTCCTTCACACCATGCCGCAACTTGATAGGCTCCTTGGGGTTGCGACCTACTAGCTCCTGTGGCTGAAGCCCCATGGAAGCCTCCAGAAGACCCGTGGTTTAAGAGAGGCTGTCTCCATCCACACGGACCTCTGGAGAGACTGGGGCAGATAAGCATGTTTCCCTGGCACTCAGCAAGCTTTAGGAAAGAAACTGTTTCCCTACTGATGTGACCAAAACAGAACAAACTGTTACTTGTAACTCTTAAGAACTACCAGGGCGGAAACATCTTGCCCACAATGTGGCAAAACCAGGCAGAACACATCCAGGAGACGGGAAACAGTGTGGACTGACTAACGGAACTCCCAAATCCCACCATGCCTGAAGCCCTTTGTCCACCCTACCTTCTCAGTTAAGTGAGCCAAGTAATCAGTTTGCTTGTTTTCTGGGAAGGGGTCATTAGCTGGAACCGAAAAAAGGGACAAATGCAATGCCCAAGCCACTGTCAGCCATAGACACTAGACTGCGACTTCCTGTTGTATAGTAGACGTACCCTGCACTACCATTGTTACTAAACATAAAGGATTGAAAATCAAAGCTGGGTTCTCACTCAGGAAAGCCAACAGGTCAAACTCAGTCTGGGTAAGGCACAGACATTCTGGCTTCCAGTAGCCCCCTGTCCCTAGGGTGCAGGCAGGACTTCCCAACAGGAGGAAGTCCCTGGCTAGGTGCTGGTAAACACCTGGTAAAGGTGGGAAGGAAGCTGAGGAGACCCCAGGAGAAGGTATGTGGGAGAAGGGAGAATGCAACCATGGCCACCCACCCTCCCCCTGCCACCCACATCCCTGCCCTGGGCTACTTGCCTGTGATGTCCGGCCGGTCATCTATGAGAAGGTCGGCAGAGACCACAGTCTTGTCTCTGGTCAACACAATTTGCTCCAGAAATTCAGGGCCAAAGTGCTTCTCCACCCAAGCGTACTGGAGGTAACAGAGGAGATGACATCAGACAGATCTGGGAATGACTTAGCCTAGAACCCTAGCACTCAGGAGGGAGGGAGCCTAATAAATAAAGGGCCCACTCAGGCAGCTCTATAGCCAAGAACTTGTCTCTTGGAAGCTGTGTGACCAAGAACTTGTCACTTGGGAGCTGTGTACCTGCACACTCTTCAGCTACTACAAAAGGGTCACAACTCAGACCCAGACCTGACATCCCCAGAACTACAGAGACCTCTCTCAGCACTCCATCAAAGGTTAGTCACACAGCTGCCACTGTGTCCTGGGGGCTTAGTGACTTCCTAAGGTGGCTGACTCACAGAGATAACCAGCGGATCCGCCCAGTGTCTCTGCTGGGAATTTAAAGCAGGGACAGCTGCAGTCAAACCGTGTGTGATATGATACTGGGGGGGGAGGGCCGGGGAGCAGTAGTCTGGGGGAGAGGAGAGCTACAAGAACTTGACGGTCACATCAGTGCAAAGGGGTGCTGCAGAGCTGGTGTCCCAGGCACACAGAAAGAGTGCAGGTGTCTGCCGGACTGACAGGCAGAAAGCTCCACCACCAGACCATGGGAACAGCTACCACTGACAGGACGTTGTGCACTCTGGCAGGCCACACTTCCCTTCGCCACTGGGGGGCTCTGGACTGCCTCTCCCTTTCCTACGACACTTTGGGAACTGGGAAAACGGCCTTCCCTCCTACACTACCCTAGTGAAACTGGCAGCAGATATGGCCTGGCTAGCCACTGGCTCTGGTTCTGTTGGGAGAACCAGGAGAGAGATGAGTGGCCCTGGGCCTGAGGTTCACGGGCATGCCACACTGCCCAGTGGGTAGCTGCATCTAGCCATCTGGCTACCCTTCTATGTCCTCTCTGATCTGCTCACAGACCAAGACAGGTATGGACGTTAGTCAGGGAAGCTTCCAGCAGAAGGGAACAGGAGCCTCTGCCCGGATTCCTCTGGCCCACCTGGAGCACTAACAGCAGCCAGGAGCTAGAAGAAGATGGCTGTAAGTGTCCACTGGCTCACAGGGCATGACCTTCCAGGGGAAAGGCTGTGCAATCACCTGCAGCAAACCTCAGGCAGGTCCTTTATGTCCCGGCTGTGGTCCAGGTGACTTGAGCAGACACAGGAGCAAACTCCATGCGGCCCCACGTGACCTCTAGCACAGGAAGGACTTGGAGAACAGAGCAGAGCCTATAGGGAGGGCTGCAAGGCCCTGCCCTACCCCACACGTCCCTCGGGCCTCACAATGGTAACCTTAATTTTCAGACAGTTCCATCTCTTCAGGCCTTTAACCACACACGTGCATGTACGACACACACGCACAGACATGACACTCTCACACACTTTCCAGGCACACTTCTCCCCTGACGTTAAAAGTTCCTAAAACTGTCCCCCTCAACTTCCTCCACCTTCACACTCCTCATCCTCCCAGGTGACGGCCACGACTGCGGCCACCTTATCTGTAACCCTGCAACCACCTCTGACATCCTTTAGGATAGGGACAGTAGTTCTTTGGACATCTGTCCAAATGTCCACGTGACCAATGAAGAAGAAACAGTCCTTTCCGGACAGACTGCCTGAGGTCACTCTAACTGGAAAGGCTTCACGGCCAAGGCCTCAGTGAAGCCCTGCAGGCCCTACTGGCCATCTTCCCAGAAAGACACCACTGCAGGGAAACGGGCTTCCACCGGGCTCACAAAGCAGCTTAGCCGGGTCAAAACGCTGCCTCAGGCAGATGGGTGGTGGATGGGCTGAGTCCCTGGAGTGCTTACCTGAGTGGGGTTTGGACAACCTCCAGGGGTCAGGCCACAGGGAAGACAAAAGCGACCCTAGTGTTGACATGGAGGTGAGGTGACACAGGAAGAATGGAAGACAGAAATCAGGGCTGCTACTGTAAGTGTACTTGACGTCCATCACCTTCTTACCCTCATGACAACCTGGGTGCAGACATCCTCCCCACCCCTGCAGCTCTTGGCCCTGTCTGTATGAGGCATACTGAAGAACCAGGGAGAACCCCTGGGCTTGAGGGGATCACAACTAGGCAGCCCAGGCTTAGTGGCACAGGGGTTCTGAGGCAGGACAGGGTCTGGTCCCTGAACACCGTGGTTCACAAACCATTCACAGAGCCAAGAAGTTTTACTTCCCTTTGCGAATTTCCAATTCATTGTAGCCATCACCTCTGTGAGTGATAAGCACATGCTTGGGTGCAGCACCAGTACCAAATCATCACAAGCATCTGGTCCCATGCACCCAGTCTCTTGTCTCTGGCGTGGCCTGTCTACGTGGCCTGTCTACGAACCACAGAGGAGCAACTGCACAAAGGAAACAGTACTGTGGTCCACAGATTCTGTACAGATAAAGAAACTGAAATTCAAAGAGGGCCAGTGATGGTTCCCACCACTGTACTCTCCTGCCCTGTATCTGGAGGGGCGCTCAGGTTCCTGCCTGAGCGACTAAGCTATGACTTCTAAATGGACACGCCACTGCTCTTCCTCTGAGCCTTGCTCATCCCTGGAAAGCTGCCTGATCCAGGTGTGGTAACTAGAGTACTGTGATGGCTAGTCTTCTGGAATTCTGATGACCTCTGGAATTAACTAAAACCCAGCAGCTGGGTACACCTGTGAGGGATTTTTCTTAATTAAATCATTTAAAGTGGAAAGACCCACCTTTAATCTAGATCTTTTGAGGTAGGAAGATCCACCTTTAATCTGGGCCACATCTGCACTGGCAGCCTATATAAAGGACATGGAAGAAGGAAGCTCTCTCTCTGCCTGCTTGCTCTTGATCTTGCTGGCAAGTCCATTCCTTCACTGGCATTAGAGCCTAATTCTTCGGATTCCTGCAAATACTGAAGACCAGCTGAGACATCCAGCCTCGTGAACTGAACAACTACTGGACTCTTAGACTTTCCATTGGTAGACAGTCACTGTTGGACTAGCTGGACCACAGCCTGTAAGCCACTCGAATAAATCACATAAATCACATAAACCCAGGTGCAGCACAGGGGTTCCACACACATCTTCCCACCCGTGAGACAGAAGGTGCTTGTCTCACGGTTTAGTCAGGGTTCTCTAGAGGAACAGAACTGATAGAATGAATATATAAATTGATTTATCTCGGGTGTTTTTATAGTAATGGGAACCTGGCTAACACAAACATCTACTAATACCTAGTACATATAATTATAACTGAACTCTAATAGCCCCAAATAATCTACAAAAAAAACCCAATTAGAACTATTAAAAATAGATGATACAGCCCAGTGGTGGTAGTGCATGCCTTTAATCCCAGAACTTGGGAGGCACAGGTAGGTCGACCTCTGTGAATTCAAGGCCAGCCTGGTCTACAGAGTGAGTTCTAGGACAGCCAGGGCTACACAGAGAAACTCTATCTCAAAGTACCACCACCACTACACACCAAAAACTAGATAATACAATAAACAAAATCACTTATATTTCTATTCATCTGGATATTATAATTAGATGAAAACTACATTTGCAAAGGGTAACAATGAAATATGCTAAATATACATGTGGAATGGCTAAGAGAGGAACTTCTATGTTATATGTATTTAACACAATAAAAAATTTTAACTAAGTTAGGCATATGATGAAGGTCTGAAATCCCAGTTCCTTGGAAGGGTGAGGCTAGGGGTGACTGTCCCAGTGAGCTTGGCCCACCCACATCAAGAAAATGTACCACAGATAGGCAATCTGATTGAGGCATTTTCTCAACTGAGGTTTGTTATAGAGTATTATTTTAAAATGTAGGTTGTTTTTTTTTTTACTCTTTGCTCTTTGGGAGCCTGCCACCCAGCTCCCAAATAAATACATCAAGTCTTATTATTACTTATAAATGCCTGGCCTTAGCTTGGCTTATTTCTAGACAGCTTTTCTTAAATTATCCCATCTATCTTTTGTCTCTGGGCTTTTATCTTTGTCCATTTTATATACCTCTCTTTACTTCTTACTCCGAGCTATGTAGCTGGATGGCTGCCCCTGACGTCCTCCTCCTCTTCCCCTTTTCTTGCTCCTCGATCTTCTCTTTTCAGTTTTCTCCTTCTATTTATTCTCTCTGCCTGCCTGCCCTGCCTGTCATTTCTCCTGCCTGGCTATTGGCCATTCAGCTCTTTATTAGACCAATCAGGTATTTTAGACAGGCAAAGTAATGCAGCTTCACAGAGTTCAACAAATGCAACATAAAAGAATGCAACACATCTTTGCATCATTAAACAAATGTTCCACAGCAAAAACAAATGTAACACATATTAAAATAATATTCCACCACAAAGGTTCCTCTTCTCAGATAATTCTGGCTTGTGTCAAGTTGATAAAAAAAAAATCCACCAGGACAAGTGTCAAAGTGTGTGGACCTCTATGGGTTCAATGGTCTACACAGTGAGTTCCAGCCAGGGCCACAAAGTGAGACCCTGTCCCCCCCCACACACACACCAAAAAAGGTGCTAAAGGTATAGACAGCTTGCTAAGCCAAGGCCTTCCCTAGTAGCCAGGTATGATGGATGAAGACCACAGCTGCAGCTCCAGCCATAGTGCCAACCCAGAGCTTCCCTGACTCAGGGAACCAGGGTAAGCAGAGGGGTGGGTCTCATTGCCCCTTGACTCTGGGCAGGGCTGAGCCACCCTTACCAAGTTCATCAAAGGTAGGGAAAAACAGGGAGGTTCCATGGAAGAGCTCCAGGGTGTGGAAGTGAAATGGCTCAGAGAGAGCCATTGAGAGTCGGGGAGAGCTAGGCTAGTGCCTCCGATCCACCTCTGGATCTGTGGAGGGAACAACTGATACTAATTAGTAAAATCTTCCCGCACTGTTGGACCTTGCTGATGGCTGACTTCAGTATCTCCTGAGTAGTGAACTCCTGTCATCACCTGACACAGCTCAAAACAGATGACAACGGACTTCCAAGTGCTTCGCCAGGCTTACTTCACAGTCCCACTCACTATTCATTATGAGACTTCAGATCGCCACTCTGCCCAGCCTGTGTAGAAAGGTTCTGTTACATATGAACAGCACAAGGCTAACCCTAGGGTTGTGGAGTTTCGGAGACTCTTTTAAGAAACATGTGAGTTGCTGTGGAATTCATGGGAGCTTTATGGTTGGGTAAGGACAAGTGATACCCACCAAACAGACAGGGGAAAGTTTGCAATGCCCCATGCCTATCAATGTTAAAGAGACACCAAAGGTGAAAATAGATGCACCCAGAAGGTGTATATAGCTGTAAGGTGGTTAACTGGGAACCCCAGTGTTAAGAATGGGCAATCTCTCTAGGAGTTATTGACCACAGAGGTCCTAGAAGTCCCTAAAACAATAAAGGCCATCACCATAGTTGTTGGTTGCATTCCAGAACTGAATGGTAAGAACCTGTTGCTGAAGAGGTTTCACGTTTGGGCTGCTGACTTGGAGAAATAAAGCTAGGCTGGGTCCGACATGTCCCCTCCCTGAGAGCTAGTTCCTGCAGTGCCACAAGCTGCTACTAAGATGATGGGGAGAATCAAGGTCAGAAGTCCTACCCAGCTGTGGGTGGATTCTGCATGCTTCGTGATGGGATGTCTTTATCCATCTCCTCCCTTTGACACTCAAGGATCTATGCTGAAGAGGAAGATGAAAGATTTTAAGACCCAGAGGTGGTGGGCAACTTCAAAGAAACAGTGTTTCCCAGATCGGACGGAGCTAATGCAGATGAACTCACAGAGACCGTGAGAGCATCCTTGTACTGGCTCGTTTTATATTAATTTGACAAAAGCTATACTCATCTGAGAGGAAGGAACATCAGTTGAGAAAATGCCTCCATAGGACCAGGCTGTAGGCAAGCCTTTAGAGCATTTTCTTGACTAGTGATTGATGGGGGAGAGCCCAGGCCACTGTACGTAGTACAACCCCTGGTACCTGAGTTCTATAAGAAAGCAGGGCCGGGCAGTGGTGGCGCACACCTTTAATCCCAGCACTCGGGAGGCAGAGGCAGGCGGATCTCTGTGAGTTCGAGGCCAGCCTGGTCTACAAAGTGAGATCCAGGAAAGGCGCAAAGCTACACAGAGAAACCCTGTCTCGAAAAACCAAAAAAAAAAAAAAAAAAAGAAAGCAGGATGAGCAAGTCCCGAGGAGCAAGCCTGTTAGCACTCCTTCACGGCCTCTGCATCAGCTCCTGCCTCCAGGTTCCTACTGGACTTGAGTTCCTGTCTTGACTTCCCTCAGTGGATCATGATTCAGGATATGTAAGCCAAATAAACCCTTTCCTCTCCAAGTTGCTTTTGGTCATAGCAGTAGAAACCTTAACTAAACTCACTCACAAGACCTGTACAAGTTTCTTTTAGACAAAATCCCAGCATGGGGAAGTGGAAGTGGGCATAGAGTCCAACCCCTAACTAAGAAGTTATTTGCAATTGAGAGCTACTGGGAAGGGGGTTAAATCTATTTTCTTTAGTCAAAGAATTAACCACATCCCAGGTAGGCTGCATGCTCAGGAACAGTTGACCAACAGAATCCATGTTTTGTTCTATCTTATTTTCTTTCTTTTCTGCTTGTACTTTGTTTTGATTTTGTATTTTTTTTTAAGAGAGAAAAAGAATATGAAATGGGATGGGTAGGGAGGGGGAAACCTGGGGGGCCCTTGAGGGATGGGAAAGAATGTGACCAAATATATGTGACTATACGTTATATTAAATTTTTTTAATTAAAAAAAAAAAAAGACTCTACTAAGCCAGGCATGGCAGTTCACACCTGTAATCTTGGATGGCTGCAGTATGAGAATCGCAAGTTCCAGGCCAGCAGGGCTATTCAGGGAAATTCTGCCTCCAAAAACAAAGCAACAATAGGCTGATGGTAGGAGGGGCACTACAGTCAAGGCTTACAACCTGAGTTTGACCTTCAGGACCCCCATGGGACAAGGAGAGAACTGACTCTCACAGGCTCTCATCTGACCAACTTACATGCACTGTAGCAGGAGGCCCTGTGGACACACAGAAACTAAAATAAAAAAATACATAAATGTTTTAAAGCTGGGCAGTGGTGGCGCACGCCTTTAATCCCAGCACTCAGGAGGCAGAGGCAGGTGGATCTCTGTGAGTTCAAGGCCAGCCTGGGCTACAGAGCAAGATCCAGAATAGGCACCGAAACTACACAGAGAAACCCTGTCTCGAAAAAAAAAAATGTTTTAAAAAGCAACAACAGCTGGGTGGTGGTGGCGCATGCCTTTAATCCCAGCACTTGGGAGGCAGAGCCAGGCAGATCTCTGTGAGTTCGAGGCCAGCCTGGGCTACCAAGTGAGTTCCAGAAAAGGCGCAAAGCTACACAGAGAAACCCTGTCTCGAAAAACAAAAAACAAAAAAACAAAAAACAAAAAAAAGCAACAACAGTTTTTAAAAACCTAAGGAGATGAAAAGCCACAGGCTGGGAAAATATCTGCAGAACCCATTACCTGATGAAGGACTGGTCTCTAGAATACAGAAAGGATTCTCACAAGCGGGCACACAGCAACCCAGTGAAAAACCAGGCGAAGACTGGAGCACTTCATCTCACAACAAATAGAGGGGTTTGCTTAAAAGATGATCAACAACGTGTGATATGAAGGCAGAGGAGGGGAAACCGTGAGGTGAAGTTTAAGCAGGGGTAGCTGCAGAGTGATGGCCGGCAGACTTAAGGCTTACTCAGTGGAGGGAATTCATGACAGGCACTCATGACTGCGAACGTAGCTAACTACCCATCATGGCTGGAGAGGCCAGACCCTAGAGGAGACTCTCTTCCTTCCATTTCCCTAAACCCTATAACTTCTTACTGCATTCTAAGTTTTTATCTGTAGACTCCTAACTGTAGCTCTCAGTTCTGCAGAGAGAAGCTTCTCTGCAGCAGATGGTGACTATTACAGAGAGCCACACTGGTCAAAATGCAGAGAACAATGGGGTGCGTACCCCCAACTGATACATCTACAACACAACCCCTATACCTAAGGCTCAGGAAAAACAAGAGAAGGGGGCGGAAAAGGTCGTAAGAACCAGACCAGGATGCCTGCTTCGAAATGGTGTCTTCAAGACAGGACAAGGAAGCTTTACCCATGAAACCTCAACAATACGATTACCTAAACCAGACCTACACAGGAGAATACCAGTTGACACGTTAATGTGAATGGGGGGAATTTCACAAGGCCCCATCCCTACACGAAGAGCTACAGGGAATCAATGGCTGCTGAGTGGGAGGATCCATTTTCTCCAGGGATGAGCTTCCTGCTAGGTTATCCTATCCCAAGAGGCTATCTCTAAGCATATGCATATACAGCAACACTAAATGGGCTCAAGAGGAAGGAGGAAAGGAGGATGGAGGGAAGGAGGGAGGGAGAGAGGGAGAGAGGGAGGCTAATTAAAGAAGAGCTTATGAAGTTGAGAGGGAGTGAGAGCAGGGGAGGTGTTGGAGAGGGAGGATGGGTAGAAATTATGTAAATACAGTACTCATGTATGCAATTCAAAAAATAATTTTTAAATGTCTTTGATAGTTCTCTGTTGAACAATGGATCTGTTCAAGTGTTCTCCGGGAGCCTAGCTCTGTGCTGGGGAAGAAGGAAGGGCACTTACCACCTTTGCAGACCTCAGTCTGGTAGGAGACAGAAAATAACCCAGAAACAAAGAAACAGAGCCAATCTGAGCGGTGGACAGGAAACCAGGGCCGAGACTGCTATGTCTCTGCTATGACATAGCAGAGATGGAATCAACATTAGCTATGGTGGTCAGCAAATGTGGGATGTTACCAACTGCATTAGTTACTGTGCTGGTCAGTGCAATCAGGACCCTGGATGAACAAACTTAAGGAAGAAAGGATTGGTTCTGGCTCATGGTTTGAGGACACACCATCTATTACGGCAGGGAAGGCACAGGGAAAGCTGGCTCACATCTGGGTGGACCAGGAAACAGAGATTAGAGATTCCCAGGCTGGAAGCGGGTTTCCAGCCCATAAACCTGTCCCCAGCAACCCACATTTACCAGCCAGACCCCATCTCTTTTTTTTTTTTTTTTTTTTTTTTGGTTTTTCGAGACAGGGTTTCTCTGTGTAGCTTTGTGCCTTTCCTGGAACTCACTTGGTAGTCCAGGCTGGCCTCGAACTCACAGAGATCCGCCTGGCTCTGCCTCCCGAGTGCTGGGATTAAAGGCGTGCGCCACCACCGCCCGGCCAGACCCCATCTCTTAAAGGTTCCACAACCTCCCTCCCCAGCACCACAAACTAGGGGCTAAGCAGTCACATGAGTCTACAGAGGGCATTTCACATCTGAGTCATAATACAAGTCAAGGACAGCATAAAACACAGGGTGGGAACTCCGTGGATGGAAAGAGCCAGGCAGGCCTTCAGGCTTATTTTTACAGGAAAGTAATTAACACGGAGCTGACATGATCCACCTTATAAAGTTTTATTAGTTCTCCAAAGAAATTTAAAATCGTAGCAATAAGAGAAGCAGACAGATGCCAGGCATGTTTCAGAAAGAGAATACAGGAAACAAGGCCCATATCATTAGCCGTGGAGAACGAGAAGAAGGCCACAGCAAAGACATGCATACTGTATCCGGTACTGTAGTCACTGGGGATGGCTTAAGCACTCAAGTACAGGGGGAGATGTGTACATAGTACCACGCTGGTTTCTATAAAGGAACTTGACAGCCACCCAGGGCACTTGTACTGGCCAGTCATCCAATCACTTGACCCTCACAGCTCAAGTTTAGGGGTCCAGCAGAACCATCTGGCAAGTTGGCTGAGACCACGCTGCCACTCGCAGAGTTTCTGACTCAAAAGGTGAACGTTACTGAAATGTCTCTTTCTAACCAGTCCCCACCTGTCCAGAACCTCCTTTGCGGATCAGTCTTCTGATACAAAGAGGAGACCCAGCCTTCACTCCTCACTCCACCCACAAGCTGTGGCTTGAACACCCACTCCCTTGGGCTGAAATGAACACAGACTGACCCAGCAAGGCATACAAACAACTCCAGGCGAGGAAGGCTTGTGTGGGAATAGAGGAAGGTAGAGATACTCAGAAGCACTCAGCATGAAGATGTGAAGCCTGAGGGGGTGGAGGTGACTGGGAACCCAGCCTCTTGAGTCCGCAGTAGCATCTGAGAAACCCACAAGGTGTGGTGCCCAATCCTCCCGCCCAGTGCAGAAAGCAACCGCAACTTCTAATGTGCAGAAAGCACCCCACTTGGACCGTTTTACTTCTTCATTAGACAAAGGAGCTCACACAAAAAACTTGGATTGCTTTGCTTATATGTTCTTTCTTGATTTTTGTTTTAGGAAGGGGGCCATGACGGATTTCACTATAGCCCAAGCTGGCCTCAAATTCACTATGTAGCACAGGCTGGCCTGGAATTTTCAATCCCCCTTTCTCAACCTACCGAGTGTTGGTGTTACAGGTTGGCCCACCATGACCAGCTCTTGGTCAGACTTTTCACGTAAGCCTGAGGACAAAGTTGAGTGGCAGAGCACTTGCCTGGCATGCATGATGCTCTGAGTTCCAGTCCCAGTACCACAAGAGAGAGTGTGAAAATAAAAGACTCTGTTCATGCACGGATGTCCCTGAGCGTCTGACCCCTCCCTGATCCCTGTCACCTGCTTTACCAGACTTTCCCGGACCAGGCACAGCTGATAAATGTGGCAGGTACCCTTCCCCCAAGCCCACGTTGTAACAAGTCCATCCAGACCATGAGACAGAGCCTGAGGCTGGTGCAGAGAGGGAGGGCGCACCAGGATGGGGCCTTGTGTCACACAGCAGCCCTGCCCTGGGACTCCTTACCTTCTCATAGGGACAGTACTTGATCATCTTGATGGGGCTTGTGCAGATGAAGACATCAGTGCTGTCGGAAGAGAAAGCGCAGTGAGCCCTGCATCTACATCCACACCGCTGCGCACCGCCCGCCTCTGCTAGTGGAGCCCTGCATCTATGTCCACACCACTGTAGCCAAGGTCTAAGCCTGTACCTGTTATGAGAAAACCCACTGTTCTGCACCTTCCCACACAAGAGGCTACAACTTGCAATTTCTGCCCAATTCAAAGGTCCTGGGAAGCAACATATGATGCTCTGGCCACAGGCAACAAACTCTGAGGTGGGCAATTTCTGCAGGACTAGGCCCAGAAGGTTAGCTGGGTTAATTGTGTACTCTAGTTGAATAAGAAGGCAGGGAGAGAGAGAAGCATTTGGTAAGAAGCACAGTACTGAAAGGATGCGGAGGGCTGGGGGCTCAGTGGTAGAAAAGGCGTGTCGCAAGGCCGTGGGTTCCTTCTCCAGCACCAGCAACGGAGGAGGGAGAAAATAAAGGGAAAATATACTGTAGAGTCCACAGACAGTTGAAAGAGAGCTGCATCCCCAGCTGATTGAAAGGAAACTATCCTCCATCGTCTGGCTGCAGGCTGCACAGGAAGGGAGCCAGGCTCCACCGAGACAAGCTCTCCTGCTCTGGGGCCTCAAGAGGGACATGGGCTTTGCATGATGAATGCATTGTCACACCTCTGGGCTGCTGATCCTGACCAAGAAGGGCTTCCCAGGTGCTTGCTCCTCCCCACAGCCACAGGATGGATCCCCAGCCACCAACACCACCCCGTCCCAAACAGTCCTAACATTGTGTTCTACTCTGGCGCCTGTACGCCTGTATGGGCCTGTACGCCTGTATGGGCTGGCCCATCAAGCTGAGCTGTAGGAGTGGCATTTCTCCAACTCTCTTTGGCAAATTAGTCCCTGGGGAGTTGTAGGGAGACCTGTCTGGTGGCCTCTGGGGGTTTTGCTTGTCCCTGCTCCGTGTTCAGGAAAACATCGGTGCAGAGAGACAACAGAGTCGGCAGAGCGACAGGATCGGGCCCAGCCTCTCTGGAGCTGCCTCACGTGAAGGGCTGACTGTAGACAGGCTTTTCCTCACCCCCACACCTCAGAGGGAAGGAAGGCAAGCAAGCTGCCTTCCCTCGTCTTCACTGCTCCTTCCAAAGCCTGACTGCTGAGGCCCGGGCCACACTGCCTTCTCTCCACCCCGCCCTGCTCCGCCACATGCTGCCTACCAACAGAGCTTAGAATGACTTTGTTCAACTCTCAGTCCCAAGCTTTACCTGCACTCAACTCTTCAGCCTCAATACAGACAGCCTGGCCAATTCTGACTCCTCCATGCCATTCTCCTTCATCCCAACTAAACCTTTATGTAGGGAGGAGGCACAGGCAGAGACCACCACAGAAAACCACAACTGATCAAAACTTATGGAGTCCCATCCCAGTGGAGAGCGACATCTACAACAATACTCCTGTACCTCGGGGACCATGCTGGAAGAGGGCGCTGGAAAATTCAAGGCCAGTCTGGTCTACATAACAAGCTCTAGGCCAGTCGGAGCTACATAGTGAGAACCCATCTGAGTTAAAATCTTAAAGAAAACACACAAAAAAGAAAAACCACAATGAGAGACCATAGTCACAGCCACCGCCAGGACAGCTAAAAAAAAAAAAAAAAAAAAAGAGAGAGACAATAACAAGTGTTGACAAGCACATCAAGAAGCTGCAGTCTTCCTGAAATTTATGGCAAAAGGCTCGATGGTTCTTTAAAACATTAAATATAGAATTACCCTATGACCTCACAGTTTTACTTCAAGGTATATGCCCCAAAGAAGTAACAGCAAGCGTTCAAACAAATGCTAACACAAATTTCACGGCAGTACTACTCACAAAGTTGAAAGACGAAAACTGTCCAAATGTCCACCAACTAATGAATGGGTACACAAAATGCAGTCTCTCTATACAATGGATACTATTCAGTCGTCAAAAGCATAAGTACTTGATTGGGGGTGTAGCTGAATGGTTACAGCCCTTGCCTGTCATACAAAATGCCCTGAATTCCATCCCCAGTCACACACACTCACAAGAGTAGAACAGTGAGTATCAGGAGCTACTACAAGATGGATAAACCTTAAAATCATTAAGAAGCCAGACCGCACACTAGATGGTAGCACTTATATGAACTGTCTCTAACAGGCAAAGCCCTGGAGGCAGAAAGTGGATCCGTGGCTCTTAGGAACCATGGAAGGGCAGGAATGAGCAGTGTGCTAATGGGCTTGACATTAGGGGATGATGAAAACAATTCTGAAATTGACATTAGTGATGGCTCCATACCTTTTAAGTGCTCTAAAGCCACTGAACTGTACACTTGAAATGGGTAAGCTACAAGGTGTGGTGTACATGTCAATAAGGCTGTGCTTGTAGAAGATCTCAGGGAAGTTCCAATCGGCTTCAGAGGACCGTAGAAGGTGAGGTGAGGGCCTCACCACCCACAAGCTCTCGGTTCACCAGAACAAAATGACACCTCTGTCCTTTCTGAACCCCCCTTTTCCAAGTGAGGCCTACTGCTCACCCTCTTTTCAGGACTTGGCAGACTAGGCTCATCTGCCCCACATGACTGCTTCACAAGCTGGACTTCCCTGGTGGGCAAAGCCCATGCTGTGTGTCACAGTCAGGCTGGTGCCCACAGCATGTACCTGGAAGATCTTTTGCCAGGGTCAGCAATGAGAATGTAATGGGCCTCTGCGGGGCTGAGGAGAGAAGGGCAAGACAGCAGGATAAAGGCGTGGAGCTGGCCTGTGGAGTCCCAAGGCAGGCAGGAAGGCATACTCACTTCTGCAGATTGGCCATCTGCTTCACAGCTTCCACAGCTCCCGGCAGAGGTTCAAGTTCGAAGAAGAAATCCTTGGACTCCCAGATGCTGACGGCTTTCTCCTGAGAAGCCAAAAAAAGCAAGTCACCTCCAGGTGCCCACTGACCCACCACCCTCCTCTTGGAAACATACACAGCTGGGCAGAGCTGCTGCTTGGTGGGAAGGGGGTTCAAGGCACCCTACACTCACCCTAGACCTGTGCCCTAGGAGGAATCACAAGGAGTTAGCATGTGCTTGGGCCCCTCTCTCAGGAAGGATGTGACCTCTCTTAGGACACAGCAGAGACAAACTAAGGTGTCAGCTCTGGGACAGCCACCTGGTGTTCTCAGGTTGAGGACAGTCTTCACAAAGTGCTCTAGGCTAGAACAGCCAGCACACAGTGGGGGCTGAGGGAATGCATTCATGGCCACAACAAGAGTCACCAGAGTTGGAGGCTGAAGGAACTCCGGGATCCTGAAGTGCACTGTGGTGTACAGGGTCTACAAGGATAGGAATACGGTAAGCCGGGAAAGGACAGCTGGGAGAGTCCCAGGTTCCTCATCACACCAATCAGAACAGCTGTGCCCTCACCTGGTTTATGTGCTGAGGTACCAATACGTTATCTTATTTTATTGAGACAGGACCTCTATGTGTAGCTCTGACTGTCCTGGGACTCTCTAAGGAGGTCAGGCTGGCCTTGAACTCACAGAGATCCACCTGCCTCTGCCTCCCCCCAAAAAAGGAGTTTTGTTGCTTAGAAAATTTGAAAGCCAAAATCCAGACACCAGTGCTAAGCATGGTGGCCCATGCTAGTCCCATTACTTGAGAGGCCAGGCTGGGCAACAAAATAAAACCCTGTCTCAAAAAGAAATACAAACTCTCTTTTTAGCTATAGTAAAACTGATGCCATACAACAAAACAGTGGCTGAGTAAGGATCCCCTTTCTACCCTGTGTGAGTAGGTCAGAACTCATGTTCCCAGAGTGCTGGCCAGATCTCTCCTAGGGCCAGGCAAGGTGGAAGTAAGATATCTCAGCTTCCGAGAAGGGAGCGTCTCAGTGTTGTACATGGGTGCAGTACAGGAAATCCCACTGCCTGGTTAAGAGAGTGCCAATCTCCTTGTCAACTACCCAGGTTGAACAAACACACTGTAACTAAGACACATTCTCAAGTTCAATCCTTGCAACCTACAAGGACCAAAGATGGCTGGTTAACAACTTAAGAAAAACATGATTTTCTTCAAGGCCACTCAGGGGTAACGTCATCAGGACTTGAACTCATATATGGAGGCAGTGTGACCCTTTCTGTGGGCCAGCTCTGGGTTGGCCACGACCCTCATGGAGCTTCTCACCAACAACACCAAGACAAGACCCATCCCTTTCTCCCAGAGTCCTGGTGAGACAGAACAGACACGGAATTCCAACACCAAGCCTACAGTTAGCCTCTGAGCTCCCCGGGAAGCAGCGGGAGAGGCAGTTTCCTCTCTGGGCTCAGGCCTCTGTCCTAACAATTAAGGATGCTAAGTTAGTTGAAATGAGGCTTTTCTTCCACCTTTGCCCAATCTCCCTCCAAGAGTGCTGTGGAAACCAAAAGGAAGAGAG
Organism: Peromyscus californicus insignis; assembly: GCF_007827085.1. Classification (NCBI taxonomy): domain Eukaryota; kingdom Metazoa; phylum Chordata; class Mammalia; order Rodentia; family Cricetidae; genus Peromyscus; species Peromyscus californicus. Next base: position 63,252,457 of record NW_026294551.1, read on the forward strand.
GCAAAGGTGCTCCATGACTCTTAGGAGCCATGGAGTCTACCTCCATGGATTCAAACAACCACAGATAGCGACTACCAGGGGGAATTACTGTCTGCGCTGAACCCTCAGAGGCCTTTTTCTGTATCGTTACTCCCTCACCATTCAGTATTCAAAACCATCTCCAAGGCACTTACACTTTGTATTAGGCCACCTACAGCAGGGCTGAGCTACACGGGACTACACACACCATATACAAATGTCATGCCATTTGACATGAAGGACTTGAGCATCTGTAGATTTTTGGTACCCTAGAGGTTCCTGGAACAAGTTTCCCCAATACCAAGGGGCAAGAATACAAAGCAAGCATGGCCACAGTTATTATACCTAGACTGTTTGGTTTGACCACTGACACTTCAGACAGCTAGGCCACAGGAGGCTCTGGGGGGTATCCTTCAGCGAGTTGAGGCCTAGAAAATGAATGAGTGGAAATCAACAGGTCCTTCCCATCCCAGTAGCCTCCTTCTTCCCTGTGCTCTCTCACCTTGCACTTGGAAGACAAGAGCTAGTCCCCTTGGGCCTGGAGTATCTACACAAAGAGTTATTAAGTCACTGCACCTCCTTTCTTTGTTTTATGGTGCTGCTGATGAAACCCGGGGCCTCAAGCATCCTATGTAATCACGATCACTAAGCTAAACCTCTAAGTCTTTTACTACTACTACTACTTCTCCTCCTCCTTCTTTTCTCTTCCTTTTCCTCCTCTTCTTTATGGTGCTGGGGGTTTGAAACAAGTCTGCTTGCAGAGTCTGGGTAGATTTCATTTTATCCCTTTTGTATATTCCCAGGGCTGGAGAGATGGCTCAGTAGTTTAGAGCACTTGTTGCTCTTGCAGAAGACCTGGATTCAATCCCAGCACCCACATGGTGGCTCACAACCATCTGAAAGTAACTCCAGTTCCAAGGCTTTGGATATCTTCTTCTCTTTGTACACTAGGACTGTACAGAGTGCACATGTGTACATGCAGACGAAACACTCACACACATAAAACTAAATAAATAAACAAACTGAATACATTCCTATAAGGAAATTATGTCCCCCAGATGCAAACACTGGCCAGTCATCTACAAGTGAACCTCATGCAATGCTGAGGCTGCAAAGGTGACAGGGATTGTTTGGTTTAAAGCTTTCCATGGTTCTCAGCTCTGGGAGAGGTCAGCTACCCGGGCTCTGTGGAAGCTGCCTGCAGAAGTACCATCTGAGAATGAACAGAAATGATACCCCATGTCCCCTTGCAGTACCGGTCCCTCAGTAAACCAGATTATTGTGGGGGTGCCATATTTATTGTGTAGGGGTCTGAGAGTTGTGGGCAGAGTTGCAGGGCTAGGAATGAACCCTAGGGTCTTACACTGGCTAGGCTATCCTCTATCATTGAGCTGTATTACCAGCCCTGTCTATGCACCTTGTTGACATCAAGAGAAAGCAGAACAGGAGCCGGGCGGTGGTGGCACACGCCTTTAATCCCAGCACTCGGGAGGAAGAGGCAGGCGAATCGAGGCCAGCCTGGTCTATAGAGCAAGATCCAGGACAGGCACCAAAACTATACAGAGAAACTCTGTCTCGAAAAACCGAGAGAGAGAGAGAGAGAGAGAGAGAGAGAGAGAGAGAGAGAGAGAGAGAAAGCAGAACAGGAAACAGGATGTTAAGACTCGGGAAAGAGAGCTGGGTGATGGTGGTGCACGCCTTTAATCCCAGCACTCGGTTGGCAGAGGCATCAGATCTGTGAGTTTAAGGCCAGCCTGGTATAAAGAGTGAGTTCCACGACAGCTAGGACCATTTCACAGAGAAACCCTGTCTTAAAAAAAAAAAAAAAGAGGGGAAAGAGAAATATGTGCAGCAGGCAGACAGCTTGCTGGGTCTGAATTCCACCTGCATACCTCACTAGCCTGTGATGTGGGAGCAGGTTTCCTTGTGTGCAGAGTGGAGACAGTAGCATCTTCCTACAGTCAAGACAAAGCAGTGGACCGTGCAGGGATTGGAGAAAGTCCTGAGTGAATGTATGCTGCCGACAGAGGCAGAGCCATGGAGGAAAGACAGAGCCTCTCCCCTGGGATGAGAATTAGAAGCATGAGAAAGCCTTCCTCTGATCCACGTCTAGATTTTGATAGTGTGTGCAGAAATTGTCCACCCCAGCTTTCTCCTCTGGGTGTATGCTATCTGCAGACTGCTCCTACCTAGATTAGCTAAACCTGTCACTCCCAGATCCAGTGGCACACCACAAACCTTGCCTCCTGGTTCACCTGTTTGCACCTACCTCTCTGTTCAACTCTATAATAAACACCCTGAGCTTTCGGGGGTGGGGTGGGGGGTGGTATGGTTTCTCCAGCAAAGAGCCCGGTCCAGCTGAACCCAGCTTTCTGTCTGTGTGTCTTTTTCTCCACTACCTTACTGACATCAGTCCCTAGAGGGTGTTACAAACCTCGGTAAATATCACCCTCCTCACCATCAAGCCCTCTAGCCATGGCCTCCAGGCAGCCAACTGAGAGATGCCAGAAAACTCATCCTCTAAGTTAATGCTGGGCAAATGCCCCTGTTTCTTTCATAAAATAGTTTTAAGTTCCAAATTACACTCTCTCTACCAAAAAGCCTGGGTATCTGTCTAGCCATGGGGTTGGGGGTTGCCCAAGGGCTCAGCAAAGGCCTCATCAGGTCAAAAGGGAAGTTCACTCTACCTAGACTCTGACTCCCCCTGTGACACTCTGAAAGTCATATTCTCTAGCTATGCTTCCATGGATTGGGGCAAAACAAGAGGGCGAAGACACCTATCAAGTTCACCGGGAGGAAGAAATAGCCATGTCTGTGTAAGAGTACGGAGACACAATGCTTAATCTATTTTTTTCCCCCATGTAACAAACTACCTGAGACCAAATACAAGAAGAATTTAAAATCCAAGCCCAGCCTGGTGTTACAGGCTTGTGATCTCAGCTTCTGGGAGGCTGAAGCAGGAGGACCAAAATTTCAAGGCCTGCCTAGGCTACATACAGAGTGAGTGAGTCCAAGGGCAGCCCGGAGAAGTTAGTGAGAGCCAATGACAAGGGGAAAAAAGTAAGAGGATTGGAGATGTAGGTCAGTGGTAGAGAGCTTGTCTAACCTTCAGGGGACTCCATTCAATCTCCAATACCGAGCGGAGGCGGGTAGAGAGGGGCTGTGGTAGGGGTGGGGTGGGGTGGGGAGAGGGATGGAGGGAAAGAGGGAGAGAGGTTCGAGGTAGATTTCTAGGGGGAGAGTAAGGAGACTGATGCAAGCCCGGGTGACACCCCTAGCGCTGTGGCCACTGTCCTCCCAAAGGCCCCGTTGTACAAAAGGACCCGCCAGAGGTCATGGGGGAGTCGGGCTGGCTTGGGGTTGGCCAGCTGTGGCCTCGGTTTCCCCTCCCGCGGGGCCCGGCTGAGGGGCCTGCGGGTGCTCACGCTCAGCCCAGGCTGCAGGCGTCCGTACTGCTCCGACACCCAGAAGCCGCGCCGGTCTTCCAGCGCCACGAAGGGCAGGTCTGGGAAGCGCGCGCGGAACTTCCGGAGGAAGCCGCCCTCGAAGTCCGCCAGCACGCCGTCCATGTCCACCAACACCCGCAGGGCGCGGCTGCCCGCCCGGCTCCGCTCGGCCCGGACCGGGGCGCCGCGGGGACGCGCGCAGCAGCCGCGCAGCCTGAGCATCGCCCCGCTCGTCGCCCTGGGTCCTCGGCAGAGGCCGCCGTCGCCGGGGACACGGACGCGCAGGCTCCAGCCCAGAGCGAGGCCCGTGCGCAGCCCCGCCGCCCGCCCTTAAAGGGATAAGCGCCGGGAGAAGGTGAGCGCGAACGCGAGTTGCTGGTCGCCCTGGGGACATCCAGCCCCAGGTTGCAGCGCCTGCGAGCGGCAGACTGGAGCACTCGTCCAACTGTGGCACTGGAGGATGGAGGAGCCCAGTAGCCGGAGGGACAAAGCTGTGTCCTTAGGATATTTATTGAGCACTTACTTCGTTGGGCTGTGAACCCAACAAACAAAAGTTTCGGCCAGCCTGAGCCCACACAAACACATTGTGGGCACAGGTTTTTAAAACAGCTAGTCATCCCGAAGTATAGCCAGGGAGGATTTCAAGTTAGGCACAGGGAAAGGCATAAGTGCCTGTTGTGCAAGGTCCTCTTTGATCATAAATGCGGATCGTATGCAACCATGACCTTATACAGCTTAAAGATAGCAGAGGGTAAGCCTTCAAATCTACACAGGTTATAAGGGGGACAGTTGTTCAGTGTCCAGCCTGACATTATTGGATTCAACAGTGAGTCTTCAAATATGTCTATGAATTTGTTAATTGTTACTCTGTCTCATGATATTAAAAAAGGAACTAGTAAGTAGAAAAATATTTCAAAGGATGTAAACATGAAGATACTTTAGGAAAGAAAGATCTTTGTATGTTAAGACTTTGTTCTACCTGGTCTGGAGCCCCAGCACCCACATGGCAGCTCACAATCCTCGCTAACTCCAGGCCCAGAGGATACAACGCCCTCTTCTGGCCTCTTTGAGCACTGCATGCACGTGGTGCACAGGCATACATTCAGCCAAAACATCTATACACATAAACATAAAAATAAATAAATAGTTTTTTAAAATAAAAAAAAAATACTTTGCCTTAGAGTGTAAGGGCTGGATTTTTCCCAAATGAGAAAGATAAATACAAAGCTAGAAAGCTCATGTCACAGAAGGCCTATGCAAGTTACATGAGGTTTATAAACGAGGAAACTAGCCAGAGGACCAGGCAATCTGCTGTGAGACATGTTTCCTTGAAATGGTAGAGAAGCAGCCAGGTGGTGGTGCCTCACGCCATTAATCCCAGCACTCGTGAGGCAGAGGCAGGCAGATCTCTGTGAGTTCGAGGCCAGCCTGGTCTTCAGAGTGAGTTCCAGGACAGTCAGGGCTACACAGTGAAACCCTATCTTGAAAAACCAAAAAGATTGGTTCTAGTGACTCAAGGATGTCATAGGTCTCACTTCTTTGTCTCTTTCTGTATTTTTGAGTTATGATTGGCTCTGTGTACCCCTAGGTTTCTACATTTGAGGAATCAACCATGGCTTAAAAATATTCTTTAAAAATTTCTTCTGAAACAGGCATGCTGGCTTATACCTTTAATCCCAGCACTTGGGAGGTAGAGGCATAGACAGGCTGATCTCTGTGAGTTCAAGGCCAGCCTAGTCCACAAATCAAGTTCCAGGCCAGCAGGAGCTATACAATGAGACACAGTCTCAAAATTAAATGAACAAATAAATAGATAATAAATGAATGAAATTTTCATTTCTGAGGGACATAGGTATACTTTTCCCTTACACCATCCAGCATGACAATTATTGACAGCATTTACATTGTGGTGGTATTACGAGTAACCCAGGGGATAGCTGAAAGTCTGAGGGAAGATATGCATCTGTCACATTCAAACACTTCAGCATCTTTTTTGAACTGCCCAAAGTAGCTCCATTTTGTCCTAGCTTTAGCACACCCAATTGCTCCCCAACCCCTGCTAAGCACATCATCTGTACAGACTCTTCTCATGCTGCCAACCTGTAGCTTCCAGGGGTATGTTGTACAACATGAAACATTGTTTTAATCGGTTGAACTGAAACCTTTCAAACTTGTGACTCCCTGCCTGCCTCTGGTAGGATGTAATTGTGGTTTTATAAACCCTCCCTACCTTGTTTGGGAGCTAAGAGTTCCTTGTGGCAGGAACCTGCTCTCAGTCACCGGGACTCTTATTGGCCTTTTATATGTGGTCTCTAGGTGCCAAGTCTGGTTTCCCGGACACGTTTCAGAGGAGAACTAGGGTTTGGGGGAGATTGACAGCAGATTGGCACTACCCCTGCCTCCTCCTCTAGGATTATCTGCCTGCCCTTTCAAGCCCGACAGTGACACTGCGCACATTGCCAAATGCTTTGCTTTTTAAAAACCAGACAAGTCTAATAGAGTGTTACACATGCTATGGGAAATTAAGATTCTCCTCAGGTACTATAGTCTAGCTAAAACGGTGGTAGTATATTCTTTTCTGAAGCACCAAGCTTGCTTGGGTCGTAAGAATTTTGCTCTAATTAAGAATCCTCTGACCCTGCCAGTCGTCCTGGAACACAACCCGCCTGGCTGTAAACAGGAGCAGATGGCTGTGGGCCAGGTCAGAACCTATGAGCGGTTAAACAAGGCCACTGTTACCCTACACCCTGTTGTCTGTAACCTCTGCCCTCTCCCGGGTCTCATCCTTGCTGAAGCTGCATCCATCACATGTCTAGATGCCTGTTTCTGTATGGCCCCCCACAGGGCCCCCCAGAGCCAACCAATCTTCGCCTTCCAGTAGTAGAATCCTGGAAACGGTGACAAGGGCCAGTTAATGTGGACTAGACTGCCTCGAGGATTCAGAAATTCTCAAACTAGTTTCGGCACTGAGGTGGCCTCTGATTTAAAAGCCTTCCCAGCAGACCAGCATGGCTGAACCCTGCTCCAGTATGTGGATGAACTACTGCTGGACACATTGGCACAGGAGGGTTATATGGAATGAACACAGCCGCTCTTGACCCTCCTGTGGGAGGTGGCTACATGGTTTGAAAGGAAAAAAAGATCCAAATATGTCAAGAAATCAAATGCCTTGGTTTTCACCTATCCCAAGAGTGAGAGAACAGGCTGTCTAGTTATCTTGGTTTGATCAACCTAATGCTAGGTTGGAGAGTTCCTTGGGGCCACAGGTTTGTGTAGAATCTGAATATCTAATTTCTCCATCTTGTCAAAACGACTTTATGAGGCCACAAAGGAGAAGAGCAAGAACCTCTGCCATGGGAATAAGGACAACAGAAGGCTTCTGAAGAGATCAAGAAAGCCCTCACCGATGTGCCTGGCCTTAGGACATTCAGACATGTCCACACTCTTGTGCATGCATGAGCATGCTGGCATTAGGGTGGGGATCCTGGCACAAATGTTGGTGTCATGGCATTACCCAGTGGCATACCTTTCCAATCAACTTAACTCCATTGCCCAAGGCTGGCCACCCTGGCTCTAGACACTGGCTGCCATTACCATCTTAGTGTCAGAGACTGACAGATTGATTATGGGAAAAGAGCTAATAGTCTTTGTATCACACCCGATACTGACATTAATGGAGGGCAAGGGACAATACTGGCTAACTAATGCATGGATGATCAGGTACCAGGAAATGTGTGGGAACTTGTATATTGACCTAGAAGTAGTGTAGACCTCTAACCCCAAGACCCTAGTGTTTGCTGGTCTAGACCAGCAAGACATGACTGCGTCAAAGTCATGGATGAGGTCTTTTCTTACCAATTGGACTTAACTCTGAAGGATCCTGGATGCTGAGTGTTTCACCAATGGTAGCAGTTTTGTGATAGGGAGGATATCTTTCAGGATGCTTTATGGTCAACTTGAGTTCCATCATTGAGGTGAAATCTCAGCACAAAAAGCAGAACTCATCTCACTGACCTGAGCCCTGCTGCTGGCAGCAAGGATGTGTGTCAGTATACATATGGACTCTTAGAGATGCCTTCCCCACCCTCCACATACATGAGGCTTTATAGAATAAAAGGTACCTAATCAACTCAGTGGTGGCCCACACCTTTAATCCCAGCACTTGGGAGGCAGAGGTAAGTGGAGCTCTGTGAGTTTGAGGTCTGCCTGGTCTACATACTGAGTTCAAGGACAGCCAGGGCTACATAGTGAGACCCTGTCTCTTAGCTGGACAGCTCTTAAGGCCACATTGGACTAACATTTCTACATCCTTTGACTCTCCAGTGTAGCCCAGGTGTGCAGACAGTGTGAAACATGTGTCTGAAATGACCTGCATTGGGGACCTAAGGTCTCTTCTAGGGTACAGAGTATTGGAGGGGAAATGTTTGAAAATATAGTTGTGGGCTTCACCGAGCTTCCCTCAGTCTGTGACTGCAAGTGTCTGTTACTCTTTGTGTGCTTTTTGGGGCTACTCCCAAAGAGAAGGTTCAATGTCTCCTGAAGAAAATCATTCCCAAATTTGGGATCCCAATCATCAAAAGATCTGATAATGGGCTGATGTTTGTGACTGAGGATTGGTGGCAAAGGAGTTGAAGATACCTGGACGTCACATACCGTCCCCAGAGCTCTGGGAAGGTGGGGTGATCAAAGCGGCAGCCCAACAGAAACTGTGTGGGGGAACCCACCTACACTGGCACCAAGTGTTGCCAGTTGCTTTGCTGAATATTAGGTCTAGCCTACTGGATAGACAGGGTTCTCTCCTTATCCTTTGTGGACTCCTGTCTCTCATACAAGGACAGACAGGGTTCTCCCCTTATCCTTTATGGACCCCTGCCTCTGATACAAGGACAGGCAGGTTTCTCTCCTTATCCTTTATGGACTCCTGCCTCTGATACAAAGACAGACAGGGTTCTCCCCTTATCCTTTATGGACTCCTGTCTCTGATACAAGGACAGGCAGGGCTCTCCCCTTATCCTTTATGGACTCCTGCCTCTGATACAAGGACAGGCAGGGCTCTCCCCTTATCCTTTATGGACTCCTGCCTCTGATACAAGGGCTGTTCATTTTACTATCCTTGTTGTATAACAGTTTCCTCTAAGATTGAAACATTTCATCCTGCAGGGAAGCTCCTTAACCAGGAAGGTAAACAACTCAACATAGCTCCAGGAAGTCCCTGAAATGGACCAGACTTGCTAGGCCCCTCCCTCCTAGAGTCAGCAATAAAGACTGCAGAGACTCTCATAGAAGCCAAGCCGAAAAGAAGACTGAGACCAGACCAGGTGCCTGGAAGATGTTTAGAACAGCTGAGTTAGCTGGAAAGGACTCTCTCCAGCCCGTTGAGCTGCCTTCAGGCTGTGCGGTGTGCTCCAGGTTCCAGCTTTGTGAGCTGTCACCCATGCTGGGGTGGGCTTTGGTGAGGCAGTTGTTGTTGGGTCATTTCTGCTCCTGTAAGTCACCCCTCCCCCATACTCCTGTAAGTAACCCCAATAAAACGCATTGGCTCACCAAGTTGGACTTCGGTGGTATCCATACTTTTGGTCTGTTGTGGACTCCTTATCAGGGTTAAATACACGTGTGTATAACATCTCCCCAGGAAAAGTTTTGTCACACAACGATCCTCCATCCAGAAGACTTGAGGTAGAAGAATGGCCAGAAAATGGGTTTTTTTTTTTTTTTTTTTTTGGTTTTTCGAGACAGGGTTTCTCTGAGTAGCTTTGCGCCTTTCCTGGAACTCACTTGGTAGCCCAGGCTGGCCTCAAACTCACAGAGATCCGCCTGGCTCTGCCTCCCGAGTGCTGGGATTAAAGGCGTGCGCCACCACCGCCCGGCCTAGAAAATGGTTTTTATCTTGGGTGTAACCAAGACCTTGTATAGGGTAAAAGGTCCAAGCCCACTTCCAGGTTTGAAGTGGACCCAGCAGTTCCTGGGCTTGGCTCGAAATCTCACCAATCCCCACCCTGGAAAACTCCTCCACCAAGAAACCCTATATAAGCCTGCCTCCTGCTCAACAGTTCCCTGCTGCTTCTTACCCCAACAGGGGCAACCACCCTTTTGTATGTCTCCCAGTGAGTCTCTTGTGTGAGGTTTGTTGTGTGGTGTGACTTTGTGGTATTTCTTGGCTCCAGACTTCAGGCATAGCTTTCCCTTTAGAGCTGGAACACTTCCACTGGGGAAGCCTTTCTGCTCAGAGCTGTAACACTTACACCTTGGATCCCTATTCCATTTCAAAAGAGTCACAGTCCCACTCTACACCTCATTTCATGAGGTTTTTCATTCATTTTATGAGGAGATACAGAGTAGCTTTTCTCCCATCTTTGCTACAGCAATAGAAACCCTAACTAAGACAGAAATTGGTTCCTGGCTAAGCAGGAACCCAAAATGTGCAATGCTGTTTATCAGAATCCCTTGGCCTTAGATTACTTGCTTGCCTCAGAGGGAGAAGTTTGTGGCAAGTTCAACCTGAACAACTTCTGCTTACAGATAGATTGATGAGGGAAGGGCCATAGAAGAAATCAAAGAAGGAACAAGAAAAATCACTCTGTGTCTCAGTCCAGACCTGGGAAGGCTGGAACCCCGGGAATTGCTTGGGGATTGATTTTCAGCTTTAGGAGAATTCAAACCTTTGTAAGTGTTATACTTTAGATTTTGGGGACTTTGATGAATTGATCTGTCAGGTCTCAGGCAGTATGTATATCCAGAAATGAGCACAAGCTGGACTATAGAAGGATTTCTGGTGGTTAGATAATTCCAGAATTCCTCAGGAACTTGTGAAATGAGTTCCCCATTCTCCAAAAAGGGGTAATTTCCTTTGCCTCTGGAAGAAGGGACATATGGCTCTCCATTGACATGTAACTATGGTTACATATCGAAGCCCACACTGGTCTCCAGGCTCCCTCAGTCCCTATTCCCACATATTTTTTAATACATGTCAAAGCCTCATGCTAGCATCCTGACCCCTGTCACCCCACCTCTACCCCACACTCCTAGGCTGCTCCAGCTTACAGGCTCTCCTAGCTTCTCATCCTCCATATAACCCACTCTACTCTACTATTCCCTCTCTTGCTATCTCCCCTACCATCCTCTCTTCTTTGCTTCCCTAGCCCTGGCTGTGTCCAGCCTGTCTCTGTTTCTTCTGATCTGGCCTCTTCCAGGTACCTCTGGCCGCTCTCTCTCTCTTACTCACAATAAAAGCCTTCCCCCTAATAAAGCAGCTGCCATTTCAGCTGTCTCTTTACCACACGCCCCTCACATACACTATGCTGCCTGTCTCTACTAGTATTAGTCTGTATCTAGCCTCATTGAGGCCGTGGTCAAAAGATGGCCACTCATGTAAACTCTTAAACCAAGATGATGCTCTTTAAACTCAAAGAGGGAGTTCCAAGCACCAAAGGGCAGGAATGTGGTAAGAGCCTCCCAAGAACAAAGGAATAATGTGACATAATCAATACCTCTGTGTGTGTGTGTGTGTGTGTGTGTGTGTGTGTGAGAGAGAGAGAGAGAGAGAGAGAGAGTCTGTTATAACTCTGTAACATAAACTGTTCAACCAAAACGTATGTTGTCACCTAAGGGTGACAAAGGGGCTAAAATGTAAAGGGAAATTAATGAGTATATAAGGCTATATACTCCGAGCTGGGTCTTTGAATGTGAATTTGCTGAGCTAGTGCTAGCGCAAATAAATGCTGCCTCCTGGCGGGTAGCCTTAGTGACCTGCCTCTGTAGGAGAATCTTGCAACAACCTGGCTAAGGGACCATCTCTAAGAAGGCAGAGTCATTGAGACAATGCTCTTTTCTTTTGCAGAATTTCTGCGCCCTAGTGCAGCCTCTGGGAGCCAAGCCACCTGAGGTGGGCGGCTCAGGAGAAACTCTTCTTCCTCCTCTTCTTCTTCTTCCTCATGCTAGCCGGAATCTAAATATGCTTTGTGACCCCTTCTTACTCCTTTCCAAAGTTCCTCACTGCTTGGGTCCCTGCCATCCCACGGCTGACCTCCATGCTGCCTCATGGAGCTGAGTGACTTACGCTGCTTCTCTTCTCCATTCTCCTCCTCCCTTCCAGGCAGCCCTGAGACTTACAGCTTGCCTGCCCTAGGGTTTTACTTTTAAATGCTAATAAAATTGTTCTCAAGCTTCCATTCCTTTCCGTTCTCTTTTCTTGAGCTCCTGCTTATGCGAAATGACTTAGAAAAGGTCAGGTAGCTCCGACCGGGCGCCTCCTCCACTTGGGAGTCACATTTGTCTGTACACAAATGGCTTCTCACTCTTCTTGATAAAATGGTTTACAACACCAAAAAGGCCCTCATTCTTTGCTGAGAAAGGGTCCCAATGTATAAGAATAGTTTGGGTCCTCTGGAGCAGTGATTCTTAACCTGTGGGTCATGACCCCTTTGGGTCGAATATTAGATATTTACATTATGATTCGTAACAGCAAAATTACAGTTATGAAGTAGCAACAAAATAATTTTATGGTTGGGATTACCACATGAGGAATTGTATTAAAGGGTCGAAGTATTAGGAAGGTTGAGAACCACTGCTGGAGAAAGGGCCTTGTGTAATGTTTTAAAGATCGGTTGTACCTAGAGTCCCCCAAAGACCACCAAGAGACCAAATCTGATGCAAAAGCAGAGTCTTTTTATTGTTTTCAAGTTAACCGGGTCTCTCTATCTGATGCAGCAGCTGAGCAGGAGAGCCCCTGAGTAGCAATGAAGCAGGGTTTCTATAATGGTTAGGGTAGGGGGTCTGGGGGAATTCCAACTCTTATATCGTTACAAGCTCAGGATTGGTGCTTACTTCAATCTATGTTTTTTTGTTTGTTTGTTTTTGGTTTTTTGAGACAGGGTTTCTCTGTGTAGCTTTGTGCCTCTCCTGGAACTCACTTGGTAGCCCAGGCTGGCCTCGAACTCACAGAGATCCACCTGCCTCTGCCTCCCGAGTGCTGGGATTAAAGGTATGCGCCACCACTGCCCGGCACAATCTATGTTATTATATCTATTTTGCCAGCAGACCCATTTCCTCTGATAGTCAGACAACCCATTTTTATCTGCAGGAAACTCATTCCCTCTGACAGCTATGGTATACAATCTATAACAGCAGAAAACATCCCATTCGACATAATTGGTACTTTGTTTATTATGCCAGTTATGTTATATATCATATCCTTTAGGTTATGGCAGGAAATGTCTGGTGTGCAGTCCCTAATTGTCTGGGTCTAGGGGCAGCACATCTTCTGATGAGTTTCCCAGGGCCTGTGGCCCCCAGTCTGACCCTTCTCTAAGATGGCTGCAACCATGTCATCCTCTCAGATCAAAGGTCACACTGTAAAAAACAAAAAACAAAGAACTCTGGGCCTGTACCAGAGGTGATGTAATTGCAGCCTTTGACTTTAAAAGCCTTACCTGGCTTTGCTTGGCACCAAGGCCTCTCCCAGGCATGAGCCTGCCCTTCGTGAGCCAGCTAGAGGACTCATTTTATTAATTGGCTGAAGAAGGTGTGGTGATTCATGATTTTCTCATCTGGGTTATTTCAGTGTCTATTCGTAAGCTCTTTTGTTAACCAAGAAATCCAAAGGGGCACTCTGATTCCCATTCACCATATGATGGCTCTGCTGGGATGGCCCTAAGATTTCTGGTAATGTTAATAACAAAGATTTGAGGAGAAAAGACTGCTGACCCAAATCATCATGGCCAAATTAATTAAAGCAAGCTTTTTTATTCATAGACATGGGCTGCCTCCCCCTAAGGTAGGGTTCAAGAGGTCAGCATTGGATGTGAGGGAAGCAAGGTTTTTACAAGGTCAGGAGTAGAGGGTTTCCAAGTGGGGGATTTGGCTGGCAAGACTGGCAGGGTTACAGGAGCAGAACATAAGCTTAAGCTAGTCATAACAAGATCTTGAAAGACAAGACTGCTAGGCGGATTGCAAGGTGGTCTAACAAGGCAACCATAACACCAGGTAGTCATAACAACCTTTTGACACAAAAGGTGGGGTTGCAAGATGGTTATAAACAACTTTTTGAAACAAAGGCATGGTTGTCCTTTCCTGGAACAGGCAGTACAGAACCATTTGTAATTAAGGTGGGGCATCGCCCAATCCTTGAAAAACAGAGGTTTAATCATAAAGAGGAATGAACCTAGTTTGTCTTTACTATAAAGATGGAGGCTGGCTGGTTCATTAGTAACACTTTTTTCCTACCCTGTAGTTCCTTAATTGGCAGAAAAGGAGCCGTTCTTGCACCCCGTAGACAGCATCCATCAGGCTTGGCAGCAAGCGCCATTATCTACTGAGACATCTCTCACTCTCCGGCTTTTTTTTTTAAACCACTTCTGATTTTTACAAGTGGTAAAAACAAGAGACGAGCTAGCCACTCAATCACACAGCTGCTACGGGGTTAAAAACGGTTCCAAACCCAGTCCAACTGACGCCAACTTGAGTTCTCCTAGAAAAAAAAAAACTTTCCGGAAGTGACAATGGAGCAATGTCAGAAATATGCAGCTAGGTGAAAAATGTTCGGCCATTCTCAGCAAAACTGGGTCCAGATGTTTTGTGCTTGAATATTATCCCTTCCTTTCTTATTTCCATTGAATGCGAGATGAGACTTCACAAGTGCTCGACACCAAGAGACGAGGGAAACTAACTTCCGGCGACTAGCGGAACTGTTTCCATGGAGACAGGAGGGGGGTGGTCCTCAGCCAGGTGAGATCTCGCGGTGCTTGGCCGGCGGAAGTGACGTGCCTCCCTCAAGGCTTTGGTGGGTCGAGGGGCCCCTCCTCCTAGAGCGGCGGCCTTTTCCCGCGCGAGCCACCTTTGCTGCTTGGGCCTCCAGCGGGGAAACATGGCGTCTGCTCTGGAGCAGTTCGTGAACAGTGTCCGACAGCTCTCGGCTCAAGGTAAGGCCTGTGCCGCAGCGATGGGCCTGCACGCCGCGGCGCCGGCGCGGATGCTGGGACCGCCTTTAGCTCTAGCCTCCTGGACCTGCTCGGGTCTCGGTACTTAGGGCCGGAGCGCACGGCGGCGAGCAGCACTCCTCGTGCTGTCGGACGCTGTAGTCCCCGCCGTCGCCTTCCCCTGCCTCGGGCCCTGGGGACTTTCCTTCCCCTCCCCCTACGCCCCCCTCCCTTGGCTTTCGGGGCCCCTGCCACCGTGCGCCGCTTGACAGTTTGGGGGCGTGACTTCCGCTAGAGGCATTCTGGAACACCCATTGGTCCTTTGGCCGTCCCTTCTTTTTTGTGATTGGTTAAACGCCCTATCTGTCCTGACGGTCTGGCCGCCCTGTCCAGGCCTCTGGAGCGGCTGGAGGAGACTCCTTTCTGGGCTCCTTGGCTCTGAGGCTTGAGCCTTGGCTGGCCAGCAGCGCACGCTCGGAATCCTCCGCTCCTTTTTGGTCGTACCGAACTCCAGGAGAGCTCTCTCTTTGTCGGACTCCATTTCTAGGGCGTAGAATTGTTACTTTATTTTTCCCTTAATTTACGTGCTGTCTGGTTCATTTGTCTTGATCACTTGAACACACGTAATCTTGAGCCAGAAAAATGTGATCTCTCCTTAATAGAGTTGAGGGAATTGAGTGGAGAAAGCAAGAAAAAATGCTTGAGACAGTGCTTCTCATGGGATACAGTAAATATGACTACAAGCTATTGTTGACATCCTGGAAATTTCTGTGAGGTTAGACTCATCGTTTGTAGAAGAGAGAGAGATAGGAGGTGTGTCGGGGTTGCTGTTAAAAAGGTTTAGATGATACTGTATGAAACCATGCAAAATAAATAGTAATTCTCGTTTCCTTACTAAGCTCACAGGCTAGTTACATACTTGTGAGTTGTTTTGTTTTTTAAATACATCATTTATCTATACCGCACAAATAGGATTAAAGTTAAGTAAAGTGGGAGCGTGTTGGGTGATATTTTGTTTGTGTTCTGGCAAATAAAGCTTGCCTGAAAGAACAAAAAGGCAGAGAAGCAGCCATGACAAACAAAATATCACACAACAGGAATGTGGCAGTGTACTGCTTTAACCCCAGTCAGCACTCTGGAGGCAGAGTTAGGTGGATCTCTTGAGTTCAAGGCCAACCAGCACTACACAATGAGACCTCCCATCTCTAAATAAACAAGTTAAGTGGGGCTGGAGAATGGCTTGGGAAATACTAACTACCCTTCAGAGGACCTGTGTTCAGTTCTAGCATCGTTAGTGACTCCCAACTACTCGTAACATCAGCTCCAGGGAATCCAAAACCCAATAACCTTCTTCAGGTCTCCTTGGGCACCTTCTCTTACATGCGCATACCCACATACAGACACATCCATACAATTAAAAATACAATCAACCAGTTAGTGGTGATGCGCATCTTTAGTCCCAGCACTTACGAGGCAGAGGCAGGAGAATCTCTGAGTGTGAGGCCAGCGTGGTCTACAGAGTGAGCTCCAAGACAGCTAGGGCAGTTACACAAAGAAACACTGTCTCGGGAAAAAACAAATCCATAAAATTAAGTCTAGCACAGCCATACAATTGGACTCCTATGCAGCTGTAGAAAGAAAAGTGCATATACTTTTTATGAACTGAAAAGAAATCTGAGGTCATCATAAAATAGCAGAAAGATGCTTAATAGTGTGTGTGACACACACACACATCCCTGTGAATAAAGAGAAAAACTGCATGCATCCATGGGCAAGCATTCCCATACATGTGGACTATCTCTAGAAGGGTAAGGCATTCATTGATAGCACTGATTTGTTTCTGAGGAAAGATAAGGGTGGCTGGAGTATGGAATCTGAATGGAGAGGTTTCTGTTAAATTTTGTATTATAAACATGCTGTCTATAAACACACATTTATGTTTTTGTTTGTTTTGGAGACAGGGTCTCACTATGTAATCCTGGCTGGCCTGAAATTTGCGGAGATCCACCTGCCTTTGCCTCCTGAGTGCTGGGATTAAAGATGTGTCACCACCCACAGCCATACTATAACACTATTATTAAATGGGACTTTTTTTTTTTTGTCAGTTTGCAGATTAATTCAACAAGCTGTAGTAGGCACTTTATTCTGAAACTAGAGAAGTAGCATAGTCCCTCACACTTGACTTGACTTTGAATTAAATGGCCACCACAATCCCTTGTAGTTCAGAGAGGGCAGATAGTTTAGTCACAGGGAGTGTATGTGTGCTCAGAGACTGTCTAAGCTGATGGTTGAATGGGAGGTAAGTCAGGTAGCAGGTGGAAGGTAGTAGGTACAAAAGCACAAAGAGGAGAGGATGTGGAATGTTGATTTTTCTCAGTGGGCTGTGACTGTGGGGTTGTGGGGATAGAAGTAGGAGGTGTGGCTAGAGAAACTGCAGAAATCAGGTTCTAAATTGGCTCTGGAAGTTGAGCTGATGTGTTTGGATTTCTTGTCCTGTTTTGTTTGTTTTGTTTTTGTTTTTCGAGACAGGTTTCTCTTTGTAGCTCTGACTGTCCAGGATCTCACTCTGTAGACCAGGCTGGCCTCAAACTCGCAGAGATCCGCCTGTCTCTGCCTCCCGAGCACCTTGATTAAAGGCGTGTGCCACCACTGCCAGGTGTGTAAAAGCCTTTGGTGCCTTTAGTGTAATTTGATTGAATTTGCACAGTAAGTAGAATTTGGAACAAAAATCTAAGTAGGCATACCATGTAGAAGATGTATCCATATGAGAAGTGATAAAGTCAGCTTAAGACGCGAGAGGGAAAGGAGTGGAGCTGAGGACCTTGGGGTGGTTAATAAAATTAAGTGCTGTTTGGTTATGAGAGAGGGAGTGATAGGAACATCTATTTCTGGCTTTGGGGTGCTTTCTGGAGACCAGAGGGAGTGGGAAAGTGTTTTCTCTGACACTTGGAGTTGTGAGGCGTGGGCAAGTTGTTTGTTCTGGTCCTTCCCAGTACAAGAAGACATAGCAGACATGACAGATCCTCTTTAAGGCGCACACCTTCAATCCCAGCACTCAGGAGGCAGAGACAGGTGGATCTCTGTGAGTTCAAGGCCAGTGTGGTCTACAGAAAGAGTTCTAGGACAACCAAGGCTGTTATACATAGAAATCTGTCTCAAAAAAAATTAAAAAAAAAAAAAAAAAACAAGAAATTATCTCTAAGTACTTGAGCTTTGAGAAGGAAGTCTGGATGGAGTTCTTTAGTTTGGTTAGCGCCCTAACTCAGCACTCACGTTGTTGTTTTGCAGGGCAAATGACTCAGCTCTGTGAGCTGATCAACAAGAGTGGAGAACTGCTTGCGAAGAACTTGTCCCACCTGGACACCGTGCTCGGGGCTCTAGATGTTCAAGAACACTCCTTGGGTGTCCTTGCTGTTCTGTAAGGCGCAGTTTTTTTTCCTTTTATAGTTTTGTGCTTGTTACAATCTGCACTTTCTAGCGTGCACCCGTGTGTGTGTGTGTGTGTGTGTGTGTGTGTGTGTGTGTGTGTGTGCATGTTTGTTTGAAGACAAGGTCTCTCTGTAGCCCTAGCTGTCCTGGAACTCAACTGTGTAGACCAGGTTAGCCTCAAACTGAGAGACCCACCTGCCTCTGTCTCTGAATGCTAGGATTAGTGTGCACAGCTACACCTGGCTCCAGCTTTATCAGTTTTTGGAAGATTTACTGACTTTTTTTTAAGGTTTTTCAAGACAGGGTTTCTGTGTGTAACAACTCTGTGTGTTCTAGAACTCGCTTTGTAGATGAGGCTGGCCTTAAACTCACAAAGATCCTCCTGCCTCTGCCTCCTGAGTACTGGGATTAAAGGTGTGCACCACCACTGCTCGGCCAAGATTTATTGATTTTATGAGTACGAGTGTTTTGCTTGCATATACAGACATGTACTGCATGCATTCCTGGTGCACACAAAAGTCAGAAGAGGGTGTTGTATTCCCCTGAAACTGGAGTTATGGGTGGTTGTGAGCCACCATGTGGGCACTGAACCTAATCCAGGCAAGAGAAACAAGTTCTCTTAACTGCAGAGTGAACTCTCCAGCTTCCAGTTTCATCATTTTGACTCATTGTTTGTATTTATACAAGTTTGAAAGTTCTTTAAATTTTTTAAAAATGTATGTGTATATGTTGGGGCTGCCCTTAGAAGACAGAAGAGGAGCTGGAGTCCGAGGCAGTTGTGAGCCACTTGACATGGGTGTTGGAAACTGAACTAAGGTCTTCTGCAAGAACAGGAAGTGTTCTTAACCTCTGAGCCATTTTGCCCCTTTGAAATGTCTTTTAAAAAATGACTGGCTTTTATAACTCTAGGCATTATAATTTGCATTTATCTCAGAGACTTACCCACCTTTTCTAACTTAGAAAGAAAATAGAATAGGAAACCGTGGACTACCGTTAGTGACCTGTCTTCTTATGGCCTGCCACAACTTTTTAAACCTATTATAACTGGAGTTCGTTGTAATGGTGTCTCACAGAATTTGTTTTGCTGTTGTAGTATATATAAATGGGGATGTTGTCAGGGCATTTAAAATAATAAACATCTGGCCCCAGTCGCACTAGGAATTCTGTATTTTTAAAAGAAATGTTTAAAAACGATGTATTTTTCTTACTGATATGAAAGAGCAGATAGTATGTATATTTAAGATCTATGTAAAAACATACTTTTTGCATGTATTTGTTTGTGTGTGTTTACATGCATGTGCAGAGGGTCAGAGACAACTTGTGGGAGTTGGTTCTTTCCTGTTGTGAAGTTTCAGGGATCAAGTTCAGTCCTCAGCCTTGGCTGTAAGCACCCTTTGAGCCACTGTTTAGTACAGGCTGGTCCTGAACTCACCATTTTCCTGCCTTAGTCTCCCTAGTGTTCATGCCTATAACCATGAGAACATTTTGATGCTGTATGGTGTCTTACCACTGTATGTTAGCTATATGTAGAGATTGTGTGGGAAGAACCTTGAACTTGGGTCTGAAGCCTCACTTAAATCTATATTCTTTCACTTTTGGAAAGTGAGCCCTGAACTTCTGCCTTTTTTCAGGTGGACATCACAGTGCTTTGTTGACTAATTGTTTCTGGTACATCTTAATAATTATAAAATATAAAATGACATTGTTAAGTGGTACTGTATAGATGAAGTTAGGCAAACGAAAATTTAAATATAGGAGAATGAACCACTTTTCTTGAATTAATTTCAATAGTTGTTGTTTTAAAAGATCATGAACTTTGCTCTAGTGCCCTAATGGTGGCAGCTTTCTATCCTGAAATTCTCTGCAAGCCCATCCGAACGTGTCTCGAGGCAGCCAATGGCACCATCTGCCTGGTTACTCAAGATGGGTCATGAGTGCTCCCTGTTAGGTCTGCCCCTCTTTCTTATTTTGCCTATCAGCTAGTTCTTTCAATATTCCAGGCAGAAATGGTATCCAACTGGCCACAGCATCTTGAACCTGGGCTACTGCCTCAGCCTCTTGCCACGCCATCCCTCTCTTTGCCTTACTTGAGTACATTCTCTCCAAAACAAGAAAAGTAACAAGAGATTAAATAAAATGATATGTATTTATTTTGTTTGTGTGGAGGAGGGGCACGTATGTTCATCCCACATGTATAGAGGTCATTGGACAGCTTACCACGTTGGTTCCCTCCTTCCTCCATGTCACTCCTGGGGATCACATTCAGGTTGTCAGGCTTGGCTGCAATGCCTTTACCTACTGAGCCCTCAGTGGCCCTGGGCCACTCACTCTCTGTGGTTCTTCAGTGCAGGGTGTCTCTGTGTAACAGCCCTGGCTGTCCTGGAACTCGCTCTGGAGATCAGGCTAGCCTCAAACTCAGACCCACCTGCCACTGCCTCCAAGGTATGCTACCTGGCTAGCAACTGATTCTTTTATTTTTTTTTTTTTATTTTTTTTTTTTTTTTTGGTTTTTCGAGACAGGGTTTCTCTGTGTAGCTTTGCGCCTTTCCTGGAACTCACTTGGTAGTCCAGGCTGGCCTCAAACTCACAGAGATCTGCCTGGCTCTGCCTCCCGAGTGCTGGGATTAAAGGCGTGCGCCACCACCGCCCGGCTAGCAACTGATTCTTAACTGAGTAAGTGTCCTGACCACATTGGGGCTTAAAGAAACAAATAAACAAATAACCCAATTACATTGGATAGGTGATAAAAGTTTAGATTCAGTTATTTCTAGGTGTTATATAACCTAATGATTGACCTCATCTTAGAGTTTTTCCATTCTGAACTTGGCCTAGGGGTGCACACCTTTAATCTTAGCACTTGGGAGGCAGAGATAGGTGGGTCTCTGTGAGTTTGAGGTCAGCCTGGTCTACATCGTGAGTTCTGGGACACCAGAGAGGGCTCTGTAGAGAGGCCCTGTCTCAAAAAAAAAAAAAAAAAAGTTTTTTTATTCTGAATGTTGTCCTATTTTAAGGGTATAAGGGTATTTTCCTTAACCTCTGTTTGTATCTTTGTTCTGTATTGTGAGGAGGGAAAAAAGGCCAGGAATATTTAGTGGTTTCTGATACTTAATTTTTATTATTATTATTATTATTATTACTCCCTCCCCTCCCCCCAAACAGGACTTCTCTCTGTGTAGTTCTGGAACTTACTCTATAGACTAGTCAGTCTGGCCTTGAACTCAGAGATTCACCTACCTCTGCCCCCCAAGTGCTGGGATTAAAGGCATGTGCCACCACTGCCCAGCTTGTTTTTTGTTTTTTGGGTTTTTTTAATATTTTTTTTTGGTATAGGTGTTTTGCCTGCATGTATATGCGCACCACTTGCATCCTTGATGCCTGTGGAGATCAGAAGATTGTATCAGATCCCCTAAAAAAAGAAGTTATGGTTATGAGCCATCATGTATTTCTGAGACTTGAACCCAGGCCCTCTGCAAGAGGGACCTGGAGAGATGGCTCAGTGGTTAAGAGCACTGACTGTTCTTCCAGAGGTCCTGAGTTCAATTCCCAGCAACCACATGGTGGCTCACAACCACCTGTAATGAGATCTGGAGCCCTCTACTGGCCTGCAGGGACACACACAGACAGAATACTGTATACTAATACATAATAAATAAATCTTTAAAGGAAAAAAAAAAGAGTAACAAGTGCTCTTAATCACTGAGCCATCTCTCCAGTCCTGTGATACTTAATCTCACAGATAGGATAGACTTCAGGCTTAAGTTGTTTCTGTCCTTTACTATATGAAATACAAGATAATTTGGTTCTTTTTTCCCCATTCTAGGTTTGTGAAGTTTTCGATGCCCAGTGTTCCTGACTTTGAAACACTCTTCTCACAGGTTCAGCTTTTCATTAGTACTTGTAATGGGGAGCACATTCGATACGCAACAGATACGTGTAAGCTAATAATATTTCCTCTTCCTGAATGGCTTTTCCTTTGTAGTGTTTATATTTTCAATATTTTGTTATTGTTTTTGTTATTGTTGCATCTAGTTGCTGGGCTTTGCCATCAGCTAACAAATGCACTTGTGGAAAGAAAACAGGTAAGAAATGTTACTCAAGTATTCATAGTTCTGTTAAAATGTGTGTTTGACTCGTGAACTAGCATAGTGAACATACAGGTTTAGTGCTCAACCTCCCAATTTGTGTGGTTCCTGGAGAGCAGCCTTTGGCTAGATGTGATGCCTCCAGGGAGGTGACTGGTGGTGAGGATTGTTTTTGAAGCTGCAAGTCTGGGCTGGAGATGTGGCTCAGTGGTAGAGCAGTTGCTTGGCATGTGTGAGGTACTTGGCTCCATGCCCAGCGCTGAAGGAAGAAAAAACAAAACAAACTGAAAACTGCCAATTAGTGCCCTTTGTATTATAATGATGCTATTTTTGTTTTTTTCTTTTAGCTTTTAATTATAATTTTCACCTTCTAAAACGCTGAAAGGATAATATAAAGACTTCTTATATGCTTTTGACTTAGATTCTCCAAATGTTAGTGTTTCCCTGCACTTGTTTACCCCCCCCCCCATTGAAATTCAATTTAGAAATTTGTTCCTTATCTTAAATACTTCAGTGGGGGCTCTCTAGACATTCTCATAGACCACAGTGAAGATGGTTGGCATTTGGAAATAGATCTTAAGATAATGCTCTCACAAAACCACAGACTAGCCAGATGTGGCCAGCTATATGGTTGATGTTCTCTATGGCAGAAGCAGACCTCAGAGCATAGGTTGATACTTTGTTGTTTGTCTTTAGTTTGCTTTCACTTGCAACGATTCTCCTAGACTTTGCCTTTGGCACAAATTATGATTGGGTGTTTCTTGTTTATTTGAAAATGAACTTTAAGGCTAGGAGGCTGAAGGCAGAAGCAGCCTTTGGTATTCTGTAGGAGCTCTAAACAGTTTGGTTAGAAGCTGTGGGGATAGAAAGGTGGCTTAGTGGTTAAGAACATTGGCTGACGACCTGGGTTCCATTCCAAGCATCTACATGGTGAGTTATAACTGAATATAACTCCAGTTCCAAGGCATCCAATCTTCTGGCTCTAGGGCACCCAGGGCACCAGGTACTCATGTGGTACATGGACATACATGCAGGCAGAAAAACCTGTACACATTAAACAACAACAACAACAACAAAAAAAAAAACTTAGTAGTGCCAGCACTTGGAAGGTAGAAGCAAGATGATCATGCATTCAAGGTCATCATTGGCTACATATCTAGTTCAAGGTTAAATTGGGCTATGCATCCCTGTCTTGGGGGTGGTTAATACTACTGTGTCTTTTCTGAGTGGTGGGGGAGAGAAGAGGAGAGCTGTTACTATGCCTCTTCTTTATTGAAAAAGCCGTAAATTTATGTACGTCTTTTTAGCCTCATATTCTGACCAGAGAGTTGTGCCTCACTTGAGGCTGAGTACTGTTGATTGTAACTGGGGGTGGGAAGCAGTCTGCTCATGATAGGTGGTTATAAATTGAGTCTTTAGGGCTAATACTCTGTGTGAAAACATGCCAGCACCATCATTCACAAGCTTAGCTTCTAAGTTATGGTGCTAATGTGTGGTGAATGATGCGGAAACGTTCTCTTTGTTTAACTGTTAGGAAAGTACTCTAGTTTTGTATGCATGTGTATGCATGTGGCCATGTATGTGGAGGTCACAGGTTGGCACTGGGTATCTTCTTCTTTCACTCTCTCCCTTGTTTTTGAGATAGTCTCTCATGGACCTAGAGCCCTCTGACTGTCTAGACTAGCTAGCTAGAAAACTGGAGAGGTCCTCCTATCTCTGGCTCTTGAGTGCTGGAATTCTGAGTGTGTACTGTCACGTCCAGCTTTTACATGGGTTCTGGGGATTGAACTCAGATCCTGATACTTATATGTTAAGAACTTTACCAACTGAGCCATCTCCCCACCCTCAAGAAAACAGTACAGTTTATTACTGATACTCAGTTGATTTAAAAATGATACTGAAATTAAGTATTCCAAGAAACTTATCAAAACACTTTCTGACTAAATAGAGGCAGACATTTCCTGACATAGTATGGAAAACTTATCGCTACGGAAGGAACCTGTCAATTAGTGTTGTTTTTTATTTGTAAGTGACAACATAAGATCCAATGTGCTGCCAACTTTGAGAACTTATCTGAAAGAGATGTCATTTCTGACAGCCCCTTCGAGGAATTGGCATCCTTAAGCAGGCCATAGACAAGATGCAGATGAATACGAACCAGCTGACCTCAGTCCATGCCGATCTCTGCCAGGTATGCAGCAAGTATGTGATACCACCTGGTATTGGTGTGAGGCTGTCCGTGGGCACATGCGGTGTGGAGATAAGGGTGTAGAGTGTCGTGTGGGGTTGAAATATGGAGGAGGGGGCTTACGAATGGGATCATCTTAACGGTTGTAGCAGTTTTGAAATTTAAGTCATTTTCTGGTCACTAAATTATCGAACTTAGAGTAAAAACACAGGCAATGTTTTGTATCTTGATACATTTTTTATTTACCTTTATCTAAGTAACTCAGAGTCCAAAAGACCCCCCAAAGGTGAGGATGTATGATGAGGTCTCCCTGCCACTGTTACTAGCCACAGTTCTTTTCAGAGAAAACCTTTATGAGGAAGTTGGTTGCAGCTCTGTGGGTTTGGTCCTGGATTTTGGCACCAAAATGGGAGTTTTACAACTCTGGGGGAGAAGTATCCTGGCCACTTGGGGAGTCAGGCGACGGCTGGAGTTGTGATGAGACAGCAGCCCTGGAGGGCGAGGTATCCCCGATACCTCGAGCTGCTAGGACAGCTCATCAGGGAAGGGCATCCTGACTGTTCGGGAGAGTCAGGCTATACCTGGTGTGGTGAGGTATGGTCTCCCCGCAGGATATAGCAATCCTGCTCCTCTCCTGGAGAGCCGCTACAGCTGAGCTTTGCTCAACCCCCACTTCAGGGGGCTTCCCAGCAGAGGTCTGCTGCTTCTTTGGTTAAGATGTTGCTTCTTTTGCTTCACTCTGCAAAAGGGGAAAGCCCTGGAGAAATGACTCCAGAGAAAAGTGTTATTTTTTTCAGCTCTCCCTTGCTCTGTCCACTGAGGGACATCTCAGCAAGGTTCTTCTCTGCACCAGTGAATGAAGATCTTCACACCCAAAACTCCTTTGAGAAAGATTTATTTGGGAAGGAGGAGTCCAGGAGAGTAGCTGCCTCTCTATCTACCAGGGTGGAGAGAACAGGCAGGGCGGTTTATATAGTCTTGGGGCAGAGTCAACCAGGGATTGGTTAGTTTTTTTTCTGCCCAGAGATTGGTCAGTTTTGTGGGCTAGGGGCAGAGATTACCCTGATTTCAGAGCCAAACTGTGTTTCTTTCACTGGCCTTTCTTGGCTTTTTGACACTAATTCTAAGGCCAAGGCGTATTTCTTTCACTGACTCTGATTCCAGGGACCAAGAGTATTTCTTTGGTACTGGTTTCAGAGTCAGGCATGTTTCCTTGGTTCTGGGTTTGGGGATAGAGTATTCCTTTCTCTGGCTCAGGTCCCAAACCCAGGCTGTGTTTCTTTCCCTGGTTCTGGGCTCCAGGGCCAGGGTGCTACTCTTCTGCTCTGTGATTAGTTGGTTTCATAGGTCGGTTGGCCAGGGGCAGAGATGGCTCTAATCTGAACTATCTTTCCCTAGTTCTGGGCTCCAGGGTCAGGGTGGGTTTCTTTAGCCAGCCCCTCTTCCCTACACCCTTCGTTAGTACTTTGTTGTGCATTTCTTCAAAAAATCATTTACACATACAAGCAAGTGTATACACCTACTTTTTCTTTAAAAAACAAAACAAAGCCCACAAGTCCCAGTAATGTGTGGATTTCCATATAGTTTGCTTTTTCCTGTTTAATGCATCTTAGAGATGAATATGTGATGTGCATTATGCTACACAGCCTTCTGTAATATGAGTAGGTCACACTGGAGCTAGACCGTGGAGTGTTTGTGGTGTGGACTACCGACATGTTCCTTTTTCTTACATCTTTCATTTTTCAAAGTGCTTTTGTGACGGGGATAGCATATACCTAGTTCTTATTTGATTTGATTATTATTATTGTTTTTTTTGTTTTGTTTTTTGAGATAGGATTGCTCTTCATAAGCTCTAGCTGTCCTAGAACTCATTGTGTAGACCAGGCTAGCCTCAAACTCACAGAAATCTACCTGCATCTGTCTCCAAATACAGGGATTAAAGGCGTGCACCACAATACCTGGTTACACCTAATTTTTATTTTTTTCATTATTTTTTTATTTTTTTTTCATTATTTTTTAAAATAACTTATTTGAGTCCCAGGAAAGGCGCAAAGCTACACAGAGAAACCCTGTATCGAAAAACCAAAAAAAAAAAAAAAAAAAAAAGAAAACTTATTTATTCTTATTTTATGTACATTGGTATTGGTGTCAGAGTTGGGGTTACAGACAGTTGTGAGCTGCCATATGGGTGCTGGGGATTGAACCTGGGTCCTCTGGAAGAGCAGTCAGTGCTCTTAACCACTGAGCCATGGCTCCACCTTATCTAATTTTTGGAAGAGGGCTGCTCCTCAGTGAGTGCAGACCTCTCCACTGTGGCCGTTGTTGGGTACATCACGTCCCTTGTGTGCTTGCACGTTTGTTTTGGTTTTTGGTTTTTCGAGAAAGGGTTTCTCTCTGTAGCTCTAGCTGTTGTGGAGCTTTCTTTGTAGACCAGGCAGACCTCAAATTCACAGAGATCCATCTGCCTCTGCCTCCCAAGTGCTGGGATTGAAGGCAGTACTGGTCTGTTTTTGTTTCACTAGTTCAGTGAATTGAAAATGAATACTGTTCGCTCATCCAGAAACTCAAGAGTGGTGGATGGGTACTGAACTGTGTCTGTGGAATTCTGATTTTCAGTTCATCTGTGATTTGTTCTACCTTAGTGTTAGTGTTTTTACTTTGTTTTATTTTTATCTCTCTCTTTTTTTTTACCCCCCAGACAGGGTTTCTCTATGTAACAGCCCTGGCTGTCCTGGAACTCAATTTGTAGACCAGGCTGGCCTCGAACTCACAGAGATCTGCCTGCCTTTGCCTCCTGAGTGCTGGAATTAAAGTCTTACACACCATTGCCTGGCTTCTTTTCTGTTTAAGTCATTAATCAACTGTAAAGCAAAATAATATTATCTTAAAATTTTGGACTCTGAATTTTAAATCTGCCATGGTGAAATTTAAAATGATTTAATACAAATTTCTTTATAGCTTTGTTTACTAGCAAAGTGCTTTAAACCTGCCCTTCCATATCTTGATGTGGATATGATGGATATCTGTAAAGAGAATGGAGCCTATGATGCAAAACACTTTCTGTGCTACTATTATTACGGAGGGATGATCTATACAGGACTGAAGAACTTTGAAAGAGCACTCTACTTTTATGAGCAGGTAATCAGTTCTCTAAAGACTGTCATGTGGTTCTGAACTTGTGTGATCAGAACAATCCCATAGTGTTACTGGTTCATACATACTAGGAGAGCTAAGGTTTAAAAAGACAGGCAAGGATAGTCTGTTAGCAAGGATTCAGGGAATTTAGGACCCTCATAATTGTGGGTGGGATTGCAGAATGGCAGGTACTTCGGGAAAGAGTTTGGCAGTTAAGATAAAGCTCAGGATCTGAGGACTCAGCTTAGTGGAAGAGTGTCTACCTTGCTCATAAATTCAAGGTTTGGCTTCAGCTCTAACACCAAAAGACTATATATATATATATATATATATATAATATTAAGCATGTGACCCAGCAGTTTGACTCCTAAGAATATATTCAAGAGAAATAAAAAACACTGTGCACATAAAAACATGTAGAACCAAAAGGTAGGAACAGCCCAGCATACTCATCAGCTGAAGAACGTCCATCTGTGGAATCATTTAACCACATAATGAAGGGAGGTGCTGGCCTCAGGATTGAACATTTGTTGAGGTAAAGAAGTCAGTCACAAAAGATCACCTATTATGATGCCTTTTGTACAAGTGTCCAGAGACAGAAAGTAGAGTATGGATGCCTGAGGTTGTGGGGAAGGTGAAAGATGACTGCTTATGAGTAGGGGTTTCTTTTTGAGGGATTGGGGTGTTCTGGAATTAGGTAATGGGAATTGTATTGCAACCTAGGAAAGGTAGTGGAAACCACTGAATTATATACTTCAGAGGTGTAAATGTTGGGCCGGGCAGGGACGCACGTCTCTAATCCCAGCACTCAGAAGGCAGAGCCAGGTCTCTGTGAGTTCCAGGCCAGCCTAGTCTACAGAGTGAGATCCAGGACAGGTTCCAAAACTACACAGAGAAACCCTGTCTTGAGAAAACAAAAAAACAAAAAAAAGTGTAAATTTTGTACTGTGAGTTATATATCAATAAAGCTGCCACAAGCCACAAATGCTGGCTGGCAATATGCACAGGAGCTCGGTAGGCACTTCTTGATTTCCAGGGCAGCCATGGGCCATAGCAAGTATCTATCTCAAAAAACCCCAAAGGTGTTATATACTGAACCTGGCAGGGCAGACACCTTGATCAAGATTGTTTTCCCAGAGTGAGGCTTCTCCATTGTGTTGGGCATGAGCCCGCCTACACCGTTTAGCAACTGCAGAAAACTCAGAGCAGACTTCGAGGTAGCTGGGGACTGTTCACACCCCCTTTAAATAGTGGCTCAGCAGGTAAAGGTACTTGCCCAGCCTCTTGACTGGGCTTTGGTCCTAAGGGCCACATGGTGAGAAGAGAGTCATTCCCACGGATGGGTGTGTCCTTTGACTCTAAATAGTCACTGGTGTATGCACATGTTAACACACAGCAAATAAATAGATGTAATAAAAATATCCTAATATAATGGATATTTAAGTCTTATTGTTTTATAATAAAATGATGCATGTTGGTGTTTCCTGCTACATTATGCCATCTCTTCACACTACTCATTCTTCTTTTGCTCAGGCTATTACTACTCCGGCCATGGCAGTCAGCCATATTATGTTGGAATCATATAAAAAGTATATTTTAGTGTCTTTGATATTACTTGGCAAAGTACAACAGCTGCCTAAATACACGTCTCAAATTGTGGGTAGATTTATTAAGGTAAGTTTTAAAAATAAAACTGATTTTCTTACATTCTATATTAGTTTGTATGTGAAGACATTGTAACAATGCAATCTTGTAAAGCCTGTTTCCAGGCCCTGCTCTGGACTTAGACTGTAGATGTTTAAGCTCTTGTGGTGGGGGGATTTGTATGTTGTATTTCTTTATTACATTTTAGTCAATCTATTGCAAATGTAGTTCTGATTTGATTGAACTTTAATTTATTCAAACGTTGGGATGTCTTACTGAAGCTCTACTTAACTACTGTCTTGTTCCAGGTCTCCCTGACAGCCAAACTTTGGGACAAGGTTTAAAAATAAAATAAATAATGAATTGGTTTTTTGTTTTGTTTTGTTTGTTTGTTTGTTTTAAAGTGCATATAGAAAGAGGGTTGGGGAGATAGCTTAGTTGATAAAGTACTTGGCGTGAGTTTGATTCCTAGAACCCATGTGAAAAGTTGAACAAGGCAAAACCAAGTGGTTCCTAGGGCTCACTAACCTTAGGCGAGTCTCAGGTCCTACTGAGACATTTTGTGTCATCAAATAAGTGGATAGCTCCTGAGAAATTACACATAAGATGGACCTCTGGCCTTCATTTGGACACATGCATGTGTGTGCACATGACAAATACATACATGTGGGCTGGGGACATAGCTGAGGCCTGGCATGCTCAAGACCCTAGGTTCAATCTCCAGCTCTGCAAAAATAATAAATACCATATGCTCATGACTTCTTTTTATTTCACTTATTTTTCTTTCTTTCTTTTGTTGTTTGTTTTTGTTTTTTGGAGACAGGGTTTCTCTGTAGCTCTAACTGTCCCTGGAACTCTATAGACCAGGCTGGTGTCGAACTCAGAGATCTGCCTGCCTCTGCCTTCCAAGTGCTGGGATTAAAGGTGTGCACTTCCACCACCAGGCTATGACTTCTTTTTAAATTGAGCAGTTGCAGAGTTAGGAGATTGCAGTGCTTTTGATAATAATGTCACTCTATCATAAAACTCAAAATTTTAAGGCTGGGCATGATAATGCACACCTTTAACCCCAGTACAGTACTCAGGAGGCAGAGCCAGTCGGATCTCCGGGAATTTGAAGCCAACCTGGTCTATAGAGTTCTAGGATAGCTGGTGCTCCATAGAGTGACCTGTCTCAAAAAAAATAAAAAGACCCTCAGAATTTTAGGGACATCAATCCGATATCATGCTGATTTGTTGACAAATGGCCACCTGAACTTTGCCTGAGAGCTCCTCATGGCTTTCAAGACTCCACTGCCTTGTCCCCCACAAAAGGGGAAGGTAGCTAAAAGTGCTCCATGGGAAAGTGATGAGTGTGATCCTTTTAGGGGAGACATACTCAGAGCACCATTGAGAGCTACTGAGCTCTCTAGTGGCCCCTGAGCAGACAGTAGACCTGCTGTAGGAGAAATGCCTTTTGTAAAGTGATTGTCTTCTAAGCTCGAGGGTACTCCAAAGAATTAGTTAACTTATTGTAATGCGGATGGTAAGACAAGACCAGTCAGAGGTGCGTTTGAATCAGTTTCAGTCTGATGGTGGTGCTTGGGCCCTTCTACATTCTTTCTGCTCTGCCCAGTTCCTAAATGGAAATAGCAAATTGTCCTGTTGGACCTGGTAGAGAATGTGGGGTGAGAGGCAGTTGGGAATAATGATTTTGACTTCATTTTTCTCATTTAACTTACCAGTACAAAAAGTAGAACCACTGATAGAGAAAAGATGTGTGTCTTCATAAGTTATTAATAATAAATTATTTCTTAGTGGATTTCTGTCCTTGGTCTTAAAAAGAGCCATTTGTTTTAGATGAAGTGGAACTTTATGATAACATGCATTGTATGGTCTCAAAACATACTGCTATAATTTTTTTCTTACCTCTAGCCTCTCAGCAACGCTTACCATGAGTTAGCACAAGTTTATTCAACCAATAACCCGTCGGAGCTCCGGAACCTGGTGAACAAGCACAGTGAAACTTTCACTCGAGATAACAACATGGGTCTGGTGAAGCAGTGCCTGTCATCTCTCTATAAGAAGAACATTCAGAGGCTAACAAAGGTGAGGCAGGTGCTGCCCCCTGGAGGTGGCTCTGGCTGTTCTTGGACCTGGTTTCCTTTCCTTTTCCTCTTCAGCACAGAGGAAGCAGGTACAGGATAAAGTGTGGCAGGATTTCTACACTAAGAGAGAATCTGTTGCAGCTGGGTTCTTAGAAAGAGTTTGATTGATACCTTTTGGTCTTTTCAGGGCTAGAGCAGGGTATTTGAGAAGAGGAGCAGGTGAAGAGGAAGAAAGGTAGGCGATACGGCTACACTGGGAGGCAGAGAAGTAGCCCTGAAGGGGTCATCAGTTCTAAGTGGGGAATGGCGGGTGGCTAGGGATCACTGGCCTTGAACTTCTCAGGCTGTGCTGATCTCTGCTTAGACTTGAGAAGACTGACATTACCATCTAGGCCAGAGTTAGACTAGCCACATGCGGTTAAGTCATAGGATGTAAGGAGCTTTTTATTTATTTATTTAGACAGGATTTTGCTATGTTGCCCAAGTGGGCCTTAAACTCATGATCCTCCTGCCTTAGTCTCCAGAGTGCTGGAGTTACAGGTGTGCTCCACCGTGTCCCATCTTCATTTTTATGTTGAAGGGTTCTGATGATAAGAAATGCCTGCTGGGCCTAATGGTATATGCATATAGTCCTAGCTACTTGGAAGGCTGATGAGAGAGGATTCTTAAGGCTAGCCTGAGCAGCATAGCAAGACTCTGACTCAAGAGGGGGGAAAGAAGAAAGAAATACGCTCTTTATAAGTGTTTGAACTGTGAAGAGAAGCATATAAATTTAAATCTCCTGTTTAAAAAGTGGATGCTGGGGCTGGAGAGGTGGTTCAGCGATTAAGAGCATTGACTGCTCTTCCAGAGGACCTGGGTTCAATTCCCAGTACCCACATTGCAACTCACAGCTGTCTGTAAATCCAGTTTCAGGGGACTTGACACCTTCACACTTAGATACATGCAGGCAAAGCAAGTGCACATAAAATAAAAATAAAATGTTTTAAAAGTGTATGCTCAAGGAATAGGAATTCTACTAAGAGAAGCTTAAATAGCACTTGGCTCTTGGTAAGGAGTATGCTCATAACCTGGCAGTGACAGCTGGTGAAATGATAGGGTCCCGTTCCCAGGCTCTGCCCACATCATCAGTAGCTGGTAGTAGGAAAAGTTATAGGAGCAAAATCAAGCTGTAGCCAGGATGCCCAGCAGCAGCAGAAAGTGAGGGTGGATGCTTTTGGATGAGAAGCTAAAGAAGCAGAGTAGGGAATTAGGCAGGTGGAGGTAGACAGGCCATTGGGGACACAGGGTCTGGAGGAGAAGACGGAGTAAGGAGCTGTCACTGATTAGCAGGAGGAATTCCTCCCAATAGTCTAGACTCTACAGAGAATAGTGATAGCTTCCTGATTCAAAGAAGTCAGCAGAGAATTGGTAAGAGGTTGATTTGTAAGAGGAAAATGAAGACTGTGACAAAGGACAGCCTCTCAGAAAAGTTGAGAAACAAATGTAAGCTGTCAGCTGGACAAACCAACTGAAATCTAATGTGGTTGGGTATGGTGGCATGCCTGGGACTCCAGCACTTGGAAGGCAGAGGTAAGCAGATCTCTTGAGTTCAAGGCTAGCCAGGGCTACATAGTGAGACCCTGTCTTGAAATGTATGCAGGCATTGCTATGAAAACCATCAGTTACAGTTGACACTGTGATCCAGTTACCAGCTTGTACTTTTGAGGTGGCTGTATAGTCAAATGTTTTCTAGTTAAGATAGGGTAATCTGGAACAAAATAAGCACACAAAAGAAAAATAAAATGTTAAGAAAAAAGAATCGAATCAAATAAGGAGGCTCTTAAAGTGGTGAGGCCAAGCTGAGACAAGTGGCTCATAACTCATTGTGTTCTGGGTCCTTCGTGTGCCAGCAAATGGTAGGTCATGAAATACTGAGTTCATGAGCACTCTTCAGGACATCTGGAGGAGGACCACCACAAAGTGAGGTAGGCAGGACAGTGTCCATCCAAAGGGAGATCTCTGATGGTGGTAGTCACACTTGGCATCAGGTGCTAGTACCAGAGTAATAGTAGCAGACAAGAGAAAGGAGTTTCTACTTAAATGAAACCTCTTTCTTACTAGAAAATCAGAAAGAAGCTGTTCATAGAAGCCTCAGCAGATAGACCATGCATGCATTAATGTTAGTGATGGAAACCCTGTCCCAAGGTGACCAGGTATAGGAATTGTTGAATGGGGGTTTTACCTGCCACATCCATTGTAGAGGGGTTACTTTTCTGTCACCGTGTCTGGACATTGGTTGGTTTTGTTTTTGAGACAGGGTCTCACTGTGTAGCCCTCTCTGGCCTAGAACTTGCTAATGAGACCAGGCTAGCCTTGAACTCACAGAGATCCACCTGTCTCATCCTCCTGAGTGTGTTTAAACATACCTGGCTGGACATTAGGTTTTAGATTCCTCTCATGTCTCTTCTCTGTGTTTTTGTGAAGACAGTTACCTATAAGGAGCATGCCAGTCTCCCCTTTTTTCATCAGTATGTCCTGAGCCTCTTTCCATAGCAACCTAAGCCTGTATCACAGATACTGCAGGTACTCTCCCACTAGCTGACCAGTGGAAAATGCAGCCTTAGTATGGTTTTCCTAATGATGTGAGAATGAGCATTTCTCTATGAGAATGTCACTTTGACTTCCTTTTCCACGTTTGTGTAGTCCTTAATACTTGACTTTTCTCTTATTTATAAAACAGGCCATTCATGTATAGGGAATTAACTGTTTCTGGTTACTCCTCTGGAGAGTGACCGCTGAGACCACTGGTTTCATTCATTTCAAGTGGTTTTTAAACATTGACTGGTTTTGTATGTGTGTACTTGTACACATGAGTGGAAAGCATGTGGAGAATAACACATGGGAACCAGTTATCTCCTTCCACCATTTGAGTGTCGGGACTGAACTCAGGTTGTCTGTCAGGCACCGTTACTCAGTGAGACATCTCGTCAGCCCACAAGTCACATTCACAAAGATTTATCTTATATAGCAATGGAAATAATGCAGAACACATTCAGTACATAGTTTTTTTTCCATTTCTATGTGTGATTAATTGACTTCTGACTTGCAGACCTTTTTAACACTATCGTTACAAGATATGGCAAGTCGTGTGCAGTTATCTGGACCTCAGGAGGCAGAGAAATATGTTCTACACATGGTAAGTATGTTTTAAAAGTTTTAACTAGTGGATTTTTGTTCTTATAAAAAGCAGTGGGTGTAAGGCGCAAAGTTACACAGAGAAACCCTGTCTCGAAAAATAAAAAAAAGTAAATAAAAAAAAAATTAAAAAAAAAAAAAAAAAAGCAGTGGGTGTTCATTATGAAAAAATAAGAGGTTTTCAAAAAGTGAATATTCAAAGTCAACCACTGTTGACATTTCGGTCTGTTTCCTTAAGTCAGATTCCCTAGTCATGGCTGCATTACTGCAGAGAAGTGAATGAGACCAGCAACTTTTTAGAAAGTTTAGAAA
This sequence comes from Peromyscus californicus insignis, assembly GCF_007827085.1. Lineage (NCBI taxonomy): Eukaryota > Metazoa > Chordata > Mammalia > Rodentia > Cricetidae > Peromyscus > Peromyscus californicus. Next base: position 63,286,888 of record NW_026294551.1, read on the forward strand.
GGATGATGTAGCTCACATTTTGGGTCCAATATGAGGTGGTCTTATTGGTCGGCCTTTGGTGAGGGTGGCACATGATGATAGGAGCCCAATATGAGGTGGTCTTATTGGTCGGGCCTTTGGTGAGGGTGGCACATGATGATAGGAGCATATGTAAGGAGCAAACTAGAAGAGAAGGACTGGGGTTTCACAATTCCTTGCAAAGATACACCCCTAGGGCCCTCCCACTAGGCCTTACCTCCTAAAGTTTCTGCTCTCCAAATAGTACCTACCACCCTGTAGACAAAGTTTCAGTCACAGTGAATCCTTGAGGACACTCAGACAGTTAAATGTACTTGTACAATATACACCATGGTTGTATCCAGTTTAAGTTCCTTATTTATTATATTTAAGTCAATTGAAATTTCCCTGAAATATTTCAGATATAAAAAACATAAAGTAGTGCTATTATGCTGATCTGTGATAGTATCATTTGATTACAAGTATGTATGCTGAAACACCCTCAACATCAAGAAAGTCTTGCCAATAAATAAATAGTAGCTGAAGCAGTGTGCTCTGCCGTATTGATTTCCATTCTCAGTCAAGTCCCATCCCTCCTTGTGGGCAGTATCAGTCTGGCTACACGTGGCAGTAGAACTGACAGACTGCTAGGACAGACACACACACGTGGCAACCAGCTTACATCATAAACGTTTAGGGCTAATGATTTAGAGGGCTTGTTGCTCTTCTAGAAGACCTGAGTTCAGTTCTCAGCATCCATGTCTAGCACCTCATAACTGCCTGTAACTCTGGCTGGCCTCTGAGGGCACCTGACATGTGGCACACACTTACATAGACATATACACATAAAACAAACCTTTAAAAGACTTTGCGGCCCTGGATGACAGGCTGGTGAGGCAGGGTTCTTAAGCTACCATTTTACTAGGTAATGTGCATAAAGGTACACTTAAATGGGTATTCCACTGCATACATTTTCTCTCTTAAAATTTATTATTTTGTGTGTGGGTGTTTTGTCTGCACCACATGCATGCAGTATCCCCAGAAGAGGACTTTGGATCCCCTCAGACTGGAGTTCTAGACTGTTGTGAGCCATCATGTGGGTGCTGGGTATTGAACTTGGGTTTTCTGGAAGAACAGCCGGTGCTCTTAACCACTGATTCATTGCTCCATCCCCCACTAAACACATTTTCAAAAGATGAAGATATCCATGAAGGGACAAAATATAGCCAGCTTCCATCCCTAGCCCTAGCTAGAAAGTTCGGTGATGTTCTGACTTCTAACAGCTTGTTTGGTTGTTTATTTCAAGCTTTATCTGAAAGGTGGATGATGCATGCTTTGTAAGAGCCATGCATGTAGATGTATTTGTAGTTCTTCTCTTTTCAGGCTGTAGTGTCACGCTGCCCTTCCATTCTAACTATGTGGCATCGAGATCATTTTCTATTGTGGGTTACAAAAAGTGCTGTTGTGGTGAACCATAGTCCGGATAGAATTTAAGTCTGCAGTAACTTACATCTATTGTTAGAGAACTCTGAATTCTATTAATATTCTTTGGGCTGGAGCTGCTATCTCGTTAACCTCATCTACTGTCTCTTCCAAGGCAAAGAATGACCATTTTAGACAGCTTGTTCCATTGCTCACAAGTGAGCCAAACAGTAGTCACACTGGAAAGCTGGGCACAGTGGCTCATTCTGTAATTATAGCAGTCAGGAGCTTAAAGCAGGAGGATTGTTATGGCATCTGGCTATGTTGGGTTTCCTAATGGGTGGTTGAGTGGGTTATAGGTCAGCCCTGCCTATAGAGTGATACCTTGTTTCAAACCAGAACAAAGACCATGGAGTATTTTTAGGGATCAAAATAGCTATCAGGACTTCTGTTTGCTACTGTTTTTGTAACTTTGTGGTCAGGATGTGGTTGTGTCAGTGAGATAAGTCCCCAGTCACTGATGTAACTAAAACAGTGACAGACCTTGAAATTACGTTGAAATCAGCAGTAGTAGAAAAGATTGCAGAAAAAGCAGAGCATAATTTCCACTGATGAAACAAAAGCATGTTGTAGCCTCATGTTTTAAAATGCAGAAGTAATAGAAATCATGACTCAGCTCTTGAGGCAGGGTCAGGTCGGTCCTGTGAGTCCAAGACCAACCTCGTCTACATAGTGAGTTCAGGCCAGCCAAGACTGTAGAGTGAGATCCTGTCTCAAGACAGTAGCAACAGTAAAAATAAGAAGAAAAATAAATTATGTGACTATGACACACCGTTTAAAAATGCAAGGGCAGAGCTGGGCACAGTGCCACACACTTGTCATCTCAGCACTAGCAGAGCGTGGCTGAGGCAGGAGGGTCTCTAGTTCTAAGCCAGCCTGGGCTGAAATATATATAAATATATAAAAGATTCAGTCTCAAAAACACAAATCCACCATGAAAAAGAAAAAGAAAGCAAGCTGAGACTGGAGCCCAGTGCTGTAGTACCCACCTGCCATGTGTGAAGCCTGGCTTTAATCTTCAGCTCTGCAGATGGAAAAAGGAAGATGGAGCCCTAACATTAAATAAACTGAGACAAAAAAAGAACCTATAAGATACATTGCTGTGCCAGGCGGCGTTGGCATACACCTTTAATCCCAGCACTCAGGAGGCAGAGCCAGGCAGATCTGTGAGTTTGAGGCCAGCCTGGTCTACAGAACAGATCCAGGACAGGCTCCAAAACTACATGTAGAAGCCTTGTCTCAAAAAAAACAAAAAAAAGATACGTTGCCATTATAGAAAATATCTAATTCAAGCTGTACATAGGATTGCACATGTGTAATCCCCAGTACATGGAAGGTAGAGATAGGAGAATCAGGAGTTCAAACTCATCCCTTGGCTACATAGAGTGTGAGGCCGTATTGGGCTACATGAGATCCTGTCTCAAAAGAAAAAAGATTGGTACAGGCACATTCATAGAGAAAAAGCAGGTTAGTGATTGCCAGGCTGGGAAGATGAAGGCTAGGGAATGGCTTCTGGTGGGTGAAGGTCTTGAGACAGTTGCAGATGTTTAGGAACTAAGTAGAGGTGGTGACTGAAAACAGTTAAATCCCAATGAATTGTTGACTTGAACATGATTAACGAAGGGGCTGGAGAGATGGCTCAGTGGGTAAGAGCATGATGGCTGCTGTTCCAGAGGACCCTAAGTGGTGGCTCACAACTGTCTGTAACTCCAGTTCTCAGGAATTAGAGGTACTCTTCTGGCTCTGCTGGCACTTGCACTCCTGCAGTGCTATAAATAATAAAATATTTACTACACATAAATAATAAAAATGTTTTAGAGCACAATGATATAATAGTTCGTTAAGCCAGCATGGTGGTGGCATGTGCCTATAAATCCAGCACTTGAGAGGTGGAGGCAGAAAGATCTCAAGCTAAAGCCAGCCTGGACTATAAAGTAAAACTCTGTCTCAAAGAAAACCAAATAAATAAATAAAAAACATGAGAGTGTTAGGCCTGCCTTTAATCCCAGATATAGGCAGGTCACTGTGTTTGAGGTTGTCCAGGTCTACATAATGAAGTCCAAGCCAGCTATAGCTACATAGTGAGACCCTCTGTCAATAAATAAGGGAGAGAGTGAGAGGAGAAGGGAGAGACAGAGGTATGGAGGTAGGTAAAACAGCCACGGGGAGATTGTATATGCGAGTGTCAGCTTTCATCTTCTTGGCATCTATCTGTAATGATGCCTAGCATATAGCATTTAGTCAACACTGAATAGATAGATAGTGCTTAAAATGCGTGTGTAATTGAGCTGGAGAGATGGCTCAGGGATTAAGAAGAGAACTTGCTCATCAAAAGGATGTGGGTTTGAGTCCTACCACCCACAGAGTGGCTCACAGCCATCTGTAACTAGTTGCAAGGGTTACTCTACAGGCAAAACATCCATACGTATTTTTTTCTTTTTTTTTAAGTAGCCAGCCTGTGACCTAGATCCAGTGTCTGAGACAGAAGGGTCGTGAGTTTGAGGTGTGTCTGGGTGACACGGCAAGACTTATGCGTTGCTTTTCGACCTTTGGTTATATCACTGACTATATATTCCGAGTCAGGTCTAAACTTTGATGGTTTCCTTCTTTTTCTTTTTTTAGATAGAAGATGGGGAAATTTTTGCAAGTATTAATCAGAAGGATGGTATGGTCAGTTTCCATGATAATCCTGAAAAATATAATAACCCAGCCATGCTTCATAACATTGATCAAGAGGTAAGCGATTTGCCTGGGCTCCCCCCCCCCCCCCCCCCCCGCCCCGGCCCCCCACTGGATTTCTCTGTGTAGTTTTGGTGCCTGTCTTGGAACTTTTTCTGTAGACCAGGCTGGCCTCGAACTCACAGAGATCTGCCTGGCTCTGCCTCCCAAGTGCTGGGATTAAAGGCTTGCACGACCACCGCCTGTGTTTGGGCATTTTTGATGGGTGATTGAGCTGCTGTATTGAAATGCTCCTCTGCTCCAAAGTAGTGTTTTATAGGCAGTTCCCAGCCAGTGGACACAGTTCTTGCAATGTTAATTTCAAAGTGACTGCTGGGAACTCTTCTCGATTGATTGGATGCGTATACTAAATGGTAGGATAGATTTTCTAAATAGATTACCAAAAACTAATTTAATTCCAAAAACATTCAAGGGATCTAGTGTTTAACTTGTGCCTGACTGCCAGTGTGTGGACTTGTCTCTGTGGACATTGAGGTGGGAGATCAGAAGGCATCTCCCATGTCAGCAGCAGCAATATCCTGGGCATCTAGAAGAGGGGTGCCGTGTCAGAAACATGGTCCACAGCCATGGGCTGCCTTGTGTGTGAGGGAGGGCCTGCTGCTCTTAAGGGCTGCTTTGGGGTCTGGGAGTAAGTTGGTTCATCTGGACCTTGGAGGAAGGAAATGAGTAAGGTCATGTTACATAAATTAAAAGCTGGCTCTGCGTGGCTGCCTGTGCCTTTAATCCTGGTGTTTGGGAGGCAGATGACTGTGAGTCTGAGGCCAACCTGGACTACATAGCAAGACTGAACACTAGAACCAACAACAAAATTCCCAGGATAGTGCTGGAGAGATGGCTCAGAGGTTAAGAGCAATGGCTGATCTTCCAAAGGAAGGACCTGAGTTTGGTTCCTAACACCCATAAGCAGCTTGCAACCATCTGTAACCCCAGTTCTAGGGGATCTCATGCTCTTTTTACCTCTGCAGGAACTGCACACAAATGGTTCACTTAGTGCACTTAAGTACTCATACATTTTTTTTTAAAAGAAAAATCCCAGGAATCCTAAAAAATAACACATAGTAAAAAGTGGAACTTTATTACTTTTTTTTCTTTTCTTTTTTCTTTTTTTTTATAATTTCTGGATATCAAAATGTCACCTAAAATGTTACCTTCATTTGGAACTGGCAAGATTGCTCAGCGGTTAGAGGCATGTGCCATCAAGCCTGACCACCTGAGTTCAGTTCCTGGGACCTACATGGTAGGAGGAAAGAACCTGACATCTGCAGGTTTTCCTCTGACTCCACAGATGCACCATGGCACATGTGTTTGTGCTTACATGTGTGCACATATACACAATAAACGTGTGCGTCCGTGCGTGTGCGTGTGTGTGTGTGTGTGTGTGTGTAAAATCGGTTTCAGTGAGGCAGATGCTGATGGGTTTGACTGCAGGTATTGATTCAACTCTGGGATATTGAGTAGTATATAGTACATGTATTTACTTTTTGAATCCACATATTTTGACTTCAGAAGCCCTTAGCTGAGGGTTTCAGATCAGTGACTGTGAGTCTCTGGCCCCCCACTACAGTCGGTTACAAAGTCTGTGACTAACCAAAGCCCCTTGCTGACCATGGTTCTCTGGCTCTTGCACAGATGCTAAAGTGTATAGAGTTGGATGAACGGCTGAAGGCCATGGACCAGGAGATCACAGTGAATCCCCAGTTTGTTCAAAAGGTAAACAAGGGTCTTCTCATTTGAAATGGGTGGACACAGAGGGATATTACCACATTAAGCACAAAAACGTAATTTCATTTATTAAACAGAAGTTCACTGTTGTTAAAAAGCAGTACCCATAAGTTCACAGAGGTGCTTGTCAGGAACTGCCTGTGAGTGTGGCGAGGGAAGGCCCAGGTGGCTTTCCTGCAGGGCAGACAGGCCGAGTAGCTGGCATGCCTGCTTTCCCAAGAGTCCTGATAGAGTCGGTCACAGCACACCAATTGCCTTCCCCTTCGCAGAGTATGGGCTCACAAGAAGATGATTCAGGAAACAAGCCCTCCAGTTTCTCTTGAAACTAACGCCATCCTGAGCTAACAGAATTGTCACCTTGGCCTATGAAGAGGGCAGCAGGAAGTACCATGCCAGTCCCACGCCGGTTCCACCTGGACATTGAGAAATTCAGTGTTAACATCTTCAGTCCTATTGCTTTCAGAAAACCAGTCTCTGCAAAAGAAAGAAAACAAAAATCAAACTTTAGAGTCTGTTGTGGATTTATTTATCCTCAGATTATTGTTATTATTGCATTAAAGTTACCTTTTTTGTTGTAATCCCTTGAATGTTAGTGTGTGCTCTCTACCACCTTCCCCTCTGCAAAGGGTTTTGGTTTGGTTTGGTTTGGTTTTTTTTCGAGACAGGGTTTCTCTATAGTTCTGGCTGTCCTAGAACTCACTCTGTAGACCAGGCTGGCCTCGAACTCAGAGATCCACCTGCCTCTGCCTCCTAAGTATTAAAGGAGTGTGCCACCACCGCCCGGCTCCTGCAAAGGTTTTAATGATACATCCATTGTGAGTGGAGATAGTTGGTTGGGAGAGTGAGTGGGATCTACACTGCAGCATCGGAATTCCTGGGTTGGTGGCAGTGGGTGGGACTGTGAGGTGCTGTTGGCTCTCAGCACTTCCTGCCATGTGTGCAGTGTTCTGCCGTCCTGGGGCCTTTTCCTGTCTCTAATTTTCTTTTTGATTGTATTTTATTTTGTGTGTGTATGTATTGGGGGATTTATTCTCCTCCTGCCCTGTGGGTCCTGGAGAATGAACTCAGATTGCCAGGCTTGGCATTCAGTGTGCCTTACCCACGGAGCCATTAAACAGCCCCTTTTCTTCTTGAAACATCTCGGGTCCTCTGCCGAGATGTTTGGATTTTGTTCTAGCCTCATTACCCCTTGGCCAGAAGTCCTTGAGCTAGCCCTCTGTGGTGGTAGAGAGTACTGGTGAAGTGTGGTCCTATTAAAGCGCAATAAATTTGGTCTTTAAGGGGGTAAGTGGTAAGAACAAGCACGAGGGCCTCAGCCATACCTGAGCATCCATGTGGAAAGCTGGGCATGACTGTTCAACTGCAGCAAAGAGAGCTGGTTCCCAGGAGCTCACTGGCCAAGCAGCCTGGCCAAAGGGTGTGAACGTGCTTCAGCGAAAGGCCCCAAGAAAGTGAGGTAGAGAGCTGTGGAGAAGATAGTCGAGGTCTTCCTTTGGTCTCCGCGTGCATGCACGTGGGCACACACGTGCAACACACCGATTTTAGAAAGAGCAGTGAGATGGCTCAGCACTTGCTCTGTAGCCTGATACCTTGAGTTTAGTTCCTTGATTTTAATCCTCACATAAAGTGGGAAGAACTGATTAGAGTTGTCGGCCTCCACATGAGTGCTGTGGTAGGTACATGCCTACAATGCCACACAATAATACATTCTTTAAAATATGTACCATATTGGTCTATAAATGTTAGTTCTTTGGATTTGTACAGGGGTAATACTATTAAATATCATTATAGAAGCGTATTCTAAATAGTGAAAGAGTACAGTAATTTCTCTATGGGCTGTGGTAAGGCTAAATGATAGAACATCCACCTAGCAGGCATAAAGTCCTGGGTTCCATCCCTAGCACTAAATAAACACATTTTTTTTCTTTAAAAATACCAATCAGGCCAGTGAGCTGGCTCAGTAGGTCACAAGGTTCTTCTGGACAAGCCCAGTGAATTGAGTTCAAATGACAGGATCCACAATGTGGAAGGAGAGAACAGACTTCTGTAGCTTGTCCTCTGTTGTCCCCATGCACAGGTGCCAGGTTCCCCACCACCACCACATGTCATCATTTTTATCACTAGCATGTTTTTTAAGACTCATTGCGCACCCTGGATGGCCAGGAAATACCATGCTGGCCATGAACATAGACATCTGCTTGCCTCTGCCTCCTATGTTCAAGGATTAAAGGCATACACCACCATGCCTGGCTCATTGGCATTTTTTCCAAATGTTTTAAGTGGCAAGTGGCATCTTTGTTATTTATTCATTCATTTACTTACTTTTAGTCCTGGGGATGGAACCCAGGGTCTCCTGAAAGCTAGGCAGGCACCCTAGCCCTAGGCTATATCCCAGTCTACATTTTCACTATTTACAAAACTCAGGGCCAGTGAAAAGGCTCAGCAGGTAAAGGCATTTGCCACCAAGCCTCATTACCTGAGTTCAGTTCCCCCACCCCACATGGAAGAAGGAGGGAACTGATGCCCATAAGTTGTCTTGTCCTGAGCATGCATGCTGTGATGCTGTGGCACACAAGTACATACAATGTGGGTTTGTTTTTTTGTTTTGTTTTGAAGGAAACCCTTGAACTGGCGGGATGCCTCAGTGTGTAAAGGTACCAAGCCTGAGAACCTGAGTTCAGTCTCAGAACCCACATGGTGGAAGGAGAGGACGTGTTCACTGACTGCCACACTCGCACAGTGGCGTTCTTGCACATGGCGCACACATAAATGTCAAAAGAAAAATTTAATGAAACTTGAATCTTCCGAGTCCTGTAAAGTAGACCCACACTGGTAGTTGACCTGTCCTTGCAGGTCCTCTGGATTTGATAAGCCAATAGTGACAACTTTAGACTCAGATTCTCTTCCATTATTAATATTGCTTATAGCTGGCATCTTTTAGGTTTGTGTATACCTGTGTTTTGGAAAGAGGACATATTTAAAGGAAGTTATCTTCTGTTTGTGTAGTGAACTGTGGACTCGTTTTTTTAAAAAGCTGAATTTGAGCAGTATTTATCAGAATCTGAAATTAAAATCACCTACAATAGCTTCAAGTGGTGACGAAATAAAGATGCCTGGTAAGAGCCGGGCTGGGTGGTGGCGCACGCCTTTAATCCCAGCACTCGGGAGGCAGAGCCAGGCGGATCTCTGTGAGTTCGAGGCCAGCCTGGGCTACCAAGTGAGTTCCAGGAAAGGCGCAAAGCTACACAGAGAAACCCTGTCTCGAAAAACCAAAAAAAAAAAAAAAAAAAAAAAAAAAAAAAAAGATGCCTGGTAAGGACTTCTAGTGATGTAAATACTATTACATTTGTTTCCCAAGATTGGTTCATTAAAATTCCACATTGCTTGAAAGTTTTTGAGTTCAAAGGGTTGTGCCATCCTCTTTTTAAGATTCTCTTACCTGCTAGCCCACTGACCCTTGTCATCCCTGAACCAGTGTTGGGGGCAAGTGCAGGTGACTTTCGGGTAGTTTTATAACTTTCCTGAGGCCAGACCATCGAAGCATCAGGAACTAGGGCTGTAAGCCAGGCAGGAGAGAAGAGCCACCAGTTGTTTGGATGGTCCCAGGTTCAAGTCACATTCTGCCATGCTCCTAGAAGTAGCCTCAAAGTGCCCTAATGGACTCAAGTCAGGAGGCGAGCTCCCCCTCCCCACTCGGAAGGCAGGGACCCTGTCCTACTAGGCCCCCCCCCCCCCCCCCCCCCCCCGTCAGCCGTGCGGTTCTTTGGGACTTCCCGGGACTCAGGGAGCAGCTCCTCCTCCCCTGGGTGCCACTTTCTTTCCCAGTACCTGGGTGTGGGTTGTAGAATCTGTTTCTCTCCTGGCTCGGGCTCCTTTTGCCAAGTCATTAGGTCCACAGGTTTCATGCCTTGCTCACTTCTGAGAGCATTTAGGACTTCACACCTGTTGCTTAGCATGTTGCTTCTGAGGCTGCCTGTCTTGGCTTTGGAGCACTATCGGGCCCATTTAAATGCATGCATAGTTAAGATGGCCTTCGCTGTCCGTCCTTCAAGGCAATTCTCGCAGCAGATTCCTTTGTGAACATGCTGACATACGAATGCCTGTAGCATCTGTATGATACCAGAGGTTGGCAAGTCTGTACTTAGGGAATTAGGTATGTTGCTGATGTCCAAGATGCCGTCTTGGGTGGGTGTTCATTCGTGGAACTACCAGTTCTCTAAGAAGTTTCAAGTTTGTCTCTCCATGGTAATCTAGCCTAGATTAGTGCCACTCATTAATTGCCCCCAGAATCCAGTATCTGCATTACATTTGTGTTTTCTATTGGATTTGTGCCAAATGAAGCAATAAAAGAGCCAGTCTTTGATTAAAAGTTACAGGGTCATGCTGGGTGTAGTGGCGCACGCCTCTAATCCCAGCACTTGAGAGGCAGAGGCAGGTGGATCTCTGTGAGTTTGGGGCCAGCCTGCTCTACAGAACGAGTTCCAGGGCTACACAGAGAAACCCTGTCTTGAGAACAAAAAAAAAAGTCACAGGAACTACAGAACTTGGTATACAGGCTGTAACCTCTGCTGAGCAGAGTAAGGCAGAAGGATCACAAGTTCAAGGACAGCTTGGGCAGTTTAATGTGACCCTGCCTCAAAAAGTAAAAAGAGGGTTGGGGGCTGGAGAGAGGGCTCAGGGGTTAAGAGCACTGGCTGCTTTCCCAGAGGACCCAGGTTCAATTCCCAGCACCCACATGACAGCTCACAACTGTCTCTAACTCCAGTTCTAGGGGATCTGACACTTCATACCAATGCACATAAAATAAAGTTAAATAAATTATTTTTTTAAAAAAAGGGTTGGAGTGTAATTCATTGGTCGAGTACTTGCCTAGCACATATTCCACCCTGAGTTCCATCCTCAGCACTGCCAAAAAAAGGGGGGGGGAGGGTTAAAGACCCTTAAGTGAATATGCTTGGTTCTTTTTGAAAATATTGGCATAAAGTATTAAAAAACAGTTGGAGCCAGGCAATGGCGCACACCTTCAATCCCAGCACTCAGGAGGCAGAGGCAGGTGGCTCTCTGTGAGTTTGAGGCCAACCTGGTCTACAGAGTGAGTTTCAGGACAGCCATGGCTACACACACACAATTGTTTGGAGTAGGGGAACTGGAACAGTGGCTCAGGGGTAGAAGCACTGGTTGCTCTTACAGAAGACCTGGGTGTGAATCCAGTACTGATGTGATAGCTTACCATCTAAACTCCAAAGGATCCAAGACTCTCTTCTGGCCTCTGTGGACTCCAGGCATGTATGTAATACATACACAAACGTATGTGCAAGCATACGCTTATACACAAAAATAATTTTTCTTTAATCACCTCCAAAGAATGGGTGACTGAGAAAGACAGCAGTGACACACAGGTCAGGCCCAGCAGGAATGAGTGCGCAGTGGACTTTACTGAAATGGCCAGTGGCCTCGTAGCCCTCCTTATCATCACGAAGATAAGGACAGTGTGAATGAGGCAGTAGCTTCCGAAACAAATCCAGAAAAGCAATTCCCAGAGTTAAAACAAACAAACAAAAAAACAACAAAAGAGACAGCAAAAAAAATTGGTCTTAAACCCCCAGAAGCAAGCATTAATCTCAACAGCCCTGGGGCTGGAGAATGGAGCTGTACGGAGATCTTGCCCAGCTCCTGCAGATTTATTCCTAGAGCACAAAGAACACCTGCTACTAAGAGGAAAATGGGAAAAACAAAATCACCAAAGTAAGTATTTTAAAATAAAAGCGGCCATTGTCACTAATTTTAGTTTGTAGAAAGTTTTATAAGTCTTCTACTCATTAGCACAGAGGCAGCTGGCTCCTTCATGAATTCTCATCAACAAAAGTCGGAAAGATTTTTTTCCTGGAACTCACTTTGTAGACCAGGCTGGCCACAAACAGATCTGCCTGCCTCTGCCTCCCGAGTGCTGGGAGGATTAAAGGTGTGCGCCACCACTGTCTGCCTGGAAAGACGTTTTCTTTTAGACTTTGGGAAACATTAGCAACAAGGAGGCTGCAGACACTTAGCCTTTCATCAAGGTCATTCCAGTTATCTGCTATTTGGTCAGGTTTCTTGTGTATTGCAAACCTACCTGAACTCCTGATCCTCCAGTCTCCCTTAGCTTCCCAGTGTGGGATTGCAGCGTGTTTCACCACCCCAGGATTTATGTGGTGCAGGGGATCGAACCTAAGGCTTCCTACACGATAAGCAAACACTACCAAGCTAGAGGGCATGCCTAGCCCCTGGTTATTTTTGGTTTTTGTTTTCTTTGTGAGACAATGTCTCCCATCCAAGTACTAACCAGGCCTGACTGCTTAGCTTCCAAGATCAGATGAGATGGGGCATGTTCAGGTGGTATGGCCACAGTGTCTCATGTCACCCAGCCTAGCCTCAGACTGCAACCCTGGCTCCTGTCTCCACATGTCCAGCTATATTGATGACAGAAATAAGTAAAACTAGGGCCGAGTGTGATGGTTCTTGCCTCTAATCTCAGCACCTAGGAGACAGAAGCAAGGGATCTCTGTGGCTTTGAGGCCAGCCTGGTCTATATAGGGAGTGAGCTCCAGGTGAGCCAGCTCTATACAGTGAGACCCTATTTTTTGAAAACAACTATAAAACTAGAATTCCAAGTCACTTGAATTTGCCCAGAAGTTATCTTGTAACAGCCTCTAAACCAAGTTTACAGAGTCCAATTAATAGGGGTAGTGCCCTCCCACAGCCCCATAGGGAGCTTTTCAACAGTTTGTGATGATAGCTGGCACAGGAGCAGAAGAAAGTAGGCCGGTGGACAGCTGTTGGCGCAGTAAACAACTGCCCAAGACACGTACCTTAGCAGCCAGGAACAGACAGCCTCAAGCGTTTCCCACCTCCAGAGGTACAATGATCTGCAGACCTGATTGTGAACTTCAGGCAACCTTTGGAGCACTGGGGTTCTTCCCTGTCCCAATGGGTTCGATAGCTCTTCCCTGATTGGCCCTCTTTCCACCTTATTTGCATATTCACATTTAAATAATTAGACCTACCGTCATTAGGCACCCTGGAACCTCTATAAATTAAGATATTCTGGATCTGAAGAGCCAGAGTTGCTGCAGAATTCCACAGAGAAGGAAGAGCTGGACGGCTTAAGTGCCTGGTTCTAGGAGCCTTCTGGAGCCATTTTGAGTAACCACGGCCTGGGAACACAGAGTTAGGTTACCCCAAATTAAATGTTCCGAGGTGGAAGCAGTTTCATGAAGGTTTATAGTTTTACAGAATAAAGTCATAAGTCAAGTTTAAAATACATTGTTGGGTACCTCAGAGAGGCAGGTACAACTAGATGGGGGGCTTTTCTATAGGGCCAAGATACTTACTACCTGAGCTTTTGGGTTCGGCTGGTTAATAGACTCCAAAAAGTTTTTTTGTTTTTTTTAAAGATTCATTTATTTATTACGTACGCAGTGTTCTGTTTGCATGTGTCCCTGCAGGCCAGAAGAGGGAGCCAGATCTCATTACAGATGGTTGTGAGCCACCATGTGGGTGCTGGGAATTGAACTCAGGACCTCTGGAAGAACAGCCAGTGTTCTTTTTTTTTTTTTTTTTTTTTGGTTTTTCGAGACAGGGTTTCTCTGTGTAGCTTTGCGCCTTTCCTGGAACTCACTCGGTAGCCCAGGCTGGCCTCGAACTCACAGAGATCCGCCTGGCTCTGCCTCCCGAGTGCTGGGATTAAAGGCGTGCGCCACCACCGCCCGGCTCAGCCAGTGTTCTTAACCTCTGAGCCATCTCTCCAGCCCTCCAAAAAGTTTTTATCTACTTGTTCCGACACAGAGGAGGGCAATGAATGGCTGTTCTGGAGGGCTAGAACCAGCCCGAAATAAGGTAACTAGCTTTTGGACCTGCAATATTCCAATCCCTCTAGGTACTGAAATTCTCATCAGCCAGTTTCCATAGACAAACTTCTTTTCAGTTAGGAGGTTTCCTGTGGCCAAGACTTCTGTGGGAGCTTGCTTCAGCTAGCTTCTGGGACTGGATCAGTGGGTGTCTGGTAGCTGCTTCTGCCTTGGAGACCTGCTGGAGCCTGGAGACGGTGCTCCTGCTGCCCCCTCAGTGACCTCCAGACTTGTTCCAAAATGACTGCTTTTGGTTAGCTGTTCCAGTCCTCTGATTTCCTTCCAGCATATGGTTCTCAGAGCCTTTGCAGAGGTGTGCTGGCTCTTCCTAACATCCCACTGCTATGGAGAGTTCAACCCTGTTTCATTTATATCCTGAGTGGCAGTCCCTTTAAAGTTGTTTTGTCCGGGGGGGGGGGGGGGGGGGGGGGGAGGGGGGGGCCGGGCGGTGGTGGCGCACGCCTTTAATCCCAGCACTCGGGAGGCAGAGCCAGGCGGATCTCTGTGAGTTCGAGGCCAGCCTGGTCTCCAAAGCGAGTTCCAGGAAAGGCGCAAAGCTACACAGAGAAACCCTGTCTCGAAAAACCAAAAAAAAAAAAGTTGTTTTGTCCGGCTTAAGGGTGTTAACCCCAAGTTGACAAGTATCTCCGTTCTTACTCTGCTGTCTGCTTACCCCATTGTTGGAGGAGGGTGGGGGGACAAGAACCTCTTCGGAGACAGGAGGTGGTCTCCACCACTGACTCACAATATCAGAAGTAATTAGATTGGTAAGAATAAAAACTCAAAGGCAATACCTAACATTGTAACTCTACCCTGCACTCCTTGATCTTTACCAGGCTGTAAACAAAGGTGCAAAACACAAGTTTGCAATTTCATTTTTTTTTTCCTCCTGTTCCCTCTCCAACAAAACGAAGTTGTAGAAAAAGAAATCAAACCCCTGTGATTTGAAAAACAAATGAACCTACCAATTACTTCTACTTAGACCATCTGAAACGTCCCCACTTCCTGAGAACCACATTCTGAGCACCTTCCTGGGGTGCACAGCCCCACTGCACACAGCTGGCAGCCTGAGTTCCAGGGTCAAGCCGCAGGCAGGCCAAGAGCTGAATTCTCATCTGTCTTCATAGGAAGGGCCCACGTTATGCACTAATGGCTTTAAAATTCAGTTTTACATAGCCAAACCAATACTCCTTAATGTGTGTGTGTGTGTGTGTGTGTGTGTGTGTGTGTGTGTGTGCGCGCGCGCGCGCGACCCCAGGGCCTTGCGCTTACCATTGAGCAAAACCACAAACACTGAACTGTTTTTTGTTGTTGTTGTTTCTTTTTTCTTTTTTATTAAGAGATTTTCTATTCATTTTACATACCAACCACAAATTCCCCTGTCCTCCCTCCTCCCGCCCCCCAGCCTTCCCCCACAACCCAACCCCCAGTCCCACCTCCACCAAGGCAAGGTCCCCCGAACTGTTTTGAAAGCTAGTTTGCAAAGGTAGGTCGGGCTCAGACCACCGCTGAGCCGCAGTCCCTCTGTCACCAACCTCCCTCCCAGGACCTGTCCGCACCTTCCACTTCTCACGAAGGGGAGAAGCTGACTCCGATCGGCAGCCTAACCGGCGAGGAGTGGAGCCGGGAAAACTCACAGCGCCCTAGGGAAATTCTTCCACTTCCCTTTTCTCTTCTGTAGACACCGGGGTACCCGCTGGCTAATTCTTTCCGACTCTTTTGAAATGTTAGCTTTGACCTCACCCCTGCAGAATGGCTTCTCTCGGCGGCCGGAACCATCTGCGCTTCTCCGCGGGGCGACAAGCGGCGCCCAGGGGCACGCGTGGCCGTGGGGCTTCTGTCCTTGGCGCGGCGGAGCGCAACGCTGCACAGCGTGGCTCCGCACACCCTGGCCATCTGCCCGGGGACGTGGCGCCGCTCGCTTGGGTCGGGAGCTGGAGTTCCCTTCCCTCCGCCGGCCTGCGGATGGTTCGGTCCGGCTGGGTCACGCGCTGGGCTCGGTGCAGGGCCTGCAGACCGGGCGAGCACTCGGCGAGGGGCAGCTCGCTAGGGACGGCCTCGCAGGCCCCGACAGTCACCAGTGGGTTCCGGCCCGGCATCCAGGAGACGGCGAGCGCCCGTGTTGGGTTGGTGTTGGGCTATAGGGCTGAATGGAAGGCGGGGATGGTAAACACCGGGGAGAGGGAGGTGACGGGTTCCACCCCACCCCCCCCCCCCGAGCGGGATCATTGCTTTACTTCTGAGCACCGCTGGCGTCCGTTTTCTAGCAGGACGGCCGTCCTAGGACGCCCCTCGGGCGGCTCTGCCTGCCTCGCTCAGCCACCCCCAGGGCAGGGCAGGGAGGACACCTCACTTCTCTCCACTCTGGCTGGATAATTCGCCCTCGTGTACTGGAAAGAACGTTTAGCTCTGGATTAGCCAGTGGATCGCAGTCGAGGAGAAGCAGCCCTAGGCTTTAGGGAGCTAGGAGGAGGACCTGCGGAGAGGACGGGCTGGCTTTGCAGCTCTTGGGGGCCTGGCACCACCCATGGTGCCCAGCAGAGACAAGTCGCAGCACCAGCACCTGAAGGCCAACAGCCAGTGTAGTTAGTGCTGGAGGTGCAGGGTTATTACAATTGTCATCAAACAGTGGCGAGGTCAGGGCACGTGACACTGTTTGCTAGTGTCAAGTGACTGGGCGCTCCGCTCCGTAAAGGAAATCCTGCTGAAGTTGGCGGCCGTAGTGGAGTGGGGAGTGGTTCTGAGCTGTAGATACATACAGCCCTCTGGCTGAATTTCTTCCCCATTCTGTTCTAGCTAGGGTGGCAGCTGGGAGAAATGAGTTTCCCGTGGGAGACAGTCACAGCTGCTGCTGACTTCAGTGGGGGTCCTTGTAACCCCCTGTTTGCCTACAAGGCACTCTTAGTGGCCTGGTACTGTGAGAAGACAAGAAATAGAGCTGAGGTAAAACCGGGGCACACCAGGGAAGAATGGTGTGGGTACGTTTTGCCAGGCTAAGACGGTGTGGGCCAGCAGCATACATGCACAGCCTGCCTCGAAGAATGTAAGTATGGTGGCGAAGAGACTGTCTTCAGCTGTGAGTGGTAACTGGGAAGGAGGGTGGCTAGGCACACTCCCAGAGGCTTGCTCAGTAAAAATGTGGTAGACGTTGGAATTGGAGAGCTACTGAAGAACTGGCCTCTTCCTGACCAGGATTCAGGTGCCTCGTACAAAACAACCTGAGGAGCTATGAAGACTTTTGCTCTCAGAATTAGGTCTGATTTTTTTTTTTCTTTCTTTTCCCAGAAAACATCAAGTCTTTGAATTCCAGTGCAGTTGCTGCCTCGTCCGGCGGGATTTGTGCATGTTCTGGTCTAGGCAGGATGGCGGAATTGTGATCTGTAGAGTGTAAGGTTCGTATTGATGTTCCACACATGGGTGGTCCTTGGCTA
Organism: Peromyscus californicus insignis; assembly: GCF_007827085.1. Classification (NCBI taxonomy): domain Eukaryota; kingdom Metazoa; phylum Chordata; class Mammalia; order Rodentia; family Cricetidae; genus Peromyscus; species Peromyscus californicus. Next base: position 63,304,145 of record NW_026294551.1, read on the forward strand.
AGGGCTGCTTTCGTGCGCATGCTTTGCTGGGAGGATGCTTATTTCTCTTCCTTGTATGCCCCTGCAAAGATGATACGGCCCCTTCCCCAGCATGCATGCTTCTGTCTTGGGTCCTGACTCCTTTATTTCCCCAGCGTCTTTATCCCATTAGATGAAGCTTGCTTCATCAACTCCCTTGCAGTGGACTTTTCTTCTGTTTATGAGACACTAGCCCAGGCTAGCCCAGGCTGGCCTGGCTCATTCCATGTCGCTGAAGCTGGCTGATTCTCCTGCTGGCACCTTCTAGTGTATGCATTCCAGATGTGTGCCACCATGACCAGCTGTACTGGATCCTTAAGCCATAGTGGTCCATGACCACAATGTAGCAAGCCCTTTGAACCCTCTCTCTGCCTCTAGATTCATAGACTCTGCTTTGACTGTGGTTGTGTCTAAACTCCTTTGATACCTCCAGTTTGTCTGGTTAGAGTGGTTGGTTATCTCTCTGAGCAAGTATGGTGCCTTCCATGTGTTGGGAACTGCAGCGGACACTGAAGGACTGTAGTTAACTAGACAAAGTCTCCACTGATGGGGACATAGCATTTGTGAAGGGGAAACACCAGCACCATAGGTCCCAAAGCCTAGGAGAATGGGAGTTGGTAGGGCGGGGCGGGGCGGGGGTGTCCGTCTACATGAGCTAGTGTGTAAGGACTGGAGTGCTCAGAAAGAATGAGCCAGAATGAGGCCTGCAGCATATTCGGGACTTGTCCCACCAGCTCCTTTGTCTCACACCACAGTGAGACTCTCCACGGGCCAAGGGTCCATCCCCAGTTCCCTGTCTCCTGCTTTAGCACTGTTTGGTCTAACCTGAGAGGACCGGTGCTGCGGCCCCCTGTCAGCTCAGGCAGATGACTGCAGAGACACTAGAGGAGCGTCACCTCAAAGGAGGCAGCTCGAGACAACCAAGTGTCTGTCACCGGCCGCTTGTGCAGGTGCGTGAGCTCCTGCTTTGCCAGCTTCCCGGGCGTGCCATCTGACTGGCCACACCGCCTTGGTCGTATTCATGCCTGACCTTCCAAGGGATGATACCCAAGGAGGTGTCCTCAAAAGAGACGCAGTGTGGGTTCTGGTCAGTGTCTTCTTGCCTATAATTTAGAGACTTAAATGGCCGCACACTGCCTTGAGTGGGACTCTTCTATAGAGCTTTTTTTTTAGATGCAAATATCTTGGAACCCACACACTTCAGATGGTGGCTTTGAGCCCTGTGTGAATGCTCTAAACCTGGCTGGTGAGGCTGTGGACCTGAGCTTGGCTATGGTTGATTTAAATCTTGAGTTGTCGCCTGTGACTGTGGATATGATGGGTGTGGAGAATACAAGGTCACTCTGATCTGCCATTCCAGACCTTTCTCCAGCCAGCCAGTATGGTCTAGAGTGTCCATGGGTCAGGTATGCTGGCCCTGGCTGTCCCTGCCTCTGCCGCTGTGGTGGTCTCTGCTGTTAGAACCCCAAGGACGTTCTTTCTGATCTTGAACACCTTTTCTTGTTTGCTGTAAATCTGAGGACAAATGCCCCTCAGCTGCTCGGCCTGCAGAAGGAGTGAGTTGCCTCCTGGCCTCCACCCTCTTTAGAGGCTCCAGGCTCTGCTCATTTGGGATCGTTTTATCAGGTGGAGATGGGGACTTCCCCAGCACAACAACCTTTTCAGGCTCACCCCGTCCCTTCCAGTGGAGCACCAGTACCCACTCTTTCCTCACTCCTCTACCTTGACGTGGCTCTGTGGGTGATCGGTTTTGAGTGTTTGTTTTTGCTTGTTTGTTTTAGACAGGGTCTTACTCTGGCTAGCCTAGAACTTGCTTTGTAGACTACACTGGCCTCCGCCTCTGGGGCATGCTGGGATTACAGGTGTGCCACCATGCCTGGCTACTACTCCTTTTTGAAATTGTGATAAAACACATGTGACATGACATTGAACACTCCAGGCGTGTGGAAGTTCAGTGGCATCGGCACGCCCACTGTTGGCCAGCCCTCGCCGCCACCCCCCTCAGCTCTGTCATCTGCCCACCTCACAGGGGTCAAGTCCAGCTCCCCCAGATCCCTCGAGTGGGCCAACCAGAGCTTGTCCTGTGTCTGTGTGGTTTCGTTCTTAGGCTCTGTCTAGGCTACAGCAGGTTGTAGGATAGCCTTTCTCTCAAGGCCGAGTGACACCCTCTTTCCTCATTAACGCACTCTGGCCCAGCAGGATGGCGTAGATGGCCCTTCTGTCACCTTGGCCAGCTCTTTCTTCCCGTCTCTGGAGGGCCCCGTGATCTGTGGAAGTCACATGGTCCGTGTCTGAGGCCCTGGCTGCCCCACTCAGTTCTACATGAAGGTGAAAAGTCCCTGCAGACTTCACTCCCAGCGTGTGTGTGTGTGTGTGTCTGTCTGTCTGTCTCCCCACACCCTGCCCCCCCACCCCTCTCACCCCCCCCCACCTGCCCCTCCTTTGTTTCCCCTGTTCCTGCCTTCAGGATCCACAGTCTCACTTCCCTCCAGTGGAGTCTGCCTCTCATTCTGGAAACTCTGGTGCTGTTGGCCTTCCCTCCTGTCAGGGTCACCTGCCTGTGCCCCATCACTCTCGAGTGGTGAGCGGGACTGTCACCTGGAACCTGCAGTCTGCTTTTGCACATTAGCTTTGGAAGATGAAGGCCAGAGCTTACTTGTCTTCGTCAGAACTCTGCGTGTCTTGCCATTTCTAAAACAAACCAGACGCCTGGCTGTGGCCAGATGTTGATGAGATCAGCGTCTGCCCGTAGGTCTGCCCGTCTCCGACCCAGCCCACCTGCTTGGTCTGCACGCTCCGCTCCCTCCAGCTCCACTGGGAACTGTGTAGCGCCCCTCCTCTGGTCCTGCTTCCTCTCAGTTCCCTGTGTGTGCTACAGTGTTGTGTTCCAAGTCTCCGCACACAGGAATGAGATGTGTCTGTCTCTGTAGGTGAGCCCCCCACCCCAGGTGTCCCAGCACTCAGACCTTGCCCCACAGGTGACGACGGATGAAGGACCTTCCTCGGCGCCGATCCTGTTTCTCAATGTCATTCCCCTGGTGCCTACAGATGTGTTTGCTTCCTGGACCTGTTGCAGTCCCAGCGAGTACTTTCTGTGTGGTTGTTGGTTCATACTTCTCTTCCTCTGTCTGTCTGTCCATCCGTCCGTCCATCCCCCTTGTATCTCTCCTGTCCTTGGTGTAACAACAGTTACAGTAGGTGCTCAGCAGTGGGGACATCTCTCCGCCAGGCAGAAGCCTGTCAGGACTCCCTTTGTGGCCCCAGTGTGTCAGGGTCCTTGGCATGATTTCCCAGCATGGACGGGGCAGCCCACAAGTAGCGTCTCTATCCTGCAGGCCTCTGGCATCTCCAAGCACCATGAATGCCATCGTCGCTCTGTGCCACTTCTGCGAGCTCCATGGCCCCCGCACCCTCTTCTGCACCGAAGTCCTACACGCTCCCCTGCCCCAGGGTGCTGGAAGCGGGGACAGTCCTGGCCAGGTTGAGCAGGCTGAGGAAGAAGAGGGTGGCATCCAGATGAGCAGCCGGGTCCGTGCCCACAGCCCGGCCGAGGGTGCCAGCACCGAGTCCAGCAGCCCCGGGCCCAAGAAATCGGACATGTGTGAGGCAAGTGTCTTTGGGACCTTTCTGTGAAAAGGGGGAGCGTGGGAGACCCCCAAGGTCCTGGGAGCATTTTTCTCATCATCCCAGCAGGAGCCCT